>NC_090266.1:605486829-606686829 GCF_040414725.1 Anabrus simplex | reverse complement strand
TCGCATGGATTTACTCTCTTCTACCTCCTTGAGATTTTTTTCTTTTCTTTTTGCTAGTTGCTTTACGTCGCACCGACTCAGATAGGTCTTATGGCGACGATGGGAAAGGGCTAGGAGTGGGAAGAAGCGGCCATGGCCTTAATTAAGGTACAGCTCCAGCATTTGCCTGGTGTGAAAATGGAAACCACGGAAAACCATCTTCAGGGCTGCCGACAGTGGGGTTCGAACCTACTATCTCCCGAATGCTGGATACTGGCCGCACTTAAGCGACTGCAGCTATCGAGCTCGGTCTCCTTGAGTTTGAACACCAGTGTAATCCAACTGTGAGAGCTGTAGTAGGGTTTCTGGCTCGTTAGAGTGAGTCTGTAGCATTTACATAATTATTAATAAAAGCGGCGTAAGACCCAATCGCACGATATTTTTCGTATGTATTTTATACAAAATTTAGTGGTTTTCTAATTATGAAAAGATGTGCACTAGCAAAAATTATTATTTGCGAATTACATGAACATTTTTAATTTTGCTTTATTTTGGAGGATCGAGGCATGCTAGTCATTACCACGGAGGGTTAAGATTTTCTGATATTATGTGTGACTGTGATAGTTATACTGGCACGTGTATTTCTTATTCACTGAGGCCGAGATTGCGAATGATGCGGCCATGGACTCAATGCTATGTATCTTCCCTGGAGTTCGAGTGGAGTGTAGGGCCTTTGGTGGAAAACACTCGTTCATAAGTAACTGCCTATGAACACTTGCTGATGGACATAAGCATTAATTCTCTTAACTTGCTTCTTCATATCTGCGGAGCATTTGTTGCCCCAACTGACACTGCAGAGACAAAGCATTTTAGTAAAACAACACCGAGTACGTGTCCCCTCCATAATTTAGCTTTCCTTTTAGAACACCAACTTAACTTATTAGCGGCAGTCATTGAGTCCTGAGATGCATAAGCAGTAAGCAAGTTAGTTCCAATAATTTGATCATCAGTATGAGACAAATTGTCAATTTCAGGAATTTCATCCCGAAACACACACATATAGATATTCAAACATGCTTCGCCTTTGTCACGTAAGTTGTAAACACACATGTTCAGCCTCCAACCTAGTAATACACCAGATTCTTCTGGCATGATAGCTATCGCCATTAGCATAACTATCAATATGATGAAATACACTTTTCTTTACTATAGATCGAGGAGACATATACATAGGAAAACGTGCACATCCGTACCGTGGCACTGTGACGTACAGAATCATTTGAAACCAACACAGATTTTAAATGTCAACTTATTTAAGGCAAGGGACGGCCTGAGGGACCAATAGGCTACACGACATGAAGAGCTTGAATCTACACCCCACATGGCTCACAACTAAATTAAATTGAGACAACGTAGCTGCTACGCGGGACCAACGCTAATGAACAAGGTGGATGTGACGAATGTATTTCTATGGGTGTGTAAATAATGTACGACGAGAAAAATGTGAACTTAATTTACCAGTAATTTATCTTACTGTGTAGCCTACCTTCATATTGTTCCGCAGTTTTCCTATTTCATATCAGTTTGGAACAAAAGGCTAAATCTAAGTAATCTAAGTAATGTACGATAGCGCCGCTTGTCTCTGGTTCTAGTATGATCCTCTGGATGGATCGGTCTCACTGGTCCCGTCTCCAGCATTACAAGTGGTTCACCACGAACCTGCTACGCAGGCGTAGCAGGGGGAGAGGTGATACTCCCACGTGGCGCGTCCCAGGTGGCGGATAGGGGGGTCCTAACCGGCTTGCCGGCGGACTTGAGGGAAATAAAATACCTCTCGCGGACCAAACACACTACCCCCTGCGGGTGGGGGACGCACATGTAGAATACACCCGCGGTATCCCCTGCCTGTCGTAAGAGGCGACTAAAAGGGGCGACCAAGGGCTGACTGAATTAGAACCATGAAACTAATTTTGAATCGTACCATCACGCGGGGAACACCATGGGTTGCCTGTACTTGCGAGTAGTACCACTGTATTAGGTATGAAATAAGTTTGTGATTAGTAGCAGCTGGAGGGGGTTCTCCTGTGGGTTTCCAGTACCCGTGCGTCGTACCCATGTGAGCAACACCGCGGGTCTGGGCGTTGCCTGTGAGTTGTACCACTGTATGAGCGACACCGTGGGTCTGCGTTGGCTGTGATTGGCACCCACTCTGTGAGGAACACCACGGGATGTGTGGTTAGTACACCTAGGTGAGGAACCTTATCGGTCTGCGTTGGCTATGAGTGGCGCCATTATGTGAGAAACACCATAGGTCTGCGTTCCCTGTACGAAGTGCAAACCTTGTGAGTAGTACCTTCTTGTGTGGAACACCGTGAGTCTTCGCTGCTTTTGATTAGTACCCCGACATGACTAATACCATGGTTCTACTTTACTCGCGACATGTACCATTCTGTGGGGCCTTAGACATGGATTTTGCACCCCTTTAGACATCAAGCATCCTTGTGCTTTATAAATGGTCCCTTGGTCAGTAATACTATTATTTTCGATCTTTTTTTAAGTCTGATCCACTGTTTTTTTGTTTGTTTGTTTGTTTGTTTGTTTTTTTGGTTGGTTGGTTGGTTGGTTGCTTTTTGTTGGGTTCATGTCCATCAAATCATTGTTCATGACCATTTTTATTTTATTTTGGTCAGTGGATGTATTTGACCTTTTTGTTATTTCATTTCGTACCATTAGGGGCCGATGACCTCGATGTTAGGCCCCTTTAAACAACAAGCATCATCATCATCATCACAAGTGGTTCAAAATGTATCGAGAAGAGATTATGGTGCAGAGGCATCCCTCACTTTCCTCACATTAGTGGATTTAAAAGGTATCTTACTTCTCCACTGTCAGTGCTGGAAAATTATGAATCATTCTAATCGTGTCCCTCGTCCGGCCCCGCAACGCGGTGACCCCAATTTCTATTCCCGGCCGGGTCAGGGGTTTTTAATTGTAATGATTAATATCCCTGGCCTGGGCACTGGGTTTTTGTGCCGTCCTTAATATTCCTTTCCTCACACACAACATTCCACACTACCGCCATTCCAATTACGCGCAGGTTCATACAATACGGTACCAGTAGGGGCAAAAGATCCACATGAATCAACGCCCCGAACAAATAGCATTTTAAAAAAAATCGTGTCCCTTGTGTTAACAACCAAGTATGCTATTTCTCCTGATTTCCAAGAAAAGAATCATAAATTTAACTCCTATGTACTTGCCCTTGCCTGTGTAATTATGGTTTCTGTAACGATGTGTGCCTGGAATTTTCATATATGCTCCGGAACTAGAAATAAGGGACTCCCTCAGTAAATTACAGTTGCTATAGCCAGTGTCATTGCCGGGAGTCAAATTTAGGACCCTGAAAAAGGCAGTTTCCTAGTTCTCGTCTGGCGTTTTAGTATTTTCTATATGGATTCTCTGAGGTGAGGTTCTGCTGTCTTCTTTCCCCTCGGGAACTGGATTCACCCTGCAGATCCGGTGGTGAAATATTTTATTCAGCAAAGACAAAACTTAAAGAATAATGAATGTAGACACTTCCATCAATAATTTTTTTTGTCATAACCCAGTAGTCCCTAATGTATGTTTGAGAACAGGGGTGTGTTAGCCAAGTGGATCGTCACAGATTTCTCACCAAGGTGTGCGCGACTCGACAATATGCTGGAAAGTGTTTCAACTATCATTATAACAGATATGAACTTCTGAAACACACTCCTCTTTCTAACCCTCACATTAGTCCATCTCCATCACTACCGATTGATATAATGAATATTATATGCAAGCCGGCTCCTTGGCGGAACAGTCAGCATAGCAGCCTTCGGTTCACAGGGTTCCGCAGCATTTTTTAATTCCTCTGGCTCGGGGATTAGATTTTGTGTCAGTTCTTGTCACCTCCTCATACACACACAGTACAGCATGCTACCAACCACCATAAAGACATGCAACATTGAATACATCCCTCCATACAGGATTGGTTTTGACATCCGGCCGTAAATCCACAAGTACTGCTGACCTCAAAATAATTTAGAAAAGACCAAGAAGAATAGCAGTTACCTGTTGGTCAATTTTATCGTCTTAAGCTCTCAGGTCCTGAGGAGAAACTTGGGGCATATTTTCTAAGTTGGTGATAATAAAGAGTCTACAGTGTTTTGGATACATGATTTAATCATTAATTGATATTTTTATGTTCAGTTTTGGGAAACATAAACATCATATGACAGGACTCAAACTAGACAAAGGACAACGACGATTAAGTAGAAACAGCTGTAAGAAATATAAGTTTACCATTGGTCGGAAACACTTGTTGCTTCACGTGCATCGCGCTCCGTGGAAAGAAAAGAAAGTCAGTGAATGCTAGGGCCTACATGATATATCAGGACTCTTTCTATTTCTCACACGCTTTTCCCACACTCTGGTGGTGTCGTGCATGCTATTTGCATAGCACATGAAGACTTGGCCCAGTTTCACGGCCCAGTACCCTTCCTAAGTGGAGGGATGTTTCCCATTATTACCTGCTTCTGTGGTGATTGGCAATAGTGTATGTTGTGTGTAAAATGAGAGGTGTGTATTAAAACGCGCAAATACCCAGTCCCCGAGCCAGATAAACTAACCAGACAGGGCTAAAATCCCAGAGCTGGCCGAAAATCGAAACCAACCTACTCTGAGCCGAAAGCTTTACGCTGACCATTCATCCAAGGAGGCGTACCATATGAAGAAGTTAAAAGGCTACCTGCTTATCCATATCTCGTGCGCAGTCCTCTACAATATCGTTTAAAGCCATCTCCGTACAGGAGTGGAAGGTAGGCCTATCCGTAATCTCGGCATTAAGTGCGATAGTGCTGTTAGCTTTAAGCCCGGTCGCTTTTGCCCCATGAATTAACCCGTTGCTCATTTTCGATGTATGAACCTCACTCGCTCTAGAAGTGGAAATTTCGTTTCTTAATTTTTTCGACTTCCTGGCGGGGAATTGAACCCAAGAACGTGTGGGACAACTAAGCACGCCTTAACTGCCTCGGCTAGGCAGCCCCTACCATTTCTTATTTTGATTTTTTGTTACAAGTTGCTTTACGTCGCACTGACACAGTTAGATCTTATGGCGACGACGGGATAGAAAAGGGTTAGGAGTGGGAAGGAAGCGCCCTTTATTGGGTCAGTGGACCATATTATGTTAAACGTCTAACACCACAGACGCTCAAAGCAGGAAAAGCATATGGCTTTCAAAATTAATAAAGAATTCATTTGCTTCCCTCAACTTACGCGGATCTACACTCGAAAAATGATCGAAAGATCCATAAGTAAACAGAGGCTGGAGCATATACAACACGGCCAGAACAGTTAAAGAGAAAAACGATTAACGGTTAACTAGAAAGGCCGATGAGAATGGAGGCTGAAACACTTAAGCATTCCAAAATGTAAATTCACCAAAACACATAACTGGACATACGGCCCATTGACACAGAGGCTAAGCCACACTACAAGGTGACTAAGGTAAGAAATTTTTAAAGTCCGAAAATAGGAAGATGAATTTAGAAAGATTGAAAAATGTTTAGTCACCCAAAAATTAAATTAGAAGAATGGAGATGGGGGTATACACTCGTGCGTCCTTGTACTTTATAAAATCCCCATTAGGGGAGTAATATTTAAGTCCGGAGACTGCCTAGAGAAACCCATAGAAAACCCTATATTAACATTTTTAAACGCGCCGGACGACCTAACGGTTACATGTTAAAGGGAAAAGCTGGAATTTTTCCTTTCTTCAATCGCAGATAATGATCATATATGTAATTAGGTTGTAATTCTGCCAGAGCTTTGTTTACGTCGCTTTCTCCCACCAGCTCCAGCAATCTCGCGAGGGAGATCTTCTCAATTACGTAGAACACTCAGTAATGCACTGCAGCAAGACGACATGCTAAATAAGATTCACAGGTTTTGTAGGGGCCTAGCAGATAGTTCTAGTTCCATTATGTAATATCACTTCTGAGTGGTAGAAAAGATTTTGATATCAAAGCTTTTGACAGGCGGATTAATTTAATGAAAGTGATGATAAATTCAAAATTCTAAATGAACAATTGAATGTTAAAGTTACCCAACTTCCAAATACAAACATTCTCGATGGTAGTTAAAGTCTCTCAACACAAGGTAGCACTAGAAAATAGATGCTAGGGACATCTGGTCCCAAAAGGTAAAACTGCAATATAAGATAGTTCAGTCAGTTCTGAATAGATAAAAGCACAGTACGAGATACGGCGGCAAATTAAACAGGCGGCAAGGTCTAACTTATGTCACAATTATTATTATTATTATTATTATTATTATTATTATTATTATTATTATTATTTGTGAGAGAATTGAATCTCGTGTTGTGTGAATGTGTACCGATTGTCACCAAGATTTTACTCATCGTCATGAGACATGTTATTGGGAAGAGGGAACAGAGGTCTTGATTATTATTATTCGAAGGAGCGGCATCAGAGCATGTTTTCCGGGTTCAGACTCTGAGAACTCGCCCACTTAGACGAACCGGACGGAGTAATGAACAAGTGTTTTGTATGCAGTTCTTGTTACAGAAGTCGCTCCGTGAGCTCGTATGATATGATTGAAGCATTTCCCACCGAGCGAGTGGCTGCGCGTTTTGCGTCATGTAGCTTTCAGTTTGCATTCGAGAGATAGTGGATTCGAACCCCCCTGTCGGCAGCCCCGAAGATGGTTTTCCGTGGTGTGCCAATTTTACACCAGGCAGGCTGTATCTTACTAAAGGCCACGGTCGATTCCTTCCCATTTCTATCCCATTCCTGTCCCATCGTCACCATAAGACCTATCTGTGTCGGTGCGACGTAAAGCAAATTTTAAAAACGCATTTCTAATACGTAGATTAGGTATCACGTGGTCGTGGCCACACAAGAGTGCTTCTTCCTCTCAACCTTGCATTTTAAATGTTTGATGTCATCCTGCCTTAAAATTAGCACAGGTTGTGACATATTCTGCATAGGCAAGGGTGCCGGCACACAACACGTAACGAGACCTCCTTTCTGTTCCTTTATGCTTATACGTGCCAAGCCCTGTGGTAGCCGTTTCGGTACTTCCTGAAAGGGGCTAGTGAGTCAGACGACCGAGGATCTCCCTCCCTGGAGGGCGGGGCCGGCCTTTTCGTGTATTGTTCTCGTCGGTTCGTTTACCTGTGATTTTCTGGGAGATGCAACGAGAATGTTCCGTCTCTAGTCATGTCGCGAATTTTCTGGTACACGTCACCCGAGGTAAAAAAAAAATAGGAGGCTAGCCGCGGACATGTAGTCAGTGTTGGACTCCGTGATTGAGTCATTGTTAGTTAGTGGTTAAAGTCACTGTGGGACTCAGTGTGTTGAAGTTCGGTTGCTGGGCTTAAGACGAAAGAAGTGTTGGCTATCGCTAGTGTCCCACCGAGGTCTGAACGATGGGGCGTCGAGTGAGTAGCTAGACTGAAGGAAGTGTACGGTACGGAATACTGTGTAGTGTGTACTGCCTTGGAGTACTGTGTGTGTTTGTACTTCTGCGGACTGAGGATCGCCGTGAGTCAGCAGTGGAAGCAGGTGTTATGAGTGTGATTAGGACTGTGTTAATAGTCGTCTTGTGAGGAGTACTGTCCTGGCGTTTAGCACAGTGAACTGTTGCTGTTTAGTTGTTCACTGCATGTGACTGAAAATCACCGGGACCGGGCGAGTTGGCCGTGCGTGTAGAGGCGCGCGGCTGTGAGCTTGCATCCGGGAGATAGTAGGTTCGAATCCCACTATCGGCAGCCCTGAAGATGGCTTTCCGTGGTTTCCCATTTTCACGCCAGACAAATGCTCGGGCTGTACCTTAATTAAGGCCACGGCCGGTTCCTTCCTAGGCCTTTACTATCCCATCGTCGCCATAAGACCTATCTGTGTCGGTGCGACGTAAAGCCCCTAGCAAAAAAAAATCACCGGTGTCGAACCAAGGAACAGTCATCGTGTGTTGCGTGGCGAGTAGCTCTGTGTTCAAATCTAGCTGTCTGCATGCAGTTGCTGTGTGTGGTGATTAGACTTGGAGAAGTGAAAGTAAGGCGAGCCTTTGAATAGGATTATAGACCTCTCAGGTAATTCCAACGAGCCGGGTCTCTCCGGTATGTGTAAAGAACGGCGACTTGTAAATGGACAGCAATTAGTAAGTGTGGCCATTCATGGTTGAATAGAATTGTGTGTGTGTGTGTGTGTGTGTGTGTGTGTGTGAATTTATTGGGTCATCCTGAAATAAATTAGGATAATAAAACAGACGGAGCTTTTCGTAACAACACAATCAATTTTGCAAACGTATTTTTTAGTATAAACTGAGATCCACTTTAAAATTAAAAACATACCCTGTCATGCCTCTGCTGAAAATAACAAAACACATAAAGAGTAACGATGCAGTCAGGAAAACAAATGAAGTGTATTTTTTTTTATTTTGCTAGGGGCTTTACGTCGCACCGACACAGATAGGTCTTATGGCGACGATGGGATAGGAAAGGCTTAGGAGTTGGAAGGAAACGGCCGTGGCCTTAATTAAGGTACAGCCCCAGCATTTGCCTGGTGTGAAAATGGGAAACCACGGAAAACCATTTTCAGGGCTGCCGATAGTGGGATTCGAACCTACTATCTCCCGGATGCAAGCTCACAGCCGCGCGCCTCTACGCGCACGGCCAACTCGCCCGGTAATGAAGTGTATTTAATATCATTCTAATGCAGACCTCTACACCATGCTCTTTCTCAATGTATTATACTTGAGCACTGCCCGTGAGGTGTAGGAGTGTACTGTACCGTACAGAAAGCCTCCAACTTTGTTTCTCGGCTTATCCAAGGATTTTAGTTCTGTTCTGGGGATATAATGGAGCTTATTCAGCCTCAGGCAGCCCTGCCGACAAGAAAAACCTGTTAATATAATTCTCTTGCCATCCTAAAGGTGATTTTCCATCGATCTCTTACTTAATGTCGGGATGCTATCTAACATTGACCTTGAACTCTTTATTCGCTATCCTGTTCCCATTTAATAAAACATATACAAACCAGACACAGGTTCATCAGCCACAGCTCCACTTAGTACACTGGACTGTAGGTTAAAATGTCCCAATAGCATAAGGGACATGTTGGTTTAGGAAGTAAATACAGTAACTTCGGTCCATAATTTTTTTTTTCATCATGTCTTAAGTGGGATTACATGACTGGTGGAACCCATTGGTTATTGAAAAGATACTGTGTTCTACTTCGGTACGATAACCTGTTTATTTAACTTCTCACACACTACAGAATTACGCCGACCGAGACGCTCGTCTCTGGCTGTCAGAGACCGCTTGTGACAAAACTGTGAAGAAACCTGGAATTAATACTCGTGACATTTCGCTTCACGCATGCGCGACGTAGGCATCTCGATTGCTGCAGTACATCGTCAGTATAGAAGCAGAAGGTAGCAGATATTGGTTACAAAAACAATGTAATAATGACCATCATAGCAGAACAGTTTGGTTAAAGTACCTTCTATCAGTGAAGTGAATTTTTTATCGTCCTCTCGTTAATCCCAAAACATAGTAACGTTCCGTTCTGTCTTGTTTTATTTTTTGTTAATGGGACGTTTCCAAAACTTGCGACAGACTGTCCTTTCCTCGTCTAAACATAGGACATCATCATCATCATCATCATCATCATCATCTGTTTACCCTCCAGGTTCGGCTTTTCCCTCGGACTCAGCGAGGGATCCCACCTCTACCGCCTCAAGGGCAGTGTCCTGGAGCTTCAGACTCTTGGTCGGGGGATACAACTGGGGAGTATGACCAGTACCGCACCCAGGTGGCCTCACCTGCTATGCTGAACAGGGGCCTTGTGGAGGGATGGGAAGATTGGAAGGGATAGGCAAGGAAGAGGGAAGGAAGCGGCCGTGGCCTTAAGTTAGGTACCATCCCGGCATTCGCCTGGCGGAGAAGTGGGAAACCACGGAAAACCACTTCCAGGATGGCTGGGGTGGGAATCGAACCCACCTCTACTCAGTTGACTTCCCGAGGCTGAGTGGACCCCGTTCCAGCCCTCATACCACTTTTCAAATTTCGTGGCAGAGCCGGGAATCGAACCCGGGCCTCCTGGGGTGGCAGCTAATCACGCTAACCACTACACCACAGAGGCGGACAACATAGGACATAATAATATAAAATAACAGCCACGCCATATCGGCTCACAATGCCAGATAGAAACTAGGCACGTCACAGATGGTTTCATCTCGAGACGTTTCGTCGTTAACAGTATAGTATCTTCTGTTGTGCGCCCAGCCTACAGCGAGGCTTGCATCGTGGGTCGGTGGATGCAGAGTGGCTCCCGGCCCGCAAGGGACCATGACTGGTCCGTGGTCCGACAGCTCTGCACTCCGACCAGCCAATCGAGCACAGGAGGGGTGGCGACGGCTCTACCGTGGCCCTATGTATTCGGGAGACGGAGAGGGACTGGTTTCCACGGCCGCCAACCCGCTCACCCTCTCCGCACATCTACTCCGACACAAATCTCCTGGCCTGAGAGACGGCGTCACCGTCTAGGAGGCCCGCCTCCCACTTCAGGAGAGGAATGAAAACATTTAGTAGTAGACCGAGCAAATGGCTGTGTGGTTTGGGTCACGTAGCTACCAGCTTGCATTCGGGAGAAAGTGGGTTCGAACCCCACTGTCGGCAGCTCTGAAGATATTTTTCGTGGTTCCCCTTTTTCACCCCCAGGCAAATGCTGGGGCTGTACCTTAATTAAGGCCACGGTCGCTCCCTTCCCACTCCTAGCTCTTTCGTATCCCATCGTCGACTTAAGACTTATCTGTGTCCATGCGACGTAAAGCAGATTGTAAAAAAAGTAGTAGTAGTTGCACCGTGCGACCACACTATAGAGTGAGGCTGGGATTGTTACATGACGAGGGCCACATCAAGGCAGCTGGGCTAACAGGGCTTTGTTTCCTTTGCAGGCTGGACTTGCTAGGGCTGGCGTACCTACCAGGCTGGCTCAGCGGACGTTTATTGGTGTGCTGCGTTTACTAACACTTTGCATCTTTCCCTTCTGAGTTAAACGAAAGAGACATTCGGTATTGTCTTTTAAAATAATGTAGTTGTAATAATCAAGATTGACTACAGTCTAGCTCCTCGTCAACGCCCAGGATCGATTTCCGGTACTGACAAGTAAGTTAGAAAAGCCAGGAGGTCTGGAATAGCGTTGACCCAGTGTCGTGAGGACAATTGGAGAGTTGCAGTAAGCGGCACCGGTCAGGAAATTAAAAATACGGCCGGGACCTGGGTGGGATACTAGCGACAGCCAACACTTCTATCGCCCTCAGCCCAACCACTGAACCCCAACACTGAGTCGCACAGTGACTCTAACACTGACTCCACCACGGAGTCCAACACTGACTGATTATCCGCAGCTAGCCTCCTTTTTTATACCTCGGGTAATGTTCTGGATTCGTCACTGACGTGCTGCAAGATATTTTGATATCTGATATTTTGAACCACTGAGCTTGCTCACTTCCCGGCGTGGACACGGAAGTTTGCGCCGGCTAGCTGGCAACATCATCACATCGTGCTTAGGCTAGAGACTGAAGATATAGGCAATTTAATCGGCTTGATGATGATGATGATGATGATGATTGTTGTTTAAAGGGGCCTAACATCTAAGTCATCGGCCCAATACTCGGCTTGAGTTGGGCTCGTTCTCTTATCTGAAGAGAGGCATTCGTTTGTCACTTGTTTGTGATTTAACCCGTCCTACCGTACGATGTCTCGAACGGAAATATCAAATGATGCGGATATTAGAAACTGCGGTACTTACATATACAAATCGCAACGAGTGTTGCGAAAATAAGTCCAGCGATAAATCCGTACCACCGAAGGAATCGACCGTGTTGCATAATAATGTTAATAATAAGTGAACTGGAACCATCGCTTTCTTCCAAATAAAGGGCCAAAATACATTCCGTGAGGGTTTTTTCCTATAGATTTATTTAATATTTGCCTTACTTTCTTTCTAAGCACATGGTTCCAAAGTTCCTGATACATTTAGAAATTAAGAGATTCTCACTGGGTGTGAACATTGTTATACTCTTTTGCTTCTTAGCCCCAGTTTGAAACACTTTCACCTCCCACGTAGCCCCGCGCGGAAGTTTGAAAATTTTCGTTTTCTTTTAGGGATCGTGCGGGAATGATGTTCTCTGACTCCAAGTTATAAATTTCTAAGTTGCCATGATGTGCTTCACTAATACATGTCTGTTTTCATTTTCATACCGTTAGGGATCGCAACACTTCCATTTATCAGAACAGACGTGAGTTTAACTGGCTTCGTTAGAAAACATTTCTGTGGTAGGTCTGTGCCAGTTTAAAGATTCGAACTAATAGTTGTTTACTGGTTGACTTCCACGTCGTTCAACCCAGGTAAAGGCGAGTGACTGAAACTTCTGTTTTATGTCCCATAACTTGAATGTTCTTGGAATTCCTCTCTTGGACCGTAACATTGCGGGGACCCTTTTATGTATCAAATTACTAAACTCAAAAGCCTCGTAGACTTTGAGAACTAAGTGTATTCTTTTCCATGTGTGAATTCAAATCATTCTAGTCCCCGTCTCTCTTCCAATAATAATAATAATAATAATAATAATAATAATAATAATAATAATAATAATAATAATAATAATAATAAATACAAAATACATCACGTGTTCTGTCCAAAGAATTTTACGGAGTCCCCGACGAGTTAAGAAGTTCAAACTTCGTATACTTATTTCTTCTGCGTTGTAGTTTTGCTAAAAAAAATATTAAAACTTCTGGACGTTTTACGGAAATACTTTAAATAAGAAGAAAATGTCAGAGTATATCCCTCTCTCAGTTTCCGCTTAATCTATCTACATCGCACGCAAACGTATTATCCGTTACGCCTGTCTGATGGCCGTGATCATGAATGCGTCAAGTCTTTACGATCAGACACCATGGTTAGCTGATTCGAGTCCCGTTGGTCAATATTTTATATTTTTACTATCTGATTGTCGGCCGACAGGGTAGAAGAAGTAGTGGTAGGTCTATACCATTTTCATTCACTGGATTGACTGTCAAAAACCTGAGCTCAATTCCAAATCACACCGCAGCGCTCATATTGAGTGAGGGCATATAACACTGTTGATAGTTCATCGAACGGGAATGTTCAGCTTTGAGCAGACCCCTTGGTGTTAATCCACAGAAGTAGGCTATGCTCTGACACTGAATTATTACCATTATAATCGTCAGCATCATCAGACACAACATAAAACACGCAGTCGTCACACTGGACACATAAATACATGCACACGCACAATGATCTCCACCTCTTGGGCAAGGAGTAACTTATTAACATCCGGGCAATGGATTGCATCCACGTACCTGGGTATTAGAACACACACTCTCTCTCTCTCTCTCTCTCTCTCTCTCTCTCTCTCTCCCTCTCTCAGTCTCCCTCGCGACCGCTCTTCCCCACCAGAAATGTGCAGCTTCGGACCTTGCGGTAGCCTATTCAATCTCTTTGCCTTATTGACGTCGAGTACATTTATGGTTGTAATTCTAGTGCATTTCGGTTTTCTTAACATTCTTAATACATACACATTGTTGATGCTTTGTTGTACTTGTTCCGTTAGTTACACTGCCTGACAAAAAAATTAAAGCACACAGAAAGGGAGGAAGAAACAAAATCAAACTTCACGTGTTTAGAGGATAGGTGATGTTATTTCAGTGACCGAGTCCGATTTACAAAGAACTTTACAGTACGGGCTCACTTATCAGCATGACGTTGCCCTCCCTCTGGCATGAATGCATGCACTGAGTCGGTTGGGAAGGATGTCATAAAGACGTTGTATTCTCTCTTTTTTACAATTCGTTTTACGTCGCACCCACACAGATAGGTCTTATGGCGACGATGGGAGAGAAAAGTGCTAGGAGTGGGAAGGAAGCGGCCGTGGCCTTAATTAAGGTACAGCCCCAGCATTTGCCTGGTGCTAAAATGGGAAACCATGGAAAACCATCTTCAGGGCTGCTGACAGTGGGGATTGAACCCACTATCTCCCGGATGTAAGCTCACAGCTGCGCGCACCTAACCGCACGGCCAACTCGCCCGGTGTATTCTCTTCTGAGGCATGCTGGCCCACAACTGTTGTAACTGGTCCTTTATATACTGGATACTGCCACTGGGACGGAATTGACGTCTGAACTGGTCCCACGCGTGTCCTGTCGGAGTATCGGGGTCAGATCTGGGATTTTGCTCGCCACGGGAGTACCTCAACATCACGCAGACACTTCATAGAGACACGTGTCGTGTGTGGACAAGCATTGTCCTGCTGAAAAATTGCACCACGATACTGTTCCATGAGAGGTAACGCATGAGGACGTAGGATATCCGTACAGTTACACCAGCATCCCTCACAAAGCGGTACATGTAGGCCACCCCCATGGGGTGATGTTCCGTTGTGGCGTCATAGTGTCTTCAATGTCCGGCTCCATGGCTAAATGGTTAGCGTGTTGGCCTTTGGTCACAGGGCTGCCGGGTTCGATTCCCGGCAGGGTCGGGAATTTTAACCTTAATTGGTTAATTTCGCTGGCACGGGGGCTTGGTGTATGTGTCGTCTTCATCATCATTTCATCCTCATCACGACGCGCAGGTCACCTACGGGTGTCAAATCGAAAGACCTGCATCTGGCGAGCCGAACTTGTCCTCGGACACTCCCGGCACTAAAAGCCATACGACATTTCATTTCAGTGTCTTCAATGACTTCCAGCCGCAGCCGTGACCTGAAGTCATACCCGCTGGCTTGCCACACCATGACGCCATGATCAGTTTTATTTTGTGTTAGGTTATTTATTAAGTGAATAATTTAATTTGACCCGTGGTTTATTTGCTAGAGTAACAAGAATGGTCATGCAATACCGATGTGCCGGTCCATGCCTTCCGGTTACGGCACCACTCCAAATGCAGCCGTTTATGTTGTGGTGTTAACTCAAGCTTACGCATGGGACGGTTGCTGCGGTGTGCGAACATTTCGTACCACGGACATCCCGTACCACTTGATTTTTTAGGACATTTCGTACCACTAGGTCGTTATCTACCTGCGAACGGTTTTCCCCTAATCCCCAAATATTTTCACCAGGACAATGCGTACCACTTGGTATCAAATAAGAATTCCATTTTCACGCCGGCGGGTGTAATGAGCCTCACAGAAACACTTTAGAAATCAGAAACACAAATAATTTACAACATTTGCTGAGAAAACTTCTATATTATTTTAATAATTTCCCTTTAAATTATACTTATCATTTATGTTTACGTGTAGCCTCCGTGACTCAGGCGGCAGCGCGCCGACCTCTCACCTCTGGATTCCGTGATTCAAATTCCGGTCAAACCAAGTGAGATTTGCGCTGGACAAAGCAGAAGTGGGACTGGTTTTTCTCCGGGTACTCCGGTTTTCCCTGTCGTATTTCATTCCAACAACACTCTTCAATATCATTTCATTTCATCTATCAGTCATTAATCATTGCCCCAGAGGAGTGCGACAGGCTTCGGCAGCCGGCACAATTCCTATCCTCGCCGCTCGATGGGGGCTTCATTTATTCATGCCATTCTTGACCCGGTGAATAGCCTGAAACAGGCTGTGGATTTTCATTTCATTTATATTTACGTAAATAAAAAGCTGTAAGGTGCTAGCCGACAAATGTGCAACCCAGTAAGCTCTTCTTCTTGTAGTATTTCCTCACAACGTAAATAAACCCTGAAACAAAACAGTACAATAGAAATATAGCCTACGTCGTGTTCGGGCGCAATTCACCTGACGAGCATAAGGATTGATAATACTGTATTATTATTATTATTATTATTATTATTATTATTATTATTATTATTATTATTATTATTATTATTATTATTGTGAATATTTATAACCTACTGCATTATTTCATTATCAGATAAGTAAAATAAAAGATTCTGATGAACTGGCCGATATGGGCTTAAAGGTCACGTGGAAACAGAAACTACTGAAAGGTTGAAGTAGCTAGGTCCCCGCGAATGACGAATACGACATAAGAATTAACACGTGTGCCAATCAGATAACTTGCACCCGACGGAAGGTTAACATCAGGGCTGTGCTGCAGTAGTGGACAATGGATATACAAATGAATACATTTACCAGAATATTCGTTTTTACTTCGCAATACTTCCCACTCTTTCAAGTGGTACGCAATGTCCTCTCCTTAATATTTTAAAGTCGTTAGCTGACACTTCTCAAGTAATCAGTCGGTCACGTGGTACGAAATGTCCGGTGGTACGAAATGTCCTAGAAACGGTTGCTGCTAGTCTCCGACCCGGTGCGGGATGATACAGAATATTGCAGAGCCCGAGTACGCAAGATCTATAATACGCGAACTGTTTCTTGATCCCAAGTTCCCATTCAGCACTATGGAGCTCAGGGATCAAGAAAAGGTTCGCGTATTATACGTGTCCCTCACAGTAATCACTCAACGTCTGACGCTTTTCAGGCCCCTTTACATTCTCTACCAGGTCTGGTAACAGCACTAAACGCGAACAACACTCTAGTGGGCGTTCTACCTGTCACAGAGAACTGTAACTCGAATCATTTTGCACATCCGCCGATAATGTGTACGTATACGAAGTTACATTAACATCCGACCATTTTTTTTGGGTGCTTCAATTTTATTTCAGGTGGTGTATATTAACCGGAAGAGGATGTTGACACCTAACTTGAGTTCTTAGCTGCAATTCTTATCTATATAAATAAAATTGTAGGGGGTCCGCTGTCTGTAATTTCTTTTGTTTTGCCAATTTTTCAGATATTTATCCGTTTTAGGTCAACTCAAGACCGAATCGGTGGTTTTTACGTTTCGTGTCTGTTTGTTTGTCTGTTTGTCTGTTTGTCTGTTTGTTTGTCTGTCTGTTTGTTTGTTTGTCTGTTCCACCATCACGTCGAAACGGCTGGATAGATCTCAACCAAACTTCATATTTAGAGTAAACTCATCCCGGGGATGGTTTCGATATGCATATCATTTTAAAATCTTTCAATACTCGGGGGGTTTATAGGAAAACCAGAATGGTTTTTCCACCATCACGTTGAAACGGCTGGATAGATCTCAACTAAACTTCATATCTAGAGTATACTCATCTCGGGGAAGGTTTCGATATGCATATTATTTTAAAATCTTTGAATAGACCGGGGGTTTATAGGAAAACCAGAATGGTTTTTCCACCATCACTTCGAAACGGCTGGATAGATCTCAACCAAACTTCATATTTAGAGTATACTCATCCCGGGGAAGGTTTCGATATGCATATCGTTTTAAAATCTTTCAATAGACGGGGGTTTATAGGAAAACCTGAATGGTTTTTCCACCATCACTTCGAAACGGCTGGATAGATCTCAACCAAACTTCATATTTAGAGAATACTCATCTCGGGGAAGGTTTCTATATACATATTATTTTACAATCGTCGAATAGACGGGTGGTTTATAGGAAAACCAGAATGGGTTTCCTCCATTTTCTCTTATACTATTGATTTTCTGTAAACTTCGTTTACCGTACGTGAAACGTCTCTTCATTATAAACAACTTTCGTTATGTTCATAATTTACCTTACTCTTCACATGACGGAGAAATTTACAATTTTCCGCTGGTACCATGCTCTGCATTGAGTGACCGACAGACCGACAACGAAACTACAGGTTACCATGGCAACGTCTCTGACTGCATGCCAGCAGGGAAGTAACGTATTGCCATTTTCCTCATCATGCTTTTAAATTCGTGGTTGTTCCTTGGGTAGAAGGCAAGAGAGGCGTCAATCGGCCTATCTGCGGGATATTGGCGGAATATCGTTGGATATTATAACCGCCCTCGAATAGATTAAGTAATAACACCATTAGTCATCTTCTTATTATTTGTTTACCTAAGAATCACTGGACCTAAATTTCTCCTCTGTTACCGCTTTATTATATCCATTACTCACACTAGCATAATTTATTGAGGGGCATTTGATTTTCCAATACATTCACTTGGCATTTACATATTTGTCGTTATCCGGCTGTCCGCAGTTATAATCCATTTTCTATTACTTTCAACTTTCTTAACTGTATTATTTCTTCCTTAATTACGCCGTATGTACGCGAGTGCTACAAACTACTGGATGTATTTCCACCAAGACTCATATTTAGAATACACCTGTCCTTGATAGGTTTTGGGCAAATATTGTTTCTAAATCCCTGAACTGACTGGGGGTTTATACGAAACCGAAACAGTGATTTTGCACTTCCACAAAATATACACAACCAAACTTAATGGAAATCTACCTACCTTGGTAGATAATAATTTCTAAACCTTTTTTCTCATGTGCATCATTTCGATACGAGGATTAATAAGGGAGATATCATTAACGGACCGTTTTTCTGTACAAGTCCCATCGGACTTAACTCCCGAGCGGGTGCGTGTAAAGCGTACTCCTTACAATTTGAAAACTACTGAAGACATTCGAACCAAAATTTATATTTAGCATCCACCTGTCCAAAGGTAGGTTTTAAACGTAAATAACATTTCATGTTCCGGAATGGACTGGCGGTTTATAGGGAACCGAAATGGTGATTTTACTCTTCCACAACATATACAGAACAAGACCAACCTGACTGGAAATCGACCAAACGTGATGGAATTCCACCTCTAAACCTTTTTTTCATGTGCATTCTTTCGTCAGGAGGATTACTAAGGGAGATATCATGAATGGTCACTTTTGCAGGTTAAGTCCAGCGGACATAGCCCAAAAGGTGTTTTACATGGAGCAGATTCCTTATCTATATAAATCAAATCGTAACGACTGTGTGCCTCTACACTGACTATTTTGGCGAAATTTTCGTACAGCTTTCCGTTTAAGGGGTAATAATGACCATCTCCATAATTTTTGGTTTAGTTTCCTGAAAGTACTAATTTTTACCCGCCTCGCCCAAAATCCAAATTGCGCCATAATCTGCCAGAAGAAAAAGAAGATAATTGAAATTTGACAAAATTATACGTTTAAGCCTGTAACGAACGGAAAACTTCCTAGATCATTAAATTTTTCACTTTGAATCCCCGAAGAATATCGAAATACGCAGGCAATTTTAATGATGGTGCAGACCTTCGGAAATTCCTATCCTATAACGGATTGCACAATCTCCGTTCAATTTGGAATGATCTACAACCGTGGTCTTATGACTTTTTGCCGTATCTGTATCCCTTTTACGTTTGATTTTTCTCTTTAATCGATGTTAAGTCAATTTGGAATTTTCACATGCATAATTCATACTTTCAATTACTTATATGAAATACAGAATCATTAAACTCTTCACGAAAATTGGCCCACCCAGTAGCCATATGTGAGCCAAATGCTATGTATGTATCCGAAAAGTAATGTAATGTGAGATAATCTTACAAAACCTTTACCCTGTTCCACGTTTCTAACTCAATCTGACCCAAGAATAGATGACATATCATAGGACCAGCCATTTAGGCCACTAAATCCGGCGTGTCTTATGGTATAATCCTTTGTCGATATGACGTACGTTTAGTAGCAGTTAATCTGTAAATGAAGGTCTTCAATATTGTAAATACGCATATACTTTCGTATGTCGATCTATATATATTCACTGATGTCGATTTTTAGCGATCGAGAAAGGGTGGGTCTGCTATTGTAATAAGTACTCCCCACACCGACTTTGACTGGCAGTAGGAAAGGGTTCCTTCTCCAACTCCTGTGTAACTGTCATTAGTAAGGAAAGCCTACAATTATAATGAATAGTTCCCTTCTCGATTTGACTTGCAGAAGGCAAGTGAGCATGCAGTTTTGTTTAAAACTCCCCTACCCGATTGTGTTTGGCAGTAGGCAAGGGTGCCTATCATTATAAAGAAATGTCCTCATCTAAAATGTGACTGGCATTAGGCATAGTGGCCTGCTATTTTGATGGAAACTCACCAACTTGGTGTGACTGGCAGTAAGCTGGCTGGCAGTAGGAAAATGGGCCTGGCATTATAAGGATAACTGCACAACTCAATTTCGAGTGATAGTAGGGTAATTGCCTGCCATTATAATAAAAACTCCTCACCTGAAATCTGTCTGGAATTTTTTTTTTGCTAGGGGCTTTACGTCGCACTGACACAGATAGGTCTTATGGCGACGATGGGATAGGAAAGGCTTAGGAGTTGGAAGGAAGCGGCCGTGGCCTTAATTAAGGTACAGCCCCAGCATTTGCCTGGTGTGAAAATGGGAAACCACGGAAAACCATTTTCAGGGCTGCCGATAGTGGGATTCGAACCTACTATCTCCCGGATGCAAGCTCAGCCGCGCGCCTCTACGCGCACGGCCAACTCGCCCGGTTGTCTGGAAGTAGGAAGGGGGCTGCCATATTAACGAAAACTCCCCAAATCGATTCTGTCCGCGTAGTAGGCAATGGGGCCTGCAATTATTACGTAATCATCCCAACTCGATTGTGAATGGCAGTAGGCAAGTGAGTCTGCCGCTATATCACAAATCCGTAACAAACACTTTACATTGGAAACAACGTACGGGGAACTCCCCATGCTCTTTCTCGGATAACGCTAAGAGACATGCAATTTTAAAACAATCTTATTTACTGCATGTACACTATTTACTTCGATAACCGAATACAATGTAGAATACCGTAGCGAAGCACGGGTACATTCGCTAGTCCCTTATAATTTCAATTGTAATGATTCCGTTACTGATTAATACAGCTATCTTAAAGTGAAAAGAGTTCACTGTCTTGTCCATTACCCGTTTGCTTACTGAAATGGATGATATATTGTATGATGAACTGATGAGATGGATTATTCTTAATGCATTATCAGCCATATATACACACTTCAGGCCGCAAAGTGTGTTTTTCATTGATGAATTCACCAGTTAATAGACCTTACATTTAAACGTTTTGGGAGAATCCAACTGAAGTAGATATCGCGCACTGGATAAGTAGGTCTACTGTGCATACCGTACTTTGATGGTCATGTCATTCATGTTTTATAACAATTTCAATCTGAGAAGGATTTCACTGACATAGAGCTTCTGTGACCTCTGAACTCAACTTCAGTTAATATTGTTTATAAAGAATCCCAGCAACAGCCTGCAGAGTTGACCCACATCAGAAGCACACGTTGAGTAGGCCTACCTTGCATTATCAGCCATATATACACACTTCAGGCCGCAAAGTGTGTTCTTCATTGATGAATTCACAAGTTAATAGACCTTACATTCAAACGCTTTGGGAGAATCCAACTGAAGTAGATATCACGCACTGGATAAGTAGGCCTAGGTCTACTGTGCATACCGTACTTTGATGGTCATGTCATTCATGTTTTATAACAATTTCAATCTGAGAAGGATTTCACTGACATAGAGCTTCTGTGACCTCTGAACTCAACTTCAGTTAATATTGTTTATAAAGAATCCCAGCAACAGCCTGCAGAGTTGACCCACATCAGAAGCACACGTTGAGTAGGCCTACCTTGAGTGGATCAAAAACCAAACTGAAGGCTATGGCTTTTTCGTTCTTAATCGTTGCACCCAATAATCGCAAATACACACTATTTCGGACATATCAGCCTCTCAGCCGGGCTGAGTGGCTCAGACGGTTAAGGCGCTAGCCTTCTAACCCCAACTTGTCAGGTTCGATCCTGGCTCAGTCCGGTGGTATTTGAGGATGCTCAAATACGACAGCCCCGTGTCGGTAGATTTACTGGCACGTAAAATAACTCCTGCGGGACTAAATTCCGGCACCTCGGCGTCTCCGAAGACCGTAAAAGTAGTTAGTGGGACGTAAAAGCAAATAACATTATTATTATCAGCCTCTCAGGTTATCATACTTCGCACATACACACTAAATACACAAAGAGTAAAACAAAGTCATCGCCTAGCTATGAAAATCCATGGAGGAGTAGTGGGTAAAATCTTCCACTTCCCGTAACCTCGGAACTTTTTCAGCCTTTCTTTAAGTGCCGTGAGTGTCCGAGGACATTTTTGGCTCGCCATTTCCATATTTACTTTCCCTGGTACACCCCATGTGGGTGGCCTACATGTATCGCTGTGTGAGGGTGTTATATGTGTGTGCTGGTGTAATTGTACAGGCTAGGAACGGGAAGGAAACAGCCATAGCGTTGAGAAATGTATCATCCCGGCAATTGCGTTAAGTTGAAATGACAAACCACAAAACACCACTTCGAAGATAGTCTCCCGGATACAGAGCTAGCAAACATAACTAGCCGTGCCACTACGCACTCAGCGAACCTGGACACGAAGTGTGGTAGAGTAGTTAGCCTCACATTCGGCCGCCTTTGTCTCCAGGAGTTAGCATGCTACGGTACTTATTTCTAATGTAAGCTGAGTAAACCCCAGAACCACGTGTCTCTCCAAATGAAAAAAGTCTCTTATCTAACTTTTTGGACTTTCTGACGGGGAATTGAACCCTTCTCCTGGGTGAACCGAACACGGCTGCACCACCTTGGCTGGGTAGCCCGCACAGTAGGCTAAGTATAGACGACTCGTGAATAAAGTGTCCCAAACTCCTTACCTGAAGCACCAGCAATAATAATAATAATAATAATAATAATAATAATAATAATAATAATAATAATAATAATAATAACGACAATATTCGGTATCCTACCTGAGATGAATATGCACGTACGTCTTTGTATGCATCGTTGCTTAAACGGAAGTGCTCAAAATCGTCGATTTTCACTAGTGAGTAAATAGCTGTACCTCAGGAGAGAAATGATTACCACTGACCTGCGGCAGCGATTGTTAAACCACCCACGATCATGGTGGTGGATGAGTTGAAAGTAACCATAAATGAATAATACTATGTGTTTGATGTTCCTTGAAATACTCTCTCAAAAGACGCTCAGAAAAGAAAGCACTCGAGGTGCGAGTTTGATCCCCTTGCCATTGACATCAAGTAGCAAACACAGAACTTCTGTTTATGTTTCAATGCGACCGTAAATATTGCTGTAGAATATAACAGACGACCTTATTACATGATAACCTGCCCAAACATGAACTGTACTTTGTAGAAGTGGGGTTTTTTTCTTCTTACATTCCTAGCCTATCAGCTTCCTTCAACAGCATAACTTATAAACAGTCTGATGCGGTAGAACATTTGGAGAGCGACTGTCTAATCTCAAGCTGAAGTGGCCAGAAGGTTCCGTGTGAGTCGTTCTTTTCGTCGCGTATGGCAGAAGTCGGGAGAGGCTGTGCGTTATTTGACCACGCATACAAGAGGATACTTCGAGAAAGAGCCAATTGCAGTGGCGTATATCGGAAGTTGATGTTAAACTCCGCTTTCATCGGCTATTTTCATTCTTTTTGTCGAAATAGTGTGACGTAATAAGCATGCATGGACATCATGGCAACGGAAATAACTTAGGCTAACGCAGATAAAATTGCGTGTTTGGTGTGTGTAGTAGTAATCAAGATTAGTGATATGTAGATTTTAATTTTTCACTGGGTAGTTCTGTTGGTAGGTTACGTACTGTAGGTTACGAAGGATAGATTTTACTTTGTTTTGACTTCGGGTTAGGGGAAATATTATTCCCTTTTTTAGGTATCCGTAGTTTTGTGGGCAGAATACTTATATAGACAGTTTATTACACGGAGTTGTAACTTAAGCAGATTTTTTGCTACTTGTTTAACGTCGCACTAACACATTGAATGTTTTCGGCGGGGGAGGGCTGGGAAAGGGCTAGGGTTGGGAAGGTAGTGGTCATGGCCTTAATTAAGTTACAACCCCAGCATATTCCTGGTGTGAAAATGTGAAACCACGGAAAACCATCTTCAGGGCTGCTGACGCTGGATTCGAACTCACTATCTCTCGAATGTAAGCTCACAGCTGCGCGACCTTAATCGCACGGCCAACTTGCTCGATATTTTATATTTGTGTAGGGCCTACGTGATATGTAATAGACACGGCATTTCGTAAACAGTACCTAGCACTTTAAGATCCATAGTACCTGTAACGAAAATAATTTCTTGATGTACATAATACGAGAATATACAATAGGCATATTAACCACCAGCAGATCCACAAATGTCCGCCTCTGTGGTGTAGTGGTTAGCGTGATTAGCTGCCACCCCCGGAGGTCCGGGTTCGATTCCCGGCTCTGCCACGAAATTTGAAAAGTGGTACGAGGGCTGGAACGGGGTCCACTCAGCCTCGGGAGGTCAACTGAGTAGAGGTGGGTTCGATTCCCACGTCAGCCATCCTGGAAGTGGTTTTCCGTGGTTTCCCACTTCTCCTCCAGGCGAATGCCGGGATGGTACCTAACTTAAGGCCACGGCCGCTTCCTTCCCTCCTCCTTGCCTATCCCTTCCAATCTTCCCATCCCTCCACAAGGCCCCTGTTCAGCATAGCAGGTGAGGCCGCCTGGGCGAGGTACTGGTCATTCTCCCCAGTTGTATCCCCGACCAAGAGTCTGAAGCTCCAGGACACTGCCCTTGAGGCGGTAGAGGTGGGATCCCTCGCTGTGTCCGAGGGAAAAGCCGACCCTGGAGGGTAAACAGATGATGATGATGATGATGAGATCCACAAATAGGGGAATACCAGGCAGGCTTCAGAAAAGGGAGATCATGCATCGAACAGATCTGGAACTTGAGAACACTTTTGAAAGTCAGACAAACAAGAAACACTGTAGTTACCTTTGTGGAGTTTAAAAAAGCGTACCGAGCTCGATAGCTGCAGTCGCTTAATTCGGGAGATAGTAGGTTCGAATCCCACTGTCGACAGCCCTGAAGATGATTTTCCGTGGTTTCCCATTTTCACACCAGGCAAATGCTGGAGCTGTACCTTAATTAAGGCCACCGCCGCTTCTTTCCCACTCCTAGCCCTTTCCTGTCCATCGTCACCGTAAGACTTGTCTGTGTCGGTGTGACGTAAAGCAACTTGCAAAAAAAAAAGCGTACGACTCCATAGACAGACAGTCGCTCTTTGACGTACTGGAAGAATATGGCATTGACAGAAAATCCAGAGCACTTATACAGCAGACGCTTACAGAAACCACCTCCAAGATCAAGTTCTTGGGAGAAATTTCGGAACCCTTCCAGATACACACAGGTGTCCGACAAGGAGACGGGCTCTCACCGATCTTGTTCAACATGGTGTTAGACAAAATTATCAAGCAGTGGGAGGAACAAGTTAAAGGAATACAAGTGTGAAGAACACGTGAAACAGAAGCCATCATAAATGTCTGGCATTTGCAAATGACATAGCCATACTTAGCATGTCAGCAATAGTACACAGGAGACAAAGGAAGCACTGTAACGCTTGCATGAAATAGCTGCCAGAACAGGTCTACATATATCTTACAAGAAGACCCAATTAATGGAATGACACAGAACAACAATATGCACACCATGCACACTGTATATGGATCCGTAAAAAGAGTCGAAAATTTAATTATTTAGGGGAATACATACAAATAGGAGGATCAAACAAGGCGTCTAGCATTTTCCTGGTGCGAAATTGGGAAACCACGGAAACCAACTTCAGAGCTGCCGACAGTGGGGTTCAAACCCACTATCTCCCGAATGATTTCCCATTTTCACACCAGGAAAATGCTGGGGCTGTACCTGAATTAAGGCCACGGACGCTCCCTTTCTACTCCCGGTCATTTCCTATCCCGTCATCGCCATAAGACCTATATGTGCCGGTGGTACGTAAAAGCAAATAAAAAATTGAATGAATTTGCTATGAGTAGTGTGAATATGGAAAGCCCTATAGAAAACCACACTCATTCATGCCACTGCCAACGGAACGATTCAAATTTCAAATTGCGAACTCCCTGATGGAGCACCTCGCAGAATGGCGCTTGTAGGCCTATTTGAGCTATGCTGATGCTTTAAGTTCAACACATGTGTTTGGGTGCATCAGATCCTCTGAGATACATGGTGATGTATACCCATAAGCTTAACTTAATATCAGAATATAAGAACGAATCAGAAACTGGCGCATATCTCGAGTACTTTTTTTTTCTCTGGCCTTCCATACTCACCTCCGCAAGAAGTGGATGATCGTTTCACCTAAGAGTTGATGGGCATTCAACCCTTACATCAAAGACAGCAGGATTTTATAGATTATATTCTTGGGGAGTAATTTTGCTTCATGCTACTTTCCTGCTTCAATATGAGCCGAATTCGTCGTTTCGACCAAAAGAACTACAAGCAGCTGCGAATGATTTCATACTTAAATGGCTTAATCTACGCCGCTCATCTTATTATGTATTAATAATACAGAAGTTTTAACAAGCAAGCACATGTATGGGGCCCAACTAATACTACTCAGCTTTTGACCCGGGACATATCTAGTGCTGTTTACCTCTCAGCTTGAGAATAATTAGTAAACAAATTTCACCATGGGGCCCAGCTAGTAAATATGGTGGTATTTTCTTATTTGTTGAAGTATGCACTTACGTTTAAACATAGACGGTATGCTATATTTAGTGTCGTGGTGGTCTTAACTCATGACTGGGAGGACTGAGACTCGATTCCCAGCAGCAGCGATGATCAATACTTCGTCTTTCCCTTCCATGCTATACCAGACAACTTGGCGTTACAGGCTACAGTGCGCTCGCTGGGAAACAGCCCGCTACTGGTAACTGGAGAGAGCTCTTCGCACCGGACGAGGGAGCAGGTTCCCATAAAATTCGGCCGTCAGCCGCGACAATACTGGGCAATAACTGCCCGTCATAATCGTGTATTATGAAAGCATGAGTGAAAATATAAATAATATAAACATTATATAATTCAATAGCTAAACCTTGTAAATAATACTGCGACTGGAACTGTTGAACTTCCTCTCTTATGCTTATTTAACATCTTCTGAACAGATTTCGAGACACGCTGGAGTAAATCTCTCCCAATGAACATTTACTCTCGGTGGATTTTGTTTTTTAGGTTCTTCCAATGGGTGATAATTTCTTTCCCATCACATTTCTCCGAAGATGAAAGTCACTTGAATTTAAATCGAGTGATCTGTCGGACCGCAAACACAGCTAATTATACGGTGTTGAAACATCTCATTAAGTTCAGCAAATAAAATTCTAGCAATCGCCCCGTCCTACCATATATTTCTTTCTTCTTCGCCAGTTCCTGAGAAAAAAGTGCCAGAAAATAAATGCATTGTGCGGGGGTGGGGAGGGAGAGAAGAGCCCGATGATTCTCAAAACACAATCCCACACCAAATACCCTACATTAAATAATACAATAGCATTTGAGAAAGAAGACCTAATTTTTCTTATCCTCGATGTTGACTATTTCGAACGTAAGGCCAGCCCCTCCGGTGAAATCAGCCCTTGTCTAAAAATAATGTCAGTCGTGTACTGATAATGCTATCGTGGACACCCTGCAGAAGCTAGCTGTTTAATCGAACCTTAGTCATCTGATCTACTTTTTTTATTTTATACAACCTTAATTTTTGCGTTATGTTATTGCTTTCCACTGTGACATTTTAATTACTCCCACCTGCCAGCCTGCTTAACCCCACGATTTATTGGTAACTATTCAAGGCGAAAAGCAATAACATCAGTTTTCTCGTCTATAAGGAAGTCCGGCTTCTTGGCTGACTGATCAGTGCAGTTCTCTTCGGTTCAGAGGGCTCCGAGTTCGATTCCCGGCCAGGTCAGAGATTTTAACTTAAAAATGTTGAATTCCCTTGCCTTGTAGATTGGGTGTTCGTACTGTCCCCAACATCCCTGCAACTGACATACCCCTCACAAAACCATCCTCCACTACAATAACATGCAGTTTCCCACACATGACAGATGCCGACCACCCTCATCGGAGGGTCTGTCTTATAAGTGCTGAACTAGGCTAGAAATAGCCACAAGAAATTATTATTATTATTATTATTATTATCGTCATTTTACAATTTGCTTTACGTCGCACCGACAAAGATAGGCCTAGGTCTTATGACGAAGATGGGATGGGAAAGGCCTAGGAGAGGGAAGGAAGCGGCCGTAGCCTTAATTAAGGCACAGCCCCAGCATTTGCCTGGTGTGAAAATGGAAAACCGCGGAAAACCATATTCAAGGCTGCCGACAGTGGGGCTCGAACTCACTATCTCCTGGATGCAAGCTCACAGCTGCGCGCCCCTTACCGCACGGCCAACTCGCCCGGTATTATTAGTATTATTATTATTACTTAAAAATGCTGTTAACCTGTCCCTCCTTTTATTAAGGAAGAGTACAGAAACAGGATTTTTTTCGCTAGGGGCTTTACGTCGCACCGACACAGATAGGTCTTATGGCGACGATGGGATAGGAAAGGCCTAGGAGTTGGAAGGAAGCGGCCGTGGCCTTAATTAAGGTACAGCCCCAGCATTTGCCTGGTGTGAAAATGAGAAACCACGGAAATCCATCTTCAGGGCTGCCGATAGTGGGATTCGAACCTACTATCTCCCGGATGCAAGCTAACAGCCGCGCGCCTCTACGCGCACGGCCAACTCGCCCGGTCACAGAAACAGGATTCATCGGCCCTTCCTATGTTCCACATGCCACGAGATGATGCGCAAGTTAATCGCTTAGTGGTTTGGAACCACATTGTTGTGGAGGTTGATTAACCATTCAGTAGCTCCAGTTTCCCAAGGACAGTCAGTGTATTGTTCATTTACGACGCGTTTAGTTTCCTCTACCAAGCGATTACAAGCTAATAATAATTCCGTGTGGCTATTTCTAGCCGAGTGCAGCCCTTGTAAGGCAGACCCTCCGATGAGGGTGGGCGGCATCTGCCATGTCTAGGTAACTGCGTGTTATTGTGGTGGAGGGTAGTGTTATGTGTGGTGTGTGAGTTGCAGGGATGTTGGGGACAGCACAAACACCCAGCCCCCGGGCCATTGGAATTAACCAATGAAGGTTAAAATCCCCGACCCGGTCGGGAATTGAACCCGGGACCCTCTGAACCGAAGGCCAGTACGCTGACCATTCAGCCAACGAGTCGGACGATTATAAGCTGATTCAGTGTTTAATATACAGTCACTCAAAAGAGGATGAACGCATGGTATTGTGTAAGCTCCTCGCAGGACAATTGGAACGATAGATATAACATTTATTGTAAGTATCCACATGGGAGGTGAATTATATTTTGATAATAATTAAAATGAAGTCTGATAAAAGGCTAAATGCGAGGAACATGCAATACTATGCACTCATTAATTTTGAGCGACTAATCTTTTAAAGGTGATACCTATGAATCACGGGAGTGCATAAAGTTTGCTCTAAATGCACTTCTTAAACGCACCAATAAATCTGTTCTTAAATGTCAATAGATTTTAGGACACCATCCCGCAGCGTTGATAGTAATAGATGAGCGTCTAATTCTCTACACAGCTGACTATAACATTACGAATAATGTGATATCTTCAGACTCAAAGTATGTACTGTATTACGTGTTATAAAGCAGTGTTATGACAGTGGCGTCCGGCGCCATAGCTAAATAGTTAGCATGTTGGCCTTTGGTTCAAGGGGTCCCGAGTTCGTTTCCCGGTCGTGTCGAGGATTTTAACTTTCCTTAGTTAATTCCTATTGCTCGGGGGCTGAGGGTTTGTGACGTTTTCAGCATTAGATTTCATTTGCATAGGACCTTATCCTCACAGACGCGCAGGTCGCCTATAGGACGTCTGCTCGAAAGACCTCCACGAGACCTCTCCGAAGGCCACACGCCATTATTATTATTATTATTATTATTATTATTATTATTATTATTATTATTATTATTATTATTATTTTGCTAGGGGCTTTACGTCGCACCGACACAGATAGGTCTTATGGCGACGATGGGATAGGAAAGGCCTAGGAGTTGGAAGGAAGCGGCCGTGGCCTTAATTAAGGTACAGCCCCAGCATTTGCCTGGTGTGAAAATGGGAAACCACGGAAAACCATCTTCAGGGCTGCCGATAGTGGGATTCGAACCTACTATCTCCCGGATGCAAGCTCACAGCCGCGCGCCTCTACGCGCACGGCCAACTCGCCCGGTATATTATTATTATTATTATTATTATTATTATTATTATTATTATTATTATTATTATTATTATTATTACAGTGAAAAAAGTAATTTTGGTATAGTTTCTGTTGTATTCTTGAATAATGAATCCTGACATTTATTAATTTGAAAGGAAAGTGTAATCTCGGAGGAAACCAGTTACGTCATTCCCTCTCATTCCCTACCCAGTGTGTAGTAAACAAGCCATAAACGATTGACTTTATGAATAGGATTCCTTCATCTCACATAACCACATTCGACGAAATGTGGTATAATACATTATCGATGAAATCCCAGGGCACCCCTCGAAACCGTGTGTGGTAAAAATGCGCGTGGTCTTCTCTTAAGACACAGAAAACTCCAAAGGAAGTTTATTGCACAATATTCCCCATCAGCAAAGGATACAGAAGTAGGCCTAATGACAGCGTTACCCCAGCCTACGAAATAAAGTGAAGATCGTGAGAATTAGGATGCACCATTAGCACAATGCTCATTGCTAGCACTCCACCCTGTCAAACTAGAGTAGAATCCCTGAATGGTCTGAGTAATCACATGATATCAGGAACGTTATTCTGGCTAAAACCCTAGCCAATACCCAGACTGAGCAGGATGACTCCAGCGACCGAGATCATTACAAGGCTGTGACGTAATGCACCCGTTGAAAATAACTTGGGAGTCGGCCAGCGACATGATTACGAACATCAATATTGTCTTGGGTAGATAATCAACGATGATTTACTGTGGGGGAGGGGTATTTAGTCGTGCTTTTTTCATCTGGAACGATGTGAGTTCGTTTCCCCGTGTGGAAGTTGAGAACTTGAGAAACTAGACTTCGCTGGGGTTCACTTAGCCTACAACAGAAGTGCGTATAATTTAATTCCTAGTGACAAGGGTGGTTGGACACAGGGCTAACCGTTCAGTGCCGAGATTCTGAGTACAGAAAGCCTTCATCTTCCACTCTTCCAAGGCCTCTAACGGAGATAGTTTTGTTCATTGCAAGTTAAGAAGATGGGAAGTCTTGCATGTGCGCACTGATCTTTTATCTTTCGGGTGTTGAAGTTCTAATTTTGTACCCATGAGTCAAACAATGACTGTTCCCGATATTTGTTATTCTTATACTTCCTGGCCTTTTCCCCCAATTTCTTGGGGTCGGCACTTTGTGTGAATTTGGACCAGTTTCACGGTCTGATGCCATTCCTGACACGAACCCTGTGTGAAGAGGTATATTCATATTGCATGATTGTGTGGTGGTTGCTATTGTGAAGTGTTATGTCTAGATTAAGATGTGTATTAACACAAATAAACAAAAACAATCTCTGTGCTCGAGGAATTAACCGTCCGCAGTTAAAATCTCCGACCAGGCCGGGAATCGAACCCAGTGTCCTTGAAACCAAGGCCACTACGCTGACCATTCGGCCAAGGACTTGTCCCGATACCGCACTAACGCTTTAATTAACTTTCGATGTAGATAAGGTATGTCTCATTCTTAGCAAGAGGAAGAAACAGTTCATTGTAGTAAATATTGATCAGAATTAAGAATCGGCTAACATATTTTTTCGTTATTCCTCCTGTCTGACAAGAAGACAGACCTAATTTAAATAAACTTCTGTCTCTCAGAAAACGGAAGCTTGCTACGTAATTAACTTACGAAGCATGCTAGAACATAGGGCCATTTGAAACTATGTCAGGTACTAAAGTTTCTCCCTTGTAAGACATTGGCTTCTTTCAAAGCAGATTCGCAGAACCTCTCAGAGAGAAGCGAGTCTGCTTGCCCGTATCGAATACACAAGTTTTGTAGCCAATGTGAAAGCTTTCGTTGAACTCACGTGCGTTGAGAAGTATACCAAACAAAAAAATAAACGATGTAGCCTAGCGTGGCAAACCCGTGCTTAGAAGCGGTACAGCCGCTGTATATCTATCCATTATGCTGAAGTGTTTTGCCCAATCAATAATTTTCCTCGGTTCTACAAAGTTTTCCTTTGCCTTATAATTATCATAGAAAAGACAGCACGCAAGTCTTGTGGCGTCCTCGTCTTCAGCGCGAGCTCGCAGCAGAGGGTATTACAGATAGCTTTCTCATTATTTTACACCTTGCCTGGTAACAGAAGAATATTTGAACTAGAGGGAAATATATATTTGTCCGTTGTTTTTTTTTTTGCCTCCTCTCAGCGATACGAACGACATTGACATTCTTCAGACTTCGGATGAGCGCTTTTAAGAGGCGATTCCTATAATAAGAAGAATAAGAATAAGAATCGGGAGATAGTGGGTTCGAGCCCCACTATCGGTAGCCCTGAAGATGGTTTTCCGTGGTTTTCCATTTTCACACCAGGCAAATGCCGGGGCTGTACCTTAATTAAGGCCACGGCCGCTTCCTTCCAATTCCCAGGCCTTTCCTATCCCATCGTCGCCATACGACCTATCTGAGTCGGTGCGACGTAAAGCAAATACCAAAGAAAAAAGAATAAGAATAATAACTAGGCGACCCGTGCGAGAAATCTCGCATGTTCATAAAGTATGTGGTGGAGTAGCCCCCTGATGAACTACTGGTGAACTAAGGAATACACAAATCAGTACAATATTAGACAGTCTTACTTTCCACGTAATGTAATCTTTGATTGTTTAACGTTTATGGTATCCACTGGATCGGAAGCAAATGCAAGTGCATTATTATACTGACGAATGTTCCGGAAGTAATTTTTGGTTTTAGTATCAGTCTGTTCTTCACTGATAATTACAGCATATTATAATGACATAAAACTAAGAGTCCAGGCGGCCAAAATGCGAAGTGAACAGCAATGATGGCGCGTATTTTCCTACAGCAATAGTATTTGCAAATCGCACACTTCGTACATGTTTTTAAAGAATTTAACGATATTTATGAAATGAGAGTGCTAACGTCTATTCTCTTTCTTTTGATATTTGTCACGATCGGTTACTTGTGAGCGCCGCAAAAGGGATCTATCCTACTGAAATAATATAGGCTACACAATTAAAAAAATAGGGGAACATGTTTTGTAACGTCTGGTATGTGAACGTTAATTTTTTAGAAGGGGTTCCAGTGATCGTACAGCATACCTTGAGACCTTAGCTACTCAGGGTATGTCAAATCGAAGTTATACTCCATCTCTAGGCGTAGCCATGAATTAAACTGTCAGGTAACCCCTCAAAACAAAGTGAATAGCGGTGCGTCCGTGTGTCGTTGTGAGGTACGCAGATTACTGCGGTCATTTGAGCACGTTGTACGTACACCAGCACATCCCATGAGACATCTTAAATGAGGTTCGAGTCGCAAGGGCCGTCCCTTTGATCCAGGAAGAATGGACTTTTCGTCGTGTTGCTGTGGATCTCAATGTCTCTCCGTCAGTTATTCAACGCTTGTGGAATCGCTACAGTGAGACAGGCCAGTTCACAAGGAGGGTTGAACAAGGTCGTGGACGCTTGACAACCCCACAGGATGACCGATATCTGACCATCTGTGCGTTGCGGCGTCGTTCATCAACTGCCAGAGAACTGCAACAAGACCTCAGGAGGGTCACTGGAGTGACGGTGTCTGATCAGACAGTAGGAAACAGGTTAAGAGAAGTGTCCTTACCACCCAGACGGCCTGTTCGAGTGTCACGTTTAATGCAGCAATATCGCGCAGCTCGCCTTCTCTTTGCCCATACCCACGTCAACCGGCATCTTCGCCCATGGAGATCCGTGTTGTTCACATATGAGTCCAGATTTCCCCTGACACAGTGTGATGGACGTCAACGTGCATGGAGACGCCGTGGTGAGCAGTACATGTTAAATGTTGTCCAGGAAGGCGACCGATTCGGACAAGGTTCTGTGATGATGTGGGGTGGCATCAGTATTGATGGCCGTACGGATCTTATCGTCGTCCGCGGTAATCTTACCGCTGCAGATACTGCTACAGTATGTGTTGATTGCTGCATCTGGTGTTGGCCCTGAATTCGTACTCATGCACGACAATGCCAGGGCTCATATAGCGCGCATCACCAGAGCTGTCTTGCGAGAACTGGGCATTCAAGAGACGGAATGGATAGCAGCGAGTCCCGACCTTAATCCCATAGAACATGTGTGGGATAGGCTTGACAGAAGTGTTCGTGGGCGTCGTGTTCGACCGCGGACTCTCCAAGACCTCGAACAGGCTCTCATTGAAGAATGGGACCTCATACCGCAACGTGACCTCCGTCGACTTATACGGAGCATGCCACGTAGGTGCCAGGCTGTGATAAATGCTCGTGGAGGACATACACCCTACTGAAGCTCTCCAACTGTGATAAAAATCCACCCTGGAAGACTGTTATCACTTTGTTTTCGCCCCTATTTGGACATTTCCGGTTGTGTTCTGAAAATGAACGCGAATCCATCGATGTTCTTTTGTATGCTTCAACGGTAAAGAATAAAGGTTTAGTTGGTAATATACCTGGGTGTGAGGTATTGTTTCGTGGAGCATGGCATACGTTCAAAAACATGTTACCCTAATTTTTTTTGAATTGTGTATATGATAAATATGCGTGGCTTTTGTTAGCTTGGTGCAGCCCTTGTAAGGCAGACCTCCGATGAGAATGGGTCGTGTCTGCCGTGTATATGATGATGATGATGATGATGATAATTGTTACTTAAAGGGTCCTAACATCTAGGTCATCAGTTCCTACTGCCGTATATAGGAAACCGCGTTTCGTTATGGTGAAGGAGAGTGCTGTTTGTTAACATGTGAGTTGCATGAATGTTGGGGACGGTACAAGCGCCCAGTCCGTGAGCCAAAGAATCTAATCGTTTAAGATATAAATCCCTCGAAAATGAGCGAGTTTGCTTCGCGGTTTGGGTCACGTATCTGTGAGCTTGCATTCGGAAGATGGGGTGGGTTCAAACCACACTGTCAGCAACCCTGAAGATTGTTTACCGTGACTTTTTATTTTCATCTGAGGAAAATGCTGGGGCTGTACCTTAATTAAAGCCGCGGTCGCTTCCTTTCCAGTCCTAGCCCTGTCCTATTCCATCGTCGTCATAAGACCTGACTGTGCCGTTGTTACGTAGAACAAAATAGCAACAAAAAATAGACCCGGCCGGTAACCGAACCCGGGGCCCCGAGGTCGGAAGGTCTCTGACCACTCAGCCATTAAGCTATGCAGTTCGAACGTTGGCAGACAATTAAGTTTTTACTATTATAGTATTTATCACGCTCACCCTGTCTTTCCTCAAAAGCCAGAGCATATTTCACAATCATATCTCCAACTTTATCGCCACTTAATCAGATATCGCTGAAACCTCAGTCAGTGCCTGGGGTTGCTAGAGCGTAGCTCATCACAATCTTACTTCAGTTGATTTGGTATGAGCTTGACTGAGAAACTGGACGTTGATTAGGTTCCAGATGGCTGATCATCACTGTCGTCCCCAATTATAATTTATCTTTATATATGCAGGCCCGTTTCCTGATACGGGGTGGGGATGTGGTGAGATGAAATTACATGGCATGATTTTTTACGGCCAGATGTCCTTCCAGCCTCAGCTGAAAGCTAATGAAGGACGATGAATGAAACTGGGTAACGAGATGGAAGGAATCGACTGTGGCCTGTGAATAGGAACATTTCCGGCATTTACCTAGAAGGGAAAACGAGATACCACAGAAAGCCATTCTCAGGACAGCCGACGGTGGAGTTCGAACCCATTGCTCTTCCGAATGCAGAGCTAGGCTCGTAGCCTTGGCGCATTGACATGCGCGGCCACTCCGCTGAGGTATGCATATACATATATTAAGAGGCTCCATACACTAAGAAAATTTCATGTGACCGTTGCGCGGAAAGGGACCTAAAGTAGGACTCTTCATTTTTGAAATGTTTGTGGTCCGCCTCTGTGGTGTAGTGGTTAATGTGATTAGCTGCCACCCCGGAAGGCCCGGGTTCGATTCTCGGCTCTGCCACGACATTTGAAAAGTGGTACGAGGGCTGGAACGGGGTAAACTCAGCCTCGGGAGGTCAACTGAGCAGAGGGGCTTCGATTCTCAACTCTCAACTCAGCCAACCTCGAAGTGTCTTTCCGTGGTTTCTGACTTCTCATCCAGGCAAATGCCGGGATGGTACCTAAATTAAGGCCACGGCCCCTGTTCAGCATAGCAGGTGAGGCCGTCTGGGCGAGGTACTGGTCCTCCTTCCCAGTTCTATACCTCGACCCAGTGTCTCATGCTCCCTCCCACCTCTACCGCCTCAAGAGCAGTATCCTGGAGCTTCAGACTCCGGGTCGGGGATACAACTGGGTAGGATGACCAGTACCTCTCCCAGGTGGCCGCACCTGCTATGCTGAACAGGGGCCTTGTCGGGGGATGGGAAGATTGGAAGGGATAGACAAGGAAGAGGGAAGGAAGCGGCCGTGGCCTTAAGTTAGGTACCATCCTGGCATTTGCCTGGAGGAGAAGTGGGAAACCACGGAAAACCACTTCCAGGATGGTGGAATCGAACCCACCTTTACTCAGTTGACCTCCCGAGGCTGAGTGGACCCCGTTTCAGCCCTCGTACCAATTTTCAAATTTCGTGGCAGAGCCGGGAATCGAACCCGGGCCTCCGGCGGTGGCAGCTAATCACACTGATGACTACACCACAGAGGCGTACCTAATTTTCGTACCAATTGTACAAAGTTTTCTTGACATGGAGTGGCGAAAACTCGATCTGATGCTTAACTTAAATTGTTAAGAATACCCGTCGACAGCGTAAGAAGTCAAAACATAGAAATGCAATTTTTACGCCCCAGACACTTTCGTTCAGCCGACTCTGCGGTGTAGGGGTAGCATGCCTGCCCCTTCCTCGGATGCCCAGGTTTCGATTCCCTGCAAGGTCAGATATTTTTACCTGGAGCTGAGGGCTGGTTCGAGGTCCACTCAGCCTACGTGATTACATTTGAGGAGCTGTCTGACGTTGAGATGACGGCCCCGGTCTAGAAAGCCGAGAGAATTCGTCGTGCTGACCGCACGACATCTCATAATATGCAGGCCTTCGGGATACGTAGTGGTCGCTTGGTTTAAGACACGTTCGTTCAGCTCTACTGTAAAAATTCCATTGCCGACTTTGGATCCCGTTCCGTGCAATGGTCACATTTTCAGAAACAACTTTGTTCCCTTTCAGGTTCATCTGATAGAATATTAATTTTTTCCTTTGTGTATCAATTTCAAAGGAAGTTTCGTCGGTATTATGTTGGATAGGGACTGCCTTGGGTAGTAAAAGCGTGCCCGGCTCACCTGAAAGGACTTGGGTTAGATTTCCCGTCAGGAAGACGGCACATTTAGAAACAAGATTTTCACTTCTGGAGGATTACATTGCTCTGAGATTTACTCAGCCTAAACTAAAATGAATACCAGGGGAATTTCTGGGGGCAAAGGTGTAGTGCTAACTACTCTATCACGCTTAGCGCCGAGGTTACGGATGGCTGAAGCCTTTTCTTCCAAGGGCCTTCATGGCCTGTACGGAGATGACTGCCATTATCTTAGATATTTACACTTTAGTGAAATGTGTATGCTGCATTCAGAATAGAGCGGGCGTGGCCTATGAGCATAATATTGCACTCAAGTTTCCATGATGATTGCTGCTTATACTGCATTATTCACTCTCACAGTCATGGTAATGACTGATAGATATTACTTCAAAGTAGCTTTGTTAACCAAGTCTGTATGGTAATGATACAGAATTCGTTGTTTGTTCATGGCCATCGGTGGTTTATCCTACGTAAGCTATTAGTTTGAGACTGTGTATCAGTTCTGAGTAAAACGGCAAAGAGAGGTAGTGTTTCCAGGAGATGAACGATACTCAAAGAGCAAAAACCATATATTGGCAAGGCACATCATATGAAACGGGGTTTGTAAAGAAGGTTTATGTTGAGAAAGAGAGTTAAACTTTGAAGTTACTTTCCCAAACCGAGCGAGTTGGCTGCAATATAAAGTTCGTGTAGCTCTAAACTTGCATCCAGGAGGTGGTGGGTTCGAAGCCACCAGCGGCAGTCCTGAAAATGATTTTCGGTCATATCCCATTTTAATACCGGGCAAATGAAGGTGCTGCCCCTTAATTTAGGCCTCGGCCAATACCTTCCCATTCCTACTGTATCCCATTGTCGCCGAAAACCTGCATGATTTTTTTTTTTTTTTTTTTTTTTTGCTCATGGCTTTACGTCGCACCGACACACATGGGTCTTATGGCAACGATGGGACAGAAAAGATCTAGGAGTTGGAAGGAAGCGGCCGTGACCTTAGTTAAGGTACAGCCCCAGCATTTGCCTGGTGTGAAAATGGGAAACCACGGAAAACCATCTTCAGGGCTGCCGACAGTGGGATTCGAACCCACAATCTCCCAGATGCAAGCTCAGAGCCGCGCGCCTCTAACCGCACGGCCAACTCGCCCGGTCCTGCATGATTTAGTGCAATGTTAATCGTATAGCAAACGACAAACAACTTTACTAAAACATGAATTTTTCATCAAAAGAAATAAAAATTAATGAATTAATTAACATTGTTTGCTTTACGTCACATTAACTACTTTTACGGTTTTCGGAGACGTCGAGGTGCCGGAATTTTGCCCCGCAGGAGTTCTTTTACATGCCAGTAAATCACCGACATGAGGCTGACGTATTTGGGCACCTTCAAATACTACCAGACTGAGCCAGGATAGAAACGGCCAAGTTGGGGTCAGAAGGCCAGCGCCTCAACCGTCTGAGCCACTCATCCCGGCTCATCAAAAGAAATGTGGTATATCAAAACCTAATTGAAAGAGCAATAATTCCTGGTCTACATGGGGGAAACTTACATGATTAGCCATAGACAACGGCGGTGGCGCATTATCATTCGTTGACAACTGGGCCTTTAGAAACGGACACAGTGCTACCAACAGTAAAGCATTCCGCTACGAGTAGCCTATCCAAGTTGAATCTTGTGAGAACAGGTGGTAAATATTGAAAAAAAATGCAACGACTTCTTACGTACCGCTTGTAGGTCCGCTTTTATCAAATGAGAGCAATTCATTTAATAACATCTAAACTAAAATACAAATGTTATTTCTTTAACGTCCCTTCAATGGGTACAGATTTTTAAGAGACGTCAATTTGTCGGAATTTTGTCTCGTAGAAGTATTTTAAAGTGCCAAAAGCCAACAACACAGAGCTGTCTAATTTAAATATCCTCAAATGCCACTGATCTCAGCCGAGATTGAATCCGCTATCTTGGGAGGACAGTAACTAACGGGCGCCGCTGAGGTCGGCAGTGACATGCAGTTAGACTTAAGTCTTGCATTCTGGTTGCATTGCATTCTTCTGCAGGAGAGTAGCTTATGTCTTTTCAGTGTTAACAAAATTGTTGTTAACGTTGCCTCAAGACATGTAGAAGTAGGCAACCAATAAACACAAAATGCTTACAAGCGTAGTAAACACTTGACGACTTGCTCCGGATGAAGTTATTACAAATTACAAATTATGATTATTGCTTTAGCTACCCAGTTACAGATGATCAATTCAATAAAGTTGGTAAATGTGTATTTCAGGTTGAAAATGTCAGAAATGAAAATAATTCATCATCATCATTATTATCATCCTTTTTTTCCTTCAGGTATGTTCCTCTACAGCACTTGACCTACCCAACCCTGTGATGTTATTTGTCTCTTACCTGCAGGTTCTTGTTTCGATTTCCAATTCTTTCAAGGATTTTAATCCTCGACTAAAGCATCGAGCGGGATTCAGTCAGTTCCATGAGACCGAGGAGCTTTTGATATGAGAGGCAGTGGACCCGGTCAAGAAAGCTAAGCCTTATGAATGGAGATGTCATCACACTGACCACGTGACATTCTAATATCTGCAGTCTATCTGGCTGGACTGCAGTTGTCTTGGCAGGGCAAGCTCTTAACGAGTTGTATGTACCATAGGGGTCTTCTTCTTCTTCTTCTTCTTCTTCTTATTATTATTATTATTATTATTATCCAATCATCTGGGATCGTCACTAATGTAGAATAAGCCCAGTTTTACAGCCGAATGCCCTTCTTGACACCAACATTATGTGGAGGGATGTACAGTATTTACTAGTGCGTGTTTCTGTGGTGATTTGTAGTGTGATGTGTTGTATGTAAATGCAGATGTCTATCAAGATCATTATACCCAGTCCCCGATCCAGAGGAATTAATTAAGCGTGCTTAAAATCCCCAGCCGTGCCGTGAATCGAACTCGGGTTTCTATGAATCGAAGTCACGCTGACCATTCAGCCAAGGAGTCCGACTTTTTTGCTAGTGGCTTTACGTCGCACCGGCACAGATAGGTCTTATGGCAACGATGGGATAGGAAAGGCCTAGGAGTAGGAAGGAAGCGGCCATGGCCTTAATTAAGGTTCAGCCCCAGCATTTCCCTGCTGTGAAAATGGGAAACAACAGAAAACCAATTTCATGGCTGCTGACAGTGGGATTCGAACGCACTATCTCCATGATGCAAGCTTACAGCCGCGCGTCTCTAACCGCACGGCCAACTCGCCCGGTAGGAGTCCGATTGGGGGAGGGGTATACTTACCTGAAGTAATTTAATCAGTGTCGCCTAATGTGTGTATAATTTGTAGTTCAGTAAGTACGTCAACAAAAAGAGGAATAAAGACGTTGCCCTGAGTACAGTCGATGTCTATGCAACATTTAATCCCCTACAAAAACAATGACAATTATTTGTTTGTTGTTTGTTTGTTTGTTTGTTTGTTTGTTTGTTTGTTTGTTTGTTTGTTTGTTTGTTTGTTTGTTTGTTTGTTTATAAACGACTCTAGTATCTTTCACGTGCACAGCAGATTGTGGAATAATAGTTAGGATTGTAGGGATATTTCGAGTCCATCTTTTGACAGCACTGGATGAAATTTTACAAGTCAGTTATAAAGCAGAATGTATTATTTATATAACTATGAATTTGCAAATGATTAGGAAGTTAAATCAAGGGGAGGGTGATGGTGTTAATAATGGATTAGAACATGTCATTTCTCGTCTTCGCCTAAGGCGCAGAGGGAGAGAGAACAATAATAGGGGCTATATATCGTCCTCGCGATCGGCAGCAAGGAATGGAAATGTATTCCATGTAATAATAATAATAATAATAATAATAATAATAATAATAATAATAATAATAAATTTTCTTTACGTCCCACTAATTACTTTTACGGTTTTCGGAGACGCCGAGGTGCCGGAATTTTGTCCCGCAGGTGTTCGTTTACGTGCCAGTAAATCTACCAACACGATGCTGACGTATTTGAGCACCTTCAAATACCACCGGACTAAGCCAGGATCGAACCTGCCACGTTGGGGTCAGAAGGCCAGCGCCTCAACCGTCTGAGACACTCAGCCCGGCCAATGTAAATGGAGCTTGCTACATTTTACCACCGGCGGTAGGTCAAAGAAATACACGTGAGGGGTTAAGTGCTCCAGACTTTTGTGAATCCTTTGCCTTACTTTGAAGAAAATTACTGGGCTTGGTTACTGACTGTGCATCATGAAGTCGCACGGGCCGTGTAGCTGTTAGCTTGCATTCGGGTGGTAGTGGGTTCGAACCCCACTGTATGTAGCCCTGAAGATAGTTGTTCGTGGTTTCTCATTTTCATACCGGGGCCGATGACCTTCGATGTTAGGCCCCTTTAAACAACAAGCATCATCATCATCATCATCATCATCATCATCATCATCATCATTTTCATACCAGACAGATGTTGGGACGTTAACTAAGGCCTCGGCCGATTCGTTTCTTTTCCAGCCTTTAATTTTGTGTGGCTATTTCTAGCCGGGTGCAGCCCTTGTAAGGCAGACCCTCCGACGAGGGTGGGCGGCATCTGCCATGTGTATGTAACTGCGTGTTATTGTGGTGGAGGATAGTGTTATGTGTGGTGTGTGAGTTGCAGGGGTGTTGGGGACAGCACAAACACCCAGCCCCCGAGCCAATGGAATTAGCCCGGTCGGGGATCGAACCCGGGACCCTCAGAACCGAAGGCCAGTACGCTGACCATTCAGCCAACGAGTCGGACTTTTCCAGCCCTAGCCCTGTCCTATCTCATTGTCTCTATAGCACCTGTCTGAATCGGTGCGACGTAAATTCGATAGCAAATAAGAAAAAATAAAGAGAACCGCGCTGCACTAGTCAAAGTCTACGTAGAACTGAACGAAATTTGTCCTTCTTTCTGCCCATTGAAGGCATTGAGCCTGTCCAGACGACTCCTCCTTAGCCAAACGGCTGGGAACTACGTGGTCAGCGTAATGACTTTCTCAGCAGTATCGGCCAGATTAGTTCCCTCTCATAAAGGGCGCATTCTCAATCAACCTGTCGAGGCTGATGAACCCGTTTTAGCACTCAGACAAGGACTGTAATACTTGGACGAGCCGGGAACCAGACATTGCTGGCATTACTTTTCCGAATGTTTCAGATGCTGAACTTGAATAACATTCTACCTGCGGGCCACTGCCTAAAGATGACGATTATGATACTACTACTACTTTTTTGCTAGTGGTTTTTCGTCGCACCAACGCAGATAGGTTTTATAGCGACGATGGGATAAGAAAGGTCTAGGAGTTGGAAGGAACCGGCCGTGGACTTAATTAAGCTACAGCCCCAGCATTTCCCTGGTGTGAAAATGGGAAACCACGGAAAACCATCTTCAGGGCTGCCGACAGTGGGATTCGAACCCACTATCTCCAGGATTCAAGCTCACAGCCGCGCGCCTCTAACCGCACAGCCAATTCGCCCGGTACCACTACCAATACTACTACTGCTACTACTACTACTACTACTAATAATAATAATAATAATAATAAAAGATGAAGCCAACCTCGAGATATACGAGTAGGCTGGTTGATCTGCCTCCTTCCCGGAAGCCCTAGGTTTTTATTCCCGGGTCACTCGCGGATTACAATCTAAAGATTGAAACCGAGTTCTATGAACCTCACGAGACCAACTGGGGAGTTGTGTGATCTTAGATGTAGCGATCCCAGTCATGAAAATGAAACAGTAGGGCAGAAGCTGTCGTCACACTCCAAGATCTGCTGGCAATCTGACTGAGGGACAGTCGTCTTGGTAGATTTAAAGGGGAATTTTCACAAAAATAAAATCAATCAGAAGCTGACAATAAACTAAACAAGCAGCATTCAGAGACATAATTGTAAAACCAACAGATCTGCTGAATCTGTTTTCAAAGAAGCCTCGAAAATTGTATTTTAGGTTGTAAACTGGACATGCAAATCGCTGCAAAACTGTTGACGACCATTCTTCTATATTTTTATGTACGATTTTGTAGTGTACTGTAATCTGAATATCAACATCATTCACTTGCATCCTTGTCCTTATAATGACAAGTCATGCATGCGCACATCACACACGCACCTTTATTACGCTCTCATCAGCAGTTTGTACCTATAACGCCCCCCCCCCCCCGGTCCCCTTCGCCCGATCCTGGCTACGCTACTGATTTTAGTTTAATAATAATAATAATAATAATAATAATAATAATAATAATAATAACAATAATGTCCGCCTCTGTGGTGTAGTGGTTAGCGTGATTAGCTGCCACCCCCGGAGGCCCGGGTTCGATTCCCGGCTCTGCCACAAAATTTGAAAAGTGGTACGAGGGCTGGAACGGGGTCCACTCAGCCTCGGGAGGTCAACTGAGTAGAGGTGGGTTCGATTCCCACCTCAGCCATCCTGGAAGTGGTTTTCCGTGGTTTCCCACTTCTCCTCCAGGCGAATGCCGGGATGGTACCTAACTTAAGGCCACGGCCGCTTCCTTCCCTCTTCCTTGTCTATCCCTTCCAATCTTCCCATCCCTCCACAAGGCCCCTGTTCAGCATAGCAGGTGAGGCCGCCTGGGCGAGGTACTGGTCATACTCCCCAGTTGTATCCCCCGACCAAGAGTCTGAAGTTCCAGGACACTGCCCTTGAGGCGGTAGAGGTGGGATCCCTCGCTAAGTCCGAGGGAAAAACCGAACCTGGAGGGTAAACAGATGATGATGATAACAATAATAATGATAATAATAATAAATGGTGTGGCACAACATCCCTCTGTGGTAATGGAGTATACTGACCGACGGCTGCTTGAACACGCTTGATAACACGAATGTGGCGAATCGCATCGCCATGAACATAGACTAAGTTTCTGTGATTTGCTCACTAAATTTTGTATCAGATAGTTCCTCATTGTTTCCTCACGGGGTTGATTAAATTCTGTCCGGATCCCAAACATAAATCCCTGAAATAATAATAATAATAATAATAAAAATAATAATAATAATAATAATCGATAGTGGGTAGCTAACTGTTCCTCGCAAGTACTGTACCACAGCTCTCGTAGCCTGAGGCGCTGAGGCACCTGTAGCAGACTCGACCGACCAGCCGGGCCCTCTGAACCACGCCAGCAGTCAAGCAGGATTCCTGCACGCAGCTCAAAGCCATGCCACCTCTTCTCGTACACTCACAGCCACAGCCAACACGCACCACACACGCAAGGACCATTTAGCTTCAAGTGTTAGTGTGACGAAAAGTTTTGGGGGCGCATAATAATTGTCTGGAGCCACAAGAACAGATCAATCTGGAGACACTATTGCTTCTGTTCCGCTATTAAATCTTAATATTATCTACAAAGTGGAGTTGTCACAATAAAAGTATAACTTGCTTACTTCGAAATGCCTTTTTAGGATAAGTGTATTAGTTAATTGCTGACATTATAGCGCCGAAGGAAATGAGTAAAAGGAAATAACAGACCCATCAGAAAGTGAACTGATTACAAAATATGGAGAAAGATCTGATTAAGAACTATGAGTTTGGTCACCAATAGTTTGAAAAGATATTAATGTTAGTACTAATTTGCCGTTGTTTGGTAATTGCATGGGTTCCATTCTAGCCTTCGGCAAGGGTTTCCAAAAGGCAATTTCTAAAATACAGAGGAAGGACAAAGAAAGCGAGTGTCCTTCATCACGTAAGATCTAACTCAGAAAGCCCCCTGTGGAGGGTTTAGTCAACCTTCATATTGATCAGCAAATAAGATGTTCCTCCAGAAAGAATCATCCAATTTACCCACATTCTTCTTTAATTGAGGAGTGTGGCCGGGCTGAGTGGCTCAGGCGGTTAAGGCGCTGGCCTTCTAACCCCAACTTGGCAGGCTCGATCCTGGCTGAGTCCGGTGGTATTTAAAGGTGCTCAAATACGACAGCCTCGTGTCGGTAGATTTACTGGCACGTAAAACAACTCCTGCGGGACTAAATTCCGGCACCTCGGCGTCTCCGAAGACCGTAAAAGTAGTTAGTGGGATGTAAAGCAAATAGCATTATTATTATTATTAATTGAGGAGTGGATAAATATAAGTGCTCGTTAACATTTTAATCATGATTGCGGTGTAGGTGCTACTGTTTCCATGTTACCCAAGCTCGGCTTTATCTTCATACAACACGAGGAATATTCCACATCACAATCTGTAGGAACGTTTGAACGTTGAGGTTTTAGATCTGGGAGAAATGACAGCCCAGGTCGGTAGATGCAGAGTGGGTTGTTGTCCCAAATGCTCTGTACTCTAACCGGCCTACCGAGCAGAGGAAAGTTGGCTACGGCTCTACCGTGGCTCTACGCCTCTGCATTCGGGAGACGGGTCTGAGGCACAGTGCCGGACTTCACGCCTGGTCCCTCCCGTCGGCTGTCCTGAGAATGGTTTTCCGTGGTTTTCCATTCTTCTGCACTAAGGCGAATGCCGGGACAGTTCGTAGTATAGGCCACGGCCGCCTACCTCCTCACCCTCTCCGCGCATCTCCTTCACCGTAACAAATCTCCCGGCCTGAGAGACAGCGTCACCGTCTAAGAGGCCCGCCTCCCCCTTCAGGGGAGGAATGAAAACGTTTAGTAGCAGTAGTGACAGCCCATTACAATTAATCCCAAATGAAGATTGCAAAAGCTGAACAGTAGCATAACATTCCCGTAACATAATTATGTTCCTTCTGGATGATGCTTGTTGCAAATGCATTGTCTTCTCTGCTCGCAAACAATTGTATTATCGCCCTGAAGGTTTCACACTCTACGACAAAGCAGAGGCCTTAAGTGGATGGGAAGCGGGAAGTAAAACAGGAGACTGGATCTAGAAAAGGCACCGTTCCTACATTTTCCTAGAGTTGAAATGAGGAAACTACATTTCGATCAACTTTGGGATTCGAAACTACTTGTCTGCCAAATTTATTGTTAGTTGTCACCATAGCTAGTGAATTGTCCTGGTCAAGCTTGTTGAATTCATGGTAATAAAGAACAAAGGAAATAGAAATGTCGTCACTTGGTAATCACAAATGTTCCACCGCCCGTCACACACCCTGGTGGAGTCGCGCGAGCGAACTGTATCGCACATGTGGGCTTGGACCAGTTTTACGGTTGGGTGGCCTTCCTGGCGCAAACCCTATGTGGAGGGATGTTTTCAGAAGTGCGTGCTTCCATAGTGGCTGGTAGTGTAGTGTGCTGTATGTATATGAAGAGGAGTGCGCTAGGAAAAACACCCGGTCCCCGAGTCAGAATAATGAATCAGACACGGTTAAAATTCTCGACCTAGCCGCGAATCGAATAGTATGAACTGAAGGCCTAGACGAATACCATTCATCCAAGGAGAAAGACGCTTGATAATCACTAATCTAGACCTTTAAATCCAGATCCTTCTATTTTTCATATCCTCTAGGAGCCTCTTCCTATTTTAGAATTTAGGTTTGGAACTTCCCGTTCGGCTACCTCCATTTAAGACATTGTAAGGTCAACATCAGGAACACAAATTCTGTTTCAGCCAGAAGAAGTGATTTTCCCAGGCTTCGTTTTTCATATCCACGCAAACACTGAGATGTCACTTTACATAGTAACTTCCTTCCCAAATCTGATCTCAGTACCAGCACAAGCATCACAGTCGCTACTTTTATCAGTGAGTACACCTGGCTGTTGACCACAGAAACTTGAACCTGTTCTCTACTAGGGCCGGCGACATCGCACCACGGTTAGTAGATGAAATTAAGAAACATTTGACACAACAAAAAAAGAGTGGGTGTGTGATGTCAGGAGGACAAAGAGATCTCCTATGGCCTCATTGTCACTGAATGAAACCGTTTGAGTAGTTAAAGATTCGCTATGGTGACGTCCGAACACCTCATATCTCATCCCCTCAAGAATATTTACGGTGTAGTTTCTGGCTTTCGTCTTAGTAACAGGAAATAAGTAAAGAAAGCAGACACAGTTCTGTTAATTATGATGAAGTGGAATATTGGGCACAGTACCGCGCTCATTCCAACGAGGTCATGTGTCAGAGTCTAATTTGATCACTATATGAGACAGCGTTAATATCTAAACGTATCAATATTTCCTCTGCTCTTCCTGTTTCGGCATATGTGCAAACGAAATATTATAACTTATCTACTTCCAAAATATTTAGTTAGTGAATATTTATTCTCTAAAATAACGGACAAAGCATTACCTGCAATGATCACATTTAGAATGACCAATTTAGAGATTCTCTTACTATTTGTTAATTTTTTGCTATTTTTTTTGCTATTTGCTTTACGTCACACCGATACAGATAGGTTAGGTCTTATGGCGACAATGGGATAGGTAAAGGCTAGGACTGGGAAGGAAGCGGCCGTGGGCTTAATTAAGGTACATCCCCAGCATTTATCTGGTGTGAAAATGGGAAACCACGGAAAACCATCTTCAGGACTCCAGACAGTGGGATTCGAACCCACTATCTCCCGCATGCAAGCTCACAGCTGCGCGCCTCTAACCGCATGGCCAACTCGCCCAGTTTTGTTAATTTTAGGTACGAAGGATACTTTTGGCCATCAGCAATGCGTTCATCTGGCATGCCAACATCGAGAGAGAAAGAGAGAGAGTGAATGAATTAATGTTAATGACTTATGTGTCACATGTTTCTTAATTAGATCTACTTACTGTGGTGAGCCAGAGACGTCTGATCATTTAATTTCACAGGAGAAGGAAAAAAAGCTGTCTGGGTGCTGGATAATGTTGATCTATGGCAGGGCCTCTCAGGTGTATGCACCGGTGCATTGCGCGGCGCAAGGTACAACAAACGACTTCTCTAAGTTGACCAGGATTTTAAGCAATAGCGCTGTCTCTCTCTTTCCCTATCCCTGTCTCGCTTGCTCCGCCTGTCTCCCCATTCCTCACTTTTTCTGCAACACTCCACCATCCGAGCAGATTTGAGTCGAGCTTAGCCGAGCTTAGCCGAGTCGCCCCGACACAAAAAGCTGCTACGAAAGGAGCCGAGTCGGGCTGATGCACGGTGCACAGAACCTCTGCGCCTCGGTTTGCTCGCGCGAGATGTAGGGCGTTTGAGAGGCCCTGTACTTGTGCGGTATTACTGCACACTTTTGTGAGCAAAAATGAAAAAATAAAGTTCATACGGTATGTAAACATTTTCTTTTGCTGTCGCAGAAGTCCCCTTTATATATTAAGAAAATCCACAGCCTGTTTCCAGTCATTCGACCAGGTCAGGAATGGAATGAATGAAGCCGCCATCTAGCGGCGAGGATAGGAATTGTGCCGGATGCCGAAGCCTGTCGCACTCCTCTGGGGCGATGATTAATGAATGACAGATGCAATGAAATGGTATTGGAGAGTGTTGCTGGAATGAAACATGACAGGGAAAACCGGAGTATCCGGAGAAAAACATGTCCCGCCTCCGCTTTGTCCAGCACAAATCTCACATTGAGTGACCGGGATTTGAACCACGGAACCCAGCGGTGAGAGGCCGGCGTGCTGCCGCCCGAGCCACGGAGGCTCCCCTTTATATATAAAAAGGATTAAACATGGGATTACATAGTTCGACAGCTGCAGTCGCTTAAGTGCGGCCAGTATCCAGTATTCGGGAGATAGTGGGTTCGAACCCCATTGTCGGCAGCCCTGAAGACGGTTTTCCGTGGTTTCCGATTTTCACACCAGGTGAATGCTGAGGCTGTACCTTAATTAAGGCCACGGCTGCTTCCTCCCAACTCCTAGGCCTTCCTTTCCTATCCCACCGTTGCCATAAGATCTATCTGTGTCGGTGCGACGTAAAGCCACTAGCAAAAAAATATGGGTTTTCTCCAGAAACTTCGACATAAAACCTAGAAATAGTAAGGAAATATGTTGTCATTGCTTTTAAAAGATGCAAAACTACTTCTCGGTAGGAACATTGGAGTGAAAATGCCAAACCTATATAAAATATTAAGGCAATACGAAAGCATAGCATGTAAAAATAATTGAAACCCTGGAAGCAATTCCAATAACAGCACTACATTGTATAAAAATGCTAAAAGTACTTACATGACATAACTAGAATTCCATTTTACAAGAATTACTCAAATAGAACGCCAGAGTAGCCTACTTACAGTTTCATCTTGGGCTTCCTCTCTGTTTGCTGTTCGGTAAATAAGAATTCCATGCCATTACTCGAGGCGGTCGTGAAGAATTGATTTCAGTGCTTTTTTAATGTCAGTCATTTTGCTTACCATTATTGGTCATCTATTGGTAGCCGCTTGAGTGGGCACGCTCAAGTGTTATCAGTCTGAATGAGTGTTCGACTGGGTCACTAACGACGGTTTTTGCCAGCAGTACTCCAGGAATCGAGCTACTGCATGGTATTGATGGTACTGATGGTATTGAGATACAGAAAATGACATTTATCACTACACGGAGATTTCGTAAGCCCGTCATATGGCGACGTAAGTATGGGAAATGGCTAGGACTGTGAAGGTAGCGGCCGTGACCTTAAATTGCCTGGTGTGAACATGGGAAACTACGGAAAACTATCTTCAGGCTGCAGACGTCTCCTTTCAACACCAAATGGCGGCCCTACCTGCCATCTTTAGTATAGCATCAAAACCAAACATTTCTTAAAGAATGAGCGTCCTTCTGAATCTCTACACAAATATGTGGTACAAAAGAAGTGAAACATTCAGTTAAATACTAAAATCTTATTTTCACACGGCCGTGGTCTAAAGAGCTACCTTGGCTGTGCTCCTCTCTAACTTCGCAGAAATTATTTTGTTAGCAATGAAATGGAACGGGTCAGTTAAATTGTTAAGGTAGGCGTGTGTAAATACGTTTATCCTACAAGCTCCTCACCTCACTTCGCAGCCACGAGCCACTCACTCGGTCCAGAACAGAAAGTCAGCCGCCGAACAAAATTACAAAAATACGTATCGATCAAAACCAACATACGTGAAAAGGAAAATCAATTTTAAAAATAATTCTGGTAAATATAATTGGTGAATGGCGAAGTGCCAAGTTAAATGGCCCAGCTCATTAAACGAGCAAATGCCACCTGGATCGAGTGTGGTCCATATCACCAGCTGAGTGAAAAGTGTAACTGAGCACTGCCTATAATTCAAAGATAGTCCGACTCGTTGGCTGAATGGTCAGCGTACTGGCCTTCGGTTCAGAGGGTCCCGAGTTCGATTCCCGGCCGGGTCGGGGATTTTAACCTTAATTGGTTAATTCCACTGGCCCGGGAGCTGGGTGTTTGTGCTGTCCCCAACATCCCTGCAACTCACACACCACACATAACACTATCCTCCACCACAATAACACGCAGTTACCTAGACATGGCAGATGCTGCCCACCCTCATCGGAGGGTCTGCCTTACAAGGGCTGCACTCGGCTAGAAATAGCCACACGAAATTAATTATTATTATTCAAAGATATAGGAAATATTTCACGTTGATTATAGATTCAGTTCAGTTTTAGCTCGGAAATATGGCATAATTCCGTGATGAATCACGCCCACCTTGAACATAACCCTAATGCACCCGGACACAGCACAGTTGGTTTGCTGCTCGCCTCCTGTGCTCAAGGAAACATGATCGAATCCTAGTGCAGTTGTTGTTCAATATTTAGGAGAACGGAAGAGAATTGTACCTGGACCTGGAGATTTTCTGGTACCTTAAAGAAAAAGAACTTGTTTCTATTCCCGCAGTCAGGCGTCCCTTCAGATATAGCAATTGAAGGGGTTTGAATACACAGTATAATTCTTCAAATTACACATTCGTTTACTCTTGGAGTATCCAATGTGAATTGTATTAATTAGGTCCGGCTCCGTGGCTGAATCGGCAACGTACTGGCCTTCGTTTCAGAGGGACCCTGGTTCGATTCCCTGCCAGGCCGGAAATTTTAACCACGTTTGGTTAATTCCTCTAGCTCGGGGACTGCATGTTTGAGATCGTCATAATACACTTGCTTTGTTTAGATATAACACCCCACACTAGTAACCACCACAGAAACAAGCAATAGTGAATACATACCTCCAAATAGAGTTGGCGTCAGGAAGGGCATCCGGCCGTAATACTAGGCTTAATCCACGTTATTGCATATCCCAAATATTGTTAGAAGGGATAGGAAAGAAGAAGTGTTAACTGTAGTTTTGCAGAAAAGTCTGGAGAGGTATGTTTTTCACAATCTTGTAAAATTTTAAAATTTGTGTACATTAATTAAGGCCACGGCCGCTTCCTTCCTATTCCTAGGCCTTTCCTGTCCCATCGTCGCCATAAGACCTATCTGTATCAGTGCGACGTAAAGCAAATAGCAAAAAAAAATTAATAAACTTGTTTACCTCCCAGCGTTTAATCTGAAAGTCCTTGTGAATTAATTCACAAGCCTATTGTCTCTTCTGTGTTCACGTACCGAAATTGAAGTAATTCACTTTTTCCTTACACAGAATGAACTAACTATAAATTCGAAACAGATCTAACAAATGTACGACATTTTACTGTATTCTCATAAGGTACTTTGAGCTTATCTATGTTTATCAACTACATTACACTCCCATTGAATAACGAACCATGAACAGGACGAAAATCGGGTAATTTTTCTCGGTAGTTTCTCACCAAGACAGCTGTGTTTTGAATCTATGTTAGTGTGATATTTTATAAATTAAAAGTCATGGAATCCATATAAAACTAAGTGTCGTAGGTTTTGGTCTCAATGTATAAAGTCATATTAAGTGCCAGTGTTAGAACCTTCGAATTCTGAACGATGCAGCTTCCCAGGTGTGAACCTAACCCCTTGGCTACTAACGTAGCTGCATGGATATGGAGGTTGTAATAAAGGTTTAGAAGAAAGGTCTCGTATTTTTTGATTACTGACATATGCTACATATTTCAACATCTTTTGCTCCTAAAGATGGTCGCCTGATAACAAATGTACTTCAAGATACAGAAATTGACTTTTGGATATTCAGAACGATATTACTGCTATACTTAAACTCTAGGTTTCCATAAAGTGTATGGTGAGTACTAGCAAAATACTTCAGCTCATACTATCATCAAACAGAAAATTTAACAGGAACTTAATTTTTTTAAAGTGACCGTTGTAAAGGAATGCATTGGTTAGTTCACGGTAAAATCGACCAGAGGTCATTAATTTCCTCTTAGCAAAAACGTGCGGAATGAGTTTGGACACTCCTGAAATTTCTACTTTACTACCATAACAGTGAATTATTTCAATTTTTGGTAATTATTTTAATATTGGTATGAAAAGGAAAAGATGCTGGTGTAAAGTGAAGAATATTTCTGATACAAATGTTGTGCCCAGCAGTCCATTAGCTCTTAATGTGAGATGTACATACATACACACACGCCCTTTTTTTAATAAACTTGGGTTCGTATCCCACTGTCGGCAGTCCTGAAGATGGTTTTCCGTGGTTTCCCATTTTCGCACCAGGCAAATGCTGGGGCTGTACATTAATTAAGGCCACGGCCGCTTCCTTCCTATTCCTAGGCCTTTCCTGTCCCATCGTCGCCATAAGACCTATCTGTGTCGGTGCGACGTAAAGCAAATAGCAAAAAAGAAAAATTAATAATCTTGTTTACCTCTCAGCGTTTAATATGAAAGTCCTTGTGAATTAATTCACAAGCCTATTGTCTCTTCTGTGTTTACGTACCGAGCGAAGTTGGCCGTGCGGTTAGGGGCGCGCAGCTGTGAACTTGCCTTCGTAAGGTAGTGGGTTCGAATCTCTCCGTCGGCAGCCCTTATGGTGGGTTTCCGTGGTTTTCCATTTTCACACCAGGTAAATGCTGGGGCTGTACCTTAATTAAAGCCACGGACACTGTCTTTCCACTCCTAGCCCTTTCCTATCCCATCGTCGCCATAAAACCTACATGTGTCGGTATGACGTAAAACCAGTTGCAAATTGTTTTCAAATCATTAGAGTCTAATCATCAGCCCCTAGGTCTGTTTCTACTTCCCCTACTACAGTCAGCGGATGAATCCGTTAGTATCATCGATAACTTACCCTCTTCTACCCACCTCACATCATTCTCTAGTGTCCGCCTCCGTAGTGTAACGGATTAATAGTAATAGCTACCACCCTTGGAGGCCCGGGCTCGATTCCTGGTACGGCCACAGACTTAAGAATGACGCAGGAGAGCTGATGTGTAAAGAAACTGGCACATGCAGCTCACCTCCATTGAGGCTGTGCCCGAAAAGAGCTGCAGCACATCGGGATGAGGACACGAGTTTACTTTATTATTATTATTATTATTGCTACTTGTTTAACGTCTCACTAACACATCGAATGTTTTCGGCGACTGAAGGATGGGAAAGGTATAGGAATGGGAAGGTAATAGCCGTGGCCTTAATTAAGGTACAGCCCCAGCATTTTCCGGGTGTGAAAATGGAAAACCATCTTCAGGACTGCTTACGGTGGGATTCGAACCCACTATCTCCCGAATGCAAGCTCACAGCTCCGCGACCTTAACCGCACGGCCGACTCGCCCGGTAGAACGTCGATGCTGAAGACCTTCATCTTAAATTTTAAAAAATGTCGCATATTAAGTCACATTGCATTCAAACCTATGCAAGCAGTGCCAAATTAATCATAGTGTACAAAAAAAGAGAACTCGTAGAGAAGAAAATGTTTTCCTCCTGGAGGGTGAAAGTTGATTTAATTTGTATGCGTTCCCTGGAAAATGGTGATTATAAATGCATTATGGTGCATCAAGATCGCTTCAATAATTCGTTCAGATAAGACCACTGATGCAAAAAGTGAGGAAGATTTTGCTTACAATTTGCCAGGTATTTTATTTTTGGAGCACTAACTCCAACTGTATTTTAGTCTTGCAATAAGTGCTGTAAAAAGTAAATTAAGTTAAACGGTGTTTATTTAGACTTTTAACAAATTATGAACCCGTAGTTTTGTTAGTTAGAAAATTTATCCTATGATAAGACCGAATGGCGGGAAAGCCTTAAATTATCACGTCGGAAATCGATAGAGGAAGTCTATGAATAATAAAATTATCGATGTTCTGTTCAAGTGCATCAACATTATCTTTGAGACGATATTGAATTTTCAATTCAGACTATCAACAGTTTGATTAATAACTATGTGAAATATTTTCCTTAAATGAAACTTTCTTGAGAGACCCGACATTTTCCGGTGGCAGATGGAAAACCAGCTTGTTCTTGGGAATTTCCAACATCTATCAAAAGTAAGATGCGTTTCTTAACAATCGGTATTCATTGTTATTATTAGCCAAATTTCCGATATTCACAGTAGCACGTACATTATAAATATATGAATCAATTCACTCATTCTGAAGTTGCAGATGCATAGAAGCTGAGAGGATGATGCTTCATTCGAATCGAAAAGTCATATACCTGCATACATTTAGTGAGGCTTGAATTTTCCTTTCCATACAGCCTATTGCGTGGAATTTTAATCTACCTCCTACGCTTACTTTATAGGCCTACATCTCCCAAATGTGGCAGATTATCCATAGAACTGTAGGGAAGCACAAAGTATGTAAATATAACTCCCTTGCTGTTTTGTTTATGAGCAAATATTACAGAACAAACACGATTAAAATGGTAAAGATTGCTGGACGATGTAACTACCGCACTTTCTTCCTCTCAGTTTGGCAGATCATTAATATTAGCTATCTTATGTTATTATTATTATTATTATTATTATTATTATTATTATTATTATTATTATTATTATTATTATTAAACTATTGTTATTTGTTTCACGTCCCTCTAATTGCTAAACATGTTAAGAGAGACCGAGGGGTCGTAATTTTCTCACGCAGTAATTCTTAAACGTGCCGGAAGCCAACGGCACGGAGTTATAGCATTCAAACACCCTCAAATGCCACCGACCTCATTTAGGATCGAATCCGATATTTTAGAAACAGAAAGACAACTAATTATCTGACTGCGTCACTGAGATCGTCCTGAGAAAAAGAAACACTGCTACGATTATTTGTAGAGCTTTCTTCTCATTGATTGCCACTGTTGGGTAATTATATGTTTGTGTCAAGTTTCATGAATGTTTTGCGTGTGAGAGGGACTTGGTAGCGTAAACATAGCCACAGGGTTTCCTAAAGATACCACAGCTTTCTGGACTTCAAGAAAAGAAAAAAAGTCGCTGAAGAGTTCACTGAAGACTGGAACAACTGGTAGATGTTGCTTCCAGCGACGTTGACTGCCATAGCTACACAATCTGTGGGCCGGCCAGCTGGGATAATAGGACTACCGTGAAGGTGATCACTTACTACTGTATTTAAACTTGAAATCGAGCAATTCGTGTAGCCGAAGTAAAGCTTCATATTATTTTATAGTACGACGTGGAATACCATTCACTAGGTTGTAAAAAATCTATCCGAACTTCAGAGACTGTTCTACATCTAATCGCGTACAGGTGAATAGAATAACTTATTTTTCGAGCTTCTTCTTTTACAATTTGTTTTACGTCACACCAACACAGACAGGTCTTATGGCTACGATGGGATAGGAAATGCCTAGGCGTGGGAAGGAAGCGGCCGTTGCCTTAATTAAGGTACAGTTTTGGCTGGTGTGTCCGGCTCCATGGCTAAGTGGTTAGCGTGCTGGTCTTTGGTCACAAGGATCCCGGGTTCGATTTCCGGCAGGGTCGGGAATTTTAACCATCATTGATTAATTTCGCTGGCACGGGGGCTGGGTGTGTGTGTGTTGTCTTCATCATCATTTCATCCTCATCACGACGCGTAGGTCGCCTACGGGTGTCAAATCAAAAGACCTGCATCTGGCGAGCCAAATATGTCCTCGGACACTCCTGGCACCAAAAGCCATACGCCATTTTATTTCATTGGCTGGTGTGAAAATGAGAAACCACGAAAAACCATCTTCAGGGCTGCCGACAGTGGGGCTCGAACCCATTATCTCCCGGATGCAAGCTTACAGCAGCGCACCCCTAACCGCACGGCCAACTCGCCCGGTTCCGATCTTTAGACCGTGGTCGAACTGGGTTAGTAGCCCAACCTTACGCCAGCCGTGAAAGCCTAAATTGTTATGTGTAGAGGTGACTGAAATTTTTTCAAAAAAAAGTATATTATATGTCGTTTCAGAAGCCAGATTCCTCACAGTCTCGTTAATATTTTACTCTGTATACACAGCGTATTTTTCTAAAACATGATTACGATACGTTTAATGCTAATAAATGTTTCCTCTTTTAGACTGATTTTAAGGTCTTCATTAAAAAAGTGAATTACTGTGACGGTCTTTACTAGCATTACTTGCATATTTCTCCTTGCATAGGACTGAATATATTGGCTAAATTGTGAAAGAATGTCTTTCTAGTAAACAAGGCTGATTCCGTATCTCAAGCATAATTGTAATGATTGAAAAATGAATAAGAATTACATTAACGGGACGTACGAATACTCGGAAACATGTGATATTCGTAAAATTAAGAGTTTAGTTCCACAGGAGTTCTTTCACGTGCCAGTACGTCCACCGACACGAGACTGACGTCTTTGACCCTCTTTAAATACCATCGGACTGTGCTAGGATCGAACCTGCCAAGTTGGGGCCAGAAGGCCAGCGCCTCGACCGTCTGAGCTACTCAGATTAAATCACTCTATTATTACAATTCAGTTTCTTTTCCTTCTTTTCTTATTCCCAGTTGCTTGACGTCGGCAATTGGCTGTGTGGGACGTATGCCCTTCGCAGCAGAGCACAGATTGAATATGTATGTGCCAGAAGTTGATATTACATATCATTCTACCAAGCCCACTGAAATGCACGCACCAACCGACTCTATGAGCAACATTTTCACCCCACTGTCGGCAGCCCTGAAGATGGTTTTCCGTGGATTCCCATTTTCACACTAGGCAAATGCTGGGGCTGTACCTTAATTAATGCTACGGCCGCTTCCTTCCCACTCCTAGGCCTTCCTATCCCATCGTCGCCATAAGACCTGTCTGTGTTGGTGCGACGTAAAGCAAATTGTCAACAACAAAAAAAGCAACTTTTTCACACCATTCATAGCAGGGATTGGCTGCATAAGGAATGGCATTGAAAAATGAATAAGAATTACATTAACGTGACGTACGAATACTCGGAAACATGTGATATTTGTAAAAATTGAAGAGTTTAGTTTTATTCCACTTGAATAATAAAATATATTGTGATGGCAGAAGACATACAATATTGACCACATCAAGGAAGATAATACATTTTTAAAATTATCTGTTTAACGTCTCTTCAGTTACTATTGATCTTCAGTGACGCCGTCCGACTCGTTGGCTGAATGGTCAGCGTACTGGCCTTCGGTTCAGAGGGTCCCGGGCTCGATTCCCGACCGGGTGACAGATTTTAACCTTCATTGGTTAATTCCAGTGGCTCGGGGGCTGGGTGTTTGTGCTGTCCCCAACATCCCTGAAACTCACGCACCATACATAACACTATCCTCCACCGCAATAATACGCAGATACCTACACATCGCAGATGCCGCCCACCCTCATCGGAAGGTCTGCCTTACAAGGGCTGCACCTGGCTAGAAATAGCCACACGAAATTATTATTTCAGTGACGCCGGAGTGTCAGGATTTTGTCCCGTATTATTATTTTAGGGACTTGTCGACTCACTTCCACAGCGTCTCACTGCAGTTCGCAGGGCCAGAGGACGCCCCACACGCTATTAGGTGACTATACCATGACATTTGCCAAGTCAGTGTAGTTTTGGTTGGAAGTGTCAAAAGTATGTAGAGTATGACAAATAACTTAAAACAATGTAGGATGGAACAGTCATGAGAAGACTGAAAACCATCTTCAGGGCTGCCGACAGTGGAGTTCGAACCCATTATCTCCTGGATGATTAAAGGATTAGAACAGGATATAGTGACATGGAAGGCTGCATTGATCCCGTGTTTGGACTGATGACAATGTTCCAAGCGACGTCCATCCACTCCCACAACGCTTAGTTTTTGGACCATGTGCTTTACTGAAAATATCTACCGTTGATGAATTTGTGGGGAACCTTGCCGTTTTTTCTGCCAGTCCTTCCTGATCATCCACATTGTTCACAGCACAGTTTCGATACTGAAGGTGGTATGATAACGAGAGAATGTATATATGTATGTATGTATGTATGTATGTAAGTATGTTTAGTACTCAGTCAATCAGACTGCCAAGCCCGCTGACTCTTTCGCAGCTATCACAACAGGGACTCACTCCATAAGGAATGGTATTACTAGCATTGCTTATACCTCTATCACTATCATGAATTGTTGCCAGTGCCAAAGATGAGACTGAGACAGGTCAGTGAAAGCAGTGGTCTACACTGATATTCTTCAAGTGGGGTAGGGTTATTTTTAAGACTGGTCATTCAGATGCAATTTACCGAATATATTATTAGTAGTAGTAGTTGTTATTGTGTCAGTAGTATCTTTACTAGGCTGTTATTATTTCTTGTCGAAGGTGTTGATTTGAATATGGGGATCTAACAAAGATATTCGATTTTTTAATAATTTTACTACCGTATATAGCCGGGATGAGTAGCTCACATTGGCTTTCTGAGTCTATGTTGGCAGCTGCGAAGACGGTTCAGAATGGTGATGTTTGAAGATGCTTAGGTACGTCAACTTCGTGTCGATAGGTTTACCGGCAAGTAAAAGATCTCCTGCAGGACAAAAGCGTTATTATTATTATTATTATTATTATTATTATTATTATTATTATTATTATTATTATTATTATTATTATTATTGTAATAATTTATTGCAGCCAATGGCCATACACACAATTATTTACAATGATTAGATTACATAGGTAATTAAATTCCATAGAGTAAAAAGGTACAATGTCAGATATTCATTGTCAGGTCTTTACTAGCAGTCATAGTGGGGATCGACTTCCGTTCCGCTTGTAAGCAGGTCCGTACAGTGGTGCTCGTGTGTCCAAGTGTTCCATCTGTGAGAGGACATTTAGAGCTGAACTCTGCCTCACACATATTGTAACGCACAGTGATGGGAGGCCGTTTGCTTGTCTAATTTGCGACACTGTATTGAGATCGCATTTTGCAGGGCACAGTGATGAAAAGTCTTCTGTCTGCCTAATTTGCAACACTCTGTTGAACATGCCTCGTCCGCTTGTAGGTGCACGCGGTTCCTCTTTACCAGTCTTTAGCGAGTGCGCTAACGGATATTGTTCTTGCGGTGCAGTTGATGAAGTGGTACCTGGGGCATTTTCCACCACAGAGCCGGCAGGTACATTCTTCGTTTGGTTCGTGGTATCCAGCGGTTTGGCATACCTTTCCGTGGAACCCGTGGACGGCGAATCGGGTGAAGGTGTGGCGTAGGTTGAAGCGTGGCCCTTTCAATTCGTCGTTTCTCACTGCCTCAGTTTCATAGAATTCTTCCGGGATTTGCTGTGCTTTTCGTCGTCTTTCTTCCAGGACTGCGGCGGATGCTTCGGTGTCGGGAAGGTTGAAGGAGATTTTTATGTCCTCTAGAAAGAATGGTTCATCCACCAGGGTGTACACCAGTCTGTTCTTTGTATATTTTGATAGTTGGAGGATTCGCTTGAGGTATCTGGCTTTGATATTTTCAATCCTTTTTAGATTCGCTGTGGTTAGTTTGTGCCAGACTAATTGAATACCGTACGTGGCTACCGGGGCAACTTTAAGTTTGAACAATGCCACGGCCGTTTTCACTGATAGATTCTGGAGCTTGGGAATTTCGAACATTGCTCTAGTTGCTGCTATCGCTCTTTCTTTGACGTGTAGTGTGAAAGTTGCTCCTGTAGTCTGGAGCGTGATACCTAGGTACTTGAATGACGATACTATTTCTAGCTGGTCCCTGCCGTTTGAGAAAACGTCGTCTTTTGCGAGTCTTCCTCCTCTTCTAAATTTCATCACTTTTGTTTTCTCACTGTTGATAATTAATGAGTTTTCGTCTGCCCATTCTTGTAGGTTATTGAATGCCTTCCAGATTCCGATGGGGTTTCTTGATAGCAGAGCCATGTTGTCGGCATACATTACAAGATTGACCTCTGCTGGTTCTGTTGCACTTGCGATGTCGGCTGTCATCAGGTTGAACAATACCGGGCTCATTGGGTCTCCTTGGAGTACTCCTTTGGTCTGCGTTATAGGTGCTGAGATTGTTGTCCCATCGTGGATTTTCACGTAGTTTACGTTAAGTACAACTTTTATGATTTCCAATTCATGCTGCAAGTTGGTTGGTGTTAGTGTTATTTCCAGTTTTCCTATTAGTATCTTCCTGTCGATGCTGTCGAAGGCCTTTTGATAGTCGATGAATATAGTGTACAGTGGTGTGGATGGTTGTGCTAGAGCGGTGTCTATTTCGTTTGTTACTTTCCCTATGGCTCGTAGTGTTGATTTTCCGTCCATGAATCCGTATTGGTTGGGTGGTATCTCTTTTATTATTCTTGGTCTGATGCGGGCCATGATGGCCTTTGAGAACATTTTGAAGATATTGCACTCCAGGGTGATTCCTCGGTATGAGCTGGGATCATCCCTATTGCCTTTGCCTTTGTACAGTGTGATTAGGTTGGCCTGTCGCCATATGTTCGGGATCCTCTTGCTTCTCATGCATTCATTGAACAGTAGCGTCAGTACACTTACAGTGTCCGCCGCCGTGGCCTTGATGTGCTCATTGTACACTCCGTCCGGGCCTGCTGCCTTTTTGTCCTTGGATTCTTGGATAATTCTCCATACTTCATCGGTTGTGAGTGGTGGGAGTGTATGTTCCGGTATGTCTCTTTTTTCAAACTCGTTCGAAGATGCGTTCCCAAAAAGTTCTCGGAAGTGTTCCGTCCACCGCTGCGGGCTTATTATAGAGGTTTTCTGTGTTGATTTGCTTCCTTTCAGGATTCGGTGGGGTTTTTCCTCTGCTTCCTCGATCAGCATTTTCTCTTCTAGTAGTTTGTGGTCTATCTTTTTCATTCTTAGTATTTCTTTATATGCTTTCCTCGCCTCAGCGTATTTTTGTAGGTGACATTGGCTGCTACTGGATATGGCTTTATGGAGGTATTCCAGAGTTTCTTGTCTTGCAATGTAGCATTCTTTGTCAAACCATTTCTTGGCCGTTCTCTGGATGTTTGGTTTAGTAGTTGGGGCCAGTAGAATTTGCTGCAGTTTTGTCGTGGCTTCTTCAATGTCTCCCAGTTTGATCATTGTATTTATTTTCGGTATGGCTCTTTTGTTTACCTCCCATAGGTTCATGTCTAGTCTTCTAGGGAATCTTGTTGGTAATTCCGGAACTTCCATGGGTGCGTCTAAACCTATGCGGAGGGTGGTCTTGACTGGTAGGTGTTTTCTGATTGGATTGTTGAGTGCGATCCTCTGCTCCACTTGGTATATCCCTTGATTACTGAGGAATACCAGGTCGTTTGTACTTTTCCCGTTATGTCCTATGTATGTATACTCATCTTCTGTGTTCACCAGTCTCAGCCCGTTGTCTATTAGGAAGTCTACAACATTGTCAGTTTTGATGCTTCTTTTGTCAATCCGGCAGTTGAAGTCCCCGGCCACAAGGAGGGGCTTATTGTCGTTGAATGCTTCGATGGCTCTTCCTAAGCTGTCTATAATGGTTTCTGCATCGATATTTGAATTGAAATAGGCTATTATTATGTTGATGAGTTGGGTAGATAGTGACATTGTGAACTGTGATTTGAAAACTACTCGTGTTGGTTGCAAGTGTGGTTTGAGGTAGCAACTGATCCCACCTTCAGGGCGTCCTCTGCTTCCTTGTTTTGCGATGATATGGGTGCCGTAGAATCCCTGGATGTCAATTCCCTCTGTGGCGAGGGTCTCTGTAAGCCTTACGATGTCGTATGTGTCCCAATTCGTGATTGCATCTCTGGAGAGTAGCGTTCTGAGTCCTTCAACGTTCCATAGCATCGTTTGGATTGATGTGTAAGTTCTGTCTCTGTTGGGAGCTGAGCGATTGGCGTTGTCGAGTGTTGAGCTGGTGTTGACGGTCGGGTTGGTTAGTTCACTGTTAGAACTTGTAGGGGCGAAAAGTTACCCTCTCGGGCCAGAACGATGGGTCCTCCATGGTTTCCTTTTCGGAAAATGGAACTGCGAGCCTGTAGGCTTTGTTCTGTCCTTTGGAGTTTAAGGGCGTGACTTCCCGAACGTCCTTTATGCCGTTTTCTGCGAGGTGGCTCTTTATGTCTTCCTCTGTAGTGGTGGGGTCTAGTCTTCCAACGTAGAACCATGCTAGTTTTTCGGCGGCTCTCAGGTTGCTACTTCCTTTTCCTGTTCCTGTACCGTAATGGTTACGTTTGTGCCAGGAGCTGGTGCCCTGTGTGTCCGTGGTTGCTCGTAGCACGCTGCTGGTTTGCTCTCTTAACAGTGTGGTTTTGGCTTTGGGTCGGGCTATGAGCAATGTTTTGTGTGTTTCTCGTCTCCTGTGCATGGTTTTGAGAAACTCCTAAGTACGGTTGTTTGCTCGCAGTTGTAGATTCCTTCCCTATTGATGTTTGCTGGGTCATAGTAGATTTCAGCTGGTCCGTCATTATTTCCGATTGTTTCACTTGCACTTCTAGCATGAGTGCTAGTTTGCTTAGCAGTGATTCGCTGAGGTTGTCAATGGTTGATTTAATTTCATTATTATAACCGAGTGGAGTGGCGTAGAAGGACTGATAAAGGGGTTGAATTATTTTATGAGGATACTTATATCTAAAAAACTGAAGATGCTACAGACGTGGAAATAGGTATTTGGAATCTCTTTTAAAAATAAAGAAACATGTATTTTTTTCGACTTGAGGGACGGCTGTTTCTCACATGTACAGTTCTATGTCGCATGGTCATCTTAGCTTCAATAGGCGATACCACAAACGTGGTTTACAAAGACTTTCTGGTGTAAATTAAACACAATTTTTCGGTGAGGTTTTTTATACTTTAGGGATTTTCAGATAATGTCTTGGTACAGTACTGAGGAACGATTACATTTATCAAATTACGAAATCCACACGAGCGAAGCCGCGGGTAACTGCTAGTCAGATATAAGATTGAAAATTCCTGTCTTCTTTCTCCTCTTTCTGGAACATTTGCGCTCTGTGTTATATACCAGTAATTTTAGAATAGCTTCCATGATACCACATGTAACTCTAATATATGTTCTGATCCCACGCACCTTTGTTCAAGCCAAGATTTGTTCTATTAGGATAACCTCCTTATTATCTAGAACCTTATAGATTTTTCGAAATTTTCTGAGAGAAGTAACACGTTGTCTCAAGGAGATGACATAGATGTTGAGAAACCTGTAAACACTCGAGATTACTTCTATATGATTAAATAAGAAATTCTGTGAAGGGTTCAAATCTGGAATTAATTTATCAGTTCTCACGCAAAGGAAACTTCCTGTGATATTCCCCAGCCAAGCTTTACCTTGAGATGCTTAATTCACTTACATTGCTCCTAGCCACAGGAAATCATCGAAGATTGTATTGTGGTGTCCATACAGCACACTGGTAAATTACTGTTTGTATTCACATGCACGGATAAGGTCATACAATACGGTACGCTGAACACACGTGAATTAAGTACATTTGCTGTTTTATTGCTTCGCTCCCCCAACCCTCGGTAGCAGCTGCACCCTTGCCAGCAACTTGCTCTAAGCCAGTAGTTCACAAGCCTAGTTCAGTCCGACAAATTTATCTGAAAGAGATTCAGGTCCGATAATTACAGAAGGTACGAATATGCAGTAATAGCGGTTATCCGAATCTTGATTCCAATTACATTCCTGAAAAGCAAAGTGAGTTGGCCACGCGATTTGGGTCTCGTAGCTGTGAGCGTGCATTTGTGAGATGGTGGGTTTGAACCGTGGTTTCCCGTTTTCACAACAGGCAAATGCTAGAACAGTATCTTAATGAAGGTCACGGTCGCTTCCTTTCCAATCCTGTCCCATCTTCGCCATACGACTTTGAGTCGGTGCGACGTAAAATACACGGAACAAAATACAAACCTAAAAATCTCTCAAGTTCTTAACATGGGTGTTATTAAATCATAAACATGCCTAAGTATTTTGATCCAAGTGGAGCGGCTCAGCTAGTAGAACGCATAAGTTGGCGCGACCGTATGGCCCGTTGCTTATGTTATTGTAAATGACCGGTAAATAATAATAATGACCTGTGGCCTCCGGAGAAGTCTGATGCAGGTCTTTCGAGTTGACGCTGTATAGGCGACCTGCGCGTCTGTGAGGAATGTGCCCTACCTAAGATGAATCCTAATGCCGAGTACGACACAAAAACGCAGCGCCTGAGCCGTAGGAGTAACAAATGAAAGGTGAAATCCCCGTTTCGACCAGGAATCGAACCTGGGTCCCTTGCACGAAAGGCCAGCATGATAACAATTTAGCCATGGAGCCGGACGCCCAGTAAATGAGAGGCGAGAAGTGGAGTCGCTTGTTATAGTTATCGGCTCTCCTGCTAGGATCGTTAATGTAAGACAAAGTTTTGGTGCTGATGATGTTTGTTGTTTAAAAGGGCCTAACAGCTAGGTCATCGGCCCCCAAGTTTTAAATGTCTTCCTATATTCAACATAGAATTTATGTTAAGCGCTTGTGATTATTCGCTAATATGTAGCGACTTACGATAGTTACTAAGAAACCACATACTTTTAATAATGCTCATGGTCCGTTTTGGTTGTGGTGCAAATAATTCCTTAATATCATGTTAAAATACCTTCGTGTGAACTTATTTGCATCAGTAAGGTTACAACTGATCATAGAATGGTGTCTGGTGTCAATTCAATTGTATACATACAATATACATAAGTATTTTCTTAAACTGTTCGTGAGAATATACAGTCCACACGATCTACATCTAAAATATTATTCGTTAATACTTTGAATGAATGTCTTTATCAGTCATTTTTATAGGTGATACTGCTTTTCACTTGTTCTAGAATTACAGTGTTATCATTTACCTTAAAATCCCTGCTCATGTTTTGCGATCTTACGTTTTTGTATGTAGAACTCAGAGATTTAGAGTAGGTGAAGAATGATCTGATCCTGTAATGACCGCAGGGCATTATTATTGGACCTTCATGTTTTCTTATGTATATAAGCGATAGCTGGAACCACAGATAAGGCTTATTGTAGATGATGTTATACTGTATAGCGTAGTAATTTAGTTATAGGATGACCTTGATAATGTTGTGAAATGGACAGCAGACAATGGTATAATGGTAAACGAAAAGTCCTCTCATTTTTAATTAGTGTGTTGATGGGGTGAATGCACCTCACGGGATCACTGTAACTACTTACGGGTTAATATAAGGAAATATTTCGTTGGGTAAATCACATAAACGAGGTCGTAAATAAAGGTTACACACCTCTCCATATGGTTATGAGAGTATTTGGAAGAGGGCACACAGGTCTCTGGTGAGACCCCAGTTAGAGGATGGTTCCATTGTATGGGACCCACACCTCGATTACTTGATACGAAAACCGGACAAGATCCGGTGGATAGCAACACGATTTGTTCTGGGTGATTTCCGACAAAAGAGTATACTGGGAAGACTTGGGAGTAGCCCCTTCAGTGGCAGGTTCTGGCAGACCTCCTGTGCCGGAAAGTGAGGTTTTTTCGGAGGAAATTATTTATTTTCAGGAAGCAAGGAATGAGTAACAATTATTAAGGGAATACGTTAATATATTATTCAAGGTTAATAAAAACTTACTTTACACTCTATTTACACGCTTTTTTTTACAGTAGGCCTGTGATATGGTTTCATAAAATATTGGTATTTTGAGAATACTGTCCTGTTAACAATTCATTTTTATTTCAGGCTTTTGTATTATTCCCAACAACAATAACGCAATAAACTGCCAAATTTCGGAAGAGTTTGTTTCTTTCCAAAACTGTGCCCTTGCATGCGGAGATTTATTTATTTACTTTTAGCACAGGGCCTACGAATTTCTTTTCGGTCACTGTCAAATTTACTATTTCATCCGTTTAGAAACAGTTCAAAGCAGTCAATCGCACTCACCTCTGGTAATAATCCAACCCTCACACCAGGATTTCCCGTAAATGGAGTTATATTATATCGCACATTATCCCCAGGCTCACACTTTTTTCACACGAATGTATATTCAACATCTCCTACCATCACCTTTGCTTCTGACGTAATATCTTCTTCACTTTCACTATAAATAATAAGAAGGTAATCATCCGAAGAATCATTATCACTACTATCAGAAATACTAATGTCACTTAGAGATTCATCTTTGATGTAATTCCTTATTTTGTCTTCAGACAAACATCTTTTCCGTTTCGCGCTCGCCATTTCTGTTTACCTCGTCAGCTGCCCAGAGATTGTATATGTAAAGTAGAGAAGATAAGGCATATTTTAGGCCAGAGATATCATGAATACAGCTGGAAATCCTCCCGCCATATGTTGAGAATGCTGGAAAACATTTTCCAAAGAGATTACAGTACCCGAGAAATTATTGGGCGATCGCGAAATGAACACTGCAGCTAAACGAGAACTTCTCGGGCGGTGACGTTATGAGCAAGCGTGCGCAACCCGAGAATTTCTCGGGCGTGCCACTGAAGAGGGTAGGGAGATGAACTGCTCGACTAAGCGGAATGTTCCGAGCTGTCGGTGAAGAGATGGTGTGGAATGGCATTAGGCTTGAGTGGAGCTTTTAAAGATAGGAAATATCATACTATAAAGATAAAATTAGAAATAAAGAGGGCAAATTAAGGAAGAGGAATTAGGGATTGGAATGATTTACCAAAGGAAATGTTCGATAAATTTCCAAGTTCCTCTAAATCTTTTAAGAAAGGACTAGGTAAACAATTTATTGGGAATCTGCCAACTGGGTGACAGCATGATGATTTAAAAAAAGACCTTTGAACACTATGCATAGCAATTGACTAGCTTGTCTTCAATATTGGCAGCATCTCCTTTTACATCAGTCATTCTTAGAAGCATGTCCAAATTCCTGCCACAGATTAGCTTGTATTTTATTGCTGTCTCATCTGTGATGAGTTTCAGTTTCGTTTTGTTAGGATTTATTTTGTTCAATCATAGGAGCTCGTACATAAGAAGTAATTCCTGTCTATTCTTTGGAATTGTCGATGTTTAATGTTTTCTGGTGTGGTGGGTGCAAAATGCTTAGAGCGCTTAGGAACCTGTAGGCTGTCAATGATTTGTTGGATATTTATAATATTATCACAGAATATTTTATTTTACTTGTGGAGAGCAGTAATCTACTAAGTCAAAAACTTGCTTTTAAATCACCCTGTTCAGCCAGTTCTTTGATTTTACTCAGATTCTTTTCATTTTTCAATTGATTTATTTTTGTTACGAATGAAGCCATTCCATCTCAGTGTCGGCTGAGTTAATATACCTTATAGTTTTTCAGTCTAACGAAACGTAACACTGCAACATACCTGTAAAAATTAATTATCATTAAAGCTCTATTATAATAGCTCATTATTACATATATGTAATAGCGTTACGTTTCGATACACTGAAAAGCTATAAGTTATACTTTTCGATTATCACATGGTTTCTTTTAAAGTAGAAATATGATGTTTTTGCTTCGCTATAATTACTCATGGTTTCCGAAATTATCTGGATTGTTTTCTGTTTCAGGCCTACTTTAGTACAATATAGTTTCTTTCGTTGACTATAACATTGTAGGCCGAAGGTTCACTGAACAATACAGGTGTTCCGTAGATGTGGTTGGTTCTCCACTAAGTTCAACTTTCTTATAGGTTTGATCTTCTGTAGCCTTCCTTTTTATGTGGGCTTCTTCAATGTGAAAGTGCTTGTTTGTGCATTGGAAAAATCTTCAGATATAGTTGGACTGACATTTGGAAGTAGAATTGTTGTTGCTGTGCTGACACTACATTATAGTTTGAGACCTTAAAATGCCGACTGCAACTGTCAAATGTACACTTGAATTGACAGAGCGATTTGGCTGCGTGGATTATGGCACATAGCTGTGAGCTTGCATTCTGGAGTTGCTGGGATCCTACCCAACTGTCTGCAGCACTAAATATGGTCTTGCGTGGAATCCCATTTTCGCACCAAAAAAATGCTGGGGTTGTACCTTAATTAAGGTCATGATTGTTTCCGCCTCAATCCTAATCCTGTCCTCTCCCATCGTCGCCTTAAAACCTGTCTGAGTCGGTACGATGTAAAACCAATAGCAAAACGGCATTCTTCCACTTCTGAGTTTGCGACTAACTGACTGATTTAGTCGTCCGAACAATTCGTTGTCAACAAGTTTAGCGCGTTACCGTTGATCGATTAGGTCAAGCTACTGTACTCGTTGGAAATCCAATCGTGTGTCTCATGAAGCACAATTGGACTTATACTCTTAACACTACCCTGAATGGCGCTAGCAAGCTGGTCGGCTACGATGTTCACATCCTGGGACTGTTACGGGATGGCGAACCTGTTAGTTTGAAGCTAGCTGGAAGTCGCGCTTAGAGGCCAGATCAGCAAGTTTGGCCCGATAATGTCTGGTCGATTGAGGTTTAGAACGTTTTGAACTTATTAGTCTAAGCTGTATATTCACACGGAGCAGGTGATGATGAGATCCGCAGTCTACGACGCGCATCGCTCGTACGTCTTTTATCGATGATCGGAAACAGAAACAAAAGACTATCGCCCACTATGTATCCCCCACCAATACAGAAACAATTGTCAACTGAGTTAAACACACCAGTAGTGACATCTAGAATGAACCAGTAATTTAAGTGGATATAGTTCAGATCAACTTGCCTCAGTGGGACTTCAACACTTTCAGGTGTTAGAAGGTTTGCCTATATCTACGGAGAGGCCGTAATACTGTCACAATAATAATAATAATAATAATAATAATAATAATAATAACTCTTTTGCAAAATATCGCATTGAAAAACATGATAACTTCCGGTTAGAACCAAGAAAACTTAAAATAAACCAAACCAAACCAAACCCCATGGCTCAACAGCCCCGAAGGCCATGGCCTACCATGCGACCAGTGCTCAGCCCGAGGGCCTGCAGATTACGAGGTGTCGTGTGGTCAGCATTACGGATCCTCTCGACCGTTATTCTTGACTTTCTAGACCGCGGCCGCCATCTCACCGTCAGACAGCTCCTCAGTTGCAATCACGTAGGCTGAGTGGACCTTGAACCACCCTTCAGATGAAGGTAAAATCCCTGACCTGGCCGGGAATCGAACCCGGGGCCTCCGGGTAAGAGGCAGGCACGCTACCACTACACCGTGGGGCCGGCGAAAACTAAATACCGAAAATAAATTACTAAAATAAAGAAATCGACGTATTGTCTTGTACATGATTGAACACGAAACTTATCGCTGTCCTAGTTCAACACTAAGAAATCTTAAAAATTACTATTTTGAGGTAAGAGCATTTAAATATTTAGGTTTCCTGCTGCAATTCAGAAAATGCATTAAAGACGCACTTAGATATCGTTCAAGAGTGTGAACAAACTGGAATTCAAGATACTTAGCATAGAACCAGACGGAGTAAGAAATATGTCATGTCATTGTTTGCGTCTCAAAATATCATTTCTTAACATGGCATATTCTATCCTGGCTCAGTCCTGTGGTATTTAAAGGTGCCCAATTACGTCAGCCTCGTGTCAACAGATTTACCGGCACGTAAAAGAAATCCTGCGCAGTAGCGTAGCCATGATTGGCCGATGGGGGTGGTGGCGGGTGGAGGGAGAATGTTTATAGTTACAAAATGATGACAGGACATAATGAAATTGCTTGCACGTGTGTGGTGCGCGCATGCATGAGTGTCATTATGTTGATATTCAGATTGCAGTACCGGTACACTACAAAATCTTAAATTAACATACACAACAAAAACAATATAATCAAGGTCAACAGTTTTACAACGAATTGTACGTTCAAATTACAATAAAAATCCAACCTTCGGGTCTTCTTAGAAAATAGATTCAAGAAACCTGTTGGCTTTACTACTATGTCTCTGTGGATGCTCAAAAGAGCCAACGCATTGAGTCGATTTTCACTTGTATATCGTAAGTTTATGTTTATTTTCTTTTATATAAATTCCATGGGAGTCTAACCCACAGTAGCCCTCCCCCCCCCCTGTCTATGGCCCTGCCCCTGCGAGACAAAATTCCGGCACCTAGGCGTCTCCGAAAACCGTAAAAGTAGCTAGTGAGACATAAAACCTATAACATATTAAATTATTAATAGTATTATTATCTTCAGATACCAATTTCATTGTTCGAATATACCAGGCAAGTTGGCCGTGCGGTTAGGGGCGCGCAGCGTTGAGCTTGCATCCGAGAGATAGTGGGTTAGAACCCCGCTGTCGGCACCCCTGAAGGTGGATTTCCGTGGTTTCCCATTTTCACGCCAGGCAAATGCTGGGGCTGTACCTTAATTAAGGCAACGGCCGCTTCCTTCCCGCTCCTAGCCCTTTCTTATCCCATCGTCACCATAAGACCTATTTGTGTCGGTGCGATGTAAAGCAAATTGTAAACAATAAAAAAATAGTTCGAATATATCCCCAGTACTTTCTGGAAGGCTTTCAAACTGCTAGACATATGGCATACGCAATAGAAATTCAATAAATGAAACTAGATAATACTCTGTCTGTACAAACCAGAGTTATAGATTTTAAGTCCAAAAAATAGGAGACAAGTAAGGGCTGTTGTGCAGAGCCTTGTTTGTGTTCAGTTTCGTGAAAATCACTTCACTGAGTCCTGCGTTTTTTACAGTTTCGTTGTTCAAACTGAATCGTCCAAATTCATTGATTCAGGGAATTAGCCTGGTGAATGAGATTTCTCAAATGAAACTAATCGTCAGTTTCCGTGGTTACCGGTTAATTGTACATAGCTTAATGTTAAATGTATATAGCCGTGGAAGTAAACTTAAGGGATTTGACTTCTATATATATAAAATAACCTTCTAGCCAAGTTTTCAGATAATAGCTCATTTCACCGTGAGTTATTGATTTCAAATTTTGAATAATTCAATCGTTGCCGTCCTGAAATTAAACAATTGATATTAGGTCAATAGACAGGCATTTAGTAGGGTGGATCACGGGAGACTACTGGCAAAAGTGAGTGCAATTGGACTAGACAAAAGAGTGACTGAATGGGTTGCTATATTTCTAAAAAATATATCTCAGATAATTAGAGTAGGCGAAGCTTTATCCGACCCTGTAATGATTAAGAGGGAAATTCCTCAAAGCAGTACCTTTATGTTTTCTTATATGTGTATACATAAATGATATGAGTAAAGAAGTGGAATTAGAGGTAAGGCCTTTTGCGGATGATGTTATTCTGTATAGAGTAATAAATAAGTTGCAAGATTGTGAGCAACTGCAAAATCACCTCGATAATGTTGTGAGATGGACAGCAGGCAATGGTATGATGATAAACGGGATTAAAAGTCAGATTGTGAGTTTCAAAAATAGGAAAAGTCCTCTCAGTTTTGATTACTGTGTTGATTGAGTGAAAGTTCCTTATGGGGTTTACTGTAAGTAGCCTACCTAGGTGTTAATATAATCAGAGACTTTTCTTTTTGCTAGTTGCTTTACGTCGCAGCGACACAAATACGTCTTATGGCGACGATGGGACAGGGAAGGGCTAAGAGTGGGAAGGAAGCGGCCGTGGCCTTAATTAAGGTACAGTCCCAGCATTTGCCTGGTGTGAAAATGGGAAACCACGGAAAACCAACTTCAGGGCTGCCAACAGTGGGGTTCGAACCTACTATCTCCCGAATACTGGATACTGGCCGCACTTAAGCGACTGCAGCTATCAAGCTCGGTGGAGAGATTATAATTGGGGTAATCACATACATGGGATTGTAAATGAAGGGTACAGATCTCTGTACATGGTTATGAAGGTGTTTAGGGGTTGTAGTAAGGATGTAAAGGAGAGGGCATACAAGTCTCTGGTAAGACCTCAAATAGTGTATGGTTGCAGTGTATGGAACCCTAACCAGGATTACATGATTCAAGAACTGGAAAAAATCCTAAGGAAAGCAGCTCGGCTTGTTCTGGGTGATTTCCGACAAAAAGTAACGTTACAAAAATGTTGCAAAGTTTGGGCTGGGAAGACTTGGGAGAAAGAAGACGAGCTGCACGATTAAGTGGTATGTTCCGAGTTGTCAGTGGAGAGATGGCGTGGAATGACATTAGTAGACGAATAAGTTGAGTGGTGTCTTTAAAAGTAGGAAAGATCACAATATGAAGATAAAGTTGGAATTCAAGAGGACAAATGGGGGCAAATATTCGTTTATGAGAAGGAGAGTTAGGGATTGGAATAACGTACCAAGGGAGATGTTCAATAAATTTCCACTTTCGTTGAAATCATTTAAGAAAAGGCTAGGAAAACATTCGATTGGGAATCTGCCACCTGGGTGACTGCCCTAAATGCAGATCAGTAGTGATTAAAGTTTATAACGTTGGATGTTTTATTTATTAACGATTTTAATGTGTGAGTCTTATGCCCGATGGTCGTTTGAAACTGAGGATCGTGAGCACTTCGCCAACTGAACTGTGATGGAAGGAACTATTCTTCTATCAATTTTATATATCATCGTTGCACCTGCGAAAACGGCTGTATGAAATATTTCAGCTTATCATTTTGGCTGGTAGGGATCTGTCATCTAAGGTTCGGCTATCGTACGATTAAAATTCAAAGAATTTTCTTTCTGAAAGAGACCTTATGCTGCGGGTCACTATTTCTCCAACAGCATCGTCACACAGCGGTTATCGCAGGTGCAACGACGGTATTCTAGATGTTTAAAAGATTAAGATATGAGCACGACTATTACCGTGGTTGTATGCTACTCGTGAGCCCATTACGCAGGATCCTGACATTCCTCATAGGACAGAACATTGGTATCAAATTTCGCAAAGAACTGATCAAGGGATTTGCCATTGACTGATTTCCGTAACGCCACCCTTTTGTTTTGATTTTACATAATATAACATACGACAGCGAGAGAGAGAGAGGACACACACACACACACACACACACACACACACACACACACACACACACACACATATATAGCTACGAACGTGTGAAACGCCCATGTTTCATTTCATTTCCTTTCCAATATAACGAAAGAAATGGACTCACCTACATGTTCGCTGGGTTTGAGCGTGGATTCAGAACATCAAGAGTACATCATGAATGTACAGTACGTCATCCCGTTAATGCCGGCGACTGCGAGCACCTTTATGTGATGCAACTTTTTCAGCTGATAACTATGTGCAGTTCTGTATTCCTGTGATTAGATAGATTATTAATGGAAAGTACCTCGGAACATTACAGTGGAGTAAATTTTGAGTAAAGATATTTCTTGAAAGTGTTGGTGCAATTCCAGCTGCGGCTACTGAGTCATAAGAAGACTCGGCATACCAATGATACAAGGATGGAGCACATATTGTCGATATTAATGATTATGTCTCTGCTTTCAGGTGGTTCAAGGATCTGGCTTCTTTGAACTGCAGATCCTGCAGATCTCCAACTCTCGAGGGGAGCTGGCCAATGGTGCGTGTTGTGGCTCCGCAGGCTCGCCTGTGCCCCGCGATCGCTCCCTGCCCTGTCCGCGGCAATGTAACACTTTCTTCCGCGTATGTCTCAAGGAGTACCAGAGTAACGTCACGTCCACCGGTTCGTGCTCCTTCGGAAACACATCCAGCCCAGTCCTTGGAGGCAACTCCTTCGCCCTCGCCGATCCTGATCGCTCCAATGGTACGCTAGTGTTACCATTTAGTTTTCGATGGACGGTGAGTACTACATTCTTGATATTTTGAATTATTCCTTGGTTTTTAAGCTGCACGTATTGTTTATGGCTGTAAACAACATACCAACCTAGAAATAATGTATAGGTTTATTTTATTTTTAGGTTATTCAATGTTTGAAAAATCTAAATGTGTATAGTATATGCTGATCTCGCAGGCAAACTCGGTGTGCAAACAGTTCATAACATGAAATTAGCTGGCTTGTATACATCTTTACCGATAAGGGGCGACTAGTCAAGGCGGTAAAGGCATGTTCGGTTCACTCGGAAGGACGTGGGCTCGATTCCTTTTCAAGAAGTACGAGACTTCCACTCCTAGGGAGGCATATGGCTATGAAGTTCACTCACCCTACACCATGAGTACTAAGTTAATATCTAGAACCGAAGCTATCCACTCTATCCCGCTTAGTGCCGAGGGTACGAATACTGATAGCCTTTACCTTCCAACCCGCCAAGAACCTTCAGGGCCTATGCGGAGATGGCTTTGCTTTGCATTGCGTTACTTTCCTACATCCCTGCCTTTAATTATAACCAGTCAAATATGAAGGGGAGGTACTCTTGCTTGGAAAGTTCGTTCCACGGAGAAGAGAGAGACATGAAAAGGAAGACGAGCAACCTTCTAGATTATTTCAAAGCAGAAACAATGCTACTTTTATGAGATTCAGGTTTAATGCAGTACAGTGCAGATAACGGTTCACGAACAATAGGAAGAACATTAATGGAACAATGTGAACGCAACATGCATCCCACACGGCAAGCTGGGATCGTAGCACAGCCGCTTTGTTTTCTAATCCTAGGTTACAACTAGGATCACGGGCATGAGATTAATAGTTCAAGATAGGTATTCACTAGGGAACCCTGAGTCCTTAGACTCGAATTTCAACCATCCAAGTCATTTCTGTAGATGTCGACGATTCAGTTCAGCAATGCTACACGTGGAAGAAATGGATTGTCCTCACTTCTCGGTGTTGCATTCGTAATATTTCTACAATGAAAACTACTGTATAAAGCATTTTGTACTGAGCAGTCGATATTACGCTTTTATGACACGCACTAATGCTAAGGAAGTAAATAAGAATAGGAAGATGAAGTTATTACTCTTGTAAAGAGGAGGAGAAAAGAATACCAAAACAGATGATGGAGATGGTTAGAGGGAAAGAGCGAGAGGTGGATCGATTCAATAAAGAGGAGTTCAAGAATAAGAATCTTGGATATAGACAAAATGATGAAAGAGGAAAGGTGGAAGGAGAGAGGAAGATGGAGAAGTGCCATAAATGCCCCTACCAGGCAGTAACTGGATAAGGAGAAAGGAAGAGGAAGACACGTCCTAATTACAACTTAGCTTATGCGAAATAAAATGTAGATGGATTTCTCCGAGTCTGGTTAATGAATTAGAATACTTGGATTCCTGTATTATAAGTACATTGTGAAGTCGCTCCAAATGATGTTTTAGGGAATATGGAATATGGAACTTGTGATCAGTAACCAGGTGAGGCTGTGATGTGCGTATTTTTTGTAATACATACAGCTGTGTATTGTTGTGTTATGTAGGACGCTAGGGACATCTTGGTCTATAGTATTTCGGATAGGGGTGGTAGGAAGCGACCGTGGCCTATTTGTAAGTAACTATCCCGAAGCTATCAGGGACTGAAACCACGGAAAATCACACCTGGAGTGGCCGAGAGTGGGAATGGAATTAACTTTCTACTATGTTATGTTATTTGAGACTGAGTGAACCCCTATGTAGTATCAATCCTACAACTGACAAATGTCGCAGTCGCGTATCATAAGCGGCAGCGTCGCTTAAAACATACCATCATATTAATGCGTGTATGTTTTCGCTAGTGGTTGCCATGGGTCAGCACTCATCGCAGTGTCCATTCGGAAATCTTGCTGAACATTTTGACATTAATACTGTATTTCCTTTATTCTCAGATTTTAATTTTATAACCATGCAAACATAGATGTCACCCGGAAGGGCATGGATTCGATTCCACGTCAGGAAGTCGAAAAATGTAAGAAACGATATTTCTACTTCCGAAGGTGAACATGGCCCTGAAGTTCGCTCAGCCTACACCAGAAATGGGTACCAGGTTCATTCCTGGAGATAAAGATGGCCGGGAATAGAGCTAGACACTCCACCCCACCAAGTGCCAAGGCTATGGATAGTGGAAGCCTTCACCTACCCTCTCTCCCAGGGCCTTCATGGTCTGTAAGGAGATGCCATTGCTTTGCTTTGCTTTGCTTTTGCAAACATTTCTGTGAGGCAGGAGTAGAGATTTAAGTTTTATTCTTTTTAAACTGTTACTTCTTCATCGATTACGACTGATACAAAAGTCAATCTGTAGATTTTTCCTGTAATTTAATGTATAGTATATTATGATTAGAGGAATTGGGATTAATTTCTTATAATATTGTTTAATGGTCGACTAAAGAAGTACCACCTCAGAATGATGTGCCGTTCAAGATAATACAATTGCCAATTCCATGGTTAACATCGCGGCAGAGCTGGGTGGGAAACTACTTACTACACTTGCCCTAAGATAACGGTGGTGGTTGCATGCGGTTATATAAAGCGAATCAGAAAGAAATTTAGAACTTCAAGAAAGTAATTCTGCTCAGGAAGTTTAAGGGTAGTTCCCCATTCTAGCTGTAATTTCAAAGAAAAAGTAGTAATTTAAATATATTACATTTGAACTTTTCTGTGACGAAAATGGCCTATTCAATCGTACTTTTCTTTGTGCCAAAACAGAAACTTTCAGTAGATAATAAAATTACCTGAAGTTCTTGGTGAAGCAAGGCTGCAAGAAATGCTACACATTTTTGCTCCATATCGTAAATACAACCTAACAAGAATTCCTTATGAAGTTATTTCATTTGTTATTTTTTCTCTCTCTACATTGGCACGCAGAAAAGTACGTTTGAGCCGACCGTTTTCGTTAGATCAAATTTCAAATGTAATTGTATTTCTTAAAATTGTTACTCATGTCGGGAAATATCCAGATACCCCTCTTACTTTCCAAGAGGAAGACTATCTCCAGTCGTTCAAAGAGTTCTCAACTTCACATATCCTGTAAATGAAAATATTAATGCATTTACAGCCTACTTGCAAACGGTTGCTATTTTCAGAAAAATCAAAATATTCTGAATTTTACCAAAAATACATTTATGAATATGTAATCTGATAATCATGGGGTTAGAATTAGTAAATAAACTGCCGTTGTCTGTGTGGCCAATATTCACATTTGCTGGAACAGAAGAGGAAAAACAATTTCTGGGATTGTAAAGAGTAGAATTTTAATCCATATCTGTTCTCATTTGTGTTTCCTGGGCTAAGTTTATCTTGTTCCTTTCCCTCAAACCAGTCTCATATTCGTGACTGAGCCAGGAGATGAACCCGGTAGTTGACTGGATTCAAGATTATTGGGTGGCCGAGGTTCTGTTCCTGGATTTGGCATAATATTAAGACTGGTTTCAAGGTGTACGTTGATTCGTGAGAACAACTGAGAAGAGAAGTGATTTTCTGTAGTTGTTCAGTTCAACACGAATCAAATGTCAAGATAATACACTCTACCCCTTCTTTGTCAACTCCAACCAGTTAATTGCGAATACATCTCCCAGTATAGAGAACACAGTTACTATGTACACCAGACTGTTGACCACGATGCCTTATGTTACATCTAGACACCCAGATTCATATAGGAAAGTGATAGTTGGTAACGTTAACTATATTTCCAAATATATTTCTGTGTATCTCTTAAGTTCAATGTTCTTTGATGGTTAGCTCGACCGTGTCGCACTATATAAATACCTATATTGCCAATAATTTAAAAATTAATATCTATGTATCTTAAATCTTAATATTTTTCCTGACCAGAGAATGAAAGAAAGAAATAGCAGACCATATTTACGTTTTATACGTCATTTGATCGTACGTCACAGGACCTCAACCTTCAAAATCTCAAACACGGAATGTAGTATTTCATTTTAGAAATCTCATGTAGATTCATCGGGACTAAAAATCTTAGCCGAACTGACGATAAAGCTCGGGATCAAATATCTGAATTATAGTCCTCTTAAGAAACATTTAAGCATAAATAGAGTGTGAAGCGGAAATTTTGTCGGGAGACTAGGTGCTTCTTTCGGTTGTCACAGTACCTTGCTCTATTTTAATTCTATAAATCATATCGCATTTAATTTTACCCTTTACTGGCATAAGAATGAACTCATTCAAAAACGCAAGGTTAAGAGGGATTTAAATGCGTCTCATCTCGGATTCTCTGAGTATAAGACGGTGTATATAAACCACAGTTTGACGTTCCTACGAAGAAAGGTCCTTGGCCAAGCTGGAAAAATTAAGAAGGAGAGAAATTATACTTTTCTGTGGGTAAATTATGGAGGTAATATTAAACTCCGAAAAAGACAGGGTGATCGGCAGGTGTTTAATCTAAAAACCTTTGACGATGTGAATGGATTAAATGAGACTGTGTAACCTTTTTATTTTGATAAAAATGATTTTTAATGCAATTAATATTTACTACCAGAATATAAGAAGGTTAAACACTGAAATTTCGGAGTTCTATGTTAACAATAGTGAATCAGAAAACGATATTATGTTGATTACGGAAACATGGTTACAATCTCATGTTGCTAACAGCGAACTGATTAGTGGAGATTTCAATGTGTATAGAAAGGATCGTGGAGATACAAAGAAAGGGGGAGGGGCATTACTAGCTGTTAAACATTCTCTGGAATCAAGACAAATAATGTTACATTTTGGTGATACTGAAGCAGTTTGTGTAAAAATTATATTTAATGGTCACAGTTATGTAATAATGTCAGTGTATTTTCCACCTGCAACCAAATTGGAAGCATATTTGGACTTCTATAGACTGTCTGAAGTTAATAAGGACCTTCTAAATTTAGATCTATTATAGCTGATGACTTTAATTTGCCATTAATTACTGGTGAGCAAAGTAATCTTGTAAATTTTGGACCAGCATATAGATCCTTAGCTGAGTTTATGTCACTCTATCAGTTGCACTTGGTCAGTAATATTCTTAATGCAAATGGAAATACACTTGATCTTATTATTACGAATGACTTTTTTTTTTTGGTAGTTGCTTTACGTCGCACCGACACAGATAGGTTTTATGGCGACGATGGGACAGGAAACGGCTAGGAGTGGGAAGGAAGCGGCCGTGGCCTTAATTAAGGTACAGCCCCAGCATTTGCCTGGTGTGAAAATGGGAAACCACGGAAAACAATTTTCAGGGCTGCTGACAGTGGGGTTCGAACCTACTATCTCCCGAATTCTGGATACTGGCCGCACTTAAGTGACTACAGCTATCGGGCTCGGTATTACGAATGTTAACACATTAACAGTATATAGAGATGAGTGCCCCTTAGTTAAGGAGGATAGTTGTCATCCTGCAATTGCAGTCACACTACTATTTAACAGTCTAATCTGAACAGTTATTTGAATTTAGAGGGGCTAATGTATTTCAAATGTATAAAATGTTTGAGAGAATGGATTGGTCTAGGATTGTTGAATTTACAGACACTGACCAGGCTGTTGGGTATTTTTATGCTCGGGTACATTCCGTATTTTATGAAACGGTACCAATGAAGAACTTTCACACAAAGAAAAATACCCTCCACGGTTTTCTAAAGACATAATAAATAACTTGAAACTGAAGGAAATCCATAGAAAGCGAGGGAAATATTCAGAGTATAGTAGGGTAATATTTAGCCAGTTAAGGAGAGTAACGAAATATATGATCATTAAAGCGTATAAGAATTATATTTCTAGACTTGAAGATAATATCAAAAGTGATGTCAATCAGTTCTGGAGCTATATGAAATGCAAAAGAAATACCAACGAAGGTCTGCAACAGGGCATGAAATTTAACAATATCTTACTTAATAATAACAAAAGTATAGCTGATGGCTTTTCAACCTTTTTTTTTTTTTTTGGATCGGTATATTCGAAACCTCCACCAACCTATGATATTCCTGATTCATCTGATTTATATGTTAATTATCATTTATCTTTAGAATTCGTGGATGAAAAGGAATATATATTGGCTATTAAAAACTTAAAACTTAAAAGGTCATGTGGTGTTGATGGAATACCGCCGTACCTTCTGAAAGCATGTTCGAATATATTGGATTTGCCCTTACGAACCTTATATAACATTGTGGTAAAAACGCAAACCTTTCCAAAAATATGGAAGATAGAGAAAGTGTATCCAGTTTTTAAATGTGGCCACAGTAAAATATTGAAAACTATCACCCAGTTTGTATTTTATGTGCACCGGCTAAAGTATTTGAGCAAATAATGTACACGCGTATATTTAATCATGTGAGGGTCGGTATACATATTAATCAGCATGGTTTTATACGAGGTAGATCAACTACGACTAACCTATTAAAAGTTATACAATATGCGTATGCCGTTTTGAATAATCAAGGACAGGTCAACATAATATACACACATTTTTCCAAAGCCTTCGACAAATTAGATCATGGCATTTTAATGAGAAAATTGTCATGCCTTGGTCTGACCCCTCCTTGGTTAAAACAGCTTGCATGTTATCATAGTGCACGGAAGCAATATGTTTGCTATCATCAACATGATTTTTCGACATACAATGTTACTTCTGGTGTACCACAAGGGTCTAACCTTGGCCCTTTTTACTTTATTTTATACATTAACGATTTGCCCACTAGAATTAAGTTTTCTCAATGTTTATTATATGCTGAGTATGTCAAACTATATAAATAAATTAAAAATGTTGATGATATGTTGAAATTACAATATGATTTGGATTACTTATACACATGGGGTATTGAAAACTGCTTGCAGCTTAATATAAATAAATGTTGTTTCCTTCAGATTTCAAATTTAAAAAATACACTGAATTATAAAATTAATAATGAAGAACTCAAAGTTGTTCATTCTGTTAATGACTTAGGGGTAATTGTTACAAGAAATTTATCTTTCAAGGAGCATGTTAATACAATGGTTAATGATTCCTATAAGAAATTGGGTTTTTTAATTAGAAATTCAAGAGATTTCACTAACACGTATGCACTCACCTTATTGTTCAATAGTATTGTCAGATCAAAACTTGAATATTCATGTATAATTTGGTCTCCATGTCATAAATCTTATCGAAATCAAGTCGAAAGAGTGCAGAAACGGTTTTTAAGATATCTTTATTATAAAAATTATAATATATTCCCTTTTAGAGATTATGTTCCATATGAATTTTTGTTGAATGAATTTAAATATGTATCGCTAGCCAGTAGGCGTGCAATAGCTCAACAAATTTATCTCTATAAGATTGTTAATGCATTAATTGACGAAAAGAGTTTGCTTCACGAGTTATGCTTTAATGTTAGAAAAGGAAATTTAAGATGTCGGCAGTTGTTTATAACTCCAGTCTCCAAAACTGTATTTTTAAAGAACTCTCCGTTTATCAATATGTGTGAAACATACAATAACTTAATTAATAAATATCATATAGACTTTGACTTTGCTTATGAATATGACACATATGTAAATATATTAAAAGAATTGTACTCGTCGAAGTGATTTGTTTATACGTATAATATTTACATGATTTCGTTACAATATTTTTTGTTTAACGTAGTAACAGACGTCTGTGTATGATATATTGTTTCATCCATTTCATACAGAGCATTATCATCTCATTTACATAGCATTTTCATATTTTCTTCTTTTTGGTATTTCTTTGTTATTTATGTCAAATCTCCGGCTCCATGGCTAAATGGTTAGCGTACTGGCCTTTGGTCCAGAGGGTCCCGGGTTCGATTCCCGGCCGGATCGATGATTTTAACCTTAATTGGTTAATTCCCGTGGCTCGGGGGCTGGGTGTGTGTGACGTATTCAGCATTAGAAATCATCCTAGGTAGGGCCCTCATCTTCACAGACATGCAAGTTGCCTAATAACCGTCTGCGAGAAAAAGACACGCACCAGGCCTCTCCGGAGGCCATTCGCCATTTAATTAATTTTTGTCAAATAATTTGTAAAAGCCACCTATAATTGGAGTGTGTCTCTGTTGGTGGCACATTTAATAAATAAATAAATAAATAAATAAATAAATAAATAAATAAATAAATATTGTTGTTTTGTTTCATTCAAGTAACCATTCTTTCCGAATCAACAGTCATTGCTGAGAAATTGGCTACGTGGTTTGGGTCATTAGCTGTCAGTTTTCATTCGGGAGGTAGTGGGTTCGAATGCCACTGTTGGCAGCCTTGAAGATGGTTTTCCGTGGTTTCCCATTTTCACACCAGGCAAATGACGGAGCTGTACCTTAATTAAGGCCACAGTCACTTCGTTCCCACTTCTCTCCCATAAGACCTATCTGTGTCGGTGTAACGTAAAGCAAATTGTAAAAAAAAAAAAAAAAAAAAAAATCAAAAGTCATTAGTTGACACTTCCTTCAAGGATATGAATTTAGCAATGCATAGTGTATATTTTAAATGAATATACCAACTGCATTATTTTTGTTGAAACATAAACTTCAGACTTATTTCGAATTATTTAGCGCAGAATTTCGCTTACGGGTCACATCCTAGCTTAACGGCAAAGGGGGCCATTTCTCACACACGATATGCATGAAATCTTGTTTTTACTTTCATTTGCTTTCTGTTGCACTGGCGTAGATAGGTCTTATGGCGACGATATGATATCATAGGTCTAGGAGTGGGACGGAAGCGACCGTGGCCTTAATTAAGGTACACTTCCAGCAAATGCCTAGTGTGAAAATGGGAAACTACGGAAAACCACCTTTAGGGCTTGATGACAGTGGAGTTAGAACCCACTATCTCCAGAATGCAAGCTGATAGCTATGTGATCCAAAGAAATATTTGAACATCATCCGGCTTTTTTACTTATGAAGTGAAAAAAATGAAAATCCACAGCCTGTTTACCGTCATTCGACCGGGTCAGGAATGGCGAGGATAGTAACTGTGCCGGCTGCCGAAGCCTGTCGCATTCATCTGGGGCAGTGATTAATGACTGACAGATAAAATGAAATGATATTGGAGAGTGTTACTGGAATGAAATATGACAGGAAAACCGGAGTACCCGGAGAAAAACCTGTTCCGCCTCCGCTTTGTCCTGCACAAATCTCACATGTAGTGACCGGGATTTGAACCACGGGACCCATTGGTGAGAGGCCGGTGTGCTGCCGCCTGTACCACGGAGGATCTACTTATGACGTGAATTAGTGCAATTAGTTACTGTTTCCATGTGTGAATGTTCTGGAGTGAAAATACTCCACTTCTCACACCTCACAGTTTCCAGACAAAGTGTATGATGTTCAAATTACTCCTTTCGTATACTTTGAAATTGAAATAAATTTACTTTCCTAGTTCGGGAGATGATGGGTTCGAGCACCACTATCGCAGCCCTGAAGGCGGCTTTCCATACCTTCCCACTTTTACATTAAGCAAATACTGGGACTGAATCTTAATTGCTTCCTCATCGTCGCCGTTAGATATGTTTGAGTCGGAGTGATGTAAAATCTACAGCGTACATGTAATTGTGAATGTATCGGGCGAACAGTCATCACTTCGTACAGGACCAGGCTGAGTAGCGCAGAAGATTAAGAACTGGCATTTTTGAGGTCATGATCCCAGATTTTATCCTGATGAGGTCAATGACTCATAAGGATCCTTCTATTCGAAAGTCCTATGTTGACTGCTTATTTCAACAGCATATTAACGCCTTCGTAAACACAATTCTAACCCATTTACCAAACGAGGTTATTACTTTTATTATTATCGGGCAAGCGGCCGCGCGGTTTAGGGCACGTAGTTATCAACCTATAATCGGGAGATAGTGGGTTCGAACCACACTGTCGGCAGCCCTGCAGATCGTTTTCCGTGGATTGCCATTTTCACACCAGGCAAATGCTGGGGCTGTACCTTAATTAATGCCACGGTCGCTTCCTTCCCACTCCTAGCCCTTTCATATCCCATAGTCACCATAAGACCTGTCTGTGCCGGTGTGACTCAGGTAAAGCAAGTAGTAAAAAACATTATTATTATCTTCTTCTTTTTCTTCTTAATCTGTTTACCCTCCAGGGTTGGTTTTCCCTTCGGACTCAGCGAGGGATCCCACCTCTACTGCCTCAAGGGCAGTGTCCTGGAGCGTGAAACTTCGGGTCGGGGATACAACTGGAGAGAATGACCAGTACCTCGCCCAGGCGGCCTCACCTGCTATGCTGAACAGGGACCTTGTGGGGGATGGGAAGATTGGAAAGGATAGAAAAGGAAGAGGGAAGGAAGCGGCCGTGGCCTTAAGTTAGGTACCATCCCGCCATTTGCCTCGAGGTGAAGTGGGAAACAACGGAAATCCACTTCCAGCATGGCTGAGATGGGAATCGAACCCACCTCTACTCATTTGACCTCACGAGGCTGAGTGGACCCCGTTCCAGCCCTCGTACCACTTGTCAAATTTCATGGCAGAGCCGGGAATCGAACCCGGGCCTCCGGGGGTGGCAGCTAATCACACTAACCACTACACCACAGAGGCGGACATTATTATTATTATTATTAACAACGGTTGTCTCTGCGTAAAGAACCTGCTCCTATCAGGCAAGCCCTTTGCTGCTTGAAATGTGTTCTAAGGCGTTCGAAAAATTCCGATCGAAGTGGTTTTCCTTTCTTCTAAAAATAGCATCGTCAGCGACCTTAACGAGAACTCTGGACCATGGAAAGCAAGCCATGTCAGGCCTTTCCACTGAATTACCCAGTCCTAGAATGCATTTATTCTCAAACGTATATACTGTATGTCCTCATGCAATTCTCTGGCACTGCTCTGTCAAGAGCCAAGCTCTGGTCATTTGTGGAATGAGTTAGTTCATTGAGAAAGACTTTGCCTCACCCCTGACTCTTCTCGCGTGTCCTTGCAGGATCCGCGCTCAACATGCTCGTCATGTGCCTGTCGCGGTGCAACGCAGCATGGCCAATGAGCTGTGCGCGCGAACAGGCCGGCCTGTTCTCTGCACCCGATTCCCACGGTCCATACAGAGGCTCGCCTGCAAGTCCAATACTGGACAGTGACGTAATACTAAACTCGCGCGCAGCTTCATCTGCTCAGCCTAAAGGCGAGACAGCCAACAAGAAGACGACCTGATTAATAGACCTAACTAGGTGTTAAACTACCGGACGACATTCGAAGGCCAGAAACAGTTTCAATGGTTTTAGAGGATAAGGTTCAGCTTTCAATATTCCAGTCAATAGACGATACAATTTCCCAATTTTACTCAACATTACTTTTAAGGCCAACACGGCTTCGAGATTCTACTGGCAATGATTACTTTGTACTGTTGTAAATAAGGTAAAATGGAATTAAGTTGAAAACTGTTAAATGATGTCCGCAGCTGCGGTGACTTATTTCCTTGCGTGCAGGAAGTCAGGTTCTCTTCTGCATTTGAATGGATAGTGAATGAACGCCGGAACAAGGACACACACTCCTGTGTAGTACAAGTAGGGGTAGGAAGAGTGTTCCGCTCTTTTAATTTCCATGGACCCTGCCTTTGGTCCGTATGCCACACTTTAACTGATTTCTCTCCCTAGCTCCGTTCGTGCTCACGTACAATACTCTGTATACATAAAGGATTTATATCGGATGAATTTGTGTTGCTGCATACCGTGACGAGTTCACCAGAGTATGTAGGTAAAATCTCCATCTACGCGTGCAGTGCATTTTTAAATTTTTAAAAATTACAATTTGCTTTACATCGCAACGATACAAATACTGTAGGTTTTACGGCGACCATGGGATAAGAAATGGCTAGGAGTGGGAAGGAAGCGACTGTGGCCTTAATTGAAGTACAGCACCTGCATTTGCCTGGTGTGAAAATGGTAAAGCACTGAAAAAAATCTTCTAGGCTGCCGACAGTGGGGTTCGAACACACTATCTCCCGAATGAAAGTTGACATCTACGTGACGCACTTTTGTCTTCGAGGCTCCAAGCTAATGGATACGGGATTGGACGGGTTTGTGATGTCGCAAGCCTGTTTAATTTATTTTTAAATTCATTAGTTTTGTGACAGCCTTCTCTTTGTTGCCCCATAATTCGCATTCTTGAAGGATTAAAAATACATTTCTTGTTTCTCATCATCATGCTATTGTTTTTACGACCCACTAAGTACTTTTTCAGTTTTCGGAGACGCAGAGGTGCCAGAATTTTATCCCGTAAGAGGTATTTTACGTAAATCTACCGACACTAGGCTGACGTATTTGAGCGCCGTGAAATACCTCCGGACTGAGCCAGAATGGAACCTGCCAAGTTGGCTCAGCACTCTACCTTCCGAGCTACTCAGCCCGGCTTTCTCGTTTCTGGACTGTAGGCTAACTGTTGTAGTTGTGTTAATTACCCTCTTCTTTAATTGCCTGATCTGAATGCTATTTCCCCAAAATTATTATTATTATTATTATTATTATTATTATTATTATTATTATTATTATTATTATTATTATTATTATTATTATTATTACAGAGATTTATCGTGGAACGCAGAGGTAAGGAAGCGCGTATGGTAAATGGCTGGACAGGGGATCAATTAGAGCAAAAATTTATTTCAATAAGAATTGGAAATTTTATTTCTTTCCTCCCTTGATGATGCTCGTTGTTTAAAGGGGCCTAACATTGAGGCCATCGGCCCTCTTTCCTCTCTTAAAACCCATATAGAGTAGTCTAGTGATTTAACAAGATGTGGTTGAATCATTACTCCTGAATATTCACATTTAACAACAAGCCCGTCAGCTACAACGATACATTGGGCTTAGAAGTCCTTAATCGGGTAAAAGATTAATTGGGACAAACTCCCAGTCGTAAACCCACAAATGAAAGAGCATAATTGGCCCTAACAGGTATACATTATGAAAGAGCATAATTTCTCCTAACAGGTACACATTATAGTGTCTGAGCTTCAAATGCATACAGGCTCGCCTTAATAAAGAGAAGCGTCACTTGTTACATTCTCAATTACACTAGTAACCAATCGGGTGACCCCACTTCATTTTGTTCTTATACAGGTTGCCTCATGGTGGGCTTATCAATGACAAAAATTTCACAAACAGGTTAAGTACTGTTCCACAAGGTAACCTAAATGTAGACACGGTTATCCGAAAAACCACAATGAATATACAGGGGCATATTGCCCATCTTACTTGGCCTTAAGAAAGAAAAGAAAAAAAGGGTTACAGTAAAAGTAGGCCATTAACAAAAGGAAAGGAGGCGAAACCCCAGCACTCCTTAAAAGAACATTCGGGAAAGACAAGAACCTAAGCGGGCTTAAGGCCCAAAGACACAGAAGCTTTTTTTTTTTTTTTTTTGCTAGGGGCTTTACGTCGCACCGACACAGATAGGTCTTATGGCGACGATGGGACAGGAAAGGCCTAGGAGTTGGAAGGAAGCGGCCGTGGCCTTAATTAAGGTACAGCCCCAGCATTTGCCTGGTGTGAAAATGGGAAACCACGGAAAACCATTTTCAGGGCTGCCGATAGTGGGATTCGAACCTACTATCTCCCGGATGCAAGCTCACAGCCGCGCGCCTCTACGCGCACGGCCAACTCGCCCGGTACACAGAAGCTAATCCCATGCAAAGGGTGACTAAAAGGTGAACGTTTAAAGACCGAGACAAATGTCCAAATTTTAGAAGTTGAAAAACTTTAGTCACCCAGCTCAAAAGTAGAAGGGGAGAGTTCCGAGGACCACCACTCGTACTCCCTTACATGAAATATAATCCCAGTAGGCAATATAAATTGAGTCCGAAGACTGCGCAGAAGGTCCTACATTTCAGCGAAAAATGAAAATATTACATATTATATTTTAAGGGAAACCGCTGAAAACTTCCCCTCAAAACACACGCCTGCACAATCACATATTTAATTAAATTCTGCCATTAACTGTCAGTGCTGGATCTTCTTCAAGCCGGCCACCCTCTGCCTCCTGCCTCCTGCCCCGTCTAACCTCCGTCAAGTCGCACTCTCAATCACCGGAGCAAATCAGACAAGATAGCACTAAACTTTCCTCAGGGGAAAGTTCTAGACTATATTAGAATCCAAAGCGCTGACAGGCTAAATTTCCATACACTCTCCCGGGTACTGATTGGTTAGAGAACTGAGTTACAGGCATGTGATAGGCAGATTACATTAGAGGAGAAACCAGGTGAAGTATTGAGAACTTCGGCACACAAAGAACAATAACCAGTGAACGGATTTACCAACTACGATAGATTAAGTTTCTTCGTAAATTAATTTGGGTTTAGCCGACCAGAGATCGCTAGAAAATAGATGTCAGAGCCATCTAACCATCATAGAAGAAAGTTTTCTGATGTCTTAATAGTTCTCAATCACTGTCAGAGATGGCCATAGTGGAGAAGGCGCACAGTTTAAATAGGCAGGGATGGTGCACCCCTGATACAATTATTATTATTATTATTATTATTATTATTATTATTATTATTATTATTGCCCGGCTGCTTGTTTGAATGGTCAACGTGCTGGCCTTCGGTTCAGTGGGCTGTGGGTTGGTTTCCCAGCCGGGCCGTGGTACTTAACTGCGTATGATTACTTCATCTGGCTCGGGGACTGAGTATTTTTGTTTGTCATAATACACTTCTCGTCATCTACACCGAGCACACCACACCACACTACCAACCACCACAGAAACGCGCAATAGTGAATACATCTCTCCAGGAGGGTTTGCGTCAGGAAGTGTATCCGATCGTAAAAGAGGCCAAATCCAGGTCAGGTGCCGTCCCCAATAAATTGAGAAAAATGTCAGGATTAGTAGTAGTAGTAGTAGTAGTAGTAGTAGTAGTAGTAGTAGTAGTAGTAGTAGTACACCGTCCTTTTTCAGTTTACTCAGTCTTGCTCATAATGTAATTTGTTTTCCAATTTCACGACATGATTTATTACTATACATAAGCAATAAAACAATTATGGTTTTCCGATATCACTTTCTATTTTAAAAGAATGAAATGTCGTATAGCTTTTAGTGCTGGAATATCCCAGGACGAGTTCGGCTCGCCAGGAGCAGGTCTTTCTATTTGACATCCGTAGGCGACCTGGGCGTCATGATAAGGATGAAATGATGATAATCACAACACGTACACCCAGCCCCCGTGCCATTGGAATTAACCAATTAAGGTTAAGATACCCGATCTGGCCGGGAATCGAACCCGGGACCCTCTGTACCGAAGGCCAGTACTCTGACCGTTCAGCCAACGAGTCAGACCACGTTCTATAATAAAATTTCGATGGAGGTTTCACATAATCTCCTTTACATTGCTCATAGCATCAACACAACTTCCGTTACTAGTTCAATTTTCAGAAGATATGGAGGAGCATTGCCTGCTGCCATTTCTTGAAGAATACAGTACTTTTGTATCCATCTCTTGGCACAGGCCAGAGTAAAGTGTAGCTTTCACCAAAGTCCCTGTCTCATCCATGGCTGTGACAATATTGAAGCTACTGGGGTATGGGTGGTACTGAGTAATGACATTCAGAGCACGACTAGTGCATCTGAGTGTTGTGAAAGGTGTTTCTCACTTTTAACGAACAGGACTAAGCTGCCGATCTAACAGTCAAAAATTCCAGAGCTGGAATGACCAAGCCACAGACAGTCGTGAGCCGTGAACACTACGTCCCTTTTCGGCGAGGAGGGGGTCGAATAGCGGCGACTCCCAGGGCAAAAAATATGCCCTTTTACTAATCTGTTTCCTAAGAGTACCAGATGAGTCGGGAAGTATCAATTCACTACACTGGCGGCGGAAAAATCTACCTGACTTGGAGGCAAATTTTTTCCTCCAACCCAGAGGAGAAACCCCCTCTTCACTGCTAATTTGGAATAAAATGAATGTAGAATTTAATAAAAATGAAGAGGAAAAAGATTTTCTTAAGAATCGGCTCTTTTCAGGGTTGAATTTTGAGTTATTTAGTGAATTGTGGTGCTGTAATTTGGAATAGGGCTAAATTGTTATTCTAGACCAGGCCATATACTACTCTACTAAGTGAGCCTCTGCCTTAAGTATGCCCACTGCTCATTCAAAACAGCGCGTCAGAGTAGGGATCGAATAGCTGGAATACTATGATGAACCAGTGTGTTACGTACCAGCAGTATCAGGAAATGTATGAACCAGAGGAATGGCATGCTAAAGAAGAAAGTTTTCTAACTCCCCGGCTGTTTCCCGCCAATATTCAGTTAGGCTATTATACTCTGTACGCAGCAGTAATCCCATCTATCGGAGTAGAGAGGCAGCATAAGAGACAAAGAACATTACAACAAACAATGGTCAATGTAATGTTATTGTTGATCAATGTTATGCGCTTTCGATATTGTAGGCTTTCACATTTAGTTTTCTTCCGACTCTGAAATACCACCCTTACTATAGTCGGTGCGGTAAAACTGAATAAAACATAATTGACCGGAAATTTTATTCTCTATGACTTTTATGTAGTACTTTTCGATAGGACGAATAACATAGGTATTTAAAAGTTACATTTTAGGCGCCTTCCCCTAAACTAAAATTTCATCTAAGGTGAATACAATTGATTATAGCTTAGGCTGTAGTTTCTTATTCCCTGACTCTATATACCGATTTTCATTAAATTCTGTTAACCCATTTTCTCGTGGCTGGTCGTTGATATGGACTTAGCAACAAAAATACAACTTCACGAATATCTGTGTTATCATAGCCGGTACGGTAAAAGTGTATAAGACATAAATGGTCGGAAATGTAATTCTATATAACTTTGGTTACGTAGTGCTTATCGATACGACCACTAATAGTATAATTATTTGAGAATTAAATTTTAGGCCTTCTTCTAAACTACCATTTGACTCAGCGTGAATTAAATGATTTACAGCCTAGATTGTAGTTGCTCCTTCTCCTACTTTTTATACCAATTTTCAATGAGATAGGACCATTAATAAGGCAAATATTTAAGAATTAAGTTTTAGGCCTTCCCCTAACCTACCATTTCAATTAGCGTGAATAAAATTATTTATAGCCTAAATTGTAGCGACTTATTCCCCGAATTTGAATACGAATTTTTAGTAAGATAGGACCACTAATAACATAAATATTTGAAAATTAAATTTTAAGCCTTCCCCTAAACTACCATTTCAGTCAGTGTGACTAAATTAGTTATGGCCTAGATTGTAGCGACTTATTTCCCGACTTTGCATACCGATTTTCATTAAATTCTCTTTAGCCGTTTTCTAGTAATGCGTGTATATACATACATACATACAGACAGACAAATTACACAAAAGTAAAAAGTACATTTCCTTGTTACTGCTTGTTACTGTGGACATGACTGATACAGAAATACCATTCTTTTCAAATTCTGAGCAATGTACAAACAAAACTCTTATTTTATATATATAGATTGCTGGCAACCTTTTGTCACCGGTACCTTCACCACATCTGTATTTGTTCTGAAGATGTCTCGAGACGTGTGTTAAGAATATCATACAGACACATTTCGTATGAGGGAAGATGGTTAAAACTGCCTGTATATTTTCAGTAAATATACAAAGGAATGGTTGTTTAATGATTAGCGAGGTCTACAGTTGATTTTTTGTACTAAGTAAATATATGAAGAAGATTTACTCTATAAAGTAACTGTTATATGATAAAATAATGAAATATATTTTAGTGTGCTAAAATACAAGTATTTAATGTAGAACGTAGAAACTCAATTTCAGGTGTTTGAAACTGTTTTCTCATCTTCTTCTCCCAGTATATATCCATGTGTATAAAATAAGAGTTTTGTCTGTATATTGATCAGAATTAAAAATGAATGGTATTTCTGTATCGGTCTTTTTTTTTGGTACTATGTGCTTTGCGTTGCACCGACACAGATATGTCTTATGGCAACGATGGGATAGGAAAGGCTTAGGAGTGGGAAGGAAGCGGCCGTGGCCTTAATTAAGGTACAGTAATTGCCTGGTGTGAAAATGGGAAACCACGGAAAACCATCTTCAGGGATGCCGACATCTCCCGGATGCAAGCTCACAGCTCCGCACCCCTAACCGCACGGCCAACTCGCCCGGTGTATCGGTCATGTCTACGCTAAGAACGAAATGCAATTTTTAATTTTCCAATCATCTCTGTCTGTCTGTCTGTCTGTCTGTCTGTCTGTCTGTCTGTCTGTCTGTCTGTCTGTCTGTCTGTCTGTCTGTCTGTCTGTCTGTCTGTCTCTCTGTCTGTCTGTGCCTCACGAGAAAATGGGGGAACAGAATTTAATGAAAATCAGTATATAAAGTCGGGGAATGAGGCACTAAAATCTGGGCTATTAATAATTTTATTTCGTCGCCATAAGACCTATCTGTGTCGGTGCGACGTAAAGCCCCTAGCAAAAAAAAAAAAAATAATAATTTTATTCACATTGGATGAAATGGCTGTTTAGGCGAAGGCCTAAATTTAATTCTCAAATACAGTATCTATGTTATTAATGTTTCTATCGATAAACACTACGTAACAAAAGTTATAGATAATACAATTTCCCATCATTTATCCATAGGCCTATAGCCTATACCGTACCGGTTATGATAACAGATATATTAATGAATTTAGACTTTTGTTGTTTAGCCCACGACCACACAGAGTATCGCTAACATGGATATTGTTCAGTGTTGGTGTTGGTAGTGGTGGTGGTGGACTTTGTCATGATCGCTTTAAGGTGAAAAGCCGCATGGTCATCATCCCATATCGGCAAGGGATATCGTACAGATGACTATGAAAATTAGAAAAGTATCGTGAAGGAACATCGTGAAAGTAGGATGAAGGACTGCCTTTACATAGGATGCGCTAATATCACAGAGTTGGAAGAAAATTAAATATGAAAGCTTGCAATATGAAAGGCTCATAAAATTCATCAACAGCAACATTACATTGACTATTGATTATTGTGATGTGCGTTATCTCTTCCACTGCCACTCATCTCCGATAGATGGCATTACTGCTGCGAGGCTAGTAGAACAGCCTGCCTGAATATTGGCGGGAACTAGCTGGGAGGTCAAGATATCTTTCTTTTGTAGCATACCATTTCTCTGATTCATATATTTTCTGATATCTACTGGTACGTAACACACTGGTTCATCATAGTATTCCAGCTTTTTCATCCCTACTATCAAGCGCTGATAGTGTACTGTACACACTTTGCGGATCAGGTCACCTACGGGTGTCAAATCGAAAGACCTGCACCTGGCGAGCCGAACATGTCCTCGGACACTCCCGGCACTAAAAGCCATACGCCATTTCATTTTTTTTTTTTTACTTTGCGGATAACGGCATACCAGTGCTTATCTTTATTTTATTTTTTATTATGACTACCGGGGTCTTGCCCATTCAGCTAAAACACTATTGAACATTGTTTGATTTATTTAATATACCCTAAATAATTATACACACACAATTCATTTATTTATTTCCCTACCTGAAAAAAAAAAAACAGCAACAAGCAAACTGCAACAACAATAGACAAGCAAATGAAAAATAAAATGGCATATGGCTTTTAGTCCCGGGAGTGTCCGAGGACAAGTTTGGCTTGCCAGGTGCAGGTCTTTTGATTTGACGTCCGTGATGAGCATGAAATGATGATGAAAAACAAATTATAATAGTCCACTCACATTGTCACGGTCACTTCATTTATGTCCAGACCTAAAAGAAAAGGCAACAAGAAAAGATCAACAACGATTGAGAAGTAAATTTTAATAGGCCACTCAGACTGTCACTGTCGCTTAGTGTGCACTGTGGTACATCACTTAAACTGTAATTTGTACACTGATCAAATATGTATACAGGAGGTCATAAGTAGCATAACTAAGTCCATTTTGTAGAGTAGGCAGAGTAGTCGGCAACGCATGGCCCACGGATACACGTTTCTGCAACAGAGCCGTAAACTGCACGAAATGGTGACTACAGTTGAAGATAATGTGGTTCATATCCCCTTCAGCGTTATTTCAGTAGGAGTAAGTGGGTCATTGAACAACCCGTACTCGGTGCAAATGATGTGCGTATCGTCCATAATGATATTTAAGCCGTGCAATTGTAATATTCCTGAACACGGATGCTTCTTGCACCAATGTTCAGATGGAATTGTGGAGTGCACTAGGAGGTAATGCCGTTCTCGCGTTTGTGATGTAACCTCCCATTCTTCATCCCAACAGGTCAGTAGCCTTTTCTTAAGAAAAGGCACCTAAGCAGATGATGGGACGGTGGTATAAACCTCCCTCTTATTATTGGAAGCAGACTTGGCTAGCCTATCCAAAATGACCAGTATGTGATTTTATCCAAACTAGTGTCACTTACTTCTCCATAAGCTGAAGACGTCGATAAATATCGATTGTTTCGTAGACTAGAAGATATGATTTTTTTAAGGCCTGGAGAATGTTGCAGTTTTTGCAATGCTGTTTGTTATATGGAAGCCACTCCAGGAAGTTTAAACTCTGCTCTTTTATCTTTTGTCAAGTCTACGAGTGCACTTCCCATACTGTTCGAAGATTTTGAACCGTCAGTATATAGTTGACAAATGGCATTCCAAACAGGTAGTTTTAATATAATAGCATTTACAAGAGTATCCGGTTGAAATGGTAAATCCAGTCGAACATCAAGTTGCTTGACAGTGTTATCATACATTGTACTAAAAGTTGGCTGGGTTGATGAAGTAGGCATGACTTTCCTGAATCCACTAGTCGTCAGGAATCCTTGAGCAATGATTGGGGGACGCTCCTCTGCCAGTATTTTGATGTCTGTACAACTTTGGTAAGTTGTACAATTTTCTTTACTAAGGCATCATTATTAACTTGATATTTTAAGCACATATTTTTACGACAGGTAATGCCTACGTAGGTGCAGTGGTGGTTCCAAAGTTTCTACCTGTAGTGCGTTGGTTGGGGTAGAGTTCATCACTCCAATACACGTTCGATGAACTCGATGTTGACATTTATCTGGTTTATCTAGTACAGAAGTGTTGTCCTGGGATCAGAACCCCAAGACGAGCCAGTGATTGCACACAGTAAGTTCAAAGCAGTTCACTGTTCTTTGCGGCGTGCATTATGTGGGCAGACCAAGTCAATTTATTGTCAATGAGAAGTTCTAAATATTCCACTGTTTTTTGTAAGGAAACTGGTAATCGTCCAGTTTGAATCTCCGGAGGTCTGGAACGAAGCGTCGTGAATAGATGGATACTGTTAACTTCTCCCGGGAAATAGTACGCCCGTGTTTAATGAGCCATGGCTAAAAGGTACGCATTGCTTCTGTCAGTTCTCCTTGGTATCGTTCAATAGATCTGGCTGCCGTATAGAAGCATAAAGCATCTGCATATTGAAGAATGTGTATATCATGGTGAAATATGCGAGATATATCAGCAGTATACAAGTTAAATAGAAGGGTTGCCAAAATGGAACCCTGTGGCAAGCCAGTAGAAGTAGTTGGTGGACCTGTGGTTATATCGTTGTGAGTCATAATAACTTGCCGGTCACTGAACAGAGCAAAGTGATTTCCTACGAAAGCTTCTGGAAATCCAAAAGTGCGTCATTTTGATGCTAAGACAGGTAGCAGAACATTATCGTAGGCCGTAGTAAGACCTGTGTATAGGATGGTGATATAGTCGTTGTTAGTCAGAGTTAATTGGATGTCAGCGATGAGATGTACCAATGTGTCCATAGTTCCTTTATCTCAACGAAAGCCCAATTGAGTGTCTGGTAAGAGTCGTTGATGCCCCAGCCACCATTCTAGTCTGTGTTTGATGATTCGTTCAAGTGTCTGAAATACACAAGGTATTAAGGAGATTGTTCAATAGGATATGTCCAACCGAGTGTCCTTTTAAGGCTTTAGAACAGGGTGCACGAGAATTAATCTGAAAGCAGACGGATATGTGCGGCTTGACCACAATCTATTTAACAAGTTCGACAGATATTTGAGCCCGTCCAAAGGCATATGCAATAGAATTGGATAATGAATGTTATCGGGACCAGGGGCAGTGTTAGAACTTGTTTTCAATGCTCGAAGCAGTTATTCTAGGTCAAAAGGGCGTAAGAGTTTTGGTTGGATTGTTTACTGCAAAAGTCCGGAAATACCTAGGTCACGGAAGAAGGAGCCAGCTTGCATAATCTTTAACAGGTAGGGGGCACGCCGTCGTGAATTTCGGTCGACTAAGAAATCCTCGAAATCGTTTAATATTATTCCACACACCAGAGGCAGGGGCAGTAGAGTGAGTGCACTACAAGATTGTTTACAACTCTGACGTTGCTTATGCTTCAACAACTGTTTGACTTTAGCTTGGGTCCTGCGAACAAGTTAAACGTTTGCTTCAGTTGATGTAGCTTTATATTTTTCGAGGGCAAATCGTCACTCGTTTACAGCGAGCCGACACTCATCATCCAACCACTAACTGCATTTCGATTTTTCCGGTATAAATGGTCTATTTTCTAGAATAGTACTTCTTGCAGGACAGTATAATGTTTCGCAAAATGCATTATAATCTGTAACAATATCATTAGTTTCTCTGTATTGATCCGTTATAACAACAAAACATTCGCGGTATTGTCCCCAGTTTGCCTTATGAATTTTCCAGCGATAGGTACGGAATATCGTCACTGGAGGCGAAGTATGTTGAAAGGTTAGCAACAGTGGAAAATTATTCGAAGCGAGAGTGTCGGTAAACACTTGCCAATTAATGTCCATTGCAAGACGGGCAGAAACTAATGATAGATCTACTGCTGAAGGTGCCTAGGATGGACGAGATACACGTGTAGGCGATCCGTCATTCAATAGAAACATTTCTTCATCATCTATAACTTCCAAGAAGTTTCTCCCGATAGCATCACACGACGGGCTTCTCCAGATAGTATGGTGTGTATTGAAGTCTCCCAACACCAATGCTGGGTGGGGAATCTGAGAAAAAAGACGCTGGAAATCATGCTTGTTAATCTGAATATCTGCTGACCGATACACGGAGACCAGATTAATAGGCTTACCAACAATGATCAGTTTAATAGCACATGCTTCCAAGCTGCTGTTGGTCATACCAGAGGCAAAGTATCATACGTCAATGAGCGTCTAATTAGTATGCCCACTCCACCATAATCGTCATCTCGATCAGAGCGAATGAAATTGTAATCAGGAAATCGAAGAGTGACTGTTGAATCCAGCCATGTCTCTTGCACAGCACAGACGGACACGGAATGTTGCAGTAAAAAAAACTTCTAAACTATGCCTATTCGACTGAATAGATCGAGAGTTCCACTGCATCACACGTTGTGTGTTACGTTCCGGCTTCATTTTGTACTTCAGGTAAGATACAGGTAAATACGTCACGAATAATATTAGGAGAAATCCCCGAGTCTGTCGATTGAATGGCATTTGGAACGAACTCTACTAATTTATTCACAACTGCATTACGGGGTGTAGCATACACAGGACAGTACGGGTCATGTCCCTGTGATAGACTAGAAGGGCTTCCTTGTCCGTTGTAAAAATGTTTCATGGTTTGTGAACCAGTGGTCGACGTGGACGAGTTAATCTTCCAGAATATAAACTATGCTTCGGGACGATAGCAGATGCTGATGTACTGATCCTCTGTAGGACCTATACTGCTGGGGTGGAAAATCCTGAACTAAGTCTTGAGGTGAAGGTGAAATATTTTGGCATATGAACCGGAATGCTCTATTTCCAAAGCCTGCTCGACTGTTATGTTGAGGTGTGCCATATTATGCTTAACGCGCCTCTGTCGTTGATACTCAAGACAAGAATGGTCATTAGCCCTGTGAGCACCTGAACAGTCAATGCAGCTGGGAACGTCAGAAGAACATTCCTGAGAAGAATAGTGGTCACCGCAAGGTGCACATCTTATTTTTCCTTTATAAGCTCTAGAAACATGACCGTAACGGTTGTAATTAAAGTTTTGAATTACAGTCTGAACATACGGTTGCACTAGCACACGTGTACTATAGATATAAACATATTGGGGCAATGTGCAACCTTCGAATAAAGTGTGTACTAGTTGCCTAGGAACAAGGTATTGCTTGTCATCACGAATTATTTTGTGTTGGAAGCGATGAATTTCAAGAATCTTAACATCAGACTGAATTTCGGATTTTAATTCTTCCTCCGAGATGGTGGTGTCTACTCCTCGTTAAGTGTTTTGGAATGTAGAATTTCAAAGTCCCAGATTGACATCTAGCAAACTGGTTAGCACTCTGGGCAGAGGATAATTCTATCTGGACACGGTTACGTCCTTTAACTTAAATATTTAGTACGTTAGTTCGAAGGTTAGGTATTAATGAATGAATAATCCTTCATACAACCATAGGGTGCAATCTACCAAGAGTCTGTGGTACCTCACCTGAATCAAGCGTGTGATGAAATGAAATGAAATGTCGTATGGCTTTTAGTGCCGGGATATTCCAGGACGGGTTCGGCTCGCCAGGTGGAGGTCTTTTGATTTGACTCCCGTAGGCGACCTGCGCGTCGTGATGAGGATGAAATGATGATGATGACAACACATACACCCAGCCCCCGTGCCATTGGAATTAACCAATTAAGGTTAAAATCCACGACCCGGCCGGGAATCGAACCCGGGACCCTCTGAACCGAAGGCCAGTACGCTGACCGTTCAGCCAACGAGTCGGACAAGCGTGTGATGTTCTGCAAAAACAGCTGAAGGTCCAATATCATGTGGTTTGTAGTACGAACAGCAGTTTTCAGTTGTTGGTTGTAGCAGTTGTTCCTGTGTGGCCGCTATCGAAAGCAGAGCTGGCTGGACATACACGACAGTGTGTTGATTCACGGGCAGACCGGAGGTAGTAGTATGTCCGCCTCTGTGGTGTAGTGGTTAGTGGGATTAGCTGCCACCCCAGAGGCCCGGGTTGGATTCCCGGCTATGCCACGAAATTTGAAAAATGATACGAGGGCTGGAATGGGGTCTTGTCTTGTCGAATGCTCAGAAATTAACAAATGAGAAACTATCTTATGGGCGCTTACTTCCAAACCCAAGAATTATCTGTTACGCGTTCGAGCATGAAAAGATCGTAATAAGTTTACTACTATGTTTGAGGGATCTAAAATCCAGATGACATCCTGTGTAACTTGTGCTCAAGATGAGTGTCTGAGGGTTGTACCACTGTCCAATCTTCGCTCTGTTCGCCGCTTCAGGCCTCCATATTTCAATTAGTTGAATTAGTAGTGCCGAGAAGACAAGTTTGTGAATGGAAAAAGTGCTGTATCGCTGTCGATCATGAGTGAAGTTCACATTAACGAGTGGTATTGCTAGTGTTTGTATTGCTCTGTAGGCTAATTATGGTTGACAGGTGGAGAGAACATACACGACAGTGAGCTAGTAGACTTCCTGAGCTGTGCCGCCATTTGTTTTCTTAGCAGTGTTCCTCACAAGGTTTGGTGGGCTAATCACGTTTCAGAATATAACGTGTTCTGCCAATCACCGTGACTTTTCTTTTATTAAGTCATGGTGCTTCACACGTCGATTGACTTCTGAACTGCCCGATGGAATTATTGCTGGCTCTTTAGCGCCCAAGATTGTTACTGTGAGTAGAGATGAGAAATCAACCCCCCTGTCACACAATTCACAACATTCTGATTGCCAATCATCTACTTTTGCTAATGTTCATTTGTACTGTATACTACGGCGAACTTTTCCATCATTTGTCGATGATTTGTAGTAACCATATCTAGCTCATGTTCCGAAGAATTCAAAGTAAATTATGTAGACAATGAGATACAATAGTGCTTTACAGTTCAGAATTAATAAATCTCACAATGTTACATGACTGCTCCAGTGACAGACAGCCATGATTTTTTTCCAGCCTGTGATTCTAGCTAACTTGTGATTATCTGCACAACTGCCTATAAAAAACGTGTGGTTTATTTTTGAATTAATTTTACAGACTTCATCGCAAATAATCTATATTTTAGATTCCTCACACAATAGTAGTAAACTTTTAAGAGCTTAATTTATAACGCTTACTATCTCCGCGAACAAAATCGGGCGAGCCCATTCCTAAACTGCATTTCCAAGCGCTGTACTACTTACTTCTGTCAATATTTTAAACATAAGTTGTTGTTTCCGCTACAGATTTAGAACTCGTTATTTATTTAACTCTTTACATGAGAATGATTCAGAAATCAACATTTTGCTTCATACAAATTCGGCGAGAAGAATCAAGGACAGATGGTGCTGCTATTGTGATTTTATGATAAGTTTAGGAGTAGAGATTAAACTCAATTAATAACTCCACCTTATCTCGAAGTATGTTCATTTAACTCGAATGTGATTAATTTGTACCCTTTACGCATTATTTCTTAATCAAGCACTTTTGACCCTCCCATTCGGTTCAGCCCAGATCAGCTAGTGCAGCATCGTCAACGCAGTAGAATCATTGTAAAAGAACCTCGGGGGAACAAAGTCTTGCATGTCGGTATTTTGGACGATCGTTAGCAGCTGTTGCGACGCAGCATTTTCTTATTCTTCTTCATATTATTATTATTGCTATTGTTGTAGAAAATCCTGCGATGTACATCGATGCTCCCACTTTGCTCTGTTCCACCCAGTTAATAAAGAATCGAATGAGACATTTCTCACCATCATAGGTGCAGTAGTTTTTTCATAATTTTGCGTAAGCTACGTAATTAGATATACAGATACTGTATCTCCAATTTCATATAATTTATTCGTGTCAGAATGAAGAGACATCTTGGCGAACGCCTCTTACTCCCCAGTGACGCTTGTATTATGATCGAGCATTTCTTCAAATGCTTACATTGCCAGAGTCTAGAAGCCCCCGCTAATTTCAAGAGTCCACCTAACACTTCTTTTTTGGTCTTACCTTTCTATTGTACAGCGTACGACATCTCATGTAAAAAAGTGAAAAATGTATTTTACAAAGTTTGTATCGTTAAGTTGTTGTAATATTAGGCTAAATACGAATTGTACAATACTTATCTTTTTGTGTTGCAGTTTTACTCGCGTCTACAAACATAGTGTAAGCTTCTTTAGAGCTCAGTTGTCAGTTATACTAATACTGTGTTGTACCGTTACTACACAACTCCACATGTTTGACCTCCCTGGCTGAGCGAGGCAGCTTTAATCATTTGTGAAACTTGACCACTTCAGTACTGAAAATGGTCTTTCTGTGTGTTACCGAACAGCTAAAGAAGAAAGGAGTTTGAAGAACTTGACGACAGACGAACTGCATTCCTTGGAAACAGCTCGCTAAGCACAATGAGTCTTTGGATCAGGCTGGATAAGAAAGAAGACTCGTGCGGGGAGATGCGCGGGGAGGGAAATGCAATTGTTTCGGTGACGTGGGAACTTGTGATGCGACTCGCTCTCCACAATTGGTAAGCCACATACGTGCTTTCACACTACACCGACAAGGCTGATCAACTTGATTAGCTTCCCTAGAAAAATGAAGAGCATCCTCAGCCAAACTAAAGATATCATCTATTCGATGTATTGCTGTAAATGTCTGACTTATAAAGTCAGATAACTTTGTTAAGTTAAAGTCATCATTATTAGTCCATGGTATCTGACTGCAAGTGATCAATAAGATAAATTCTTTCGTATTCATTGAGTATGAGTGGATTAAGTATGAACGAATCTTTTACTTTACCCCAGGCCCTACTGTCCTCTTGCTAAATCCACAGGTTCTTGGCTACAAGTCTGACGACAGTTGAGATTTCTATGTATAACGTATTGCGGTGAAAAAATGACTCCTTGTAACGCAAGAGAGCATATTTGACTCCATCGAGAATCTTTACAGGCATACTCTTGGTTCTTCTACCATTATATAACAAGTCAAGCCTACTTCCACTTAGATGATCTACTGTAGAGAGTTTCCTTATTGATCTCGTGTTCGAAATACGTACGTTGGGGTACGTGGCTCCCACCGTAAATGAACAGTCTGTATATTAAGTCGCGTTTACGACGGTGGTAATATTTCGACAAATGCTTGTGAATTGATCATCAACATATCATTTTAGCTACAGATTTCCCATGTTTCCAAAATAAATTTTGTTGCCAACACAAGTAAGCCGCGTTTAAACCGAATGTTTCCAACAAAAATTTATACCTTTCACCACAAAGTCACACTGGTGTTCTGTTACCAACATTCGTTTTCAACATCTGTTGCTAAAACTTATTGGTAGCAAAGAGTTATAAACATTCCTTGGTAATATTCAGCATAAACGTGGATTTACTTTGGTGTTGCTAATGATTTGAATTCTGATCTTCAGAGCCTAAGACTGTGATTTCGATTCTAGCTCAGGTTGGTGACATTTAACATTATTTCATTACGACAGCTTCGTATCGGTTGATCTAATGCTGGATGAAAGAAATTCAGTCAATGATCTCTTTCTCTTAGTACATCATTACGAGTTATGTGTGTAAGACACATGTTTTCATTTATTATTATTATTATTATTATTATTATTATTATTATTATTATTATTATTATTATATGTTATTCTTTCGTTTCGGTCAGCTATGGACCACGCTGTTTCAACCGTTTTCTGTCTTGAGCTTAAACACTCGCCCAGTACTCCCTCATCCTTCTTCGGAGTGCTTCCTTTCGTTCTTTGGATCACGTCTTGCCTGTCTTCATTCTAGGGTTTGTTCGAAAACTCTTTAGACCTTCAAGCCTCTTCTTTAAAGGGTCACGTTGCAAGATGTCTACACTTAAGATTCCCAATTCTTGCAAATCGTTTTCCACCTCGGTGAACCAAACCCCTTTAGTTTTCTTATTCAGAAATTTGGCAAAGATTCGAGTGGACAGTCTTTCTTGTCTCATTCGTATTAAGTGACCATAGAAAGATATCCTTATTTTACTAATACTGTCCATTATTTTTCTGCATATGCAGATATAGATCATGATTGTGCCTTCTCCTATATTCTCCATTTTCCTATACTCGACCCAGGATCTTCCTAAAATCTTCCTATGGCTTCTAGTTGTTCTTCCGGACCTTTCTTATTGATTTAGAGGCATTCTGCTGCATTTAGAGCGTATTATTATTATTATTATTATTATTATTATTATTATTATTATTATTATTATTATTATTATTATTATTATTATTATTATTATTATTATTATTATTATTATTATTATTATTATTATTATTATTATTATTATTATTATTATTATTATTATTATTATTGTTAAAACTTCAGTAAGGTTCTTACAGCAAATTATCCTTCCACAACTGCAACTAGCTGTCTGTGGCATTCGTTTTCCAGTTCCTGTTGAGGAAATGCTGATATCCTTCTAATGATAGCAATCTGTCCACCAAAGTAAAGTCGGTAGAAAACGTTAATAAACGGTAATAATCATTCGTGAACTCAACAATCACTTCAAAAAAAAATTTAAAATTAGTTGGGTTAAGTAGTAATAATAATGTTATTGGTTTTTACATTCCACTAACTACTTTCACGGCTTTCGGAGACGCCGAGGTGCCGTAATTTAGTCCCGCAGGAGTTAATTTTCATGCCAGTATATCTACCGACACGAGGCTGACGTATTGTATCACCTTCAAATACCACCGAACTGAGCCAGGATCGAACCTGCCAAGTTGGGGTCAGAAGGCCAGCGCCTCAAATATCTGAGCCACTCAGCCCGGCGGATTAGTTAGTAAGTTTTAATAAACATTTAAACTCCATCCCGTTACGAAGCCTTCTCTAGACTTATGAATTCTTACGGTACGTCTTGGGCAATCCACGTTCAAGAATTTGGCTTGTTTCTCATCTTTATGTTTCGATTTAATTGTGAGTCGTTATTTTCATCACGTATCACACGTGCTACGTTTTTGTTGCCTTCAAAAACATTTTTTTACTACCGGAAGCATTAACATTCACTCACCTCGTAATCATTCTTACACTGCTATTGTAAATTGAAGCCTCATGTACGGAGACTAGTTTTTTATCGTTCTAGTTTGTCCCTCGCTTCCTTAAAAGGTTTAATGAAGCGCGCAAGTTCTACCACGAAGCTCCCCACGGATGCAGGTCTTCCATGTCCTTGTCAAGCAGGACTGTTTTAATATGAGCGCGGTTTCAGTCGATCCAATACAGTTTATCAGGTGCCGCGGCTTCTGTCATCGTGCAATGAGATTATGAATTATGTTCTTATAATATTTTGTCGACATACCAACATAGTATACAGACAATGAATCTATTGGAGTACTGGTTTTATTAAAGCCTATCTATCACGTGATATTCGCATGCCATGGGATGGATTGCAAGCAGTTAGGCAGATGTCGGAGGAATATGCTGGATGAGATAGAACCCCGCTGCTAAATTCTGTGACCGTTGTTATGTGACATCCACCAGCAAGAAACGTTTCTCTTCACGGGAGATGGCCTTCGTTTGCTATGCGAAATATCGTACCATTTAGCCGTGGTTCAGGAGTGATGTTGTGCGGCAACTTCTAATGTTGCATCTCCATAGATAATTTTGACCCCGTATACGATTCCTACCCATGTCAGGGATTATTACCTGAATATGAGGGATGCTTCGAGGTCACTCAGCATACGTGAGAACAATTGAGAAGCTATCTTATGCTCAGATAACAGCCCCGGTCTAGAAATCCAAGACCGGGCGAGTTGGCCGTGCGGTTAGGAGCGCGCAGCTGTGAACTTGCATCCGGGAGATAGTGGGTTCAAACCCCACTGTCGGCAGCCACTCAGTCCGGCGCCACTAGGACTGTAGCGCCGTGGGGTTTGTTGGTTTTGCTTGTCCAGTATGGCGGTCATCACATAACACAGCGTAGGCCTACATCTATATCCAACTAAAGAGGTTTATCTTTCTCTCCGAGAAAGAGGACAATCGAGCGAGTGGCTGGCAGCTTGCATTCTGGAGTTAGTGGATTCGAACCCCACAGTCGGCAGCCGTGAAGGTGGTTTTCCGTGGTTTTCCATTTTCACATTACGCAAATGCTGGGTTGTCACTCCTAGCCCTTTCATATCCCATCGTCGCCACAAGGCCTATCTGTGTTGGTGTGACGTAACAAATTGTAAAAAAATATGAAAGAGAACACACGTTTTTAAATGGATAAATAACTGTCAGTCTCGGTTCTCCGCAGGCTACTGTTTTTCCCCACAAACTTCACATTCTCAGTAGTATCATACTCGCTATAACTTTTGGTAAGTAGTTGTAGTACTCGATGATATCGTCGTCTTCTGTGCATCTTAAAGTTCATTTAAATGCTGTGTAACGCTAGAATGCCGGAAAGATTTTCTTTCAAAGTGCCAGTATATAAGCCCTTGCGAATAATATTCTTAAACACAAACGGTTGTCCCAGTACACATCGATGAGTCTCATACAGCCTATCCCTAGACCGCGAGGCCGACCCATACGGAAATTGAATTGAACACATGCTTTGTTTTGTCGGTACATATTAATTTCCGCCGATAGTGTAGCGGTCAAACTATGCCTGAATCACTCAAATTCCTGACGGTGGCTTGACTTTACTGGTAGATTGTCAGGAGAAAGACGCTGTAAGGAGCACTACAAGCCCACAAGCCCGTCTGCTGATCTTCGAGCCGGCCTTAAGTCATAGCCCAACGTTTCACGGAAATCTGCTTTCCTACGGGATTTTCAAGACAAAATATCAGATTCCCTAGCTCATGTTTCAACTAAAATTTTGTTTCTGAGGTTTATGAAAATAAAGTAGGAAGACATGCTTGTACCCATTACTTGTGATAGTCTTCGACAGAGTTGTGTAATTATTTTTATTGATTAAAGAAAACCAGCTTTAAGGTTACCGGCTCGGGACTAATGAGACCTACTGTGTGGTTTAGTCACTTATGTGTTCGCTAACTGTAGGCTACCCAAGTCTGCGGGATCAAATCCGACATTTAAAAGTGCTGAAGGACAGGTGACCTCTGTCAATTCATAGTTTTACTGGTAGGCGAAGGATTTTCTTTTCATCTGTAGCTTTACGTCACAATTGCGATCAACACTATTCTGTAAGAAATATATATACCCCATATATTTAACGCCGCATTAACATATCGAAGGTTTTCGGCGACGGCAGGATGGGAAAGGACCAGGATTGGGAAGGTAGAGGTTATGGCTTTAATTAAGGTACAGCCCCAGCATTTTCCTGGCGTGAAAATGGGAAACCACAGAAAACTATATTCAAGGCTGCCGACAGTAGGATTCAAACCCACTATTTCCCGAATGCACACTCACAGCTGCGCGACACAAACCGCACGGCCAACTCGTTCGGTTTGTAAGAAAGAAGTCAGCTCTCAAATGAAACTATCTTTAGACCGGTCTGTTTTCAGACCGACGTTGCTGTACGGAAGTGAAAGCTGGATGAGTTCAGGACATCTTTTTTTTGCTAGGGGCTTTACGTCGCACCGACACAGATAGGTCTTATGGCGACGATGGGATAGGAAAGGCCTAGGAGTTGGAAGGAAGCGGCCGTGGCCTTAATTAAGGTACAGCCCCAGCATTTGCCTGGTGTGAAAATGGGAAACCACGGAAAACCATCTTCAGGGCTGCCGATAGTGGGATTCGAACCTACTATCTCCCGGATGCAAGCTCACAGCCGCGCGCCTCTACGCGCACGGCCAACTCGCCCGGTGTTCAGGACATCTTATTCACAAGTCAGAAGTAAAGGACATGAAAGTAGCGAGCATCATCGCTGGTACAAACACGTGGGAGCAGTGGCAGAAGGGTACTCTGAATGTGAAGATAAAGGCTAAGTTACGATTGAACTCTATGGATGAAGCTGCACGGATAAGCCGGCTTCAATGGTAGGGTTATGTGTGACGAATGGAGGAGGATAGGATACCTAGGAGAATAATGGTCTCGGTCACTGAGGATAAGAAAAGCAGAGATAAACCAAATCCTCGATGGATAGACTCAGCTTCGAATGCTTTAAAGAAAAGAGGTATGGAAGTAAACGTGGCCACAGAGCTAGTTACAAATAGATTGTGTAGGCGTTTATTTAATTCACAGAGGCTTGCAGACTGAACATTGAAAGTCATAAGTCTATACTCAATATGTATGAACGATTCTATTTTTCTCTTATAGTAAATACAAATACGTTTGTTATTGCTGTACTGTGATTCATGTTTTAACTCTTAAAATAACGGACTTGTAAAATTTTGAACATGGAGGCAGTACTTGAGAAAAACGGATTTCCCATGTTAAATTCGTATGCACAGTATTTTGTTCTCCATGCTGTATATTCTTTCAGATTCGTCATTTTCCGAACTAGAACGTATGTTGATTTATACTATTGCGATGGATGGACATTGAGTTGAAGTCTGTCTTGACAGGAATTATTCGTTTCCTTTACTTGTATGACTTATCTATTACCCTGTTCTCTTTTATATGATTAAATAGACTTGTGCTTTTCCCTTACTTGATTTTGTGTTATTAAATATGTAGTCACTATAATGCTCTTCCTGTCAACACATCTCTCGCATACCAACTCCATCTTCCTTCAGCCTATCCTTTTCCCTTCTCAGATTCTCAAACATACCAATACGATTCAGATACTTCATACATTCCACGCTCCGACTCGTAGATTGTCAGTATTCATCTTCTTGATGATTGTCCCCTGTCGTGTAGTCCCCGCGAGGAGATACAAAGCCTATTTTACCTCCATATATTTAAATGGCAGGAAACCATCAACATTATATCACTCGGTCATTGAGAGAGAAGTGGAAAATTCGACTCTCATTGCTTTCAACCTTGCAGCAGTATCGGCATAGCAAAGCCATGTTGAGAAATTTTTCAGTGCTGCTTTAGTTAATCATCCAGGCTACCGCCCTTTCCAGTTCGTTAGTCTTGTTTCTTGACAGACATCCATACACACGGTCATGCCTATCATTTTCACTGAGACACGCAAACCTCCCAACCGCGACAAAGTTCACAGGAGATGAACTTGACATACAGTATACAGTCTAATGTCTGAACATCATCTCTTAATATATTAATTCATTATATGTAGACTACCTGTTTGAATGATCTCCGGCTAAGCGAAGATACCCCGAGCTTCACTTTACCAGAAACAGATCATTTCCTTTCCTCTCTCTTCACTTAGTCTGACTTCGCAATTGCACTCTTTAAATTCGAGATCAATGTTGGGTTTGAAATGACACTATCATTCAGTTATAGCTTTAAATAAATGTGTCGCCTACTATGTTAGTGAATCTCTGAGCCATTTCTTACTCAGTAACTGGGGATACACACTGAAAGGTTTTGAAAATATTACCAAGAAATGTTTTCGAGAAATCCGTCAGTAAGAGAGAGGAGAGAGAGACCTTGGCTTTGGGCGTTATCAAAACATGTTTTTCACTGTTATTCTACCAAATCCTAATTTGCATTGAAAGGGTATGACTAACTCTGCCTCGTTAGAGTCCTGTTGTCTTCAGGAACTTCCATCTGCCTAAAACGTTAACCGTGAGTTTCACATTCTCTTGCACATTACAAATACTTCTTGGGCCTTTACTGGTCGATGACTACAGATAAGTAACTTGCCCCTCCGCGGCTCTCATATTACGTCGTCGTTGTTATCATCACCAGAAAGAAGATGATCAACAACGGCTTTCTCCATTAAATATGTCCCAGGTATTATGCTTTTCCACATACTGAACACGAGAAAATCTTGTATACTCAAGTATTGATACGCATCAGTTGGTGATATTTCTTGAAGCCCACCAGTAATACGAGCAAAGAATGGCCTAACCCTCGGCGAACAAACATTGAATGTACTTAATATATGTAAACAAAGGAGAGAAGTAATAACCAGGCGAGTTGTCCGACTCGTTGGCTGAATGGTCAGCGTACTGGCCTTCGGTTCAGAAGGTCCCGGGTTCGATTCCCAGCCGGGTCGGGGATTTTAACCTTCATTGGTTAATTCCAGTCCCCGAGCCATAGGAATTATTCATACCCGGTTAAAACTGGAATTGAACCCGCGTTCCCGCGCTACGAAAATCAGATTTCTGGCTATTTAGTCAGATACGACTGATGACGTAGGTTCGTTTATATTGGTTGAAAAGACAGATTAATTGTTGCTGTTGTTGATTCATTTTTGGGGGATTGGAACATGATTGGTCTGATATCACACACAACAGTAACACTTAGTTTCCTATACATAATGGACACCACCTATACTCCTAGAGGGTCTGCCTTATAAGGGCTACACCAGGTTAGCAATAGCCACACAGAATTATTATTATTATTATTATTATTATTATTATTATTATTATTATTATTATTATTATTATTATTATTATTATTGTAGATATGAATCTGTTCCAGCCGAGAACTCTTCTTGATTGTCCTCCCCATGATTTCTTTGTCGCCTTGTTGGCTTATGCAACAGTTTTTAATTCGTAGACATCATCTGCTGCGAAAGGACTTGATATTTATAAATTACGAATTATAGGTACCTATGTTTTGCAGTCATAGGCTCCGTACCTGAGAGTCAGAAGAATTAAGTAAATCCTCCTACTCGCAATGCAACATATATAATTAATTAAATTAAGAACAAGTGAGGGAAGCAGACTGAACTCAAAGGGATAGGAGATAAAGTTTACCTGCGTTGCTCATTACCCAGCAGATGTCCTCTCGTCTTGGTAGCTTGGCGCCCGTCACATAAATCCCCGCTGACAGCCCAGTAAAACTCCCAGCCAATTAACTAGACCACTGATTGTTATCGATAGGCAACACAGATTTCGAAATGTCGATTTCCGAGCAAAATACAGTTTATCATCTTTAGTTGACTGGTGGGTTCGCCTGGACATTGAGGGCCATTAACTCTGAAGTGGCACTCGTACAGAGCCATTTTACGTGATGTTCAACTCCATGTATTAAATGCGTAATATTTTAGTTGGAAATTACCCTTCCAAATCCAGGAATATGTATGTATTCAGGTTCTTTCAGGCTTTATTTGGAGTGCAGGAAGGATTCGGTAGAAAAAATAAAACAGCTCACCCGTAGGAACAGAAATATACCGCAGCCTTAACTTCATGAAATGCATAGTGATTCGATGATCCAATCCAAGCTCTTCTTTGATTAATGGTACCCAACCAACGTGCATCCATATAACTAATAGACGACCTCACGTACACCATAGAGCAGCTATGAATGTTTATTTCGTTCCATAGTTACCAGTACTGAACCCATGACCCTCACAGTCCACCAAGTGCTTTGACCCTGGCTAGACGACTGCTACCCATCAAGATAGCAGGGGCTGGAGCATCTTGTGCGGGGTGCCTCACCCACAGATATGTGCGTTTAGTTCCCGGTTAGGAATGTATAAAATAGACTACCACTTCTGGCGAGGCTCATAACCCCGAGTTAACTCAGCTTACAACAGAATGATTACCAGGCTTGTTTCTAGACGTATGGGGACAGGAACAGTGTTTGACTGCCCAGGATCTTCCATGGTCTGTATAGAAATAAATTTGCCTTTCTTCAGACATCATGGTCAAATACCCCGTCCACGTCCGACTCGTTGGCTGAACGGTCAGCGTACTGGCCTTCGGTTCGGAGGGTCCCGGGTTCGATTCCCGGCCGGGTCGGGGATTTTAACCTTAACTGGTTAATTCCAATGGCACGGGGGCTGGGTGTATGTGTTGTCTTCATCATCATTTCATCCTCGTCACGACGCGCAGGTCGCCTACGGGAGTCAAATAGAAAGACCTGCACCTGGCGAGCCGAACCCATCCTGGGATATCCCGGCACTAAAAGCCATACGACATTTCATTTTACCCCGTCCACGCAATGCGTATGTGGTTGCGCTGTGTATTTTAATTGACTGGGATTGGACACGTATGTTAGGTACCATTCTGGCATTTAAGAGGGAAACTGCGAGAAATCTCCTCCAAACTGAGGACTTCTTACTTGTCTTCATGACCCTATAACCAGTCTTAAATTCAGGGCAGAGCCAGAAATCGAATTCGGGTGGTTTATACTGCACCCACTTACAAGGGTACAATGCCACATACAGTAAACTATAGGGACGTAAAGTGTAAAGTTCAGGCAGTCCCCTCCATGGTGTGATATAAAGTCCTATTTCTTCACAATGGTTCAGTTAACGCATCTTCGTAGCTGAGTACATTAGCTCAGTTTCCAGGATAGAACTACGAAGCTGTACACCGAGGTTTAAGCCCTAGGGCTGACAACGACTGCCATGAGTGTGGCTACCTTGCACCAGGTACATTTTTGGTAGTCCCGGGACACATGCCCTCAGTCTTACACACACATACTTACAGTTACATGTACTATTACAGAGCCTAGACCATCATAGGGCGTTATACACATGTAAGTACACGGCACTGATGACCAACAATATCTTAAGCCACTGAAGTGAATCGACAGCAACTCTTTCAAATGCTGGATATTACTGCTTTAACGTTTAAATATTGATAACAAGAACATATTTCACTAAGTATTCGCAGGATGTTATTTCTCCATGGTCTAGATCCTGTTAAGAATAGCTGTTCGTCCTGCAGAATTATGTTCTCACTTTATTCCTTTAGAAAAGCGGCCCTCGAAATTTAATTTTTGAAATGTCACTGTAGATAGTATTCTACCATTGTTCAGTCTATGAATATTTTGAATCCTTCTGCGATGGCGTCACCACACCGTAATACGAGTTTTGCGGAAGTGAAATGGAATGAGAAACATTCTTTCCTCGCTGTGTCAGCAAAGATTGCTGCGATATTAGGAATGTGGAGATTAAACGAGTAGTTGATAATAATGTACAGGTTCTATTCTACACAGCAGATCATTTTAAAGCCATGGTAAACAGAAATGTAACATTTGAAATCTGATGGCCTAGTGTAAAACAGGATTATATTTGTTTTCTTATTTATATTTTACATGCCCTGAGACATGTAGAGCCCATGAAGAGCCTATCTGCCCAACCAGAGTACCTGTAGATATTGGTGTTCCATGTAGTTAGCGTAACGACACACACAACCGTACTGGGTCTGCTGCCTCTCATGTCGTTTCGCATCTCCATTGGTCTTACGAGGTTGTGAAGTCTGATCGAGTTCTCAGTTCAGGATTGAAGTCGTTGGACAAGCCGGGAATCGAACTCGGAGTCTCGGGTAAGAGGCAGACATTTTATCCCTCCTGTGTACAGTATATATATTTATGTGTTAGACGATTTTCATCTGGTTAATTATTTAAAATTTAAAAAGAATATCTGTATTCTTGTATATATAAGAAACATGTCATTTTGAAGTTGTGGTTTAACATTCAACAATTAAAAAAAAAGCTCTTTCACTAGGACGAGAAAATACTAGCACTCTAGAACATTTCGTTCTTACGTTGTTCTTTCTCGGGACACATTTCAGCGGAAGAATCTAAACTTTCCATTTAGGAGGCTGAGTGCGATAGATACTGAAGTCTTACCGTAGCCTTGACTGGATATAAGAACGTACCCATGGCTGGGGGTATAGCATGAATTGCTTTCTGAAATGAAGGATGTCAATACAAGACTCAAGAAATAATTCTGGTCAGTAAAATGATTCAGTAATCAAATTGTAATAATAATAATAATAATAATAATAATAATAATAATAATAATAATAATAATAATAATAATAATAGCCGCCTCTGTGGTGTAGTGGTTAGCGTGATTAGCTGCCACCCCCGGAGGTCCGGGTTCGATTCCCGGCTCTGCCACGAAATTTGAAAAGTGGTACGAGGGCTGGAACGGGGTCCACTCAGCCTCGGGAGGTCAACTGAGTAGAGGTAGGTTCGATTCCCACCTCAGCCATCCTGGAAGTGGTTTTCCGTGGTTTCCCACTTCTCCTCCAGGCGAATGCCGGGATGGTACCTACCTTAAGGCCACGGCCGCTTCCTTCCCTCTTCCTTGCCTATCCCTTCCAATCTTCCCATCCCTCCACAAGGCCCCTGTTCAGCATAGCAGGTGAGGCCGCCTGGGCGAGGTACTGGTCATACTCCCCAGTTGTATCCCCCGACCAAGAGTCTGAAGCTCCAGGACACTGCCCTTGAGGCGGTAGAGGTGGGATCCCTCGCTAAGTCCGAGGGAAAAACCGAACCTGGAGGGTAAACGGATGATGATGATGATAATAATAATAATAATAATAATAATAATAATAATAATTGTATAGGTTTTGTGTACCACTAACTACATTTGCGGTTTTCTGAGACGCCGAGGTGCCAGAATTTCGACCCTCTGAATTCTTTTACGTTCCGGTATGCCTACCAACACGAGGCTGGCGTATTTGAGCATATTCAGATACCACTGGACTGAGCCGGGATCGAACCCTCCAACTTAGACTCACTCAACCCGGCTAATCCATTGTAAATTCTGAAGTAGTCCTAGTCAGTATAGCGCTCTCGGAACACGTAACAGAGTGAAGCGCACCGTCCTCTCACCAACGGTCGCTGAGAAGTTCGGTAAAGAAGAAAGGGCGGTGGAGAGAGGGAGGTTCTCTATCCCTTCTCCTCGTCCACATATTTCACCTTCATCATTCTTCCTCCCCATCCGTTCGACATCCAACGCATATCGTTTGCTGTTTTCTCAGTGCATTCTGCCATATTACGTTATACAGTAATATGTTTTGTAAAAATATTTGCTATCTGAAATCGTATGAGACAAGACACTTACGAAATATAAACAAAAATCTAAAATAGGAAATGTTTCTGTTATCCTTTATTGTGCGAAACAGTAGTGTCAGGCAGAACAGGCCCAGAATTATTTTTCTAAAAATTGTTATTGTTTGCTCAGACTCCGGTAGGACTAATATTAAATGAGATAACTGGGAATTCATTTCTCGACCTTCCTGAGAACCACTGTAGGCCTACTAATTAAATTATTTAAATTCCAGTTCCTCTGAATATTGAGTTTTATAAAGTTACATTTGGCTGTTTTTACAATAGACAAATAGAAATAAAGTATAATTGCATCTATTTTTGGACTATTGTTTGCTTAATCCGATACAAAACCATAGTATGGGACAAGAATACGAAACTTATAGAAAAAAATATAACTTAAGATTTTTATTGGGAAGGTTTCTAGGTTCTCTTATCAACACTGAAGTAATCAGTCAAGGATAATTAATCGTACACAGAGATAGCTATAGTGCGCTAAAATTATCCCGACTGATTTCTTTCCTGGCTTGCCTAATTAAAGCATTCGAAACGGAACACATTATCTAGCTGCCGTTGGGTGCAGTAGGTCTGTAATATCACTCCTGCATGCCTCCAAGAACTTTTTGCTTTTCGTTAACAAACATCTGGCCCATCCCCACGTGATCTTCCATGAGGGACAGCGCTCTTTTTTTCCTTCTATCGGCATCCAACTGCAGTGGAGGAGTGGTTCGTACCTTCATAACTAATTCCAAAAGACAGGAGAGGATGGAAATTATATGGACAGGTAGTGGAATAAATGATGATGTTTGTTGTTTAAAGGGGCCTAACAGCTAGGTCACCAGCTTTGGAATAAATGAATATTAAGTCACGCAGGGGAACGAAATAATGTGTGGTGAATTTTGTTGCGTAATTAAGACATTACCGCAACGAACATCGGATTGAATCATGAATAAGATTATTCAATAGTTCATGTATAGTAATACTGAACCATGTTCCTTGGTTGAATGGTCAGCATGGCGTTTTGTTCAGAGGGCCTCGGGCACGATTTCTGGCCGGGTCGAGGACTTTAACAGCATGCTGTTCATTCCTCTGGCTTGGGGACTGGGTGTTTGTGTTTATCCTAATGTATTTCTCTTCATCTACATACATCACACCATACTACCAATCACCACAGAAACACACAGCAGTGAATATATCCTTACATTAAGGATTGGCGTCAGGAAGGGCATTCGACCGAAAAACTGAGTATAAGCCACATCAATTGCCGACTACAATAAATTGGGGAAAAGACCAGGAAGAAGGAGAATACTGAAGCATGTCGCTTTTTATTGTTAGTATTAACTCATTTTAAATAGTTTCGTAACTGTATCAACATATCTACTTGTGTTGGAGAATCTGAAAGGTAACCTACGTTATTTCACCTGTTTGGGCTAATGGTTGAGATTGATCCGTGATACAGAAGGCATTCACACTGTAATTGTCAGGAATGAGTAGGAAACACCTTCAGAAAAGGAAAGAATAAGTAATATATACTCTCGGATCTCCGAGCGATGTAACTTTCGAATCCTGCCTGTGAGTGTGAGTCAACGTTCTTAGTTAGGAAGGTGGGCAGCGTAAATTCAATGGCTGTAAATGGTACTGATATTACAACAAGAAATTATTTTTTCATAGGGACGATGTTTCCCTCAATGCCTCTTGCCGGTATGGTATTACACTTTCCGGTGGAAACTTACCATCATAGGTGGGAAAAGGAGATATGAACTTCCATAATCCCGTCCTCCATCTAACCGTGGGCGAACTGAGTCAATATTTCTGCCTTCAGGTTTGGCTGTGCGAAACTCACGAGATTTTATTCCCATAATTGGCCGGTAGAACGTGTATGATAAGATGATATCAGAGCGTATGTCCCACGCGCAGGTTATTGTTCGTGGCTCCCAGCACTGGCAGATCAGTTTATCATTTTCCCACTTAAAACATCCTTACTGCTGACAGTTCAGGAACTGTTCACGTAACCATCGCCAGATATCAATAACTGGGATGGGAGCCTATAATTGGCTGGAATACATGAGAAACGGTGCACAGTGTTGCAGAAATTGTAGCACCACAGACGAGAAGCCACACTTTTATCGGCGATGACCAATTAATTACTTGAGAGGTATTTGGAAGAAATTAGTGAAGTTATATCTTTACTTATATTACACTTACTGTATGTATTACTGAAACAGACCGTGGACCATAGGCGGGCCCAAACCCACGGTCCCCTCTGAAATTGGCTGTAGGTTCTCCAGAAAGTCTGAAAATAATTCATTATCATGGTATTTTCTGGTATAGAATATTATAGGCTTGCACTTCACGTTAACAGCCATTCAAAGATCTTATCATTCCGCCAACCTAAATGGTGCAGTCAGTTTTTCGAAGACATTCTGTTCTTAAGAACGAAAGATAGCGCGTCTGGTCCCGGCTAAGGTAGATGGCATTTAACGTTGTTTAAATGCGACAACTTCGTGTCGTTGCTTCCAGCGTGGTAAAGAACTTCTACGGGAGAAAATGCTTCACAAATCTCATCAGTTATAACGGTTATTAAACAATTATTATTATTATATTTATTATTATTATTATTATTATTATTATTATTATTATTATTATTATTATTATTATTATTATTATTATTATTATTACCTTATCAATCCAGAATATACAATCAGCACCACGTGTCTCACAGTGAGCAAAATTGCGAAGTCTATCCATTGATAAAACCATTTTTCTTCTCATACTTGAAGGATGTTTTATAAAAAGCTGGCAATTAAAGTTGCTGTAAGAAGATCTATTTCCCAGTGCTGCGCTAAGGGAGATAGATTGATGTTAATTAAAATTGCTGAGTTCCGGTCGAGTTCGTTGTAGTTCCTTGTATCATTTAAAGGAGATCATCGTAGCCAGTCAGGAACTTACGTGTCTCTCTGATGTGAGTGAAGACAGCGCCATACGGACACCTTAACGAATACGGAGCATCCTCATGGGAGCTTACTTCTCCTGTACAAGTATTTATAAATTCACGCCTCATTTACCATCTAACGGAGCATGTTTCCCTTTTGATGTCGTGTTCCATTTTGAGAAGGATCAGTGTTTACGTAGTTGAAGCTACCTTCAATGGTTTAGAAGAAAATTAATGACTGCGGTATCGCAGCAGAAACTGAGAAAGATGCATAGTTGTTACAACAGCGATCCGGTCCGTAGATAGAGTTTTAATGGGAGTGAGGACAGACCAATTGTCAGTATGCATATTCAATATATCATTGAACCTTGGGTCCACGTACCTCGTTGGTCATCAGCTCCATGTACTTGCGCGCGCGCGCGCGTGTGTGTGTGTGTGAAACCAGTCTGAATATCTGTGTCATTTTAGAGTCGACAGTAGTACGTTTGTTTGTTGCTTCATGTAAGGAACATGGACCACCAGCCTTTGTCTTCAGGTTGTCTTAAAACCTGTGTAGCCATGGTGTTTGCACTTTTGTGTTGTATCATTCTTTGGGGCTTGGGTTGGGAAGAAAGCGGCTGTGGCCTGTACGTTAGGAATCGTCTCAGCATTTACCTGGATATGAAAGAGGAATCCACGGTGATACCACTTGTATGATGGCCGAAAGCGGGATATTGACACTTTCCTCAACATTATTGTTTTCCCTAAGGCCGAATGTACTCCCACACATTCCCACAAACCAGTCATAAATTCATTTTTGCGATTGGAATTGACCCATGCTAGCCGCGTGGCAAGCTGTAATGTCAACCCATTTTGTAATTATTTTGTAATCATTTCTCCTAGTGCTTTTGACACTATCAGTACGGACATATTCATAGTGAGCGAAACTGCATTAATTCCATCTTACCCACGCTGCTCTCAATTTGTTCGCTTCCTACCTCCATAACCGACGAAAATGTGTGTCGTGAATGAAAGGAGAACGGAGTGGAAGTACAAAGTTAATGGTGTACCACAAGGTTCGATACTCGGCCCCCAGTTATTTATTTTATATTTGAATGGCATCTCTTCTAAGTTGGAAAACTGCAACTACCATCTCTATGCTGATGACCTTCAGATTTACTGCTACATAAAAGTGAATGACATGAATGCAGCAATTGAAAATATGAACCGAAATCTAAAGCAGATCAGCTGTTATGCAGCTGAGAATTCTCTCTCCATCAACCCAACTAAAACACAAGCTATCATACTAGGACAGAGAAAACTGCTAGCCCATTTACACAGTTTACAACTTCCAAACATTCAACTTAATGGCGTTGCTATCCCATTCTGTAAATCATTAAAAAGCCTTGGGGTCACTAAAAACGAAACTTTAAATTGGGATCAGTGTGATTGCTGCCTGGGAGACTGATTACCTCGGATCGAGTAGGGGTATTTCAGTCGCCTTGACAAAGAATACTGCAATGTATTCGAAATGTCGGCAAACTGTACGTAATGTATAGAAAACGACAACGTCTACTATAATCAAACCAATGGGCGTATTGTTTTCTTCGTTCAGTGCTTCATACCATTTACACAATTTGTGAGTAAAGGAATGCACGATCGTGGGGCGGCAGCGTTGAATCTTCGAGCATGTTAAATAATAGCCTAAAGAACGTCACTGCGACCAACAGACGAGAGGAGTGTGTTCTTGTACTGTGTGTGCAGTTACGCCTGTTGCATGTAAGAGACAAGGACAATCCTGTGCGAGTCGAACGGGGAAACTTCTGCATTCGCGAGCATTATCCCTGTCTCCGTCTGTCATACACGCCAGTTCCCCTCTCTCCCCTTCCCTTCCCTGTAGCATGGCAGCGGCTATGCTCTGGTACAGCAAATACGACGAGTTCGTCAATTCGAATCGCGCACCCGGAAGTAACAAAGTAATCTCATCTTACCGAAACGAAAAATGTTCTCCGCCAATCCGATTACGCCATTGTTATTGATATAACACGAAGAGCATCCCTGAATTTTTGTCGGTATAATTTAAATCCTGTATACAGTACGCTTCTGTGTATTTCACCCCTTCACCTCCCTCTAGTTCACTCTGTTCGAACTATTAAACGCACAAGTGTATTAGTCATGATGATCAAGATTTTCTCGACTTCTGCAAGATTAGATTATTCCAGTAGTTCGACGCCGCTCCACAGATACGTTCGCCTGCTATCGTGTGTTTCTCTCCTTGGGTGTTCTTTTTTACGCAGTCTTCGATAGTACCTTAATTAAATTACCTAGCATCTACCGTAAGCCTAGTCAGAAATATATCGTTTTACTTTGACCTGATCACAGCAGTTACAAAACTTACGTTTACGGAGCTGATAACCAAAGTGGTGCTAGGAACTGAAATATAGAATATCAACTTCTACAACAATTCCCTAGTAAAAATCGATATCTGAATCTGAGCATGCCCGATAGCGGCCTTATAATGTATCTCCAATCGCAGGTAGAGAGAGGCCATGTGTTTGCCAGCACGTTGCGTTACGGAACTCCAGCCGATCTTTTATCTATATATATAAAATAACATGTCCTGACTGACAGACTGACTGACTGACTGACTGACTGACTGACTGACTGACTGACTGACTGATTCATCATCGCCGAGCCAAAACTACTGGACATAAGGAAATGAAATTTTGAAGATACGTTTATATTACAATGTAGGTGCTCGCTAAGGGAGGATTTTTGGATATTCCATCGCTAAGGGGATGAAAAGGGGGGTGAATTTTGAAAATGAGTGTATCTATATCTCAAAACTTTAAAAATTTACAGATGTAAAAATTGGTATTTAGAATCTCCTTTAAAAATAAAGAAACACGTATTTTTGTCTTAGGAAAATCCCACTAGGGGCGGGGTGTGTGTGTGAAAAGGGGTGAAAAAGGGGTTGAATGCCTTTAATGAGAATACTTATATCAGAGAAACTGAAGATATTACAGACCTGAAAATTGGTATTTGCAATCTCCTTTAAAAATAAAGAAACACGTATATTTTGTTTTTGGAAAATCCAATTAATGGGGGTTACACAAGAGTGACAAATGGGGTGAATTTTTAGAAAGACTATATCTACAGTATATCTCAGAAACGTAAAATGCTACAGACGTAAACATTGGCATTTGGAATCTCCTGCAAAAGTAAAGAAACATAGGTGATTTGTTTTCGGAAACTCCACCTAACGGGAACTAAAAATTGTAAAATTTTAAAATGAGCATGTCTACAGTATATCTCAAAAACGTAACATGTTACAGAAGGGAAAAATGGTATTTTATCTCTATTAAAGTAAAGAAACATGTATTTTTTGTTTTCGGAAAAAACCACTTGGGCGGAGGGGGGAGGGGTAAAAATGACTGAAAATGGGGTTGAATTCTTTTTATTAGGATACTGATATCTCAAAAACTGAAGATGTTACAGACATGAAATTTGGTATTTGGAATCTCCTTTGAAAATAAAGAAATGCGTATTTTTTATTTTCGGAAATCCACTTAAAGGGCGGGGGGATTGAAAAATTAGTTGAATTATTTGTTTGAAGAATCTATTATCTCAAAACCGAAAGATGTTGCAGACGTGAAAATTGGTATTTAGAATCTGCTTTTAAAAGTGAAGAAACACGTATTCCTTTGATTTCGGAAAATCCAACGAAAGGGGGGTGGTGAAAGTATTGAAAAATTAATTGAATTAATTGTATGATGATACTTCATCTAATAAAAACTAAGGTTGTTACAGATGTGAACACTGGTATTTGGATCTCCTTTAAAAACATACAAAAATGCATTTTTTGGGGGAAAATCATCTTGGGGGCGGGGGTGAAAAGGATTTTAATTCCTTTTATGAGGACACATATCTCAAAAACTGAAGATGTTACAGTCGTATAAATTGGTATTTATAAGATCTTTTACTAATAAAGAAACAAATATTTTTTTCCGGAAATTTCACTTAAGGGGGGAGGGTGTGAAAGGAAATGAAAAAGTTAATTCTTTTTTATGGGGATACTTATATCTCAAAACTGAAGGTAACTGACGTGAACATTGGTGTTTGGAATCTCCTTTAAACATAAAGAAACACGACTTCTTTTTTGGGGGAGGGGGATCAACTTAACGGCGGTGGGGTGAAAAAGAATTGAGACCAATTGATTTTACTGTTCATAATGTACTTGATTCTGATCATAAACTGATCATTTTTAATCTTTCCTGGTTAGTTTTCAAGAGCCATCATTTCCTGTGGAGAACCTAAAGTTAGATTGCAGTAGTTTCTCCTGGCATATAAATAAAAATGTAAACACCTTTGAAATAAACGGTAGGAATGATATAACCCTCTGCAATTGTTCACCTCTATAATAAGGTCAATAATGCACCGAAGGATATCATTCGTATCGCCAGAAATCCCGCGCAATTGCCTACACGCTACAATCAGCAATGACAATGGTAACATACGTAATTTACCGCCAAGTAGCGGTCTTGCATCTTGCTGCGGGATCCATAATAATAATAATAATAATAATAATAATAATAATAATAATAATAATAATAATAATAATAATAATGTTCTGGCCATCGTCAAAATGTGCGGACCGCGCTGGAAACTGCTCTTGGACAGGTAATGACTACGAATGCAGTCCGGCCGCGGGTTCAGTGCCGCCAAGGCACCCAAGACGACACCACGCCGGATCTCCTCAAGGATCTCATCCATATTAAAAATGTTTATAGGAAAAGATGGCAGAGATTTAGGGACCCAACTGACCGGGCGGAATACTTGGAGCTAGCCCAGGAAGTACGAAATCGATTGCTGGAAAGAAAGATTGAAAAATGGAACTTTGCCGTCAGGTCGTGAATTTTGGCGGATAATATATATAAAATGTTAAGCAATCAATTATAAATTTCAGTATAATACCGTAGCGAAGCACGGGTATCTTGCTAGTTTTATTATAGACTTCTAGCTCTTTAGTTTGATTACCACAAGCGGTGGTCTTAGTTTTATCCACGTAATGTAAGCTATTTCCATTTCAGGATTACCCTATATATCCTGTATAATTTCAATGCAAACAACTCCGGCTGGTCAAGAGACATTTAACACTCGCAATCAGACTAACGTAATTTTTCTCGCTTTGATACTCATGTATTCGAGAGAGTATTCCAAAAAGAGGCAAATAGTTTGTTCTGGTACACATTTTTAACCGCACGTCAGGAATATGACTCCTGCTCTCATACTCGAGCACGTCAGAGGACGGGACACTGATGCTCTAAAAATAAATGTTCCTTGCCCATGTACTTTGTCATGAAAGCTGCCACTTCCGCAGTCGTAGTAAAATATTGCTGCCTTATCCATCTGCAGGACACAACTTAAAATAGACGTGTGACCGGTGGTTCGCAAAAATCTGTCCGCCCTTTTTATTTTAAGTTCTTTAGAACAGCTGTCTCTTAAAAAAGCATCCACCAGTTGGGAGAGAAAAGAGGGGTTCCGCTCGGCGCGTGGAGGGAGGGGATAGGTTACAGGATGTCTTTAGAGATACACACATCACTAGATTAGATATATGGGTAAGTTTCTATTCCCGTAACTGCCTCCTGTGTTATGTCCCGGAAATTTCTTAGCCGTTTACTTATCATTTACACTGGATATCATACATGCACACTGAGGAGACAGTGGTTACCACAATCCCGTGACAAAAGGTCTTTTAAATCTAACATGTCACATAACACATAGTCTCTTACTTAAAATCGCAGGAACCTAGGCTTGACTTACTCTCGTATTTTCCAAAGACAGCGAATATCCTAAATGTGTATAATTTTCTACATTCCTTCAGCGAAAATTTCAGGTAAGTCCTGGGACACCTATCCCATTGTTCAGTTTCATATCCCTCTGCAATAAATGTGTCCCTAACATTGGCATTTAATTTCGAAGTAAAGCCCACATCCCTTCAAAAACCATCCCAGTTTGAAGTTCTGTCGTCCGTCTTATACGTGGGACCTAGATTCTTAATTGACAAGTAGAAACTATCCTACCAAGTGAATTGGCAACGCGATAGGGGTTGTGTAGTTGTGAACTTCCATTCGAGAGATAAGGGCTCAAACCCGCTCATGGAGAATATTTTCCATAGGTTTTAATTTTCATATCAGGGAAACGCCGGAACTTCACCGTAATTATCTTAATTAATACACTCCCAGTTCCTTTCCTCTTACTATTTACATAGTTCTCACTACGAGACTGAATTGCGGACTAACGTGTCCTCAGAAATACATTTATAAGATTGAAAACTAATTTTATTACTTCATGGAGAAAATATTAGTAGTTTTGCGTGGTTGTTGATATTGTGATCTCCAGTTTTACCTTCGATGCGAACTTCAGGGACATGTATATCAGACGGAATCCGAACCGCGGCTGCTTTGGTGAGAAGCCATTGGTGGTGACACTCAACGATAACGTTTCCTATCCCCTTGCATAGGAATTTGGGCTCAAGTTATGAATAGGACTTCCATCTTGCTAAGAATAAATGAAAGGTATATTGCTGTGTGGTTCGGGAAACTTCTAGTAATACAGTTTATGCCTCTCAGTATTCTTAGAAGTTAGAATGTAGGAGAGGCTGTATTGCTCTTCCTCGGGATGTGTTCTTCATCTTGACTGAAAGCCTCGCCATTCAGTTAACCACAAGAACTAATATTTGCTTGTGGCCCGGACGACATTGACACTCCCCGTGCTAGCAGCATTATGCTTTTGTAACGCTCCAAGGAGGAGGGCTCTCAGCTGCAGTACATCTTTCCATTAATCTCACAAATAGTGTGAACTGTGTATTGTCTCTGAGAAATTGCTACTGCTTGTGAAAATTCATTTATTTTTGCTTCGTGTCTGAAAATGCTTGGAGTTCAATGGTTCAATTGTATTTCTTTATTTTTTTTTATTCTGACATTTCTTTTAACAAGAATATATTGTAAATGTCCGACTCTTTGGCTGAATGTTAACCGTCATGGCCTTTTGTTCAAAGGGCTGGGTTCGATTTCTGGCCCGTGCGGTTAGTTCGTCTGATTAATTCTTCTGACTCGAGGGCTGGGTATTTGTGTTTGTCTCAAAAAAACTTCATCTCAATTCACACTTCTTCATATACTCACAAACCAACCACCACAGAAACATGAATGCATCCCTCGACACTGGATTGCTATCAGGAAGGACGCTCGGTCGTAAAATTAGGCCAAATCCACATATTTTCTTTTACACAGATCGCACCCGCGACCCTACCAGGGGGCGGGAGAAGTGGTGGGAGGGAAGGAAGATATGGAATAAGAAAAAGAATAGATCGTCAATATAATACTGTACTGGTAGGTTTATCTACATTTTAGGACAGTAAAAGGGAATATCTCTCTGTTAATACTGCATTCTATACGTTGACAAAACTCTAGCTAAACTCGAAGATATTCATTTTCTAAGTATAAGCTAAATGAATGCCCAAATTGGATCTTCTACGTACATGAACAGTATTTGCATATTATTAACAGGGGGACGTATCGAAAATTGTTCACTTGGAAGGAATGTTACATGAACCGAAACGTTGAAGAAGCTGAATGCATCAGACAGGCTTTTAGCTTTAGGCTAATGTTGAGTCGAATACATATTGTAAAAGCCAAATAGATGTTAAGTGTTGCATTGAATTGAATTTATTGAACTGAACATAACAGGCTTTCGCCCAGTTACAATGTTCCAATAAAATAAACACTCACAGACTATAGCTAGACACTAACTACTTACTACTTAACTACTTCTAAATCTACTTTGTAGCATCTTGCACATGGGCGGATCGCCAGCTCCACATGCAACACACCACCTAACTAAACTAACTACTTTACTACATAAATATACTACTTAACTACTTCTAAATCTACTTTGTAACATCCTGCACATGGGCGGATCGCCAGCTCCACATGCAACACACCACCTAACTAAACTCACTACTTTACTACATGAATATGTACTAAATCTATCCTAAATCTGTCTGGCCGCGACATCACCCCTGGTGAGGAACTGCTACCACCCTTCCCTGGATGTTAAGTGCAAAGCAAAAAAGACTATTTGGACCCCAGTGAGATCCGAACCCTGGGGCAAATATTCATTCATAGGAAGGGGAGTTAGGGATTGGAATAACTTACCAAGGGAGATGTTCAATAAATTTCCAATTTCTTTGAAATCATTTAAGAAAAGGCTAGGAAAACAAACAGATATAGGGAATCTGCCACCTGGGCGACTGCCCTAGATGCAGATCAGTATTGATTGATTGATTGATTGATTGATTGATTGATTGATTGATTGATTGATTGATTGATTGATTGATTGATTGATTGATTGATTGATTGATTGATTGATTGATTGATTGATTGATTGATTGATTGATTGATACGTACTAGAACCCATGTCCTTCGTATTTTGCGTCGATAAGTTTACCGATTGACCTAAGGTTGCTGGTGATATTTTTGCTCTGTTGGCTAGGATTTTAGCTTCAGATCTAGCTCTACAGTCAGCTCACCTGAAGAATGCGCTAGTCACCCACTATGCGCTATCCTAATTCAACATTTAGCTTTCACGGTGCATTAAATTTCAATTAGGCTTTTAGCAGTTAAGTAGTACATGTGGAGTGCTTATCATACAGACTGTGGGTTCGGGTTCCAGAGGTGTCTGATTGGCCATTTTAGCCCAATACCTCATTTAACATCTCCTTGGCATGTACTACAAATACCCGACAACATATATACATTATCTGAAGAATAGCGAATAGAAACACTTCGACTCGCTTCCCATTAACGCAATGGAGAAACTAGTGGCTACGGTGTGGGGAGTTGCCATTACAGCACAACGATCGCTTTGGATCTGTAGATGGCATTGTTTATACCGGGAGAGCGCGTTTTTACTTGTTCTCACGGGAGTGATTTTTGAGTGAGTTCGCGTAAGCCTTAGAACGAGTAACACGTATCTCGAGCAAGTGTGTACTAGTGTGGAGCCTTAGAGTGAAGTGGGGAAAGCCTGTTTGATTTAAGTGTTCTGCGTATTATACGCCTAGGTAACTAAAGACATTACGGAAAGATGATAGTTGAAAGGAAAAATATAATCGTCATCACATTCACAGAACGAGATATTCCAAGACCAGACCCCTACGAAATCACGAGTGGATTTTTGAAAATTTGAAACTGGATGAAGTGGACATCGAAACATTACAGCTCAACGGAATTTCCCGACAAGTCTTCATTAAGTGCAGGAGGCAAGAGACAGTTGATCATCTTCTCAAGAACTATGCAGGTGAGCAATATTTTGTTCATAGTAATGACTATCGTAGCAAAATAACTGTTGATTCGGCCGGCCTAGGGATCAAACTTGTGAGAGTTTTTAATCTCCCCATTGAAATATCTCATGGACACATTTCAGACGTTTTGCGTAAATACGGGACCATACTTTCAGTAAGTGATGAAACGTGGAGTTCCAATTTTCGATATAAGGTGAACAATGGTATACGTGCAATACGTATTATGCTTAAACGAAAACTGTCATCACATCGAACATTTGCTGCGATAAAACGTTGTCAGGGCAGTTGCTTATTTTCGGTCTGTATGTGTCATTCACACACAATTTGCATGAAAGCGGGTATTGAACTTACATTGCGTGCAGTACGTATTAAACAAATATTTAAAAAATTTGTAACCTTCACCCCGGACTCGAACATCCCACCTGACATGCAAGCCCGCTCCGCCACGCCTTTATCAACTATAGGCCTACTACGGTTCCGTACGGCACACTGGGCAGCTTATAGCAAGTATTCGGTTTACTGCGGTCATAATATCAATTTAGTGTTTCGCCGGCGTGTCAGGTTCATATGATCTAGAATGCACACGAATGTCTTCCAGTGTTTAATACGAGTATAACATTACGGCGTCCTATCATGGTGAGGCGGTAAATACTAAGATATCTGGTTATGTTGTCTGAGCATACCGGCAGGGCAGATGTTTTCAGGACGGAATTAATATTGTGGGTTGCAAAAAACTACATTGGAAGGGGTGGATGAATCGCGCTGTATATATAACTTTTCCAATGGTAAGGAAATGAAGGTCCCAACTGTTGAATAGAAGAGGCTGATATTGCGCAGAAATAATTATCTCCAACCACTTTATATTTCAAATATATTACTTCAACTTTGAAAACTACAATTTTTTCCCCTTCGATTTCACATAGAATGGCCCTTATAATATGTATATAACTGTATTTGTTAGCAGTTGAGCGTCGCACGAACACACAGATTTTCTACGATGCTGGGATGGGAAAGGGCTGCGACTTGCAAGGCGGTAATGAACCCCAGCATTTACCTGGTGTTAAAATGGAAAGCCATGTGTAGGTTCGAACCCTGCATTGCCTGAATGCAAGCTTACAGCTACACGACCCGTACTGTGTAGCCACCTCACTCAGTATCGGTTCATAAAGTAATTTGCTTACAAAACTAAAACAGGCAATATTTAATTGATAAACTGTAAATAAGTTAGCAAAAATGATTTTATCTTGTGCCAAATACAGTAGCTCTCGTAAGTGACATGATATGAAAGAGAATAAAGTGAAAATGAAGCTCTATAAGGGTGTACGTTCAAGGATTAGTTTAGATTTTATTTCAATCTTGTAGGAATGCCCACACACCGTATTATGTCAAGAACCTTTGATTGTTGTCAATGGAATAGTTACTCTGCGAAATTCAATAGGCCCTTATGTCGCCGTTGATTACTTCTTTGAATTCGTACTTAGTAATTGGCTGTTGTGGCAGTTCGATGACAGCATACTCCAAAGGAGCAATGATTTCATCAGCAATAAACCTTGTAAAATGTTGCATCAATGGTCTCCGAAATGCACGTAAAGATTCAGATTTTGACAATATTTAATGCTATTGACAAACTGTATATCAGTTTACAAAAATTATTTTATCTAGTACCACACTGCTCTCGTGGGTGACCTAATCTGAGAGGGATTAAAGTGAACAAGGGCAATTCAAACGATGAGCTTACTTGCTTTTCATTTGTTTCTTTCTAAAAGCCCACACTTTGTTCCCCTTGTTCTGCTCCGCCACACAAGTGTAACACATGTGTACTGTGTGATATATGTATTCTACAGTTCTGCTACATTAAATCCATTGATACTGTAGAGTAGGTTAATTACTGTGCATTGTGAATCATCGGCTCCAGATGCGGAGCTGAGGGAAGGAAGGCTAGGGAGGGGGATGAAACAGGCCGCCTCTTTAGAACAGTTTGCTTGGCATTTTTATTCGTCCTGGGTAATTCCAAACAAATTATAGATACACTCTGATGTGAATTGATCGTGTTGCTTGATGAGCTGAGCTTACCTTATTAAGACAGCACAACACTCTGTACGCATACAGTTAGCAAGTGCGTGTTTCGTTTTCGCATAAATGTAACACTGCGGTCCAGTCCCAATCCGACCGGGAATCGAACCCTGGGCCCTCTGAAACAAAGGCCACTTTGCTGACCATTCAGCCAAGGAGCCGGTTATTATTATTATTATTATTGTTGTTGTTGTTGTTGTTACCGAGTTTTGCGGACTGGAATGGGTCTATCTACGATAGGAAGCGGCTGTGGCATTAATTAAGGTACAGCCCCAGCATTTTCTTGTTGTGGAAATGGGAAACCACGGAAAACCATCTTCAGGGCTGCCGACATTGGAGCAAGTGGTGGACGCAGATTTGTGCCACGATGTACCGTTGGAACAAGTGCTCGGACAATAATAGTTATTATGGTGAATAGTAATGCTTATCAGTGCCCTAGTACTGTGCATCCTTGTATCTGCCTGTAAAATCAAATTTCTCTGGGTAAACTCTTGTTCCCTTATTTCTTGAAGCACCTTTGTACAACAAAACCCTCCTGTATGGTGATAGTCTTATTTCACAAGTAGAACAGTGATCCTTCTTAAAAATGGAAATCACTTTTGTTGGTAAAACTGTTGTAATCCATCTATATTCATATGATATATTTATCTCTCTGGATGATAAATTCCTGGTAAGGGATGTAACGATTTTTCCCTCGTACCGCCATGCTGCAGTCATAAAGAAGCCTGCCGTCCGGTACATTCTATTTTAAGTCCAAGTTACTTTCTCTGCTCGTGGTTACGATCACTTAAAGTTAAAAACGTGTTTGCTTGGTTTTACGTATTCTGAATGACAGCATCAGATCATCAAGCATTGGGATCCTCTGAAACAGGGTGATTTGCAATTGACGCAGCTGGGTGAGAATGGGCATCAGAGAGTCTCTGAAAGTCATTGTAAAAGCTGAACTGAGTTAAAACCTTCTTTCTTACAAATTTTCTCGCGAATGATCCTGAATTCTGCGAGAAAGCATAATATTGCACTTGGTATGAGGAAGCAATAATTTAACTAAGCCAAGAAGACATTTAAATTAATCACATTTTATGTAGTACACATTTGCAACAGGTATACAGTAGGTTACATTAATACACGTAGCGTTTCGTCGTCTCCAACGTAATCTCGATTTTCCCTACTTTTTTCTTTCCTTTCCTATGATTTGGAATGTATTATTTCTTCATTGCTAATGTTAAATATACTCAAATTTTCTGAGTCTGTTTCCTCATTGCACAACTTTTCCACGTTTATTTCTGCATCTTAATTTATCATCATCAAAATACGCTCACTGTATCCGTTTTTTTCTAATTCTTGCTGCGTCTATACCCGCATATGCTACCTTAAGTACAAATTTTCCAGCAGATTGTTGTTGTTTGAGTCATTAGTCCAGACTGGTTTGATGCTAATCTTTTCATTTCTACGTAACTACTACATCCTACATCAGTTCTAATGTGCTGATCATATTCATACCTTGGTCCAACCCTACCGTTCTTACCGCCTGCACTTCCCTAAAAGACGAAATGAACAAGTCCTTGGAGTCTCAAGATGTGTCCTGTCATTATGTCTCTTCTTCTCCTAAAATTTAGCCAAATCAATCTCCTCTCACCAATTTGATTCAGTATCTCTTCATTTGTGATTCGATCTACCTATCTTACCTTCAGCATCCTCCTGTAACACCACACTTCAAAAGCTTCTATTCTCTTTCTTTATGAGCTAGTTATCGTCTGTGTTTAACTTCCATACAACGCCATGCTCCAGACGAAAGTCTTAAAAAATATCTTTGTAATTACTATATCAATTTTCGAAGTGTACAGACTTCGTTTCTTAAGAAAGGTCTTCTTAAGAAAGGCCTTCCTTGCTTGTGGTCGTCTGCGTTCCTTACGTCTGCCACCGTTAGTTATTTTACTACCCAAGTAACAATATTCATCTACTTTCTTTAAGACTTCATTTCCTAATCGAATAGTTCCTGCATCACCTGACTTCGTACGACTGCACTCCATTACTTCTGTTTTCGACTTATTTATTTTCATCCTGTTCTCCTTCCTCGAGAATATGTCCATACCATTCAGCAATTTCTCCGGGTCTTTCCAGACTCAGATAAAATAACAATATCATCGGCAGATCTCAGGGTTTTGATTTCCTCTCCTTGGATTGTGATTCCCGTTTCAAATTACTGTTTGATTTCCTTTACCGCCTGTTCGATATAAACATTGAAAAGAAAGAGGACAAACTGCAATTTTGCCTTACTCCTTCCTGGATTGTTGTCACTTTTTTAAAGCTCTTGATTCTTATCACTGCAGACTGATTTTTGTACAGATTATAAATGATTCTTCTTTCTCGGTATCTGATCCCGATCACCTTCAGAATCTCAAATAGCTGGGTCCATTCAACGTTATGAAATGACTTTTCTAGACCTACGAAGCTATGTACGTGGGCTTGTCCTTGTTAATTCGGTCTTCTAATATCAGACGTAAAATCAGGATTGCTCCACTTGTTCGTACATTTCTTCTGAAGCCAAATTGATCTTCTCCCGGCTCAATTTCAACTTGTCTTTCCATTCTTCCGTAAATAATACGTAATAATATTTTGCAAGCGTGAGATACGAAACTAATGGTGTGGTAGTTTCACACTTCTCAACACCTGCTTTCTTGGGAACGGGTACAACAGCATTCTGCACAAATTCGGCTGGCACTATCGTACATCCTACACACTAAATGGAATAACCTCGCCATGCTGGTTTCTCCTAAGGCGGTCAGTAATTCTGAGGGTATGTCATCAATTCCAGGTGCCTTGTTCCTATTTAGGTCTCTCGAAGCTCTGTCGAATTCTGATTTCAAAATTGGGTCTCCCATTTCATCAGCATCAATAGCCGCTTCTTGTTCCAGAACCATATTATCTACTTCTTTACCTTCATACATCTGTTGGATATGTTTCTGCCATCTTTCTCCCTTGTCTTCTTTCCCTAGAAGTGGTTTTCAATCTGAGCTCTTAATATTCATACACTTAGTGTTCCTTTCTCCAAAGGTTTCCTTGATTTTCTGCATGCAGGATCTACCTTTCCTACAACCAAACAACCTTGTACTTCTCTTTCAGCCATGCTCCCTTAGCTGTCCTGCACTTTCTGTCTACTTCATTCTTTAATCACTCGTATTACTTTCTCTCCCCCTCACTTTTTCCATTCTTGTACTTTCGTCGATCGTCAATCGGGTCCAGTATCACCTGAGTTATCCATTGTTTCTTAGTTGATATTTCTTTTCTTCAGCAGCCCTACTGACCTCATTCTTCACGATTGCCCATTCTTCCTCTAACATGTTCCTTGAAACAGTCCCTCACACTCGTTTCTTTCAACTTGCCGGGATCCCACCTCCTTGCATTCCTCCCTTTTTTTTCAGTTCCTTCAACTTCAGATGACATTTCATGACCAACAATGTATGGCCAGAGTCCACGTCTGCTCCTGGGAAAGTCTTACAATTCAACACCTGGATTCTGAATCTCTGCCTATACATAATGAAGTCTGTTTGATACTTTCTAGTGTCTCAAGTTCTCGTCCACGTATAACGGCCGTCGTTTGTGGTGTTTGAACAAAGAATTAGCGAGGACTAATTATGGATGGTGCAGAATTCAACCAGCTGATTTTCTCCTTCATTACTTTGTCCCAACCCGAATTCTCCTACTGCATTATTTTCTCTTCCCTTGCCTACCACTGCATTCCAGTCTCCTGTCACAATTAAATTCTCGTTACCTTTTACATATTGTATTACATCTTCTCTCTATTCATATATTCTTTCGATTTCTTCTCATCTGCTGGACTACTAGGCATATAGACCAATAGTACAATTGTGGTGGGCATTGGCTTGGTCTCTATCTTGACAACGATAATCCTTTCACTATGCTGATCGTAGTAGCTTATTCGCTGCCCTATTATCTTATACATTATTAAACCAGCTCCTGCATTTCCGCTGTTTGATTTTGTGTTGATAATTCTGTAGTTGCCTCACCAAAAATCCTGCTCTTCCTGCCAACGTACTTCACTTATACCAATTACATCTAACTTTAGTCTATCCATTTTCCTTTTGTGATTCTCTAACCGCGGCAAGGTCACATTGTTCGCAGGAGAGGTCCAGCAAATATAATCAAAATTAATGATTTTAGATATTACTGTATATGAAGCGACCTGCAGTTGTGGGAAAGTCTGTGATACTGCAACTCCAGTCAGACAAACACTGTTGATATTATGAATAAATCCTCTGATAATTAAATACATACTCTGATGTTTCTACTGAAGAGTCTCGATGCATACACTACTCGTATTTCACACTATATATCAATTTTGACATAGGCCTACTCAGTGAGCATCTGAATGTTCCAGAGTGCGTATTGAGTGCAGAAATCCATTTGTTTCTCCTTTGGCCTACAGTTTTCTGAGCAAGTGTTGTCGGGGAATGGGTGTACTCTTCCCAATAATGTAACCCACTACCACAGTGTAGTTGGATTTCTTGAGAAATAACCTAACAATGCTCAGGTTTTATATCACTCTTAGCAATATTTTAGACTGAAAGACGGTTGCTAAACACTGTAAAAATATTATTACAATATGTGTAGTCAAGAAATATTTAATTACCAATTTACTTTTGAAGTCACTCTGGCTTAAAAACAGCTCTTCTAACAGTGAAATTTCTGGAAACAGTTGTTTTTGTTGAGGCTGAGGTGAACAAGCTATTCGGAGCACTTGATGAACGAGAAGCTCTTGTGCAGTTCGGTATTTTACACCTCTGCCTGGTGTCTTCATATGATGGTCAGTGGGCAACATTATCATTTCTGACATCAGATGGAGGAACATAGGCTGCTGGACCCTCTTCTTGTCTTCAATTTCCACCTCAACCACGGAAGGACGACCCCTCTTCCTTCCACTCGATTGCTCGTAGTTGCAGAGGCAGAACGCAATTTCAGCTTTGAATTCAGCCAGACTCAGGACTTCAGAAAAATTCTTCTCCTTATACACTCTTTTGTACAGGAGCCAGGTACTGACTACCGAAAGATCAGTTAAGTGGTAGAACATTCTGATGTACTAGACTCTCTTCCATACTCCTGAATATAAACTGCTAGACGAGCGTGGTAAACTGTCCTAGTTCTGTGTTCTTGCAATTATCACTGGTGGGTTACTTATTCGAACACTTCTTCATTACCTGATTCTGTCCTTAGTCCTAAATAATCATTACCTTCAATGTCTGAATGATTTACGTCATCTTCACTTTCATCCCAGTTTGCTAGCAAAGTCACTAATTCATCCTCAGTGTATGTGCGATCCATGTCATTATCCATTGTTTTTCAAGAGTATTGTTAATCTGATACAAACAAATAACCTCAATACTACAAAATACTATCAGGGTGCAACAATTTCTTTACGCATCTGATATTAAAATACGCAATTTTGTGTTGCGTAGAATGAATGATCCACACCGCCAGAAAGTCACATATCACAGGAGTACAGCACATACCGTTGTTTCCATGGCAACTAACCCGTCAAGACACGTAATGTATTCGAAGTGCACTCTGTTGGCAAAACATGAACTACGTTGACATGGAGGATGTACGGTTTCAAAGAAGATGCAATGTGCGCATTATATCAGTAAGGGTCTTAGACTTGGAATTCTTGACATTGAAATGGTATGGATAAGGTCTGACACATTACACGCTCTAGGTGGGGTTTAAACCTGCTGCAATCACTGAGAGCGAGTGCAATCTCATCGAGTAGTCCAGTCTGTGAGCCGCCCTCACGGGCATGCAGCCGGATATGACATGAGAAGAACTGGACGAAGAACCCGGCGTGCATGCTAATGGGATGTATGCGTCAACAGGAATTTTTTTGTGCATTTTCTTATTGGCCCCAAGTTCCGATAGGTTAATTATAAGGCCACCTAATTTTCTTCAAGTTTATTACATTATCCAGTCTACTTAACAGGTGTTAACTCACCTCAGCATTATATTTATTAAACTTTTGATAGAAAAACGTGGTACTGACAACTTCATACCAATACAGCTCGATTGTCAACTTACAATAATTCAATGTAACCATACCTTTGTGGATTTAGCAGATGTGTTTAGGTTCGGTCAGTTCCACTTCCACGATATGGGGTTATCTCTATGATTTTCTCTTGTCAGGTGGCTAAAATGTGCGCTGGGTGTCATTTTAAAGCGTGACATGCACTGCTGGCAGTCTACCCTTAGTGGTCATACTGTCGGGTCAACAAGATTTGCTAGCTTGTTTGAATCGGAGGCAGCCGGGCTGAATAGCTCGGACGGTGGAGCGCTGGCCTTCTGAGCCCAACTTGGCAGGTTCGAGCCTGGCTCAATCCAGTGGTATTTGTAGGTGCTCAAATGCGTGAGTCTCCCGTCGATAGATTTTCTGGCACGGAAAATAACTCCTGTGAGTCAAACTTCCGGCAACTCTGCATCTCCGAAAACCATAAAAATGTAGTTAGTGGGACGTAAAACCAATAACGTGATTATAGAGTCGGAGAAACTCTATTGTACACGCCGTTTGAGAAACGTACATAGGGCAAACTGTAGCTGACGAGAGCGATTATTTTAATCCCTACACAAATCACTCTATTGAGATGGCTGATTTCTACATACCTGTACCTTGCTTATTGTAATTTTGCTTCAAGGGAGATCCACATTTATTTAAAACTCTTCGGTATTTAATAGAGATGTTACGATATATCGTATGTTAAATTAACTGTTGAAATGATAATACAATATTAATCACGTTGTGTTTGATCAATGAATATTTTAATGCTGAATAAGTGGAGTTGTTAATCAAAGAACCCATGGATCTACATTATTAGAATCACTCCTATTAAAAAAACTTTCCAGTAGCTTTATCACAAGTCTAGAGTTTTCTGAGTCTTTGTTTAAATGAAATATATTCGTTAGCCCAAAACTCGTGGAACAGGACGGATAGAATTATGGGTGGGAAAGTGCTAGGAGTGGGAAGGGAGCGGCTGTGACCTTAATTAAGGTACAGCCCCAGTATTTGCCTGGTATGAAAATGGGAAACCACTGAAAACATTCTTCAGGGCTGCCGACAGTGGGGTTCGTACGCACTATCTCCCGAATGCAAGCTGATAGTTACGCGCAGGCACTTGATCGGTCACAATGCTATGGTTGTTACGCCAGGCCTATCAAAAGCTGCTGTTACTCATAGTCGACGCTATTTTTCTTATATTTTCCACATCTAGTTTCTGTACCTGGAAAAGCACAGACTAGCTTCTGCGTGCAGCAGTCTTGTTTACTCCAGTACTATCAGACGTGCTTCTGCGTTCTAGCATACACTCATACTACTTCACACAACTCACTGAAGCAACCGTTATTCGTCATACACATCTCCCTATGTTATCTTCTTTTCTTTCGTTCTTAATATTATCTACCTTTCCAGACTCATTTTGGTCACGACGCTATAGTTGTTCTACCAGGTGTTCCTTTCTGTTTACACACATCTCCTCTATACTGTAGTTCGTGTTTCTCGTAGCTGAGTATTTTCCTTTAGTTTTCCATAAGAGGATTCGTTAGGCATGGAAATTATTACTATAGGCGTCGTAATGGTATCTCACCGCGTTGTACCCACACAGGGAGACTTGTCATGATTTTTAAATAATTCCCTATCTTACTTAATGTACGGCATTGACTCGCTGGTCGAATTTAAGGAGGGAGCTATTCTCACGCCTAAGAAAGACACCGCAGCAACCATCAGTGATTTCTTATTAAAAAAAACTTTTTTTACTATTCGCTTTACGTCGCACCGACACAGATGGGTCTTATGACGACGATGGGATAGGAAAGGTCTAGGAATGGGAAGGAACCGGCCGTGGCCTTAATTAAGGTTCAGCCCCAGCATTTGCCTGGTGTGAAAATGGGAAACCACGGAAAAACATCTTCAGAGATGCCGACAGTGGTGTTCGAACCCACTATCTCCCGGGTGCAAGCTCACAGCCGCGCGCCCCTAACCGCACGGCCAACTCGCCCGGTTGATTTCTTATTGGACGGTGAGATATAAGTCTATAGAATGCGTGGTGGACATAGAGGACGTGGTCCACTACCCTGTGGAGTTCCTCCACTCTTTAAATCAACTTTTCCTCCTCACAATCTCAGTCTTAAAGTTAGAGCATCTATAAAGCTTCTACGGAATCTGACATCTCCTGCAAGTGGAGTCTTTCATAGTAACGTGATGGGAACGGTCCGGGAGAAAGTGTTTTCAACCCCCGCATTCCTTTGATTCCCTCCGACTACCACTTCCTATTCAAACGACTACAATTTCCCGTTAAGCTATGCTTCGCAATGGCAATAAACAAAGCTCAGTGGCACTGTTTTAAAGTTGCTGATGTGGATTTTAGGAATTACTGTTTTCCCCATGGCTAGTTATACGTAGCCAGTTCATGCGTAAGCTGTGCAGACAGCCTTGTGATTCTGCAGCCACAGGGATAAACGAAAAAATATAGTTTAAAAGGAAATTTTATAAAACAACCTAAATTCAACAACCTTGGTCGATATAATTTGAAAGGCAGTGGAATTCAATTGTGACTTGCTGTAAGCAAGGGTGCCTGGTATTCTAATGATAACTACCCAACTCTACTGTGACTGGCAGTAGGGAATGGGGGCCTGCCATTGTTATGAAAACTCTACAACTCGAATGTGAATGGAAGCAGGAAAACGGGTTTGCCTTTGTAATGAACACTGCCGAAATCGATTGTAAATGGCTGTAGGCAAGGGGGTCTGCCAGTATAATGAAAACTCCCCAACTCGATTGCAACCTCAACAACAACCTTGTACAACATCATTTGAATGGCATTTGGCGAGGGGTTTTTGCCTTTATAATAACAACAACAACGCAATCCTATTTTGACTGGCTGCAGGCAAGGGGCCCTGCCATTATGATGAGAACTTCCAAACTCGAGTGAGACTGGCAGTTGACAAGGAGACCTGCCATTATAATGATAACTCCCCAAAATCAAATGTGACTGGAAGGAGGAAGGGGGGTTGCTTTTGTAATGAAAACTCTCCAAAGTAACTGGCAGTACACAAGGAAGTCTGCCATTATATTGAAAGCACCCCGATTCGATTGTGACTGGCAGAAGAAAATGGGGCCTATATTTATAATGAAAACTCCCCAACCCGGGAGTTAACTGAGAAGCGACGCTTCTCTTTGTGTTTCTCAGATAACGCTAAGAGCAATGCAATCTAATAAAATTTTACTTACAACGTATCTTGCCTAGAATTCCGTATGCAATGTATAATTCCGTAGCGAAGCACGGGTACAATTGCTAGTATGATGATAAATGTAATTTTGTTGGAAAATTACTGTAATTAAATTACCCCTTCCCTTCGAGCGTGAAGGTGAATGTAGATCTATATAAAATATTTTTCACGGCTTTTTTTTTTTGCTAGTTGCTTTACGTCGCACCGACACAGATAGGTCTTATGGCGACGATGGGACAGGAAAGGCCTAGGAATAGGAAGGAAGCGGCCGTGGCCTTAATTAAGGTACAGTCCCAGCATTTGCCTGGTGTGAAAATAGGAAACCACGAAAAACCATCTTCAGGGCTGCTGATATTGTGGTTCGAACCCACTATCTCCCGGATGCAAGCTCACAACTGCGCGTTTCTAACCGCACGGCCAATTCGACACGGCTTTTCGGAGTGATTTGAAATGTTTATAGGAAATCTCACATTTCTCTTCAGGTGTGATTTTGTTGCGAATGTTGGGTGTTTTATTGCGAAAGTTGGGTGTAAAATAAGATGTAGGCCTACTGAAAACAGAATTGTGAGGGAATTAGACACAAAACTGGTTGTAATATGAGGGGCAGTACTTAAGGTAGCACCAAAATAAGTTCACTGTATGTCACGGATTCATACTAAGGCCTTTATTAAGTCTTTTAACAACACAATGAGCCGGCCCCGTGGTGTAGGGGTAGCGTGCCTGCCTCTCACCCGGAGGCCCCAGGTTCGATTCCCGGGCAGGTCAGGGATTTTTACCTGGACCTGAGGGCTGGTTCGAGGTCCACTCAGCCTACGTGATTAGAATTGAGGAGCTATCTGACGGTGAGATAGCGGCCCCGGTCTAGAAAGCCAAGAATAACGGCCGAGAGGATTTCGTCGTGCTGATCACACGACACCTCGTAATCTGCAGGCCTTCGGGCTGAGCAGCGATCGCCTGGTAGGCCAAGGCCCTTCAAGGGTTGCAGTGCCATGGGGTTTGTTTTTAATAACACAATTCTCCTGGAAACCATTATTAAAGATATCAAAATTGTTATAATTCTTCTTGGCCATTTCCAACAACTTCCATTTTCTTAAGAATAAGGTAGTCCAAGACCCATTTCTGCTGGCCGGACATCGAGTTCATGTCTTTTTGTATTTGTTAGCTTAATTCATCCCCTGTCTTAAGTATCGTCCTTGGCATTGACAATGTAAATGTGACTGAGGTACGAACCATGTTAGTAGCTACTGCCATTCTTTATGGAGATATTCGCTGATATGAATGGTGTGGAAATGTCACTCTTAGGGTGGGTTTGTAAGTGTAATCAGAACGGTTCTAGTGGCGAGCATTGCACCGAAACATCAAACATCAAACATCAAACTTTCCTACTTTAGTCTGACGATGCGGCCTCTCTCAAACTCATCTAACTGGTCAAAGGCTTGCCGAATGTGCCGTCGGGGCATGCTGGCATCTATAAATGAGTGAGGGACATGTGCACCCCCAAGTGGCACTTCAGCACAACCCATCAGTATTAAACGCAAATGGAAAACATGTCAGCTAATGACACTACTGTGTGGGAGCCTTTGTTGTATTCACGCGATTCGTTCACAGTGCGCATGTTTTTTTGGTGGCAAATGAGTGTACATTTTATCAACAACTGCTTCATCAATCAACTTTGAATTATTAGATTATAGATAGGTTGTTGTGGATTTATCTGATGAGCAATAATAGTTGTACTGTCCATCAAACAGGAGGAAATACTTAATAGCGAAAAACTTTTTTCTTGATTATGGTGTTTTAGGGGAAACATTGAACGGGACAAGATGAACTGAAGACATTTCTCTCTCAGTACGATGTGTTGTGTGTTTATATTTTGTGTGCCAACCGAAATCAATTAAAAATAGACTGACATGGAAGAAATCACATACTATTTCCTTGTTATATACTTGTGTATGTTTTACATTTTCTCTGTTTCAATCTGTATTTGACTATGTTTTGTTTTCAGTATGTACGAGACATACTTCTATGTACTGTATGTATTCCAAAATTCTACTTTTATGTACTCACTCACCGGCCAAAGAGCTACATGTTTAGCTGGTGGCCCGCCTGCCCCTTACCGGGCAAGAATGAAATAACTATTTGAATAAAGAATAATTGAACGGGAGCTTGCAATACTACATTTAAAATGCTTCGTTGGGTTGTAATATGTGCATTCTTGTCTGAGTGTGCCTTAAATCTCGTACTTCAAAAACTCTTAAATATACCGTTTGTTGAAAGTTTAAGGCTTAGTTATTCGTTCACTTATAATGTTGGTAACAGTAGGAGATATTTAATTTCAGGTCTTTAACCATTGTATCTTGTAAAGTATTTCAACTATTCAAGTACATACATTTGGATTACAATTGAATAAGTGATTTTGATGGTGGGACCATAATATTTGAAAATGACTTAATACTGTGTGTCCGTCAGTTAGAGCCACCTCAACCTGAACAGTGGACAATACTTCAATGGAATTTCTGATTTTAATTGTTTAAGAAAAAGGATATTTTTCGTCCAGAACTACGGAATTTCAATTTCAGGTCCCATAAAGCTGAGACGGTATCTCTAGCTCGCGTATGCGAAACAACGATAAAAGAGATTACGTTACTGTGTAAATAATTCTCCACTTCTCCCAAAGTGTCCACTCAAGTCCGGCTTGTTCAATGGAGAGGCAAATAGGCAACGAACAGCCGAGCTCACTTTTTATTTTTCTTTTTTCCGATTCTTCTCTGTTTTAGTAAAAGACTTCATATGTTCTGGATGAAATCTGTGGTGTTTGTCAGTCGGCGATTTAGTACCAGGATCCTAAGTTTATGTGCGATGGGAAGATTGCGAGATATGTGAGGCAGGTGGAATGTAAAGAATGAGCTCTTAATTGGCCGAGCCAGGTAGTGAGCAGGAGCTAGGCCCAATTGTTCCAACTAATTGGCAATTTATTGCCTCAGTTATGCCACACATTTAGGTAATCAAACACCTGGTATATAAATATTTGAGATGCGGAATATCCATCAAACATCTGGGAATTCCTTACGTTTAATTACCAGAATTTCCAATTAAGAAATCCGCCATGTTACGAACAAGTCGCATATTTATTCCAAAATTCAGCAATAAAAATGAAAATCCACAGCCTCTTTCCAGTCATTCGACCGGGTCAGGAATGGAATGAATGAAGCCCCATCTAGCGGCGAGGATAGAAATTGTGCCGGCTGCCGAAGCCTGTCGCACTTCTCTGGGGCAATGATTAATGAATGACAGATGACACGAAATGGTATTGGAGAATGTTGCTGGAATTAAATATGACAGGGAAAACCGGAGTACCGGAGAAAACCTGTCCCGCCTCCGCTTTGTCCAGCACAAATCTCACATGGAGTGACCGGGATTTGAACCACGGAACCCAGCGGTGAGAGGCCAGCGCGCTGCCGCCTGGGCCACGGAGGCCAGCAATAAAAATATTCATATTTATTTATGTGTTTAGTTGAAAATAGTGTGTGAATGACATATCAAATATATAGATATTCTAAGGGTCCCACAAGGCCTCATGATTAATCTCAGCTATTATCATTGATACTTCCTTTGGTCGATATGATATTGAAGTTGCTGTCAATCCGAAGGCATACATATCGATCATTCAACGGGAAGAGTAACAGTGGCATTTGAAAGATTACACCTAACACGTGAAACATTCGATTACTTGTTGTTTCTTTATGCACATTCATAGAGCGCGTTGAAACTTGTTCATTGGCTTGATGACTTTCGCCTTCCTATTCTTCCAAAAACTCTTCATGAATTCACTGTGTCTTCTCTTTCGTTCTTCTGACCATTTTGTACCAGTCCTGCTGCTAGTTTTGACCACAAATGTGTGTTTATTTACTGAGGTCCTGAAGACTCGGTGATTTTTCATGATGTTTTCCCTGATGTTCAGTTCATTCAGGTCTCCTCTTGTTTCCTCCAGCCAGTTTATTCTCCTGTTTTTGGAATTTATTACATTGAATAACCTTTTGTGAGTCTATTATTATCCATCCTAAAAATGTGTCCAAAAATTTCAAACGTCTCCTCCGTACAGTATTGATGAAACTGTGTATGTTGTATGTTGGGTATTCAGCCGGAAGGCTGGTTGGATCCTCAACAGGTCCACCATTAGCTGTCATAGATTGCCTAGGTGTCACTGAAGGGGCGTACTAGGGAAATGAGGAGTGAGGTAGTTTCCCGTTGCTTTCCTCGCTGGGCCAGAAGTTGCTATCTGTGTAAATATAGAGGTCTGCAGTTCCTACGTTCTTGTTTTTCAATATCTGCAATTTTAGAATGACATAAAGTGAAGGCTTCTGACGCATATAAAGCTTCCGGTAGAATAACTGTTTTTTTAATGTTTCAGTTTAGCATTACGTGACATTATTCGTTTATTGTAGTGATCCTATGTCAGTCTAAATGCCCTCTGAAGTTTTGAGGCTTTTTCTGTATTGGCCAAACTGTCTAATCCCGAACGAAGAATTATTTCTCCAAGGTATTTAAAATAAGATGCCTGTGAAATTGTCCCATATGCCGTTTCAGTTTGATCCTTCTTGCACTTTTGCTGAAAATCCTGCATATACTTGGTTTTCTCGAATTATATCAGATTACAATATTAAGTTTATTTATTTATTTATTTATTTATTTATTTATTTATTTATTTATTTATTTATTTATTTATTTATTTGAACTATGTTTCTATTTCTAAACGAATTCCTGCTCAGTTTTTCTGAAAATTATACCGATATTCGAACCACATTACTACCGGTATGATTTCAATATGAAGGCATTCTTGATGGTTGTTGCTGGTTTTTCATCTTTCTGGTTCCTTCAGCACACTACTGTGTAGCCGTGCTTTTGTGAAACCTGGCAACTTGTATTATCTATGTTAATGTGAGTAACCGTCATTATTTGTGTGCGCAAGAATACCTGTAAGTATGATCTGAATGTAGAAACGCCTGTCATTAACCATTCTGTGTGCCAAGCCATCCCACTTCACGTTATAAATATGTGTGTTCCGTGTTAACAAAATGGTGGTGAAGCATTTTTTTTTTTCAGAGAGTATTAACGATCATTCCGTGACATCTGCGAATTGTCATTGGATGGGAGGTCATATCTCCTGATCAGAACACAAATTACAGTTCAACTTCTTTGATTAATTTTTAATCGCTGTACATTTTAGGCCTATAGTCAGTACATCATTTTTCACAATTTCACCAGATCTTTAGTATTAATCATTTCAGTAATGCTACGCGAACTCTGATCAATAGTATCAGGACATCCCTCTGTAATAACTAATACCTGGATATCACCATGACCGCATTTACTCATACAGTATATTGTATAAGCTGGCAGACTGTTGTGCGTTGTTCATCAATAGGAAATAGGAAATGCCAGCAAAATGGAAAGATCAAGGGAGCTCAGTGACTACGAATGGTTGCCACTCAGGGCCGTGGAAGCATTATTCTAAAAATCAATAATAAACTTTTCAGTCCGGCTCCATGGCTAAATGGTTAGCGTGCTGGCCTTTGGTCACAGGTGTCCCGGGTTCGATTCCCGGCAGGTTCGGGAATTTTAACCACCATTGGTTAATTTCGCTGGCACGGGGGCTGGGTGTATGTGTCGTCTTCATCATCATTTCATCCTCATCACGACGCGCAGGTCGCCTACGGGAGTCAAATCAGAAGACCTGCACCTGGCAAGCCGAACATGTCCTCGGACACTCCCAGCACTAAAAGTCAAATGCCATTCCATTTCATTTTCTTAAACTTTTCAGGGACGTATCAGTCTTTCTCAAGTTACCCAAGTGGACGGTTGGCAATGTAAGATGGGGACGTGAAGCACAACTAGGTAAGCCGCGTTTAGTGACATATAGAGACCGTCAAATGTTGAAGAAATTTACGTGAGTGAAGAGGAATGGAGGTCCATGATTGAGCAGCTACACAAGAACGACGCTCCTGGGTAGTGGACAATTGGAATCATATGGGGTGACGAAGGACACTGTTCTATGTCACATCCTTCGCCGTCCGACTGTTTGCAACACTTCAAGCAGCCACGGAGCCTCTTGAAAATTGTGGACTAGCCAGGTGGATGAAAGCAAATCAGGTCTCACCTCGGGACATGCTTCATCGCACTGCAGGTGGGTCAGCTTGTATTACAGCGTCGATCCGCATTCTCCAGCATTCTTTACATCACTCTAGGGACTTGCGTCAACAACCATGTACCCATGCACGCCATATTTTCTTGCCAGTACTACTGTTACTACAAGCACCGCAACTACCTCCATTGCCACCTTCGGACAATTCGCCGCAGACACCGCCGCCGTTGCTTTTCATACAGCACTGGTGTCCAGCCATACAGCTCCGAATTATGAAGCCCGCTTTCTACCTGTAACAGCAGATCATCATCTCTACACCTCACGAGCACCATCTATGAGGAGTGTCTCTCGACCAGCACACAGAGAGGAACGAGCACCACGTCGCCTGGCGGTGGATTCAGCACCAGCGCCAGCACCGCATTTGACCACAGCAGACGAAAAATCTCCTCCCATGGATACCGAAGTACAGCACTCTCGGCCGTCTACCACTACTACCCCCACCACTACTACCAGCAGCTTCCGGCTCGAATATTCCTCAATTTCGGGCACTAGACGACCCCTCACTAACCTTCGTTTTCCCCAGCCAACCCCCTCTGGAACACACGTATTTCTCCTCTCCAATCCTTCCCCAGAACTTCAGTCACCCCAAACCATTTTCTCCACGCTTCTCAACTACAACCTGCGCCGAGAAGACGTCGCCGATATCCGGAAGACATCAAAAGGAACAATAATCAAAACCAACGGAGACACTGCAGCTAATCAACTCGCCACCAAAATCGGAGCAACCCCCTTCGGATCAAACGTCTCTCCGCAACCTCTTCCACCACCATCCATGCAACTCCAACTTCTACCACCCCGTTATAATCAGATTAGCTGTGTCATCCGTGGTGTGAATCCTTCACTCGCAGAAGTAACGATTGTCGCCTAGCTCAACGCGGAGGGAATACCAGCTCTGAGGGCCTTCCGCATCAGGATTGCGGCGGGGCCAACATTCATGGTGCGGATCATCCTACCAACATCTGCCGACGTGAACAGACTACTCGCCAGTGGTGTCACAATCCATCGTCATCATCACAAAGTCGAGCCGTCCCGCGCTCCACCTCCACAGTCTCTCAGATGTGAAAAATGTCTCCGTTATAATCAACACTCAGCTGCACAGTGCAAAGCAAATCATCCCATCTGCGGGCATTGCACCCAACATCACTTCACCAACAAGTGCCCCAAAACCCTTCAAACCCCCCGGTGTCACACCTGCGGTGGCAACCATGCAGTTTATTCTCGCCGTTCTAGAGGCCGTCCCGCACCTCTCCCAAACCACCCTGAATTAATAGGCCCGTTCGCACTATCTACCCACCAACCACGCTAACTCGTTCACTATTTCCCCATCCTACAATTGAAGATCTGATCAGATTTGTAACAGTTTCATTGCTCAATATCCACCCATACAATAGATCGCTAGTTCTCAACCATTTCCAGGCTGCAGCAAATCAGACGCTCAATTTACACTTCCTCACAACACATTCCGGTTTAAATACACATTTCAACTTTATGCCTTTAGAAACTCTTGTACAACCCTTCTCAGGTATTTTCAGCCTCAGATACATATCCAGTAACATCATATATTTCCATGTTACATTGCCATGCACTAAGGACAACCACATCAAGCATAAAATAGAGGTGTAAGTACACTCAGAACCACTCAATTACCTATCCTGCAAATTTATTCATAACCTAATATTTGTCATGTATATCGGGTGTAGGATTATAAGGAAGAAAAATAGAAAAAGTGAGGAAAAACGTTACTCCTGAAACAATATACTGATGTTGAATGTCGTTATCTACTTCTATATATTTAATTATTTACCTTGTCTAAACAACTATGAAATTCAATAAAACTTAGCCCAATGGCCATAAATTCCCCTTCCATCTCCTTCATTTCTCACATAATTTACCCAACTCCCTCTTTCCCCACATCTCCCCAACCAGCCCGCATCTCTTGGCCAGAGAGAGGGGGTAACCCTCTAGGTGGCCCGCCCCACCCCTTCAGGGTGGGGAATGAAAGCATTTGATGATGATGATGATGTTCCATGTAACAGTGTTTGGTTGTGGTGAATGACTGGAGAACGACACAGCAGTGAAACTTGGTTGAGGTGGAATTAGTGCTAAGAATGGCATATGGCCTCCGAAGAGGCCTGTGCAGGTCCTACAGGTGACCTGCTTGTCCATAAGGATGGGGCCCTACCTATGATGGACTCTAATATTGAATACGGCGAGGAATTAACTGAGCTCTCTTGATCTATCCATTTTGCTGACACTTCCTGCTGATGAAAAACACACAACAGTCTACCTGCTTTGATAACAGTAAATGCGGTCATGGTAACTTCTAGGTTTTGGTTATTACAGGGGGATGTCCCGATACCATCGATTTTTCCAGTTTTCTGTGAAGTGTGTTTTAAGCAGGCATTTCAGATTCTTCACGTTTTCTTTTTTTTTAAGTCAATTCCATCAAGGACAATCTGAGGTTGAACTACGTCCCGGTTCTTTCCTCTTTTCAAAATCGACTTCGCTAGAGAATAATCTGCATTGTAAAGAAATTCTCCACGCACAATAATGTTTCCCGTACGTGATCGTGCAATTATTAACCGTTTGCTAGCCTTTAATTGAAAATGCCACATTACTGCTGACAATCAGTGTAGCGAAGCTTACAGTATTACCAAATTTGGTTGTATTATTGTTCTTCATTTATGTATGTAGTATCTGCTATTATGAGGGAAGCAACGGGAAACTACCTCACTCCTCATTTCCCAAGTACGCCCCTTCAGTGATGCCTAGGCCATCTACGACAGCTGATGGCGCAGCTGTTGAGGATCCAACCAGCCTTCAGGCTGAGGTCTAAACATACATACATACATACATACATACATACATACATACATACATACATACATACATACATACATACATACATACATCTGCTCTTATTCTCTTTTCATTTATATTTACTTTCTATTGATTTGGTGATTAATTTCAAGAACCGGAGCAAAAATATATTTCGTGGACATAATATTGTTTGCTGCATTTCCACTGGTATATACAGACTTATGGATGTGGACATAATGGTACTTGCATCTCTCTTTAGTGATTGGACATAAGGGTCTATGCAGCAAGCTTTCCTCTACCTCCTCAAGGGCAGTGTCTTGGAGCTTCAGACTCTGGGCCGGGGATACAACTGGGGAGGAGGACCAGTACCTCGCAGCAGTCCATGATTTTAACCTACAAAATAAGCAACATTGAAGGCATTTTGAAGCTCTACGCCAGTGTTAATCAATGCTAGATGATATGAAGAAGGAAAAGTTGGTCTTATCTCAATTTTCAAATTTTTTTGTGGACTTAAGGCTCTTTGCATCTTGGCAACTCAATTATAGTGTGTGATCTTGAAAATATATCTATTTCTGCAGCATATGTCTTATAACAATGTTTCATTTTTTTATCGTGAATTCAAGTCATGAGGTGTTCTGGATCTTTTAACGTGAAATAATTTATTCTTGAGAGCTATAACTTGTAGAACGAGATAAAGTTTAGTAGTCCTGGGGAATCAAACGTCATCAACATCATCATCATCTGTTTACCCTCCAGGGTCGGACTCGGCGAGGGATCCCTCCTCAAGGGCAGTGTCCTGGAGCTTCAGACTCTGGGTCGGCGGATACAACTGGGGAGGAGGACCAGTACCTCGCCCAGGCGGCCTCACCTGCTATGCCGGACAGAGGCCTTGCGGGGGGGGGGGAGTTTGGAAGGGATAGACAAGGAAGAGGGAAGGAAGCCACCGTAGCTTTAAGTTAGGTACCATCCCGGCATTTGCCTGGAGGAGAAGTGGGAAACCACGGCAAACCACTTCCAGAATGGCTGAGGAGGGAACCGAACCCCCCTCTACTCAGTTGACCTCCTGAGGCTGAGTGGACCCCGTTCCAGCCCTCGTACCACTTTTCAAACTTCGTGGCAGAGCCGGGAATCGAACCCGGGCCTCCGGGGGTGGCAGCTAATCACACTAACCACTACACCGTAGAGGTGGACGGGAATCAAATGTACTGGTTGTAATTTTTTTAACGTCGGCAACGAAATAAGCATTCTGCTGATGTGAGGTTAAAAATACTTCTTAACACCCTGTTGATGTATCAAAAGAGCAAAATATATGCTGTTTTATAATACAAATGCCATAAAAACTTTTGAGCAATTTCAGTAACATGTATTTCTTCGTTTGAATTTGGGTCCCAGATTAAAGACCCATATTCGAATTTAGTTCTTACAAGGCTAGTGAAAAACTGAACGATTATAGAAGATTGAGTAAATAATTTAGATCTCCTTATGATAAACTCGAGAATATGTTTGGCATCATTTGTTATTTTTGTAATATGCGGATTTTAGTTTTTTCGTCAAATATTACTCCTAAGTCCATATTGTCCAAACTCTCTCTAATTTCGTATCCAATATACACTGTGATTCAGCAGCCCGTTTCAATATCGTCTGCACCTAAAGTGCACATGGTTATAGGGGTGCTATTCATCTGCAGGCGTACCGTGTGGTACTAATGTTCAGTGAGGACATTTTGCACACGATTCTGAACCCTAGCAAAATGTTATATCATCCGTTCGCAAAACATGACGCCTTGAAATCATGTATCGACGTCCTTTTACCATGTAACTATGTTAATGTGTTGTGCCTCGTGACCGGTGTAACGAAGAGGGGAATCAGTGCAAAAAACTAGCTAACAGTGCAGTAATTAATGACTTAAACACCGAACCGGATGGTGTATGTACGCTGCTCTCGTCGGACTAGCAGCATGTTTCCAGTAGTGTAGCGTATCGGATGTGGTTAGGCGTTTGCCTAGCAGTCGACGAAATGTGCCAGCGGCGGTGCGAATCGGTCATCGTTCAAATATTTTGCATCGGTATGATGTTTGAATACGTAAACACAGGCCCAGGTTTGCCACATTCAAACAATAGAATGACGCTGTTATTCATCTTGTGCCCTGCGCATACTCGCTAGTTAGGGCCGGAATGTACTGTAATCTCTGCTGTCATTAGGCATGTTTTCCACAGAGAAATACTTTGACATGCTCCTCATTTATAGGGCAGCAAGACGAAACGCATGCGAGGCACTACGTCTGTACCAGGAATGGTATCTCGACAGGCGACACCCGGCTGCTACGACATTCCACCGTGTTGAAAGACACCTAAGGACAACAGGCGTGATTTCCAACCAGCCACCAGTCCGCGATAGGCCTGTTACATGGGGTGAAACAGAAGAGGCCGTTCTGGAGGCAGCTCGTAATAATCCACACATCAGTAGAAGGGTGATTACACGACAGGTGAACACCAGCCAGCCGTCCGTCTGGCGAATACTGCATGAACATAAATTTCACCCACTCCATCTTGAGGTACACCAAGAGCTCCATGGGCCGGATTTTGAAGCTCGAATGGAGTTCTATCAGTGGCTGTTAGGCAGACTGGACAATGATGCAGCATTCGTATCGCATATCTTGTTGTCGGACGAATCGCGCTTCCACAATGATGGGAACGTCAATCGCCACAACATGCACTATTGGTGTCCGGACAATCCTCACTGGGTGCGACAGGTGGCCCATCAAGTACGATGAGGAGTGAATGTTTGGTGTGGAATCTTGGGGGATTGCCTGATTGGACTTATTTCTTTGAGGGCCATTGGACGGGCGCATGCTACCTGCACTCTGCGTCAGGAATTTCCGCTGCTGCTGGAGAATGTGCCCTTGCACGATCGTTTGACGATGTGGTTGCAACAGGATGGACCTCCGCCACATTCGACATTGCCCGTTCGTAACCATCGGAACGAGGAACTGCGAAGGATATTGATAGGACGAGGAGGCCGTGTTTCTTGGTCCGCGAGATCACCGGGTTTAACGCCGTTAGACTTCTTGTTATCTTCGCCATAAGACCTATCTGTGTCGGTGCAACGTAAAACAATTTGTAAAAAAAACTTCTTCTTGTGAGGACATTTGAAGAACGTCGTTTACACTCAAGCGCCAGAAATCCACGATCAACTCCGGCAACTCCTCACGGAGCCTGTCGAACAATTCCACCTGGAAAGCTTCAGCGCGCGAGACGATCTATTGGACACTGGGCCCGAATGTGCATAAACCAAAACGGTCATCACATCGAGCATTTGCTGCGATAAAACATTGTCAGGGCAGTTGTGTTCCTATTATTTCCGGTGTTTATGTGTCCGGCCTGTTAACTAATCGGCCCTTCTTAGGGCCACAAACACATTCATTCACTCAAAATTTGCATGAAAGCGGGTATTGAACTTACTTTGCGCGCGGTACGTATTAAACAAATATTTCAAAAATTTGTAACCTTCACCCCGGTCTCGAACCTCCCACCTAACATACAAGCCCGCTCCACCACGCCTGTATCAACTACACTGCGGTTCTGTACGGCACACTGGGTAGCTTATAGCGAGTATTAGGTTTACTGCGGTCACAATATCAATTTTGTGTTTCGCCGACGTATCAGTTTCATATGATCTAGAAGGCACACGCATGTCTTCCAGTGTTTAATACGAGTATAACATTACGACGTCCTGTCATGGTGAGGCGGTAAATACCAAGATATCCGGTTGTGTTGTCTGAGCATACCGGCAGGACGGATGTTTTCAGGACGGAATGAATATTGTGGGTTGCATAAAACTACATTGGAAGGGACGGCTGAATCGCGCTGTATAGTAAGACGCGACCGCACACTCCTTTTTCGTAGCAGACGTTACAGATTTACATTTATTCACATTAAGAGACGTATGATTCAAATCACACCACAGTTAATAATAATAATAATAATAATAATAATAATAATAATAATAATAATAATAATATACCGGGCGAGTTGGCCGTGTGGTTAGGGACGCTCGGCTGTGAGATAGTGGGTTCGAATACCACTGTCGGCAGCCCTGAAGATGGTTTTACGTGGTTTCCCATTTTCACACCAGGCAAATGCTGGAAGTGTACCTTAATTAAGGCCACGGCCGCTTCCTTCCAACTGCTAGGCTTTGCCTATCCAATCGTCGCCCTAAGACCTATCTGTATTGGTGTGACGTAAAGCCACTAGCAATAATAATAATAATAATAATAATAATAATAATAATAATAATAATAATAATAATAATAATAATAATTCGGTCAATCAGGGCAAAATAAAACGGGTAGAGAAATTCGAATACATACGCGAGTGGATAGAGCCTAATATTTCTGGCAAAGAGGCATTCATTTCAAGAATCAACAAGATGGAACTGGCCTACCACCTCACCAGAGATATCTATAACAATCAGTCAATATCTTTCAAATCCAAGCTTAGACATCACTGCAGAATAGTTCGACCTGCAGCAGAATGCCTCTCAGTGAATAAGAATGATCTGACAGAACAACAAGAAACCAAAGAAGGAAGATTCTAAGGAAGATCTTGGACTCATTAAAGGAAAATGGATAATATAGGGGAAAGCACAGTCATGAACTATATCTGCATATGGAGAAAATAACAGACACTATTCGTAATAGGAGGATTTCTTTCTATGGGCATTTAACACGAATGAGACCAGAAAGAGTATCCGCTGAAAACTTTGCCTACTTTCTGAATAAGAAAAGTGAAGGGGTTTGGTTCACCGAGGTGGAAAATGATTTACAAGAATTGGCGATCATACGTGTAGACATCTTGCAACGTGACCCTTTAAACAAGAAACTTGAAGGTCTACGGAGTTTTCGAACAAAACCTAAAATGAAGACTGGCAAGACGTGGACCGAAGAACTGAAGGAAGCTCACTGATGAAAGATGCGGGAATGTTAAAGCTAGGACTTAAAAACTGTTGAAACAGCTCTCCGAAACGAAAGAAGATTTTTTTTTTTTTTTTTTTTGGCCATTTGGTTTACGTCGCACCGACACAGATAGGTCTTACAGCGACGATGGGACAGGAAAGGCCGTGGCTTTAATTAACGTACAGCCCCAGCATTTGCTTGGTGTGAAAATAGGAAACCACGGAAAACCATCTTCAGGGCTGCCGACAGTGGGGTTCGAACCCGCTATCTCCCGGATGCAAGCTCACTGCTGCGCGACCTTAACCGCACGGCCAACTCGCCCGGTAGAATAATAATAATAATAATAATAATAATAATAATAATAATAATAATAATAATATACTGCATTAATGCAGAGTGGGTACACACCAACGGTATCAGTGTTTACCTCTCATCTGGTGATGGAAAGACTCCAAGCTGCAAATTGTTGGAGGCTGCTCAAGCACTTGTTTACGCAGGAGGTCCGCTGAGCTGAAGAGAAGTTTTTGATGTGATGAGGGGTTTATACTTCGTTATACATTGAGAAAGGAGAGAGACTTGTGTGTCAAATTTCTGTCGTCCTGTTTACTCGTTCTGGGATTGCACTTCCGAGGTTGTTGTGGAGTTATGGTAAATATTTACTGAGGAATACAATGTGTTCATGGTTAAGGGATGGTAACGCCGTTTGTCTATTAAGACTCATTCCCTGTAATTTATATAGAATAGTCCTTAGTTAACGGGACATTATGGGTATATTCGTGTATGAGTTTTGGTAGCCATGTATGTATGTATGCCTAGAAACCTCAGCCCAAAGGTTGGTTGGATCCTCAAAATATCCACCATTACCTGCCATAGAAATCCCGGATGTCATTAAAGAAGCCTACTAGGGAAATAAGGAGTGCTGTACTTTCTATTTGTTACCGTGCTGTTGCATTTCAGTCTTCCAAGCCCAGTGAAAAGTGACTCTGTAAGTTATACATTCATCACAGGGATTGGCTGCGTAAGGAATAGTCTCAGTCACTTTCGTGTCTGGCTCAGTGGCTAATTGGTTAACATGCCGGCCTTTCGTCCAAGGAGTCCCGGGTTCGATTCCCGCTCTGATCGGGGACTTTAATTGGTTAATTCCTCCGGTTCGGGGCTGGCTGTTTGTGTCGTCTTCATTCATTATAATTCATCGTAGGTAGAGCCTCATTCTGTCTGACACGCAGGTCGTCTACAGGCCGTCGACACGAAAAAAGACTTGCACCAGGCTTCTATGGAGGCTAAACCCATTATTATTATTATTATTATTATTATTATTATTATTATTATTATTATTATTATTATTATTATTATTATTATTATTATTATTATTATTATTATTATTATTATTATTATTATTATTATTACCGTGGTGTAGGGGTAGCGTGCCTGCCTCTTACCCGGAGGCCCCGGGTTCGATTCCCGGCCAGGTCAGCGATTTTTACCTGGACCTGAGGGCTGGTTCGAGGTCTACTGAGCCTAAGTGATTAGAATTGTGGAGCTATCTGACGGTGAGTTAGCGGCCCCCGTCTAGAAAGCCAGGAATAACGGCCGAGAGAATTCGTCGTGCTGACCACACGACACCTCGCAATCTGCAGGCCTTCGGGCTGAGCAGCGGTCGCTTGGTAAGGCAAGGCCCTTCAAGAGCTGTAGTGCCATGGGGTTTGGTTTGGTTTGGTTTGGTTATTATTTTATTAGTCATTTTTGTAAGATGAGACTCAGGCTGAGGAAATAAACTTCATCTAGCCCACATTTGAAGATTTAGTGGACTGTAACACTGTATTTCATATTTTTTCTGGGCTTAAGTCTTACATACTACTTAATAACGAAGAATCTATCCAGAAAAACATCGCGCAAAATGGCTGATCAACGAAAAGAACAAAGTAAATCGAAATCTTAGACGTAACGTAAAAAAATAATAAAAGTAGGAAGCTATCATTATCTCATAATGAGTGATCTGAATAGGACAAGAATTTGTTACCAACGCTGAGGACGAGGACTGTCCGTACTTAGATGACGAAGTGGACGCTGAGTACAGCTTCTACTCCGCGTAATAATCCCAAAACATGAACGGTGAATTTTGATTCAAGTATCAATATTTTGGGTTGGAAAATCACCTTTGTATGATGACCAATAAATAATATACGTAAAATACGTCTCTGCGTTTTCTTCAAATTGTTAACAAGAGCTTCCCAGTCTATGTGTTTCGTGTTAGCTTGTCACAAAAAGTGACTGATTTTTTTTTATTTATTATTACAATGATGCTTACTCCAGGCAGTTTATGTAGTTTATATTACAGTAGTGTCTTACCTGACCTCCAAATGTTATCTTGCACTGTAAATCAATGCCCCCTAACACCCATCGCCGGCCATGTTTCATCTCCGGGGTAGGTGTTTTAATGGTTGTAATTAATGTACAACTTCGGATGAATGAGCTGTCTCGATCCATATAGATACAAGTCCAAGAAATAGGTACGACAAATTCACCGAGCTTGATAGCTGCATTCGCTTAAGTGCGGCCAGTATCCAGTATTCGGGAGATTGTGGGTTCGAACCCCACTGTCGTCATCCCTGAAGATGGTTTTCCGTGGTTTCCCATTTTCACCACCAGGCAAATGCTGGGTCTGTACCTTAATTAAGGCCACAGCCTCTTCCCTCCCACTCTTAGCCCTTTCCTGTCCCATCGTCGACATAAGACCTATCTGTGTCGGTGCGACGTAAAGCAACTTGTAAAAAAAAAGAAGTACGACAAATGATACTGTGACTTTTCACGTCATCTTCCCATGAGTTTAAATTCCCTTACCATTCCACTTATTTATTGTTATGAAATTAGGAATACTATTCTGCTGTACTTGAAGTTCATTTAATGACAGTCCACAACTCTGGAAAGGTAGTATTAGTCTGGATCATCGGTCACTATGTCCGACTCGTTGGCTGAATGGTCAGCGTACTGGCCTTCGTTTCAGAGGGTCCCGGGTTAGATTCCCGGTCGGGTCGGTGATTTTAACCTTAATTGGTTAATTCCAATGGCACGGGGGCTGGGTGTATGTGTTGTCTTCATCATCATTTCATCCTCATCACGACGCGCAGGTCGCCGCCGGGAGTCAAATAAAAAGACCTGCACCTGGCGAGCCGAACCCGTTCTGGAATATCTCGGCACTGAAAGCCATACATTTCATTTCATCGGTCACTATCTAGATTTTAAATATCTGGTCGTAAGACTAATATGGTTAAAATTATTCCCATAAAGTTCGAAGTCAGGATATTTAAATCCCGTTATGGTTTGTTACTATCGCAGTTTGCTATTCTTTATACATTTCGTTGTCATCAGCCTCGTACTCAATTTTCCATAATACCGATCTACTGTACAGCACACGTATGGTTTCGGAGCCTATACGACCATTAATGTGACAGGAAGTTTTACCACTGTGTTCTCCAGCATTTCAGACTCACTCTGGATCCATCTGAATTACGTTACATTTCGGTCTAAAGGTAAAATTCTGCCTCTTTGTACAACTGCTATTTATTTTTATGTCGCACCGACACATATGGTTTTTACTGCAACAATGGAATAGGAAAGAGCTAAGACTGGAAAGGAAGCGATCTTGGTCTTAATTAAGATACAGCCCCAGCATTTGCTTGGTGTGAAAATGGGAAACCACGGAAAAGCATATGCAGGGATGCCGATAGTGGGGTTTGAACCTACTGTTTCCCGAATGCAAGCTAAGGGCCCGGTCGCTTCCTTCCTAGTCCTAGCTCTGTCCTATTCCATTGTCACCGTAAGACCTGTCTGAATCGGTGCGACGTAAAATCAATATCAAAGATTACCGTATTTGAGCACATTGAAATATCGCCGGACCAAACCGTCCAACTCGTGCTCGGAAGGGCGGCGCTTCTACCGTCCGAGCCACTCCGCATGGTACCGTTTGCATCTAACTGGAGCTAGGACTAGGAAGTATGCTACCGTAGGCTTTATGTTAAGTACCGTCCTTATATTCGGCTATATGTGGAACTCTTCATTTGATATTTGTGACAGGAGAGCGAATCGAATCTGAGCCAACAGGTGGACTAAATACCTGCGTTTATAAAGAGTCGGCAGGGTACTTAATTTCAATTTAAGACTTGCCCTGGAATTTAAAGTGCTAGGTGATTCTCCTCAGCTGATATCACCAAGATTTGAAAGCGGGATAGTGGGAGTGGGAGTCGAATGGCTAGACCACTGCCCACTAAGGCTTAATGTGTGGGACCCGATGACTTGAAGTTGTGTGCCTTTTTAAAGATTCGCTGGTTGCAGTGGGGTGATTGAATAATTACCTCGATCTCTAACGGGTTGCTATGTATCTGATTCATCTAAAATATTAGGGACTCCAGATCGTCTGAAGATGTCAGTGCTCATCACCCGAACATCAGATACTCGCCAAGAGTCAGTTCCCTTATGGGAACGTGATATGCTGTTTCCTGCGTGGGTTTTAGTCCCGTTATGAGTTGTGCGAAGCGGTCGTAGATTAACATTCTCCCACGGTAGGAACAGCATTAATTGAGAGGACGTCAGAAAGGAAGTTCATTTTTCTCTTAATCCGCTACTCTTAGGGATACAACGACTAACAGCAGCAGTCTGCACGTAGGAATGGCACATAAAAATGTGTTGATGGAGTTAATGATTTAAATTGCGGGTAGAATGCAACTCCTGACATCCAATACGGCTGTCTATCACAGAAAGTTGGGAACATAATGGATATATACTGTGATTTCAAGTGATTTTAGATATTTCTATAAAGTGTGTATTATTGTTAGGGGCTGCCTGGCCGAGGCGGTAAAGGCGTGCTCGTTTCGCCCGGAAGGACGTGGGTTCGAATCCCCGTCAGGAATTTGTAAAATTTAAGAAACGAGATTTCCACTTCCGTTGGTGCATATGGCCCTGAGGTTCACTCAGCCTACACCAAAAATGAGTACAGGTTAACTCCTGGGGGCAAACCACTCTTCCCCATCACGTGCCGAGGTTAACAGTGGTGGAAGCCTTTACCTTCCACTCCTCCAAGGGCCTTCATGGCCTGTACGGAGGTGACTTTGCTTTGTGCATTATTGTTATTTTTTGGAATTAAGTTTGAGAGATATATAAATCGGTTATTATTATTATTATTATTATTATTATTAAGATTGACGAAAGAATAGTTTTGTCTCTTCTGGTACTGTCAAAATGAATCTCTTAACACTTCTATTTCTTTTTTTTTTTTTACTATTTACTTTACGTCGCACCGACACAGATAGGTCATATGGTGGCAATGGGGTAGGAAAGGCCTAGGAGTAGGAAGGAAGCCTTGGCCTTAATTGAGGTAATTTGCCTGGTGTGAAAATGGAAAACCACGGAAACCCATCTTCAGGGCTGCCGATAGTGGGGGTTTGAACCCACTATCTCCCAGATGCAAGCTTAAAGCTGCGCGCCCCTAACCGCACAGCCACCTCTGCCGGTACTTCTATTTTAGGAGACTTTTTACGCATAACTCAACCTAACTATGACACCTGTGTATAATTTAACTCGCAACATCCCGTAACTGCGTTGATGACCCCGATTTCATTGCCTCGTCAAACTGAATCCTCATCAAATATTCCTTGTGACAATCTGTCAGCGTGTTGCTGCCCTGTTTTTAGGAAAATATTAACATTAGTACAAAAAGTATGTATTTTGTTTTCACTTAACTTGAAGTTCCTTATGTGATTTTTATAGTATGAAGTGAGTCGGTCAAATGGGTTATTATTATTATTATTATTATTAGTAGTAGTAGTAGTAGTAGTAGTAGTAGTAGTGGTAGTAGTAGTAGCAGTAATTAATAATAATAATAATAATAATAATAATAATAATAATAATGGCGTGTGACCTCCGAAGAGGCCTGGCGCAAGTTTTTCGAGTCGACGCTGAATGGACGGCTTGCACTTCTTGGGAGCCCTACCTGTGATGAATTCTAATGATGAAAACGGCACAAACATCCAGCTCCCCAGCCATCGGAATTAATCAGTGAAGGTTCCCTGACCCGGCCGAGAATCGTATCCGGGACCCCCTGGACCAAAGGCCAACACGCTAGACATTTAGCTATGGAGCCGGACTAAATGCATGTCCTCAACCCGATGTGGTGCAGCCTTGGAGGTGAGCTGCGTGTACCATTTTTATCCTCTTGCCAGACTTAAATTTCTGGCAGTACCAGAAATCGAACCCGGGCCACCGAGGACGGCGGCTAATAGTGCTCACTATGTTCTGATAGCCTGAGGTGACAGTTGAACAGAGTTCATCTCACTATGTTCTCATAGCTTGAGGTGACTGTTGAACTGAGTTCATCTCACTATGTTCTCGTAGCTTGAGGTGACTGTTGAACAGAGTTCATCTCACTATGTTCTCATAGCTTTAGGGGACTGTTGAACAGAGTTCATCGCACTATGTTCTCATAGCTTGAGGTGACTGTTGAACTGAGTTCATCTCACTATGTTCTCATAGCTTTAGGGAACTATTGAACAGAGTTCATCTCACTATGTTCTCATAGCTTTAGGGGACTATTGAACAGAGTTCATCTCACTATGTTCTCATAGCTTTAGGGAACTATTGAACAGAGTTCATCTCACTATGTTCTCATAGCTTGAGGTGACTGTTGAACAGAGTTCATCTCACTATGTTCTCATAGCTTTAGGGGACTATTGAACAGAGTTCATCTCACTATGTTCTCATAGCTTTAGGGGACTGTTGAACAGAGTTCATCTCACTATGTTCTCATAGCTTTAGGAGACTGTTGAACAGAGTTCATCTCACTATGTTCTCATAGCTTTAGGGGACTATTGAACAGAGTTCATCTCACTATGTTCTCATAGCTTTAGGGGACTGTTGAACAGAGTTCATCTCACTATGTTCTCATAGCTTTAGGAGACTGTTGAACAGAGTTCATCTCACTATGTTCTCATAGCTTTAGGGGACTATTGAACAGAGTTCATCTCACTATGTTCTCATAGCTTTAGGGGACTGTTGAACAGAGTTCATCTCACTATGTTCTCATAGCTTTAGGAGACTGTTGAACAGAGTTCATCTCACTATGTTCTCATAGCTTTAGGGGACTATTGAACAGAGTTCATCGCACCATGTTTTATAGCTTGCGAAGACTGTTGAATAGAGTTCAACCGATCATGTGCCCATAGCCTGAGTGGATTGTTAAACATAGTTAATCTCACCATGTCCTCATAGCCTGAGGTGACTGTTGAACAATGTTCCTCTCGCTGTATTCTCACAGTCTACGGTTACTGTTGAACACGGTTCATCTCGCCATACTCTCATAGTCGGAAGTGACTGTTGAGCAGAGACAATATTCCTGTGTTATCCTTGTCTGAGATGACTGTTGAAAGGTGTCCATATTTTTGTGTTGCTGTCCGAGATGATTATTGAAGGGAGTTCATCTCACCGTGTCAGCCTGCGGAGCGGAACGGTTAGCACTATTAGCTGCCGTCTTCAGAGTCCCGGGCTCGATTCCCGTTAAAGTCAGAAATTTAAAATTGGCGGAAGAGCGGGTATGTGGTTAAAAAGGTACGTGTAGCTCACGTCCATTCGGGGTGTGCTTGAAAAAAGCTGTCACCTAGAGATGAGGATATTTACATTTTACATTTCACTGTGTTCTCGCTCTCTGGGATGATTGCTGAACAGCATTCGTCTCACCGTGTTCTCGCAGTCTGAGGTGTCTGTTATACCGGGTTCATCCATTCGTGTTCCCAAAGACTGGGATAACTATTGCATAGGGTTCATCTCCACATGGTAGGCTGGTGTGTGCTGTGATGAGCCTACGGTTCGACTAGTGATAATCGATACCTTGATCACGTTTGTGTTGTGTGACGGGTGGTAAGGGTCAAGGCGCAACTCATCCGTCACTAGTCCCTCCCGGCTTGTCAGACCGCCAAGGTCGCCCACCTCCAGGCATGCAGCCACAACGATTCTTAACCTTTGTTACTTGAGAGTAGAAATTGGACCAAAGGATGACAACGATATATCGTTCATGAATGAACGTGCCGTTGTTGGGGCCTGATCGAAGGCCAGCGCGTTTTAATAGCAATGCGAAGTGAGCGAATAATTATGTGAAATAAGATCCCACGAAGATCGCGCCAAGCTATTACAGATTTCCGCTCCAAGTGACTTGGTGTGTTACCATTTGATAACAGTTTACCTAGAGCCTAGGGTTTACTGGGTTGCAAACTGGAAGTAAATTTCATGTCATAAGATTAACAAAACTCTTCGCAGATGAAACTGATTCCCGCCGATTGTAGGTATAAACGCTGTATAGTCTGAAAGTTGTCCTGCTTCATGGCTAAATGGTTAGCGTGCTGTCTTTTGGTCACAAAGGTCCCGGGTTCGATTCCCGGCAGGGTCGGGAATTTTAACCTTAATTGGTTAATTTCGCTGGCACGGGGGCTGGTGTATGTGTCGTCTTCATCATCATTTCATCTTCATCACGACGCGCAGGTCACCTACGGGAGTCAAATCAAAAGACTTGCATCTGGCCAGCCGAACTTGTCCTCGGACACTCACGGTAGTAAAAGCCATACGCCATTTCCATTTCAGTCTAAAATTTGTATAAAAAGAGATAGCTCATTTAAAAGTCTTGGCTTGCTAGATGGTAGCTGCGCAGCCCGACGGCCTGCAGATATTGGAATTCGAAGTGGTCAGCGTAACGAGATCCTGAGCCTATTGCTTGGCTTTTGTGCCTCCCGGATCAGGCAGAGCCTCAGTTGATCTCATAAGCCTGGGTGAACCCTGTTCCATCCCTTAGTCCAAAATTAAAATCCTTGGACTGACCGAGATTGGGACGCGGGGCTCGTAGATTGAGAGGCAGGCACACGACAATGTTCGCGTTCTTGACGTTGTACGCATAGTTCATTTCTTTGTGGCAGCAGTGAAAGTCCTAATTGTCTCCTTCCATGACCCAACATTTCATTATCACAAATCTTAATTCTTTCATGGATTGGAAATCATCATCATCATCATCATCATCATCATCAACAACAACAACTCCTTCTTCTTCTTCTTCTCTTCTTCTTCTTCTTCGTCAGTTTTGGTGCAGAATACCACGCCGTTAATTACCATCAAGCTCAACTGAAAAGAAAACCAACAAACTAGAGGCTTAATATGCTTTACTCTATATCGTTTGATGCCCTATCACCTTCAGTAAACCTCAATATTTTATATTCGTCATTGTATTGAAGAAGCGAGTCAGCTTAAACTACTGTATAAAGTAGAAAATATATTATGTTGGGTGCCAAGAATGTACATTTCCAATAAAAGGTACATTTAGAATGGAATTAAAATTGCCGCTTTTGAAGTTTATTTCCGGTGTCTGAATTGTAAGGTATTTGAAAGTGATAATTGAAAGCATTCAGTTATTCCACTCACATATGAGCGGTACATCGCTAACAAGACAACGTGGTATAGTGCACATTGTTACCAACCGCTATGCTGCTTCTGTTTCCGGTCACACACTTCTGATATAGCAGTTAACTGCGACAAAGAAAACATACCGTCCTTGGTGGTGGCAGAAACAGCATTGTAATCTGCCCTATATTTTAAGACTGGGGATATAATAATAATAATAATAATAATAATAATAATAATAATAATAATAATAATAATAATAATAAACCTGTTCAATGCCCTTTCAAATGCTATTGGTCTTAACAGGTGCCAGAATTCTTACCTTAAATCCTCTTATTCTTACACTTCGTTTCTTTTTTCTTCCGCCACTTTTCTTACACCATAGTGCGGTCACAGTTGCGCACTGTGAAGCCCTTCTTTTTTTGCTAGTGGCTTTTACGTCGCACCGACACAGATAGGTTTTATGGCGACGATGGGATAGGAAAGGACTAGGAATTGGAAGTAAGCGGCTGTGGCCTTAATTAAGGTACAGCCCCAGCATTTTCCTGGTGTGAAAATGGGAAACCACGGAAAACCATCTTCAGGGCTGCCGACAGTGGGATTCGAACCCACTACCTCCCGGATGCAAGTTCACAACTGCGCGCTCCTAACTGTACGGCCAACACGCCCGGTGAACTTAGCCCTGTTTTACTGCTGGATGCCCTTCCTGACTCCGAACCTATGTGTAGGGACGTGTTCACTATTGCATACTTCTGTGGTGTGTTGTGCGAATGTGAGGAGATATGCATTGAGACAAGCACAAATACCTCGTCCCCAAATCAGAGGAGTTGGAAGGAAGCGGCCGTGGCCTTAATTAAGGTACAGCCCCAGCATTTGCCTGGTGTGAAAATTGGAAGCCACGGAAAACCCGGTCGGGAGTCGAACTTGTACCCAATAATATAAGCAATCTGAGTTGGGGTTGAGAGGTATGTATGTAGGCTAATTACGGGTAGTTGAAAAATTAGTATGATACCGGAATAACCAAATGCTACAATATTGTGTTTACAAAGTATAAAAGAATAATCATTTATGAATCTCAACCCTCGAAAAGAATCCTGCGCATTGCCCCACACTCCCTGTCATACTGTACAATGGACATAGTGTCGTATTTGCAAAATTGCCGATTTTGAGTTAAGACTATCTGTCCATTCATATTGAAGAGCTCTCCACCAGAAACATACCGAAAAGAGAAGATAAAAGAAATAGAGGCGTTTTTTGTAATTCGAAGCCTGCAGTTTCAGAGCGAATTATTTGCGAGGTAGGTAACACAAAAAGAGACAAATAAAACAAGCGACAAAGAATATTATAGTCGAAGAAATGACCACCAAATTAAAGAAAATTGTACAGATACCGGCCCGTCTGCACCTCTTACCGGGTTGTAGATATTGCATATTTGAGCTTGGTCGTAACTAACATTTTCCGTAGTATTACAAGAAATATACTGACTTATCCTTACTTACACCACTATGTCTCGTAATATTTTAAGATTGTTTTCTTACATCGCAAGGGTCATAGTGAGCTATTTGATATTGCACAATATTGTTATACATTATGCTCAATAATGCAGCCTTTTTTAAGGCTGTTTAAGCTAATTAAATTACATGTTACCCAAGCACTTTACATCAATTGAATGCTTATACTAAGCGAGGTACTTTTTATTTGTATAGGTTGGCAACCAACAAATGCCGAATGGAATATCGATCGGCCGTCAGAAAGTAAACAAACACACCGGGTGAGTTGGCCGTGCGGTTAGGGGCCACGGCTGTGAGCTTGCATCCGGGAGGTAGTGGGTTCGAATGCCACTGTCGGCAGTCCTGAAGATGGTTTTCCATGGTTTCCCATTTTCACACCAGGCAACGTCTGTATCTTAATTAAGGCCTAGGCCGTTTCCTTCCAACTCCTATGCTTTTCCTATCTCATCGTCGCCATAAGGCCTATCTGTGTCGGTGCGGCGTAAAGCCACTAGCAAAAAAAAAAAAAATAGCACAAGCTAGCGTGTCTGAAAGGTGTAGCAATCCAACTGATGAGCCCACTGCTACACTGGGGTGAAACGCTGGTAATTCACCATTGAAGAGGCCTAAAGAGCTTATATGTTTCTAACATAACGTGACTTTGTTGTTGTACTTGCAGCAGCGCTATTGTCAAAGTATATGTTTCAAAATAGTGTTTTATCGGTGTTTTGTTTTAAATAGAACATGTTTAATTACTGCTGGACTTCGTTAAAATATATCGTAGTAGTTATAGGATATCCACGAAGTTAGTGCATTGGCGGATACAAACTGTATGGCAGTGCGGATAATTTTGCTGATAATTTCTAAATAATGACGGTTATTGATTTTCAGTCAGGTATACTCTTATTTTTGCTTGTGGTTACGCGACCCTTGATATTGGTATGGGAGAATAGTGATATATAAAAGAACTTGTGACCATAAAGCCGTAAATCTGATGTAAGCCTAACCGGCTCTTGCCCGCAATTAATGGAAAGAAGGAACTAAGGTCAATACGTCGGTAGTTGTCGCAAGAGAAAATCCCTCATAAACCTGTTAACAGATATATCCGTTTCAATACATTGCGTGTAATATAACTGTAGTTAAATATTGAAAGTATCCAACGGATAACCATTCGCGGATGCGGAGCGGATGCGGATATTATTTTGTATATCCGTGCAGGGCTCCGGTTATAGGAGCCAGAGTAATTAACTGTCATGCACGATGAGTTCAAACACAGATGGTGAACATCATATTTTCTTAGCTAATTTGATTATTTAAAAAAATATGAGGTCTAAAATTAGCAGTTTTGACTTAGACCTAATGAATGTACAGTAGATGTTGTGAGCGACAATGATGATTGTGACTTAGATCCGGATTACTTTCCAGAATTTGATACTGAATGTTGTAAGAAAGATGTTTACTCTCATTGTAATATCTGAGCTGTGTTCTATGCAAAGATCACGCACTAAACGTTCTTGTGGTCATAGATTAGACTTTTTTAAACCTATCTCTGAAGAAATTATAGAAATTAAAATAAAGATCGAGAACCTTGCATTACCACTACAAATACAAGACGACTCTGAAAAAAAAAATTCATCCGGGCCTAACAATAATGCTATGAGCCCTAGAGCTGCTAACTCAAGAAATGATGAATAATTTTATAGCTGTGAAATACGTGTTTGAAAGAAAGAGGTATTCCGCTTTCCCACTATGTTACCATTATCTTTGTTACCATCATCTTGATGATGAAAATGTTTGCGCCGACGACCACCAAATTGAAGAAAATTATACAGAAACTGAAACTTCGATAAAACTTTCAAAACAGAACATAGAAGAGGATTATCATTAATTCAAACGGTTTGTTGCCTGAATCATTTGAAGTTTATTGAAACAAAAAGTAGCGTACCACTGAGAATATTGCACTACAGAAACGTAAGAAAGGAGCCAGTAAAAGTAAAACAGCAAAAGAGTAGAGAAGGTGAAAAATGCTAGTTTTATACCAAATAAACTTATTCCTGCTGAAAATAAACTTTAAGAGAAGTGAGATCAAGAAATTTGTGAAAAATTGGCTAATAAGTGCTTAGACGCCTCTGTGGTGTAGTGGTTAGCGTGATTAGCTGCCACCCCCGGAGGTCCGGGTTCGATTCCCGGCTCTGCCACGAAATTTGAAAAGTGGTACGAGGGCTGGAACTGGGTCCACTCAGCCTCGGGAGGTCAACTGAGTAGAGGTGGGTTCGATTCCCACCTCAGCCATCCTGGAAGTGGTTTTCCGTGGTTTCCCACTTCTCCTCCAGGCGAATGCCGGGATGGTACCTAACTTAAGGCCACGGCCGCTTCCTTCCCTCTTCCTTGCCTATCCTTTCCAATCTTCCCATCCCTCCACAAGGCCCCTGTTCAGCATAGCAGGTGAGGCCGCCTGGGCGAGGTACTGGTCATACTCCCTAGTTGTATCCCCCGACCAAGAGTCTGAAGCTCCAGGACACTGCCCTTGAGGCGGTAGAGGTGGGATCCCTCGCTAAGTCCGAGGGAAAAACCGAACCTGGAGGGTAAACAGATGATGATGATGATGATGATGATGATGATGATGATGATGATGAAGTGCTTAGAAATATCTGACGAAGAAAGGAAAGAAATTGAGGCTCTTTTGGAACTGGAAGCCTGCAACTATGGAGAGAATTCGTTGCATGGTATGTAACACAAAAAGAGACAAAGAGAGAAACAAGTGATAAAGAAGATTCTAGTCGAAGAAGTAATTTAAAGTATGTTTTACCGAAATAAAAGTGTGAAATTTTAGCATGTAAAAAATTGTTTTAAACACATTGGGTGTTTCTGAGTTTATTATTTTTATTTACAATTTTCTTTTACGTCTCACCGACACAGATAGTTGTCATGGCGACGATGGGATAGAAAAGGGCTAGGAGCTAGCAGAGAGAAAGAAGCGGTCGTAGCCTTATTTAAGGTACAGCTCCAGCATTTTCCTGCGGGGCAAAATTCTGACACCCTGGAGTCTCTTAAATCTTTAGCAATTGAAGGAGTGTTAATGAGATAACATTGTTAATTATTTTACGTCCCACTAACAGATTTCACAGTTTTCATTGACGATGAGGTGTTGAATTGTTTTCCCTCTGGAGTTCTTTTACGTGTCAGTAAATCTACCGACACGAGGTTGACGGTTTTGAGCCCATTGAAACGCCACTGGACTGAGCGAGAATCGAACCCGACAACTCGAGAACAGAAATCTGCTGCTCTACCGTCCGAGCCGTTCAGCCCGGCTATTATTTATTCTGTTTCCCCAGCTAATGGCGACGGATTTCTTCTTCTGAAATTACTTCTTTGGATTACAAATTTTTTAACATTTTTACATGACACTATCAGTGATGTCCATTACAGAAAATTTTAATCTCCATTCCACGAGTCGAAATTCAGTGATTCCAGTCCAGAACATGATAGTTGTCTCATGTGTTGCCTTACCCACTGTTACTTCAGGTAAGTCATCAACAGGTGTTTTTCTGCAACCTTGTCCGACTCGTTGGCTGAACGGTCAGCGTACTGGCCTTCGGTTCAGAGGGTCCGGGGTTCGATTTTTGGCCGGGTCGGGGATTTTAACCTTAATTGGTTAATTCCAATGGCACGGGGGCTGGGTGTATGTGTTGTCTTCATCATCATTTCATCCTCATCACGACGCGCAGGTCGCCTACGGGTGTCAAATAGAAAGACCTGCACCTCGCGAGCCGAACCCGTCCTGGGATATCCCTGCACTGAAACCCAAACGACATTTCATTTTTTTCTGCAACCTTAATGCAATGTACACTAGTATAGGCATAACAGTGATCCATAATATTAACAGAATATTCTGAGCCAGAATTCTCTCACAATAAAGGCCCGACGGCTATGTCGGCGACTAATCCAAGTGAAGCAAGAAATACACTTTCAGTGTCTGTGCGTCCAATGTCCACCAGATAGCTCTTGGCAACAGACATCGATTAGATAAGACCAACTACAATATATCAGACCTTAATGCAGCTATCGATATTAGCTAAAATGGCGCCCCGATCGGTTTGTTCAAATTTAAACATGAGCATGTGCGAAGCATCTGTTTAGTTCTTTCTGTTGGTTTGGTTTGATTAGGAAACGTTAACGTAGTGATGTTTTTATTGAAATTTGGTTTTTAAACTATTTTGATGTACTAGGACATGTCGATCGTATTGCATGCCTGGATGTAATTCATATTACAACAGATGCACTTACATTCAGATCAAGTGTACTTAATGCTTCGTGATGATTTCGTAGTTACAAGTAATTTATTAGAGTGCATTAAAACATTCGAGGATCAATTTGTCAATAGAGAGGATGTGTTCCGTGTACTTGATGGGCTGTGTTTTCCGGATAAGGCCAAGACTCTGTGTTGGTGCCACTCCTAGTACATTTCTCAATTACTATACATTTGAGGATTTTAAAAGTGAGGTTATAAACAGTGATAAAGCTATTTATTTTATCTGTAAATGAAGATTATATTCTCTTTGTTAAATGAGAGGACAAGGTATCAACTGATATACTGTCACTTACAGTACGTATTTACGTTGCCAACGATCTGGGTGCTACCAGAGAACTTCAAATTGATTCTCCTATTGATTATCGGAAGTGAAAACAGGTGTAGCAGTTTGTTGGATCATTATCAGAATCATTGTTATGAGAGAATTGAAATTCGCGACAAGGTTATGTTTCTAAAAAATTTCTTGAACGAGGTAGGCTATCATAGTTAAAAACGTATGGTAATAGAAAGGTCATTCAAATAAATGTATTTCTAAAACAAGTACTGATTTATAGGAAGAAGAATTACGGTCTGGAATAATTTACCAAGGGTGCCTACAATAATTAGATAAATTTTCAACTTCTTTGAAATCACTTAAGAAAATACTACGTAGACAATTGATACGTAATCTGCCACTTGAACGACAGCCCTAAATTCGGATCATTGGTGATTGATTGATTAATTAATTGACTGAATTGAAACGCATCAAATATTTCTCGAGGATTGTTATTTTAGAATGCAATCCTATATTACTTATTTCCTTTACCATACTAGTTCATAGAAAATACTTACATTTTGAATTATCTACATAGACCTATTGCTTATCTAAATATAGTGTATTTCTAGATAGTAATTGTCTATTACCCAAAGTAAAGTATTATGTTCGTTATTATTAACAGCTTAGCAATTCAATACGATAATCAAAAGGTTATTTACCGAGCTCGATAGCTGCAGTCGCTTAAGTGCGGACAGTATCCAGTAATCGGGAGATAGTGGGTTCGAGCCCTACTGTCGGCAGCCCTGAAGATGGTTTTCCGTGGTTTCCCATTTTCACACCAGGCAAATGCCGGGGCTGTACCTTCATTAAGGCCACGGCCGCTTCCTTCCAATTCCTAGGCCTTTCCTATCCCATCGTCGCCATAAGACCTATCTGTGTCGGTGCGACGTAAAGCAAATAGCAAAAGATTATGTTTATGTATCACAGGCGTGTTTACATTGAACCGATGCGTCGCCCATGTTGTTTTTGTATTAAGGTGTGATATTTTTGTAGATGGTCGTGGATTAGATAACGGCTCAAGTGTGTTAAGCAATAATACGGAGCGTTTTCGCGTGTACGGCAGTTCTCACGATTCTAGCCTATAACGCGCTATTAGTAGTGTGTGGAGATCATATTGCGTGGTTTGTTTCTTCTAGTGATATACGCTGAACATGTGCTATTTGATTATGTCATCGCGCACTGGGGGCACGGATGAGTACTACACCAAGAGCATCGCTTTGCTTGTATTGATATAAAATGATATGAAATAGCGTATGGCTTTTAGTGCCGGGAGTGCCCGAGGGCAAGTTCGGCTCGCCAGATACAGGTCTTTCGATTTGACACCCGTAGGCAACCTGCGCGTCGTGATGAGGATGAAAAAATGAAATAGCGTATGGCTTTTAGTGCCGAGAGTGTCCGAGGACAAGTTCGGCTCGCCAGATGCAGGTCTTTCGATTTGACTCCCGTAGGCGACCTGCGCGTCGTGATAAGGGTGAAATGATTATGAAGACGACACATTCACCCATCCCTCGTGACAGCGAATTCACCAATTAGGGTTTAAATTCCCAACCCTGCCGGGAATCGAACCCGTGACCCCTGTAACCAAAGGCCAGCCGCAAACCATTTAGCCATGGATCTGGACATGATGATGAAATGATGGTGAAGACGACATATAAACCCAGACCCCGTGCCAGTGGAACTAACCAATGATGTTTAAAATTCCCGCCCCTGCCGGGAATCGAACCCGGGGCGCCTGTGACCAAAGGCCAGCACACTAACCATTTATCCATGGAACCGGACTATAAAGATAGAGACGGCCATTTATCCGACATTCTTACTTCTTTCTGCTTTACTGTATATGTAAACTTAGAAAATCACAGAATGCAGTTTCTGCGTCCTATTTCTGAAGATTTTGCTCTTTATAGTTTAGACAATTGTTCAGATGATCAAGGTTATTACCGATGGTAGTTGCTTTCTGAACCATAGTTCGGATCAGACCGATGATATTTCATAGTGCTCAAATACGTCAGTACTTTGTCGGTTGATTTACCGACATGTAAAAAGGACTCCTACCGAGCGAGTTGGTTATGTGGTTCGAGGCCTGTACCTGTTAGCTTGGATTCTGCGTTCGTGTCCCACTGTCGGCAGCCCTGAAGGTGGTTTTCCGTGATTTCCAAATTTCACACCAGACAAATGTTGGGGTTTACCTTCATTAATGCCACGGCCGCTTCCTTCCCAGTCCTAGTCATTACCCATCCTTGTGTCGCCGAAAATCTTCCATGTGTTAGTGTGACGTTAAAACACTAATAAAAAGTAGCAAAAAGAAAGACAAAAATAACTCCAGCCACCTACTTGTATTTCTGGATGAATGAAGGCAGTCACAGGCCGGAGCAAAATGTAGCTTCCATAGAAATCTCAGTTTTATTTATGGCTGTGATAGCATGAAGCTGCTGAGCTACTCATGCTGCACTAGCACATTTTGGCCCAGTGAGAAAAGGAATAGCAAGTTAACTTACCCTTCATAACGCCTTCTATGCCGCCATCGGCTTTTTCAGTTTCCTATGTAAGCATTGATGGTACTATTTAATCTGTATTATATTATTATTATTATTATTATTATTATTATTATTATTATTAGAATTGTACCGGAGGTACACCAACTCCGTACATTTAAAGTAAGCGCCTTTTGAAAGGCCATCTGTGATACGAACATTGAAGCCTTTAGTGGAAGAAATTTGAACGTTTATCGTCAGATGTCTCTACTATCGATTTATGTGCTCCCTCTGGCGAGATGACGGACAGTTACATTTTAAGAGTATTTTAGTATTCTTTGGTTGCCTAAACTGAATTGTTTGTAGATTTTTTTTCTGGTGCTCTAAGGTTACTAGCACTTCTATCTCTTCTCGCCTGCTTAATATTGTAACCAGTAGGGAATTTTGTACGGTTATTTAATCAACCAATCAAAACGGTGGGCGTGTCCCTTCAATCCGTATATATTTTGGGAAACGCTGGATTGTTGTAGTTTTATTCAGTAGAAGTTCATTAGAGTACTGGATGACGGCGACACGGAGTTGTGGCATCTAAACGCCTTCAAATATGATCGATCTCAGCCGGAATCGGACCCGTTACTTGGGAATGCATAGACTAACTGATTACTCCGCTGAGTTTGAACAATTTTTCTTTTGATTCTTTTCATTATTTCTTTGTATTATCTTTTTGTTCAACTATTTTGTTGGCAAGCCAGGATGAGTGGCTAGCCAGCCTGCGGACGGATGACTTCATAGACTTAACAGACAAAACAACTCCTGTAGACAAAAATTCTGGCACCTCGGCATCTCCGAAAACGGTAAATAAACGCGGTTTTATTTTCCACTAAATACTTAACGGTTTTTGGAGACGCCGAGGTGCTGGAGTTCTTTTACGTGCCATTGAATGTACTGACAGGAGCCTGACATTTTTTGAGCACTATCAAATATCACCAGACTGAGCGAGGATCGAACCTGCTATCATGAGTTCAGAAGGCCAGCGCTCTAGCCACTGAGCTACTCAGCCCAGCTCACAGTAGTATTAGTAGTAGCAGCAGTAGTAGTAGTAGTAGTAGTCGTTCTGAATTCACTATTGCGTGTTTCGGTGGTGGTTGGTAGTGTGGTGTGCTGTGAGTTTATGAAGAGAAGTGTATTAAGACAAAACACTAAAGAACAGACCTAGAGCCAGAAGAATTAACCAACCACAGTTATAATCTTCGGCCTGGCCATGAATGGAACCCGGCGCCCCCTGAACCGAAGTCTAATGCGCTGACCATTCAGCTAAGGACCCTGATTATTATTATTATTATTATTATTATTATTATTACTATTATTATTATTATTATTATTATTATTAGTGGACGTTAGATCAAAATAATATGATGTGATTTGATCTATGTTATTATGTGGTGTAGTGGTTTTCTGTGGGTGTACGAGATTCACTACATGTGCTGCGCAACCTTCGAGATGCTGTGGTACTGATGGTAAAAACTAAGCAAACTTATTTAATTGAAGGCCAGTTTTGAAAAAGGAAGATTAGTGGAAATCTGGGAGCGAGTACTACTCTCAGAGAATGGGAAGAGCGAGAGTTTGGGCTAGACCTACGAATGAGCTTGACTTTCAACGATCACATAGTGCGAACTATGGTTCACATTAGTGGATGCCGGAGACATCCAGATTGAATGTTATAAAGCTATTCCCTTATTAACATGTACAGGACACTGGTTTGTCGCTGAATTTAGTTTAACTTCAATGCAAACAATTCTTTCACTGAGCACACAGACCTGCCGGTCTCACAGGCCGTGAACTGTGACAATGTTGTCCTCCAGTCGTCCCATATACAGTTGTGGCCATCTATTCATTTTTTTAGCACGTTTGACAAAGAAGGATCCGTATTCAATACAGTCTTGGGGAACAGGAGGGGACGTCACTGTACACTCCCCTTTCAGCACCACTTCACGTAACTTATTGATATAAACTGCAAAAAATCTGCCTACATAAAAGACTATAAGGGAGAGGAGGGGATGAAGCTCCATCCCAAGGCTTTAGCTCACCCCACTACCGATATAAATCGTTACCATTTCAAATGTGAAGTAGCAGGAATAGCAGACTTATTCAGTAATTCTAGGAATACAAGCAAAGCTGGCGGGCGAAGACATGAAAATACTTTATTTTATTTTTTGCAAGTTACTATACGCCGCACCGACACAGATACCTTATTTAAGGTACAGTCCCAGCATTTGACTGGTGTGAAAATGGGAAACCACGGAAAACCATCTTCAGAGCTACCGACAGTGGTGCTCGAACCCACCATCTTCCGAATACTGAATACTGGCTGCACGATGAACAGTTCAGGCTTATCCGGAGCTTCATCTACTGGTCCTCAAAACCATTACACTAGATCGCACCGGTCGATAATAAGAAGAAGAAGAAAAAGAAGATTTTTCAGTTATAATTTGGCAGTATCGTGTAGAGCTCACGGGGTGAAAAAATAATAAAAATGACGTGAAACGATACCTGAATAGCGTAGAGGAGAGATCCTTCCTTTATGCTTGCCAGGGACCCACCAAGCTGCCCCTAGCAGTATTTTTACTTATACAGAAAAATTAAAATGGAGGCACTATACATCTCAGATTTGTAAACATTTTGTTTGTTGCTGTTCGCCGGCCTTGGTTAGACGGGGTTAGCTGTCATGAAGGCTATTTTCAGTTGCCTGCAATAGATCCTGCATCATCGGTGCCCACAAGGCTGCCACCCTCGTTGAAAATTAGAATACCGCGCAATTTGAAATTGTCGTGGCATGCGCCCATAACCCTACTTTTTGTCACAATTTAACAAGACTCTAGGGCAGGGATGGCGAACCTATGCCACGCGTGTCACCTGGTGACACGCGAACACGATTTCGGTAGCACGCCAGCTACACATATTAACGTTTTAATGTATGCCTTGCAATATAGAAAATACATATCTCGTGCATCGTATAGTCATAGTGTTTCAGGTTTATGAAATAAATACCGAAAATCTAAAATATATGGCAACATGCAACACTGATAGGCCCGGAAGTCAAGTGAGATAAATGTCAGATGCGGCCGACGAACCATTCGCTCACCCACATCAGTCATTTAGTGAAGATTGACTTGTGTGCGGTTGCCAGCATCGCGTAATTATTCTTAGTAACTGTTCACTGTTTTGAATGATGTAAGAAAAATAGTTGCCAAGAGATTTCCCCAGTTTCGAGATTTGGAGAAATTATCGTACTTAACTTCTAAACCTCATATTGCACGAATGAGTGATATTAATGTCAGTTTTCTTGAGTGGTTAGATATTAAACGTTTAGAAATGGAGTTGATTGAATTTCACGAAAGCAGTACGTGGGTAAATAAATTCGTACAACTTGGTGTAGCATTGGTGAAAATCGAGTGTGCTGTTGATAGTGGATACTCTCTCTAGAAGCCGGAAAACGTAATACTTGAACAATGGAACAGACTGCCACAGATGTTTTCGGGCATGAAGAAACTTGCTACAGCGCTACTTACTTTGTTTGGGTCATCATACGCCTACGAGCAGCTATTTTCAACAATGAACGTCTTGAAGTCAACACATAGAAATCTTTTTTTTTTTTTGCTAGGGGCTTTACGTCACACCGACGCAGATGGGTCTTATGGCGACGATGGGATACGAAAGGCCTCGGAGTTGGAAGAAAGCGGCCGTGGCCTTAATTAAGGTACAGCTCCAGCATTTGCCTGGTGTGAAAATTGGAAACCACGGAAAACCATCTTCAGGGCTGACGACCACGAAAAGTGCAATCAAATGTATTATTTTACAATATATATAAGCTATTTGCTTTACGTCGCACCGATACAGAAAGGTCTTATGGCGTCGATGGGATAGGAAAGGCTTAGGAATGGGAAGGAAGCGGCCCTGGCCTTAGTTAAGGTACGACCCCAGCATTTGCCTGGTGTGAAAATGAGAAACCACGGAAAACCATCTTCAGGGATGCCGACAGTGGCGTTCGAACCCATTATCTCCCAGATGCAAGCTCACAGCTGCGCGCTCCTAACCGCACGACCAACTCGCCCGGCAATCTATATATGTAATAAAGTATTATGAAACATAATTTTGAATTAGGGATGGAAGTTGGTGGTGGCGGCGGGGGTGGGGAGGTTGTAACCATTAAAAAACGAAAATAACAAGTGGCACAGTGGAGAGTTGAGGATAATAAACCAAACTTAAAATAGCACACTAGTTGGAAAAGGTTCGCCATCCCTGCCTAGGGGATGCTAGAGGCTTCTTGGCCGCTTCGTGGCCCTAACCTGGGAGCTTACGCCCCTCAGACTATCTTCGCTTGACCCCCAGCACAACGGTTACTAACTGGACCTCACCAATCCAGACCAACGGTCTTTTCACCGGCCTGGTCTTGTAAAGATAGTCTTGCAGCCTTGTAAAACACACTGTGACGCTGTCCGAGCCGTGCCATGTTGTATGTCTAGCCTCCGTGATATCGTCCTAGCCGCGCCAAATTGTATCTGCAACCCATGTTTCGCGAAGGCTTAGTGGAAGCGTAACAGAGTTCACTAGAGCCTACACATAAGTCTGGTGAAAGGTATTCATGATTTTTTAAGGGGAGTTTTAACAATTGTTTGTAGTCCGCCTCTGTGGTGTAGTGGTTAGCGTGATTAGCTGCCACCCCCCGGAGGCCCGGGTTCGATTCCCGGCTCTGCCATAAAATTTGAAAAGTGGTATGAGGTCTGGAACGGGGTCCACTCAGCGTCGGGAGGTCAGCTGCGTAGAGGTGGGTTCGATTCCCACCTCAGTCATCCTCCAAGTGGTTCTCCGTGTTTTCCCACTTCTCCAGGCAAATGCCGGGATGGTACATAACTTAAGGCCATGGCCGCTTCCTTCCCTTTTCCTTGCCCATCCCTTCCAATATTCTTATCCCCCAACAAGGCCCGAGCCGTGCCATGTTGTATGTCTAGCCTCTGTGACATCTTCCTAGCCGCGCAAAATTGGATCTGCAACCTATGTTTCGCAAAGGCTTAGCGGAAGCGTAACAGAGTTCACTAGAGCCTACACTAGAGCAGGTAATGCAATGCCTGGGCAATGCACTGGTCCTTCTCCCCAGTTGTATACCCCCGACCCAAAGTCTCATGCTCCAGGACACTGCCCTTGGGGCGGTAGAGGTGCGATCCTCGCTGAGTCCGAGAGAAAAACCAACCCTGGAGAGTAAACAGATTAAGAAGAGAATGAAAGAAAGAAAGAAAGAAAGAAAGAAAACTGCAAGCTTGGCAGAAGACTACCCTTCTATTCGTAGTGAAATTGGGATCCCCTGTGATCCACTACTTCAGCCTGTAGGACTTCGACGACTTTTCTTTGGGCATTTCCGCGGACACACTTCTTCTTCTTCTTCACAATCAATCACAACACGTGCTGAAGATGAAGCGTACCCGTACAACAGTTCGCTTCGAGAGGGAGGTAGAGGGTATAGGTTGTGCACCATAGTTCGACGTCGATTGGTTCTCGCAAATGTCTTAGGAGGTTGGAGGGGTTGAAGGCTTCGAGGTCAAATTGTTCCTTGTTTCTCCTGATAGAAATTTCCCAAGTACTATTTCTGGCGACTTCCGAGAATTTCCGTTTTTGTTCATGGGGTCAACAGATATTGAGAATCGAGAAGATAATTCTGTCGAGAACACCAGCTACAATATAATGCATTGGCTTCTTTAAAATACAGTAAAAAGGCATCAAATAGGCATACACCAAATAGGCACAAAACCCTGAAATAGGCATTTATAGGCACAATAAAACCAACGAAATTTAGCTAAAAAAAAGACCTTAAAACGGATTTATATCTCAAAAGCCTACGTTTCTGAATACTGGAATAAAATAGGCAAATAGGCAGATTCCCATGTCTAGTTATTGGTTTTACGTCCAACAAACTCCTTTTACTGGCTAACCAGTTATACTGCACCGTATAAATATTAACTTAAATATTATTTGCAACAATCTAATGTTTAAATTAGATTGTATTATTATTATTATTATCCACCGTTATTCTCACACCGTGGTGCGGTGGTGGATGCTATTGTTGTTGTTGTTGTTGGTGGTGGTGGTGCTCTTAAACGCGAAATACCTTTGTTAGAGGATTTACTGTATCTTAAGACACATGTTGAATCTTGAAAGTGGTGTTTCTTTTTTGGGGTTCAGCAACTTCTTTCCAAGCAACGCAGGTAACAATAGCATGAGTAGGAGGCATGTAAAATGGAATCAGCCAGTATGAATATGGTAACGCACGTTAAGCAGTCACTGGGTCGTTAACGACTTGTCTTGTCTCAAATTCGACGTCCACCGAGATCGATTTTCGAAGAAGAAAAATTTTATTTAATAAATTCTCATATTCGCCATCTGTCCAATTTCTAGTTCTAAACTATTAGTTACATCATCACAATATTATTCATCTACACAACGGGTATTTCTCCAACGATATTTCAGCAGGAAATGCACACTAATAATGTTGCTGGCTTTACGTCCCACTAAAAGTATTTTTTCGGTTTTCGGAGATAAATGCCCACTTTTCTCTAGTCAAACAATAATGAATCTCACCAGACACTTGCACAAATTAAAGCTTGAGCTAGGAAAGTTGTGTTCCTGCAGACATGAAAGAATACATCTGATTAAATCAAAATTAAGTACTGAGGAATGGGCAGAGGCCCAAGAGCCTCTGAAGCAAGTTGTTCACTGCACTTCCATGTCTGCAGTCTTCATGTCACATACTATCTACGTCCGGCCTTGGAGTTGCAGTAAATGGACTAAAATGGCCGTATACATTGCAATTAAATGTTTTACCGTATTATAGTCGATGTTTGTGACAATGAAGATCTTACTCAGTGATTCTATGAGGCTGGCAGGCAACACATATGAAATAGTGGGACATTGTTGCTGGCAATCAGCAACCATAGGGAGCCTTAGTGGAGAATCTGTTTGTCACTGGCCTTCTAATCTCTTGATAGGAGGTTCAAACCTTGGCTGAGGTCGATAGCATTTAAGAGTGTTAGATACGGCAACTCCGTCTCGTTGACAAGTCTGTTAAGAACCTTGGCAATTAGAATAGACATTAAACAATCATTAAACAATCATTAAACAATTATTATTATTATTATTATTATTATTATTATTATTATTATTATTATTATTATTATTATTATTATTATTATTATCAAAGAGAATACTGGGAGCCTCCGTGCCTCAGACGGCAGCGTGTCGGCCTCTCACCGCTGGATACCGTGGTTCAAATCCCGGTCGCTCCATGTGAGATTTGTGCTGGACAAAGCGGAGGCGGGACAGGTTTTTTCTCCGGGTACTCCGGTTTTCCCTGCCATCTTTCATTCCAGCAACACTCTCCATTCTCATTTCATAGCATCTATCAGTCATTAATAAATCACTTTGGGAGTGGCGACTGTTAGCCTATAGGCCTATCTGCTCCATTCATTCCATTCCTGACCCGGTCAATGACTGGAAAACAGGTTGCAGGTTTTCATTTTCATCAAAGAGAATACTATACTCCCGTTGTGTTTGTTCGCTAAATTCAATTTTTTAAGATATATAACAGGATGAATGAACTATTCGAGTTCGAACCCCTCTGTCGACAGCCCTGAAGATGGTTTACCGTGGTTTCCCATTTTCACACTGGCCTGTACCTTAATTAAGGCCACGGCCACTTCCTTCCCGCTCCTAGCCCTTTTCTATCCCATTGTCGCCATAAGACCTATCTGTGTCGGTGCGACGTAAAGCAACTTGTAAAAAAAAAAAAAGGAACTATTCGATGCTCCTAGTGGAACAAACAATCTCAATAATAATAATAATAATAATAATAATAATAATAATAATAATAATAATAATAATAATAATAATAATAAATATAATAATAATAATAGGCCCAGGCCTTTCGAATTGACGCCCATAAGTGACCTGTGCGACTGTGAGTATGCGACCCTACCTTGATGAAAACGGCACATACATCCAGTCTCCGAGCCAGGGGAATAATGAAGCTTAAACTCCCCAACGCGACCGGGAATCGAACTCGGGACGCCTGGGACCAAAGGCCAGCATGCAAACCATCTAGCGGTGGCGCCGGACAGTAAATCTACTGACTCGAGGCTTAAGTATTTGGCCACCTCCAAATACCGCCGGAATGAGCCAGGTTGGAATCCGCTAACTTGGGATCAGAAGGCCATTGTTCTACCGTCTGAGCTACTCAGCCCGGCTATCTGAAAGAAAATAAAACAGGTTTGAAATAAGATAGTATCCTAACATTTCCTTTACTATTTCCTTTTCCTTTACTATGAAATGCAGTTAGTCTCCAAAAGTCGTTGTGTCAAGAGATGTCACTTCCCATCTTCGGCCTGGTAGTCGTCCCATAGCGCGCGGAGTAGACCGTTCGGTTGAGAAGGTAGCAGTGATCTCACATTTTACGCTACCGCGGTGGTGAGATCAGTTTTGAGATATGAAATATAATGAGACATACATGTTTGATATGTGTCTCCGAAGTGAGGTAGTGAAAAATACCCTTGCTACTGTCCCTCTGAGGAGACAAAGCTCAGTAATTGTTCGTGTTCCTATAATAACATTTAACTGATTAAATCTGATCATTCATGGTGAACCGTCTTCGAATTGGAGTGCTCTCGGACCGTGAAACACGAAATTTATCGGTCCAAAACAAGTAATACGCCTTCCTACCTACGATGGAGGGCCACTCTGAAACGTTCGTGGAGGAGCACAACGAATGGATTGGTCACAGTTGTCAGTGTGCGGTCATCGGCTCCTGGCATGTGCCTCCAAATGGCTTCGTTAAACTTCAGTAACTCACTTCTATGGTGATCATTGTTGCCTTCCTGTTTATTTCATTCCATTCCCGAAGTCGTGCACGTTAAAGTTCAATATTCCATGATGATTGTTTTAAAATGAAGACTTTTGTGGCTCAAATGATTTAATGTCAGACACATCATTGTTTTCTTGTGAAACTGTGCTGAACAAAGAAAATACGGGACAAGTTTTCTCTGGAATCACACTTTTCTGCTAGGGTGTGATAGCCGACTGGCATAGTCACTGGCTTCTCCAAAGGCAGACACGGTTTGATCCGGCCAATGCACGTGGAATTTGTGAAATGAAAAGTCACGTTCCTGTGGTTTGCATTCCACGTAAAACTGGAGGTCCCATGACTATGACCACGATACCAACACTCATTTAAAACTACAAGATTGCTTTTTCACAGTTTCCGTGTAACTTTTATTCTGCTAGTGGTTCATAGCCATTCAAATTTCATCACTTCGGAGATGTAAGATAGATCTGGCATATTATTCTGTATCTTCGACAATACGTGGCTGGAGTCCAGATAAATAATAATAATAATAATAATAATAATAATAATAATAATAATAATAATAATAATAATAATGACGTGTGGCTTCCAGAGGACCTTGATGCATGCATGTCTTTCGACTTTACGCCCATAGGCAACCTACGCGTGTGGGAAGATGAGGCCCCAACCTGGGATAAAATCTAATGTTAAAGATGACACAAACACATACTGTCTTGCCAGAGGAAGGAATCAAACCGGGATCTCTTGGACCAACGACCAGCATGCTAACCAGATAACCACGGAGCTGGACGATAATAATAAAACAATATTATTAATAATAAGGGCCGCTTGGCCGAGGCACAAAGCGGAGGCGGGACAGGTTTTTCTCCAGGTACTCCGGTTTTCCCTGTCATCTTTCATTCCCGCAACACTCTCCACTACATTTCACTACCATTTCATTTCATCTTTCATTCGTTAATCATTGCCCCAGAGGAGTGCGACAGGCTTCGACAGCCGGCACAATTCCTATCCTCGCCGCTAGATGGGGGCTTCATTCATTCCATTCCTGACCCGGTCGAATGACTTGAAACAGGCTGTGGATTTTCATTTTCTTGGCCGATGCGGTAAAGGCATGCTCGGTTCACCCGGAAGGACGTGTGTTTGATTCCCCGTCATGAAATCGAAAAATTTAAGAAACGAAGTTTCCATTTCCGAGGTGCATATGGTCGTGAGGTTCGCTCAGCCTACACCAAAAATGACTACCAGATTAATTCCTGGGGGCAAAGGTCGGGCGTAGGGCTAATTACACTACCCCACCAAGTGCCGAGGTTACGGATAGTGAAAGCCTTTACCTTCCACCCCTCCAAGGGCCTTCGTGGCCTGTACGAGGATGACTTGAATAATAATAGTAATAATAATAATGAATTGTCTAGTCTTGGCAGCAAAAGGTAGAACATCAGCTGTGGGTGGATAGGACAAACTGGAAGAGGCTCGTAAACACCCGCACCCGGCTTGCTGAAGCGGAAAATCGACGACGATGATGATGATGATGATGATGATGATGGTGATGATGATGACGATGATGTCAAGTCTTCACAAATTATGTCGCTCTCTTATCAGACAAACCCCATACTGCCGCGAAGCAGGTTGAAGAATCATAGACTGTGGCCGCCAAATTAGGAATTTCTTGGGGAGAAATCAGCATATATGGACTCGGGACAAAAATGTTTGCGCAGACAGATTTGTAACCCAATTTGGGGATAGCCATCACGTTCAGAAACTAAAATACCTGGGTGAAATTTTCACTCCCAGTGTGAACGGGAAAAAAAACGGGTGAATAGGGTAGAAATAGATTTCAGACTATGTCACTACACCCAACAGGTCCATGTTCATTTCCATTCAGGGCAAATTGGACCCTGCTATACAACGGTCAGAACAGAGTGGCTTTATGCGGCGGAAACACTGGCAAGAGTGACGGACACAGTCAATGAAAAAATTTGTGTCGAGAAGAATCATAAACGGATCAAATCACCTTCTGGTTGAGATCGAACCAGGAAATTTATGAAACCATTGAGAAAATAACAACAACAATGAGGAAAATAGGACTTACTTACTTATTAAGGACACATCAAAAGGATGAATCAAGAGAGGTTGGCCAACGGGATAGTCCTTCTGCAAGAAAAATGAAAAACTCAGCCAGGGTGGCTTTTACAGGTCCACAAAGACCTAGAATATGTGGGTGTCAAGGAGGAAGAGATACGGGAAATAGCAACGTTTAGGAGCAAGTTTGCGCGAATGAGGGACGTACCCGGAAAACAATTTTCCAAGGCACAGAACACCTCGGTGTACGAGCGAGAAAAGGAAGTCAGAAAATTAAGGACTTTTGGCGAGAGTGCAAATGCATTAGCCCGCGTGATAGAAGGGCAGGCAGCTTGTGTAAACGTGGCCCGAAAGTGATGATAATAATAATAATCATAATAATAATAATAATAATAATAATAATAATAATAATAATATGAGTTTCAATATCTCCTTCATGGCTATGTGTTTTAAGACTCGCAGCATACCAGTAAATCAGCTGACATGGGACTGTCTCATTGTAGTCCTTTAATGCCAACGAACAGTGTTATGATTCGAGCTCGAAAATTAAGACACAGAAGTAAAGTGGCCAAATAATTGTCATGCAGTTGACAAAGGTCAGAAATAGACAGTTTTTCATTGCATCAAATGTACAGTTTGTATCAAAAGAGAATGTATACTCATATCCCGTAAGAAAAGAATAGGATTTTTGGAAAAAAAAAATGTAGGCTACCATAAGGAGCTAAGTAAATATTTTATTAGCGCATTGTCTGTTACTTTAGGGAATGAAAATGTGCATGCCTGATACGCGAGTAATAGTTCTGCACAAAGGTTGTCCAAACCTTGTCGTTCATCTACAGATTTCTAACTGTAGAAGCCTAATATTTAAATGTCCGGGGTTACATGGTGTAGCTAAAATGAGGTCATGGAATAAACGTTTTGAATTTTAGTGGTGTTCGAAGCTCAAATTATATTTGCAAATTTCATGAAAATATTGTAATTTAATTTTCGATGGTACTTACATACCACAATATTTAAATAATGTTCATATTTTCATTTAGAATCCCGTCATTTATCAGGCATTTGAATCTAAACTGGAAGTACTTAGCATTCATATTTCATTATTATATGTCCATTGCGATAATATGTTAAATTAAGTGCAAAAAGAGTCGTGAACCGTGGGCCATTTAACGCCCAAGAGAAGATTACTTGTTGCTAGCAACTGCGCTCGTCAGCTTAAGAAAGTATGCTCTTTTTCACGAGAGTTTAATCCTGATGTAAACAAATAGGTGGAGCAAATTGTCTTTACACGTGGACATAGACATTGTCCATTGGATGAGCAACCGTCGCACTCACTTGGCTGTATACAAGCTCAAAGAAAAATACTACCTCACATTCATTTTTTTTTCTTTTATTATTTTTAGAGAATATGGAAGAGTATGTAAACAGTTTAAAACGCATCATGTTGATCATATACGTATATGTACATATGCACTTGTTTATAAAAGACTGGCTATTGTATCCTTGCACCGCTACGGAATTCTACATTGTATAGGCCTACGGAATTCTGGGTAAAATACGTTATAAGGTTTTATTATATTGCGTTGCTCTTAGCGTTATCCGAGAAACACTAAGGGAAGTTCGCCATACGTCGTTTCTCATGTAGCGTCCGGGTTGACTAGTTTTTATTATAATGGCATTTCCCATTTCCTACTGCCAGTCACAATCACTTTAGAGAGTTTCCACTATGAAGGCAGGTTCCCCTTCGCTACTTCCAGTCACATTCTAGTTGGGGGGTTTTCATTATAATGCCATGCACTCGTTTCTTACTGCCAGTCGTAATCAAGTCTAGGAATGGAAGTCCCTTTCCTACTGCCAGTCATGATCAAGTTGAGGTATTTTCATTGTAATGGCAAGCCCCCTTCTCTACTGCCGGTCACATTCGACATTGGAAGGTTTCATTATAATGGCAGGGGCTCTTTCCTACAACCACTCATAATTGCATAGCGTAGTTATCATTACAAAGGCAGAGCCCGCTTGCCATCTGTCGTTCAAATTATGTTGTACAAGGTTGTTGTTGAGTTCACAATCGAGTTGGGGTGTTTTCATTATAATGGCAGACCCCCTTGCCTACTACCAGTCAAAATCGATTTGGGGAGAGTTCATTACAAAGGCAAGCCCCTTTTCCTGGTTCCAGTCACATTCGAGTTGGAGAGTTTTCATAACAATGGAAGGCCCCCCGTTTCCTACCATCAGTCACGGTGGAGTTGGGGAGTTTTCATTAGAATGGCAGATGTTTTATGACGTTTCCTTTTAAACTTTTTTCGTTCGGCCCTGTGGCTGCAGAATCACAATGCTGTCAGCACAGCTTTACTTGCCATGAGAAAAACAATCGTTCCTTAAATCCACATCAGTAACTTTTAAAGAGTGCCACTGAGCTTTGTTTATTGTCATTGTGAAGCATAGCTTAACGGGAAGTTGCAGTCGTTTGAATAGGAAGTGATAGTCGGAGGGAATCGAAAGAATGCGGGGGTTGAAAACTGTTTCTCCCACAACACATCCTGTGAAGGCGGTTGCTTCGATCACGTTACTGTGCAAAGACTTCACTTGCATTTCATTTCAAAGCTTAGGAGATATCAGATTATGTAGCAGCATTATAGATGCTCCAACTTTCAGACTGAGATTGTGAAGAGGAAAAACTGTTGGATTGAAAGAGTGGAGGAACTCCACGGGTTAGTGTACCACGTCCTCTATGTCCACCACGCATTTCACAGACTTATATCTCACCGTCTTAGTAGGAAGTTTGTCCAATAAGGAATTATTGAACCGGGCGAGTTGGCCGTGCGGTTAGGAGCGCGCAGCTGTGAGCTCGCATCCGGGAGATAGTGGGTTTGAACCCCACTGTCGGGAGCCCTGAAAATGGTTTTCCGTGGTTTTCCATTTTCACACCAGGCAAATGCTGGGGCTGTGCCTTAATTAAGGCCACGGCCGCTTCCTTCCCATTCCTAGGCCTTTCCTCTCCTATCGTCGCCATAAGACCTATCTGTGTCGGTGCGACGTAAAACAAATAGCAAAAGGAATTATTGACGATTGCTGCGGTCTTTCTTAGGCATGAGAATAGGTCTCTCTTTAAGCCAATTTGAACAGCGAGTCAGTGCCGTTCATTAAGTAAGATACGGGATAGAAATAACAGGACTCCCTTCGTAGGTACAACACGGTGAGGTGCCATTACGCCGCCTATGAGATAGTTCCATGTCTAGCGAATTCTGTTATGGAAAATGAAATGAAAATTGTCAGCTGTGAAAAACAGGAACTAGAGTATACAGAAGCTGTAGGTAAATATAAAGGATAACCTGGTAGAACAGCTATAGCGTTGTGACCAAAGTAAGTCTGAAAAGGTGGAATGTATTAAGAAGAAAAGAAAAGAGGAAAGTTAAGAAGATGTGTATGACGAATGAATGTCACCTCAGTGAGCTATATGATGCGGTATGAGTGTATGACAGATCGCAGAAGCATGTCTCTGCTTTTCTAGGTAAAGAAGGTAGATATGGAAAAAAATAGAGTTAGCTATGAGTAACAGGAGTTCTAAGAAAGCCTGGTATAGCAATCATAGCAGTGTGACAGAGGAAATGCCTGCGCGGTTAGGCACACTTAGCTATCACCTTGCATTCGGGAGATAGTGGGTTCGAACTCCACCGTCGGCAGCCCTGAAGAATGTTTTCTGTGGTTTCCCATTTTCTTACGAGGCTGTAGTCTACCTTAATTTAGGCAACGGTCACTTCCTTACCACCCCTAGCCCTTTCCGTTTCCATCGTCGCCATAAAACGGATCTGTCTCGGTGCGACGTAAAACAAATTGTAAAAAATAAAAAAGTGAATAGCATTGTGACCAAAATGAGCCTGAAGATGTGGACAGTATTAAGAACAGAAGATGGATGCAAAAGAAAAGAAGATGTGCATGAAGAATAAAAGTTAGTTCACTAAACAGTATAAAGGTGTCGGATAGAACGCAGAAGCACTTCTGATTGTATAGTTGTAATTCAGACAGCAGCACGCAAAAGCACGGCTGATGGTATTGTTGTGGGGTAGGGTGGGGCAAGTGAGTCATAAGGGGCATGAGAGTCCACCCCATCTAATTTTGAGAACTGTAGGATTTTGGATCGCGTGCGAGGTTACATACTGTGAACTTGGCTTGTGCAGGTTGAATTACAAAACGCTCCGCCGCGAAACTTCGAAGTTGCTGGTGTTTCTTTATTTTAGTTGTTTTTCATCTAACAAATACAATTTATTTTTTACCAGTCAGGCAGATTCATGAAAATGTGAAGCTAACTTTAAGACAGAAATTCGTGAATACATTATATTAGGTCTCTCAGTGTGGCTTGGGAGTAGCAGCGTTCATTGTCTAGTCTCTACGATAGGAGCCCATCTACAGTATTTGAAAGTGTAGTGCGGGGCAAGGGAGTCCAGAGGAATGTTCAAGTGAACTCATATGTCCCATTGGCTTCTCAACTAACTAAAATTTTGAAGTGATATACTGATATCTGAATTATAATGCTTGGGCAATTTTATTAATTCCTTTCCCTGTATTTTCTTTGTAATAATGGTCAGAAATTACATAATTAATACAGACAAGGGAGTGGCATGGTGTGAAGATGATTTGTAAAATGCATGGGAGGATATAAATACAGACATCCATGAAAAAACATGATTTCAAACATGTTATACCACTAGCAACATTTCTTTCCAGAATTAACCTATACACTCTCAGACGTTAGCTGAAGCTTACTCAGATCAGAAGATGACAATCCATAGAATAATTTTTCTAAAGAAACCGGATGTGGAGACTAGTGTAAATCTTCTCATATTTAACATTCTCCCTGTAGAAGAGGTTCACATTCGAGTTCGCTGAAGGAAATTGACTTATTCAAAACAGGAAGGTGGCGGGAAAAGACTGGTAGGCTTTTCTGGGGTTATTTATGTCGTTATTTGCAATTTTATATTTTTATTTTTTTGTTTTGTGTGTCCAAAATTAAGTGAATTATTCTGATCAATAACCAGCAGTAAAATGAGACTCACTTCCCCCCACCCCGGTGGACGCTTTTGCCCTACTAGTAGGGGCAAGTGAGTCCATGTGCTTAATGTTGTTGTTTTAATCATTTCAAGCATGCATATATTTTATTTACTCTTATTATTGCATGCGATTAAGAAGGTCTTAAGCTGCGTTTGATGCATTTATTATTACTTTCAAATAATTTCTCTGGTCATTATGATATCTTTTGCCTTAATATGACTCACTTGCCCCTCTCTCCCCTAAATGAGACAAATGGCAGTGAGCGCCGTAAACCTCGCTCACAGAATAGTATCATTTTTCTGCATGTCTTAACGCAATCTGCCCAAGCGGAAGTAGTAATGCTTTCGGTGTCCCGGAAGGACTCGCCGAGATTTGTTTCTCGCGTCGTAAGACTTAAAATGAGCTTTGTGTTTCTATTGTGCCGGAGAGCCTAAATTTGGGGCAGAAGCTGAATTTTGAAGAATCCTTTCATAGTGCGCCCTAGGACAAACGGTGAATCCATGTTCTTAATTTCTTCTTTCTATGTCTTTTGAATCTGGAGATTTCGTGATCAGTGAGTGATATTTGTATTTGATTGATTGCATAAGGATAAATGAAGGCACATGGCGTGATGTAATACGGAAAATCTCCTGGCAGTGCGGGGAAGCTCCGACTGCACAGCGTGAAGGTAAGGTGTTGCGTCCTGCATCGGCAGTCAGTGAGTCAGTATTCAGAGTGAAAGAAATGGAGCAAGAGGAAGGACCATTACGTGTTCCGTGTTGTGAAGCACATGAGATGAAAACCACTCAGAAGTGATCATACAGTGCATTGCGGCTGTTCTCAATAAATTAAGCGAATATAACCCAGGTTTAGCAGTATAAGAGGTAGAGAAACTAGTGCAGATTTGTGTGATGTATCGGCCAGTTCCGCCCATAACTTGCGGACACAATTCAGAAACAGAGGCAAATTAACAACCGCAGTAAAATTGGAAGGACTGCATTCTACACATCGCGAAAGAAGAAGACCAGATGTGGCAGGTGGATGGCCTAACAGGTGATGTTATGGAAAACGGTTAACATCCCTGATAGCGGCCAGACCAACAAGGAGTCATCACACAGTGGTAGTAATGAGACTGGAAGGGAAACATCGTGTGATATGGAAGGAATTGCGCTTCTTCAGGACGACTGAGGAAGGCAAACATACTGTACGCTCACGGAACTCTTAATTTCGTTATGACCACAATTGCCTGTATTTCTTGTCATTTTGTGTTTATTTCTTTTCGATAGATGCTATACGAGTATCTGCAGGTCCGGTTGACATGTTCAATCACGATATGTCAGGATAGAAAATCTCCAAGATAATTAATGTAATTTTCAACTTGAAAGTAAGGCATTTGGCTTATTGCTTAGAGTGTACCGGATGGCATTGCATCCAGTCGTCCTGACGTAAATTCCCCTACATGTGTAATTTTGTGCTGTAGCCTAAGTGCGTTTTTTAATATTCCGAAATAAATAAATAAATAAATAACGTAATCATTTCTCATACTTCAGCAGATCTCCCTTAAAACTCCTCCGTTTAGTTTCAAGCAGTTCAAAAATTGTTCCTCGACCGCCTTAGGTACTGTACACAAATACACTAGTGTCCAAAAGTTAAGCATAATCACTAAACGAGGCCATTCCACCTGATAGGAATGTCAGACGGATTGCTAAACAAACGGAAGCTGAATCAAACACCATATATCACACAACTTGTCCAAGAAACAGTGTCAAGAAAGGTTCTGATAGCTAAGGTACACCTTTGACAACAACTAATAAAATTTGGCAATGTCTTCCACAACAAAATGTGCTGTTAATAGGGCGTATGGTTACCCCTAACGCCCACACATACTTTGCAGCGACATGGCATGCGCTCTATCAGATGGCCCAAGAGCTCTTGTGGCAGTCGATCCCATTCCTCCGAAAGGGCCTTGGAGGGTCATTGGTGGAGGCTGACGGGGATGCAATTCACCTCCACAATGCGTCCCAGACATGTTCTATAGGATTCAGATCCGCAGAACTCGCTGGCCAGTTCATGCGATGAATGTCTTCCCCAGCCAGAAATTCATCCACCAGAGCAGCGCGGTGCGGTCGGGCATTATCGTCCATTAAGAGGAAGTCTGGACCAACCGCACCTCTGAAGAGTCGAACATGTGGTCTCAGTACCTCTTCCCTGTATCTCCGAGCGTTAATAGTGTTCCTCGGACCACCCATGTAGATGTGCAGGTCCGTACGGCCATTCAGCATGTTGCCGCCCCACACCATGACGCCACCACCACCACACTGGTCCCGTTCCACGATGTTCCTGTGGTTATATCGGCTACCCGGTTCTCTCCAGATTAATGTGCGACAGGAATCGCTCTGCAAACTGAAGCGGGATTCATCTGTGAAGAGCACATGCCTCCATCCATTCATGGTCCAGTTTCGATGTTGACAGCTCAACAGTAAACGGGCCTGTCTGTGTGCTGGAGTGAGCGGGACGCACACCGCTGGACGTCGGACAAACAGCCCTGCTGTTCTGAGCCTCCAGTACACAGTTTTACGGGAAACGGCAACCCCTGAGACGGCTGCAAGCTCCGCCGACAATTGTCTTGCAGGTGCACTCCGATTTCGTCGGGTGGTTAAGACAAGATATCGGTCCTGCTGTGGGGTGGTTACCCTTGGTCGACCTGGTACTGGCCTACGACTAACATCTCCTGTGTCTCGAAATCGCCTCCAAAGCCTGGAGATGACACTTTGTGGCACATTCAAGGATACGGCGACTTCGGTCTGTGTCTGGGCTGCTTCCAGGCGACCTAGTATTCTACCCTGCAAAACGGGGTCCAAATGGCGTCGTAGTGCCATTATGTTGTCACGTTCACCACGAGGCTACACTCCGCACACTATAGCAGGGCAAACACGACTGAGGGAATATGGGGCGCAGGCACTGGTTTTGTTTACCTTGCGATTACGCCGCTAGTCAAAGCAGGGAATACCCCTTTCCTATACAGAGCGAACACGTAAGGTTGGTAGGTGCATATGTCATGCGATTTGCGGTCTATTTCCTGTTGCCCTGCTCATTCGTAACTTATGCTTAACTTTTGGACACAAGTGTATGTTTAGTCAGAAGTTCAAGTCTTCGCACTGTTTTATACGATGCGCAGCGCTATACGTCCGGACACGAGGCATTGATGGGGTGAAGCGTTATACAGTATTACACTCTCAGCAAATCACAAAGTTATATATTTGCCGGAGGCGTACATATTCTATATTTACATCAGGATTAAAAGCTCGTGAAAAACGATGAGAACATCACGCAGACGAACGAATGACCTTCCAGTGTACGAGAAATGGTTTGATCTGTGCCCCTATTTACGATTACGTCGACATTTTCCTCGAATTAAATCCCCGAATTAATACATTTTTTCTGATGATATAATTACAAAGCACCATTTCTTGTACTTGCTTGCTATATTATTCCCATTGTATTATAAAAGAAAAAAAGAAAGAAAGAAAGAAAGAAAGAAAGAATAATTTGGCCGTTTGTACTTGCCGGCAATGTAAAGTTAATGATATTTGTTTTACCCACACAAATGGTGGCCTTGAAGGCGCTCATATTTCTTCTCCTCCTTTACTTTACAGCCTACATCAGATGTATACGCCCACCTTCGATTATTATTATTATTATTATTATTATTATTATTATTATTATTATTATTATTATTATTTTGCTAGGGGCTTTACGTCGCACCGACACAGATAGGTCTTATGGCGACAATGGGATAGGAAAGGCCTAGGAGTTGGAAGGAAGCGGCCGTGGCCTTAATTAAGGTACAGCCCCAGCATTTGCCTGGTGTGAAAATGGGAAACCACGGAAAACCATCTTCAGGGCTGCCGATAGTGGGATTCGAACCTACTATCTCCCGGATGCAAGCTCACAGCCGCGCGCCTCTACGCGCACGGCCAACTCGCCCGGTATTATTATTATTATTATTATTATTATTATTATTATTATTATTATTATTATTACTATCGAAAATGAGTGTAAAAACTTGACGTAGGCTTCAACTGCAAAGGAAATAAGCGAACGTCTTCGAAGTAATCGTTTGTGTAAGTAAAATATACATGCCTGTAATATACACTCATGTTCATAAAAAAACAGAACATCTTGAAAGACTAGAGATAGGAAGTTCATATTCACAGGACATGTTCATTAGTTTGTTCTGCAGAAACGATTAGCATTTCAAGGTTCAGCATTTGTCCTGTTGCCTAGTAGGCACTGGTTCCTCCATGGGCACTGATAACTTGTTCCATGCGTGATGGCTTCGAAGCGTAGCCTATAAGGCGTGAATGGCGTCGTGGGGTATAGCCATCTATGCTGCATTCACATGGTTCCACAGTTCATCTTTGGTGGTTGGCATTTGGTCACAGCGCCGCACCCGTCTTTTCACCATATCCCACACATTTTCGATTGGCGTCCGATGATTGGGTGGGCCAGGGTAACAGTCTGACATCCTCGGACAAAGAGAAGGCACGTGTTCGTGCAGCAACATGTGGTCGCGCATTATCCTGATGAAATACGGCGTCTGGGGTGTCGTGCAGAAAGCGTATGGCTACGGGTCGCAGGATGTCATTCACGTAAGTCATACTGGTCACAGTGCCCTGGACACGCACCAACTGCGATTTGTGGTTGTACCCAATAGCACCCCACACCATAAGGCCTTGAATTGGTGGTGTATGTCTTGTGTGAATGCATTCAGTATAATGCCTCTCCCCCTGTCTGCGGCGAACCAAAACGCGGCCACCATTTTCAGACGAACAGAACCTGGATTCGTCCGAAAACACTATCTGCTTCCATTCCTGTCCGCAGTGACATCGTTCCATACACCATTGCAGTCTAGCATGTTTATACACAGTAGTCAAAGATAGGCGGAGAAATGCACAACGCACCGGTAACCCAGACCGTAATAAACGGTGACGGTTTGTCACTCCTCATGGTGTACGATGTGTTACACTGTTCCACTCTTGGCGCCAGAGCCGAGGAGGACGCAGATCTGTCCTGCGATGCCATTCGGATGAGGTGTCGATCTTCTCGAGGGGTGGTCTACATCGTGTTCTGCGGCCTTCTATGAACCATTCTGTACACACATGTTGCACTTCCGACACACCTCGTCCCACACGAGCTGCAATTTCCCGGATGGATGAATCACGTTCTCTCATGCCAACTATGCGCCCTCTTTCGAACTCACTCATTTGACGGTATGGTTCCCGCATACGTCTGCGAGGCATCCTGCACGTCTGCTCAAGTCACAATGATCCATTACCTTCGGTTTATAGCGACAACGAGAGCCGCAGACACATTTTCCCAGTCGGTGGTAGTGCGCGGAGATATCGATATAGACCTTAAACCTGAGGGCTCCGACATGTTTCAAATGCTAATAATTTCTTCAGAACATACTAATTCACATATCCTGTGAATATGAACTTCCTATCTCTAGTCTTTCTAGGTGTTCTGGTTTTTATGAACATGAGTGTATATCATCGTACTGTCTGAAGTCGAAATTAAAATGGCGAATTAGCAGGTACTTTTCTATCAAGACTGTCGAGGTTCGAATCCCAGTGGACCTGTAAAACTACGTGGCGTCAGGAAAGACACCTAGCCTTAAAACCCAACAAAAACACAAAATAGTGGTTCTAGCGACCTCAGAAATAACTGGGAAAAGATGAAAATAGCTTTTAATAATACTGATATTGAAGGAGCCAAATACAATCGAAGTCATCGCCCGATGTCCACGTAAAACCAAAGGTCATCGTGGCTATGATTAAGATACCAACAGCCTCGTAAAACTAAACATTTGATTATTTATTTATTTATTTATTTATTTATTTATTTATTTATTTATTTATTCTTAATCTGTTTACCCTCCACGTTCGGTTTTTCCCCGGACTCAGTGAGGGATCCCACCTCTACAGCCTCAAAGGCAGTGTCCTGGAGCTGCAGACTATGGGTCGGGGGATACAACTGAGGAGGATGACCAGTAACTCGCTCAGGCGGCCTCACCTGCTATGCTGAACAAGGGGCTTGTGGAGGGGGATGGGAAGATTGGAAGGGATAGACAATGAAGAGGGAAGGAAGCGGCCGTGGCCTTATGTTAGGTAACATCACGGCATTTGAATGGAGGAGAATGGGAAACCACGGAAAATCACTTCCAGGATGGCTGAGATGGGAATCGAACCCACCTCTACTCAGTTGACCTCCCGAGGCTGAGTTGACCCCGTTCCAGCCCTCGTACAACTTTTCAAATTTCCTGACAGAGTCGGGAATCGAACCCGGGCCTCCGAGGGTGTCAGCTATTCACATTAACCACTACACCACAGAGGCGGACTATTTATTTATTTATTTACTTATTTATTTATTTATTTATTTACTTATTTATTTATTTATTTATTTATTTATTTATTTATTTATTTATTTATTTATTTATTACCGAGCTCGATAGCTGCAGTCGCTTAAGTGCGGCCAGAATCCAGAAATCGGGAGATAGTGGGTTCGAGCCCCACTGTCGGCAGCCCTGAAGATGGTTTTCCGTGGTTTCCCATTTTCACACCAGGCAAATGCCGGGGCTGTACCTTAATTAAGGCCACGGCCGCTTCCTTCCACTTCCTAGGCATTTCCTATCCCATCGTCACCATAAGACATATCTGTGTCGGTGCGACGTAAAGCAAATAGCAAAAATATATATTTATTTGTCCGCCTTCGTTTATGCTTGTCAGGGACCCACCAACCCGATCTAAATGTATTCTTACTTATATAGGAGAATTAACCCATTATTTACCAATTTTTTCTTCCTTAGAAATGTGTTAAATTAAACTCACGTCCTCATCCCGAGGTGGTGTAGCTATTTTCAGGCCACCCCCAATGGAGGTAAGCTGCATGTTACCATTTCAACCACATACCAGCCCTCCTGCCATTCTTAAATTTCTGGCAGTACCGGGAATCGAACCCGGGCCCCCGAGGACGGCAGCTAGTAACACTAACCGTTACGCTACGGGGGCTGACAGAGTTATGACTCAAAACCGGGTCACTGTTAAGAATATTAACATAATTTATTACAGTTTGTATAAGAGTACAATAATGTGCCAGACTATAAATAGGATCTAGAAGGATGTGGGTTCGATTCTCCATCAGGAAGTTGAAAAATTTAAGAAACGAGATTTCCGCTTCCGGAGGTTCATTCAGCCTAAACCAAAAATGAATACAAAGTTAATTCCTGGGATCAGAGGTGACCGCGCGTAGAGTTAACCACTCTATTTCACCAAGTGCCTAGGTTATGGACGGTGGAAACCGTTACTTACCACCCCTCCAAGGGCCTTCATGGCCTGTACGGAGATGACGTCACTTTTTTGTTTTTGCTATAAATCGAATAGTAGTAATGAAATCTTTCGGACTTTTGGCTTTGATTTCTTCTTCCATGCTTACATATGATCAGCTATTTATCACTGTCATATTTACAAGACACTCAAGTATCCTCTAAAATAGCATGCTTCTTATTCTTCTTTATCTGTTTACCCTCCAGGGTCGGTTTCTTCCTCGGACTCGGCGAGGAATCCCACCTCTACCGCCTCAAGGGCAGTGTCCTGGAGCGTGAAACTGTGGGTCGGGGATACAACTGGGGAGGATGACCAGTACCTCGCCCAGGCGGCCACATCTGCTATGCTGAACAGGGGCCTTGCTGGGGGATGGGAAGTTTGGAAGGAATAGACAAGGAAGAGAGAAGGAAGTGGCCGTGGCCTTAAGTTAGGTACCATCCCCGCATTTGCCTGGAGGGGAAGTGGGAAACCACGGAAAACCACTTCTAGGATGGCTGAGGTGGGAATCGAACCCAATTCTACTCAGTTGACCTCCCGAGGCTGAGTACCACTTTTTCCAATTTTGTGGCAGAGCCGGGAATGGAACCCGGGCCTCCGGGGGTGGCAGCTAATCACACTAACCACTAAACCACAGAGGCGGACAAAATAGCATGCAATGATGCAATATTTCCAAACAGTCGCATGTTGCGCAGTTGTCCGGCTGCTGGGTTGATTGTCAGCGTACCGGCCTTGGGTTCAGAAGGTCTTGGATCCGATTCGGGCCGGAAATTCTAACTGCGTTTAATGCGTTTAGTTCACTCATCAGCATACAACACACCACACTACCAGCCATCACAGACACGCAATAGTGAATACATGAATACATCCCTCCATATGGGGTTGGCCTCAGAAAACGTATCCGACCGTAAAACAGGGCCAAATCTACCTCAAGTACCGATCCGAATAAATCTAGGAAAATGCCATGAAGGTGAATAATAATAATAATAATAATAATAATAATAATAATAATAATAATAATAATAATAATAATAATAATAATAATAATCATGGCGATGATGTTGCATGCTGCGCAGTTACTAGCATGCGTTAGGTTATTCACATCTGCAAACAGATACTGTAAGAATAAAATAATGTATCTATCTGTGTAAAATGTATGTGTGTCAGTAATGAAGTAATCTACACATTTTAATTATGCTTAAAACAAATTCCAAAGCCCTTCCTATCCATAATTTGTCATTTTACAGAAATTCTAGGTAGTGAATCCCTGCAAACCATGAATTTGAGATCATAGTAGCAACAAAGGAGAGCTACCTGTCCTGTATAAAGTACAGTGGTAAATAAAGGATTAAAACGGAGACCATGTATATGTGCAAAATCCAACAATTTCTGTGTTGGTATTGGCTATCTGTGATGAAGACCAGTTTGTTATTGTCTCCAATAGAGCTCACACCGTGTCTGACTACAGTACTGCCAAATTCAGTGAAGATAAGGAAAGCTCGAAGTTTAAGCTAAGTCCACTCGCAAACGTAGAATGCGCTGCTCTCCCAGGGAATACTAGAGGCCTGTAGGCCGCTTTATGGCAGCTATCCTGGGGATTTTCGCCCCCCCAGAATCCCTTTGCTGACCGTACAAGCCTGGGACCTATCCTAATCAAACCAGACCAACGGTCTTGTCACGCCGACGCCGGCAAGCCTCGTACAGCGTACAGTGGCATCGTGCGAGCTGCGCCATGTTGGATTTCTAATATCTCTTTTCTAAACTAACTGCAGTATTTACAGTGCACAATATTTTCTTCAGGGCATCATTGTGGTGTTATGGATTGCTTATTTGACTTCATCTTATTGGACGTTATCACGAATAGACACAAAAAATTAAATTATTGGACGTTTTAATGTTAGATATCAGTGTTGCAGTCATTTTCACTTTTAGCCATAGAAAAACATACATTATTTGCGTAAACATTTTGTGAGTAGACCATCCGTCAATAGACCTGATCTATTGGACATGTTATAGTTAGACGTTTATTCTTTAGACCTACTGGCTAGGGATCTTGCCAGGATTATGATATTGCGAAAAATATATATTTCAGAAATTGTTCACAGATGTTGAGATACTGAATGAGTCTGGTGGTAGTAGAAAAGTTGATAGGAAATATCTTGAGTTATTCGAGACTGTGCATAGCGTTTTGTTTGAAGATGTGTGAGATAAGAATGATAGAGAAAGGCAAACCTATAAATACGATACAATTTAGGCTCCGCTAGTTACACAGAGATGAAGAAAGATTATCACAAAACATGGGGTATTACTTTAGACTAAGCGTATGGACTGTTAACTCAAACAACATGATAATTGCTCTTAATGGATGACCTTGTCATTCAAACTTTTCCTTCCGGCGTACGCCTCATAGGTACGATAGAAATCTCAATCACGCAACTCTACCTGTAGCTGTGCCCATCTGTTCTCTTAACGTCGATAAAGTTTCACACAGCCTTCGAAGCTGCAGTGTTCTTAGTATTGTACAAAACTCAAATCATGACCTGTTCTGGGTTACCTCTTAACGGTAAAATGTTTGCTTCTCTAACGTGATATTCAGTACATTGTGTGAATTAACTGGATCTGATTTGAAGGTCGAAGCATCGTGACATTGAATTTGAAGAAAGTTTCCATTTTATTTCATTCATTTTCGTAATCTTCTATATTTATGGAAATGAACACGCTAATCGTAATCTTGAACAAGTGGTCTTTATATGTCGTTCGACAGTTTTAAGTCTCGGACAAGGAAACTACGCACAGTCGTTGCGATTGGATGTGTCTGCTTCACTATAGAACTGCAATACTCCACTGTTTGGACTTCATGGGATATATTGGTGGTGTTGGCAGTGGCAATCCTGAGTGTCATTTTCCCTTTATTGCCCAAAACTTTTAAGGTAAATTATGGTATGGTGCCTTATTTTCAAGTTACAGATTATAAGAGAGTCTCGACGCAAATCCAGGGGCCTAATGATCAAAGATGACTGAGACCGTTCATATGAAAGAACATCAATATCGAATTGAAGGAGTTAGTTTTCTCTTTTCAACAAAACTGCTAGTCTATGTCACAAACGTGTACCAAGAGTTGAAGCCGTATTACAACATTTTATTCTGGATTGTGATGCATTGAGCAGTATTCATTCATAAAATAAATCAGTATTGTGCGGTGCAATATGAAATAACGACACCTTTACTTTTAAATCAGTTAGGCCTACTTTAACTCTGCAACTAACGGAGCTTTCGAAGACAGCTACTCTTGTCGTTTATAAATAGGGCCTATTACATTCACTGAATAAACTTGTAATTCTCAGAGAGCTTTTCAAGACTTTAGACAGCCAGTTCTTAAGAGTTTTCTCGACCTAAATGTCCAATCCACGGGCAACTTTCAATGTTTTGGTGTTCTTCGCTCTCACTAAAGCATACGCTTGAAAAGTTGGTAAAGCATATGTGCATTATAATGTACGATAATACTGTACATGTAGGCCCTACCTAGGCTATTATGACAGCTCATCATTGGTAGTGTGTCGGTCTCCATGGCTGATATTGTTTTGCCCTTTGGTACTCGGGGCTTCGGGGTCAGTTATCGGCTGGATCGAGGGATTTTAGTCCTAAACGGTCCCTTGCTGTCATCAACATTCCTGCAACTCACACACCACACAACACTATCTTCTACAACAACAAAGCGCAGTTTCCCATTTACGGCAGACGCTGCTCAAATAGCTGCACCAGTCTAGTAATAACTTTTTTTAATGAGTTACCGGTTTCTTGGGGCACCACTGAAGTGTGAGAGAAAGCGGAAGAAGAAGATCCGTTTTATTTAAAACTGGTACTGACATTGATTTTTAAATGAAATTTTACATACATTGAGATCTTGTGTGCTAAGACAGGGAAACCTAGTTGAATTTGCCTAAAACGCCACTAAAAGCTGGTAGTACTGAAGTGGTCATTTGTTAAAGCCAGTCTGTTCTACACACCTGGACTGACGTTTAACGAACAATGAATGGTACCGTCAATCAAACTTAATAATTGATTTGAATACTTCAGTGATGAACGACCTGTCCATAATAATCATTATATAACATCTATTAAAAAATAGATAAAAACAGTGTAAAGAAATCACGTTTCAATTTGCGTGCGGCCAAGTACCTGCTCCTCTTCTGAGAAACCGGCCCTCGCCTCCGGCCTGGCTCTCCCGGCGTTTAACTTCTTGTGAGGAATCGTTAACAACCGTAACAATGGACTGCAGCTTGGTGGCCTCAGCCTTGCAGTAGCCTACGCTCCGCAACCTGCTCCACAGTACGAACAGCTTCTCAGACCCCAGCGACTGCCTATAAAATTTCTCGGGGCCAAAGCAAGAGGCGGGTCGGATTTCCTCCGCGATCTCTGCTTTACTCAGTCACGTTCATTGCATTTACTCTTGATAGCCATTCATATAGTGTCATGAGTCATCGTATTTTCACTACGACGTATTATAACTCGCACCACTTACCCACTTTACGGTTTTTGATAGCAGTTTCCCACCCTGTTGACTTGCGTCCGATTCCCAGCTCTACCATGAACTTAAGATTCTGTCTTATTTGACACAGTTGAAAAGAGAAATGTGTTAACATCCCACTATTGGCCATTCTAAACTGTGATTTTGTATGGTTTCTCTCGACACCGCGTGAATTTCTGAATGGCACCTAAGATATAAGGTGCCTATATAATTACAAACCCACACACAATACACGGTTCCGTCGGTACTGATGTCAAGCCCTTCGTATAAAACAATAATAGCTAGTAATAATCCCCGCTACCTTAAGTTTAATCAAGGGACCTTTTTTAATTGCTAGTGGCTTATCGTTACTATAACTCAGATAGGTCTACGGTGACGGTGTAATAGGAAAGGGCTAGGACTGGGAAGGAAGCGGCCAAGGCACAGCCCCAGCATTTGCCTGATGTGAACATGGGGAAACCATGGAAAACCATCTTCAGGGCTGGCGATGGTGGAGTTCGAACCCATCATCTCCCAAATACAAGTTTATAGGTGCGCGGCCTGTACCACGTACGCAACTCGCTCGGTAGAACTATTGTTATTTCTGGTATTAAATAAGTAAAGTTCAGTTTGGGGCAGGAATATAAGAGGAGCTTCATTTTCATGTGCTTCTTTCAAGACATAATTTTTAGAATGAATGTTCCTAAATACACATTACTACGCTCTGTATTTACTGCACTTGATTACAGAAACTGAAATTCCTTGATGGACGGTGCTGGCAATGCACTTTTTTCAGTAGAGAAATCAAACATCTTTAGATTTAGGTCACAAGATTTATTTGTGAACGCAAGAAGGTCGCTAACATAACCTCCAGTGACCATTCAGTGTGGGAAAGTGTAAGGATGCTTCATGTACTTTGGCGTACCAATTGCAATAACAATAGCAAAAAAGCGCTGATCAAGAGCGAACTACTGAAGTCATTGAAATACACCTCAGATACAATCTCAGGACCGACCTCGCTGAAAGAGTGATTACAGTAATAGCCTTGGAGGTTATGAGTTACATTCACGGTCCTCACTACAAGTTGTTAGTGTTCGTAAGGCAATGCAGGTTTGCCGACCCTCGTGAAGACAATTACAAGACTACTCTCTGTTCTGACATACTCCGACTCTTTAGACCTGTGTACACATTCGAAGACTATACCAAATATAGTTTCCACTCGCTTTCCAGCATGCAGGAGGTGTGTGTGTGTGAGGGTGGGGGGGGGGGGGGTAGGGTTAATGATCAATCATGTCTCTGGAAATTAAATGAAGATCAACAACAGCATCACTACTTCCAAACCAAACTAAACCCCATGGCGCAACATCCCCGAAGGCCTGCAGATTACGAGATGTAGTGTGGTCAGCACGACCGATACTGTCGGCCGTTATTCTAGGCTTTATAGACCGGAGCCGCCATCTCATCGTCAGATAGCTCCTCAGTTGTAATCACGTAGACTGAGTGGACCTCGAACCAGCCCTCAGATGCAGGTAAAAATCCCTGACCTGGCCGGGAATCGAACCCGAGGCCTCGAGGTAAGAGGCAGGCACGCTACCCCTATACCGCGGGACCGGCATCACTGCTTCCAGGTCAAAGAAATTCATCATAAGATCGAGGTAGCCTGAGTCTTGATGGAAAAATCAGAGTCTGTGACTATAGTGATGATCTGATTATTATTATTATTACTATTATTATTATTATTATTATTATTATGTCAATGATGGTATCAAATACTTGTACAGGCTAAGTAATTTTCCTAAGTTTTCTAGGATATTTCGGAGTTTGCCGAGACCGCCGAGGATTGAGTTTGCTTTTACTGATGTTTTAAATTTAAATGACCTTGTCATCCTTGAATTTTCATGTGATCATTCCAACCAGGAGACATTCCCCAATCACAGTTTATTCCCCCTTGTGCAAATTACAAGACTGTTTTCTACAAATTGATTAGAATTCTAATGCTCAAGTTATGAAAGTGCCACATTCGTGGGAATTGGGGAATTTGAAAACTAGACTGGAAATTAAGAGTAGGAATTTTAGCGCGTCTAGAGAAAGAAATGCATCCCGAGGAATCACTTTCTCACCAACGTCCCTGGAAACGAACTGCATACTCTGGCGTCTTCCATCATTATATTCACCAGCCGTGAACCTCTCTTTAGCCTGTTACTTTTATTTGCTTCTTAGGTTAGGCTATACGCCGGGCTCAGTAGCTCAGGCTCTCTGACCTGAGCTCAAGTTGGCGGGTTGGATCCCGGCTCACTCCGGTGGCATTTGTAGGTGCTCAAATAAGTCAGCCTCATGTCGGTAGATTTCCTGGCACGTTACGAACTCCTGTGGGACAAAATCTCGGCACCTCGGCGTAAATGTAGTTAGTGTGACGTAAAACCAATAATACTATGTATGTATTCATTTCGTTAGTTAGTTAGTTAGTTAGTTAGTTAGTTAGTTAGTTAGTTAGTTAGTTAGTTAGTTAGTTAGTTAGTTAGTTAGTTAGTTAGTTAGTTAGTTAGTTAGTTAGTTAGTTAGTTAGTTTCCCATTTTCACACCAGGCAAATGCTGGCTGGGGCCGTACCTTAATTGAATCGCTAATTGCAGAAACCACCTAAGCAGCCTACACTTTTTCAAACTGTTTGAAAATTGAAAAACCGTGTGGGAGAGTTAAGTTGAAGCCTGGTCTCCTTCTAAATATTTTAAATTAAACATTAATGTGCTAGAAAAGTGTAGTAAACATGATATTCATCAAAATTTAATAGGCATCAGTTAATGAACCACAAAATACAAATTAGAACAATAAAACCCTTTTGGCTTTATTCAGCCTCTGGCATATCCTCAGCAGGTTCTCTTTCGGTTGTTGGCCATTGAATGATACTGTCGTAAAAGTCTTCATAACCAACGGTGCAGTCCATTAATTTTTTCAAGTCTTCTACTTTCTTTTTGTTGATTGGAACCTAAAATCAAAAATTGCATTGTGCAGAACCCAGTAAAGGTTTATAAAGTTATTATAGGCTACAAAATGTTTTTCCTTGTTCAATAATTTTATATCCCTTTAATAATATTATTGTAATCAACTTACCTTTCCCAAAGGATAAGCCATCTCGGAAGGTAGTTCAGGTGGGCTGTCAGTCTTCAGTAGTGCGAAAGTAGATGAAAATCCGCCAATAAACGCCTTTGCCACAACTTGTCCTGGAGTATCTTTAGAGTACAGAAACTGTTTGTAACTAGAAACTTTGAATGACTCCTTCGTTCTCTTGGTACTTCCCTGCCTGATGTTTCATTAGAGTTTGTTATTTTCTTGTACGATGTAGGCCATCAATGTTTAAAACTTCAGGCATCGTCCGAGGTAAGATGATAAACGGTAAAACGTGCAGACACGCGCGCGTCACTCGGCTTGGTTATTTATTTATTTATTTATTTATTTATTTATTTATTTATTTATTTATTTATTAGATTACGCTGTCGGAGTGCGGGGGAATCAATAGACATTCGTTTGGTACTGCTTAACTTGTGAGATTGGAATGAATTGCAATAGTCCGTCAGTGGAATTACTTTTAAGGAGTTACACCTACGGGAGTTTTAGAACCTGAGACTAGTTGAGAAATTCCTCTGTCGAATGAAGTGTACATTCCTTCACAGTAATTAAATCATTAATGTGTGGTCGTAAGTGAACGTATCAGGTTGGTAGCCTGCCCACTGCTTGACTGACCGTAAGGAATTCAGGAGATAGCACGCTACCCAGATTGCATACGAGTGACCCGCGTGTGGAACAATATTGGCTACCACTCAAAGGTATACGTGCGTTCAATAGTTACAAGAAAGTATAGTTACTGCCCAGAATCCTGAAGAACAACGCTGTCCCGTAAATGGTTATGGCTTCAGGTAGTGAAACTGTACCACTCCTGAACCATTTCAGAAGTAAACTGGGATTACCCTGGGGGTTTTTAACCCTTAAATGCGTAATTTACTATTTCTAACCGTTCCGAAATTAATGCATAATCATCAAAGAAATATATTTAAAATGTTTTTCAATTCAAAGTCGAAACATGATGAGTTTTTAATGTTTAAAATATATGCAAAGCAGTGTAATTAGCTACAAAGGCTACTGCCACACTTCAGTCTTTGGGAATGAATATGAATGTTCTGCAATAAGCAATATTTTATTATTAATTTTACTCTCAATGCTCAAAGTTCACACTTCACTCCAGCGAATAAGTATAATAATAATAATAATAATAATAATAATAATAATAATAATAATAATAATAATAATAATAATAATAATAATGGCGTATGGCCTCCGGAGAGACCTGGTGCAGGTCTTTTTTCTAGTAGACGGCCTATTAGGCGACCTGCATGTCTGTGAAGATGAGTGTCCTACCTAGGATGATTTATAATGTTGAATAAGCCACACACCCAGCCCCCGAGCCATTGGAATTAACCAATTACGGTTAAAATCTCCGATCCGGCCGGGAATCGAACCCGGGACTCTCTGACCGAAGGCCAGTACGCTAACCATTCAGCCAACGAGTCGGACAGCTAATAAGTATAAAAGACCTTGAAAGATACTTTCTCTTCATTCAGACAGAGGTTTTGACTTTGAATTTCTCGCACGTGATGAAGGTGAACCCTTTTTAAACTTGCATGCTGTGCGTTTTTCATTCCAGTGACCAGTGGTCGCTATAGAATCTTTCCTTACATCAGTTGACGGGAATGATGAACCTCGCAACTTAGATCGCCTTTTCTCAGTGATGATCAAACTAGGTCTCCCTCGCCTAGAATTCGGATTTCACTTCTGGCACACAGCTTATACATCAGTGCGATCCGTTTCTGGTTAAAGGCCTTAGGATTTGCATGCTTACATTCATTTACTTTTCATTTACATTCAAAGCATTAAAAACGACTATTTCAACCAAATCAAATGAAAATACCACTTTCTCGATTTAATTTTGTTGTAACAATCCTCAACTGCATGAGAGAATATATAGCGAAGAAGTAAATTATCTTTTGCACATATGCAATGCTGTCCATTAAAGGGGTAAGCCATTATGTTAATGTTTTGTACTGTCCCTTTATACAAACTAAAACTAACGTGATCTTCCATGCTTCAGAACAAGTGCTCCGTTCACCGCCTGTGCACACGATCCCCATCATATCTTGTTTTTATGACACTACTTGAACCACAATTCCTATATAGTCATCTTCGTTAGTGGCAGTGAAACAAAACAAAACAAAACAAAAGGAACCCTACTCTCTTCATTTATCTCTTTCGCTAGTCGCATTACGTCGCACCGACACAGATAGGTCTTATGGCGACGATGGGACAGGGAAGGGCTAGGAGTGGGAAGGAAGCGGCCGTGGCCTTAATTAAGGTACAGCCCCAGCATTTGGCTGGTGTGAAGATGGGAAACCACGGAAAACCATCTTCAGGGCTGCCGATAGTGGGATTCGAACCTACTATCTCCCAAATATTGGATACTGACCGCACTTCAGCGACTGCAGCTATCGAGCTCGGATTTCATTTATCTACAGCCGGTATGAAGTATAAGGCAAATTTAAAATAGGTCACTATCGGTATCATAAACTGATCCATATCCCATTTAACCAAGGCAAAGTTGGCATTGAACGCTGCAGAAAGTTCTGTTTGGAGTAGGTTTGCTGTCGTGAAGACACGGGAGTGGCGGCCAGGCCGTTCACGGTAGGTTATTTGGTAGCTCAACTATGCCAGTGAAACCTCTCCTGCCTTCCTTCGTTTTTTTATTTTTTTTATGGATGTTCTAGTCATTTATCACTCCGGCTCTAACAAAACTCAGCGAGCTTACCTGCGTAGCTTGAACCTAAAACATTGAAACCGTGTGCGAGTTTTTGTTCTTATGTGTCCCCTTCGAAGATGTGCCCAAGATCTTCCTATCAAAGTATTAATATGAAGGACTATCGATTTGATCAATAAGTTTATGATCTCCTATATGCTCAAAATTATCTCAATATTCAAGATAGTGAGTGAATTGTCGGAAACGTTCTGAGGCTTTTGTTAGGTGAAAACAGAACAAAAATTATACATTAAGAAATCTCTTCATTCGTCAGAGTACCCTCTTGGGAAGAAGAAATTAAAGTAGGTCACTATCGGTATCATAAACATATCCATATTCCATTTAAACAAGAATGTCAATAGTTTAATGTACCTTCAATTGCCATTGATTTTAAGGTAAGCTGAGAGTCAGAAATTTGTCTCGTGAGAGTTCTTTCACGAGCTGAAAGCCAACGACATGGAATTGCCGCATTTAAACACCCTCAAGTGCCACCGATATCAGACGAAATTGAATACGCTGTCTTTGAAATGTCAGAACAAGGACTAAACGACTGCGCTGCTGAGGTCGGCATGTTACTTCTATCTTTTTAATCATTACTACCGTAGGTAATCATGACGCCGGACTGACGGTTCTGAACTGAAGTTGGCGGGTTCGATCCCAGCTCAGCCTGCAGGTATTTGAAGGTGCTCAAATACGTCAGCCTCACATCCGTAGATTTGGCAGCACGCAAAATAACTCCTGTGGGACAAAATTTTAGCATCTCGGCGCCTCCAAAGACCGTAAAATTACTTGGTGGGTCGCAAAACCAATAACACTATTATTATAATTATTATTAAGTTATTATTTCTTCTTTCTTAATCTGTTTACCGTCCGGAGTTGGTTTTTCCCTCGGACTCAGCGAGGGATCCCACCTCACCGCCTCAAGGGTATTGTCCTGGAGCGTGAGACTTTGGGTCGAGGATACAACTTGGAAGGAGGACAATTACATCGCCCAGGCGGCCTCACCTGCTATACTGAACAGGGGCCTTGTGCGAAGATGGGAAAATTGGAAGGGATAGACAAGGAAACGCAATATTTGCTCCTTAATGTTCAGAACACAGCTCCTACTGATCGTGATTTAACTTCACTGAGAGACAGTCAAAGGCCATCCTGTTAGTAGTGTTGAGACATGGGTACGACTGTATATGGTAACCCAAACATACATATGTCATAACCGCTTAGACAAAAATAATTTGATGAGATAGTCAACGCACATTTATCAGCGTAGAAGTTTATATGTAGAAAGATTTTATAAGAGTATATTTGTCTGCAACCAAGCCGGATATTCCTCATTTATGTGAGGAATTGCTCATTGAGTGGTTTGCCTTGCTGAAGAATTATTAGCGGAAGAAGTTAAAAAGTGCCTGGCCGATCAAAGATAAACGTGGGGATGTGTTTTAAAATGCACGTAGCTTCTTTTGCTGATTACATTAGCATGTTGTATTCGCCACATACCTCACATCTACATGGCTTATCAACTCATCATATCCTCAGACTCCTAGAATTAATACCAAGAGTCAGATCACGAAGAAATTGGTACGCCATGCGAGTTACTTTCCAGAATGTCGCTTTGGGAGATCACTTACTGACTAAAAGCTAACCGTCTTAAATTAGTCGGGGACTTGAAAACTCGTTCATAGTCCTGTTCTGAAAGATTGCTTATTCTCTGAAGACATGAAAGCAGTTTAAGAATTCCCTAGAAATAAATTTGTCTCCGCTATAAAAATGTCTGAATTTTAAATGTAGAATAAGGAGAATGTTTCGTTGGTCAGCGTGTTGGTGATGATGTCAAATTGCCTTGGCGCACAGAATTAAGTTGTACAATGATTCTTCAGTCCGGAGACCGGTTCAGTTCTTCAGACGCACCGCCGACGATTATGTAACTATGGAAAAACTAAAAGTAACTAGCCAACCATGGCGCAAGAGCCCCGAAGGGCCATGGCCCACCCAGCTACCGCAGCTCAGCCCAAAGCCCTGCAGATTACGAGGTGTTGTGTGGTCAGCACGACGAATCCTCTCGGCCGTTATTCATGGCTTTCTAGACCGGGGCCGCTATCTCACGGTCAGATAGCTCCTCAGCTGTAATCACGTAGGCTGAGTGGACCTTGAACCAGCCCTCAGATCCAGGTAAAAGTCCCTAACCTGTCCGGGAATTAAACCTGGGGCCTCCGGGTAAGAGTCAGGTTCGCCACCCCTACACCGTAATAGTAACAAAGATAATACTAAATTATTACATGACAGTTTGTAATATGATTACATAACTGTAATAATAATAATAATAATAATAATAATAATAATAATAATAATAATAATAATAATAATAATAATTTATAACCATTGCACTATGATTAAAATAATCGAATATGAATGAAATAAAATAATCGCCTCACGCTTGGGCGTAAATTGTAATCTAATTCAAAATATATGAAGAAATAACTGAATAAATTACTAACGTAATTAAAATAAAATAAATTAATAAAAATAATTAATCGAAATGTCCGTAGTATGGGCGCCAGAGTTCACCAGAATGGATCCCTCGAATTCTGATAGAGCATGATCATTCTTTCTCTCCCAGGGCGTGTAATGCTGCGTACTGGTACGTCTACTTCAGGTCTTTCCTAACCTTCTGGAAACGACTAAATAGGTAGGAACTGCACCTAGGTTCATCAATAACTCCACTGATTCTAAAAATAACTAACTATATTCTGAACAATATCCGTACATGAACACCTCATCAACACACCAAAATATACACATAACCCCCCCCCCCCATGGCACTACAGCACTCGAAGGGCCTTGGCCTACCAAGCGACCGCTGCTCAGCCCAAAGGCCTGCAGATTACGAGGTGTCGTGTGGTCAGCACGACGAATCCTCTCGGTCGTTAAGATATACACATAATACACACACAAAATATTGCTGGACAACAACAACAAAAACAGTGGGGAAACCAAAAGCGAGTACCAAGCAGTTCGTCCGTTAAAAGTTCATTACAAAGCATATATATATGGATGAATACCCTTCACTGTCTCTGTGTATCAACACAACTTGCATATTCTCATATTTGGCACTTTCATATCACACAGATACTGTACCCTTATAATACTTTGTTCACTGACTCTAATACTTGGTAATGAAATGATATGGCGTATGGCTTTTAATGCCGGGAGTGTCCGAGGACATGTTCGGCTTGCCAAGTGCAGGTCTTTTGACTTGACTCCCGTAGGCAACCTGCGCGTCGTGATGAGGATGAAATGATGATGAAGACGACACATACACCCACACCCGTGCCAGCGAAATTGACCAATGATGGTTAAAATTCCAGACCCTGCGGGGAATCCAACTCGGGATCCCTGTGACCAAAGGCCAGCACGCTAACCATTTAGCCATGGAGCCGGCCTAACACTTGTAACACTTGCGACATTCACCTGAGCAACACACGTTTGCTGTTCCATAACATACATTATGGAAAGTCTGAAATACAGCACTCCATAGCTCTCACCAACATATAATACCAAGCCGCCACAAGCGATACAATACCAAGTGCCTAAGCACTCCACAGTTTTAGGTTATTACCACACTTCACAAACACAATAAAACCACGTTCTACAAACGTTACATCTCCTCTTCTCCGCTGTTTGAAGTCAAGTCTCTCCACCAAAGTCTGAAGTCCACTTCAGTATCGTCCAGTATGCTTCTCGCCGTTTTGATCACATGCCTAAATAGACCTCAGCTTGCCCCTCCTCTCACATGATATGTCGAGATTGATCCTGACCATCCAATCACGAGTAGATCCTCTTGTCAGGACCACCCCCTGAACCTTTTCCGGATCTCATGACAACAACATCAAAAATGCCATCTCATCAGACTCTGGGCTATTCACATGACTCATAAGAACTTTCCGACTACAACATCAACAAGGCCACCTCATCGGACTCTGGGATGTCCGCATGACTCATACAAATTTCCTAGTTTTAATTAGTACTGTTTTCCCATCCGTTTGTACAAAACACATTACTCATATCACATATGGCTGCCTTCCAGTTTAAAATATTACGAATAAACATACATATGAAATAATAATCTCCTTCTTCTTCTTATTTTTATACCGCATTTCCCACACGTGTGGGGTCGCGGGTGCAAACCGTGTCACACATGTGGATTTGGCCCTGCTTTACGGCCGGATGCCCTTCCTGGCGCAAACCCTATATGAAGTGATGTGATCACTACTGCGTGTTTCTGTAGTGGTTGGTAGTGTAGTGTGTTGTGTGAATATGAAAAGGAAAGTGTTGGGACAAACACGAACACCCAGTCCCCGAACCAGAAGAATTAATCAAAGGCGATTAAAAACCCCTACCAGGCCGAGAATCGAACCCGGAACACTCTGAACCGAGGGCCTCAACGCTGACCATTCAGCCAATGAGTCGGACAAACGAAATAATAGTAATAATAATAATAATAATAATGACAATAAATCGAATACTGACAATAATAATATCTCTTACTTCTGAATACAGTGCGAGGGTGTGATATATGTACTATCACAAGTTCCCCACACTGACACTTCCACACACTGCCAAAAATACTGACACTTCCCCACAGCTCTTGGATACGGCTACCTGATTAATGACTCAGAAATAATCTCGACTGACAATTCCACAAATCCTCCCCCCCCCCCCCCGCCGCAAAGCTACAGCGCGACTTTCCCCACAAACTACCTCCCGCCGCCCCAAATAAAGAAGATTATTATTAGTCTATACTGTACTAATAATAATATACCTATACTAATAAAGCAGTTGTGCGTGCGTGTATGTGTCCGGCTTATCTCGAAAACGGCTACTTATAACTGCGCCCAAACTACACTTTAAAATATATCATGTTAAACCAAATGTATATTTCATTTAACTGATGTGAACGAGCGCAGGTCGCCGTACTGACCTTTAAAGTTAACATGTTATTCTTCTGGAGTGAAGAAAGGCGCTCGATCTAGGTACTTCATTACTAATACGGCCTCAAAAATACACTTGATGTAGTGCAATTTCCATCAAAATAAAATAAATGCAAAGAATCTGCTTTCCATCACACTTTATCCAGGCGTGTTTAAAATCAGCTTTTTAGACTCCGGCATTTTTTATGTAATTTTTATATTTTGTATCTGTTATATTTTTGGTTTTGTCCAATTTTTTCAATAATAATAATAATAATAATAATAATAATAATAATTAACCTACTCCATTTTCTGTGAATAGGGAACTACCTTCAGAAAACTTTCCATTTTTTGTCATTTTCGAATTTTTCTGGATTTCTCAATCCGTCCGTTTAGTTTGACATATTTTCGTCTTCCTTTCTTCCTTTCCACGTTGAGCTCGGCCTTCAGAAATGCGCAGTTTGTCTTCTCAGCTTCCGTCTTCAACACTTTGACAACCTCTTTTAATTTGGGGTGAGGTCTCCCGACAATATTGTTGAGTGGGTTGTTCCAGCCCTCAACGGCGTTCGTTGTCCTGTGCCGTGCTTAATGGCAATTCCACAACTCGATCGGAATGTCTTGGTTGTCTAGCCATTTTTCAACAATGTAGTAAAAAAATGGGATAAGTTTGCAAATTTTTGGAGCTTGAGAGTGTATTTCCCACCCACCCATCGAGAACATCTTCAGGCTTTAAAAACTCAAGTCTGCGCACATACGGACATGAAGGCTGATTTCGCTATTTTCTCGGTACTCCACCGACAATCCGAGATCCTGTAAGTTTACTTTTCTCTATAACCATTTTGTCATGTGAAAATGACAGCCGTGTATTTTTGTTGTTGGAAATACTTCTTGCAGAGAAGAAATGACAGCAGTTTCAAAATCCATGTTTATATTTTCTGGTCTCCACTCCGGAACAGCCTGGAGGAGGAATCTGAACTGTCTCGTATACGTTTACTTCTTCTTGTTTGGTAGAAGGGCGAATACGATAGGACATACTTTTGTCTCATCATTGCTACTCCCAAAATCGGTATGAATGGTATACATTTGACTAAACTGCTTGCTAGCACTCTTGAAAGTACCATCCATAAAAAAAAATGGCTAAAACACTTCCAGCTCTCTTTTCCTTTGCTGCCACAAAAAGCAATTGTTCTATCTTCATTTCCGTCGTCAGCCTAAAGGAAAGATGAACCTTCAATCATAGTCAACGTATCGTTATGAAAAACTATATATTTTCTCTGTGTTTCGGCTCTTTTGCGTTTCCCTGGGCATTGCTTCGATGTCGATACAGTGATCTCATCATAGACTCTGTCTTAGGCATTTCGGTAACGAAGTTATAGCCTTAAAACAAGCCATATTTAATAAAATTCTCTCTCAGTAGAACTTCCAAAAACTATTTTTATTTGTTTTATTTTTTGCTGAAACGTTCTAAAATACCCCCAGATTTTGAATATTTTTTTTTCACGAACACCTCAGGAAATCAGGGATAAATTGACTTTTTAAAACATTATTACACGGGTATTCAAAGTGTGCGGAGTTGTATTCTGAACAAGAATATAGAAAAACATCGGAGACAATCTGGGGAAAAAGTCAACTTTTTAGAAATATTACATTGGGTAAGCCTATTCAAATCTTGAAATTGAGTACCAACATACTGTTTAAGAGTCTGCAGAGGCTGCCGGCCATTTTGGATTTACTACCATAAGAACAATGCTATATAGTGATCCAAATGACGTCGTTATTAATGGTCCAAAATTTGTGATTGGGGCTATTTAACTCAAAAACCCCTGAACCGATTGAGCTGAAACTTTGTATGAAGCTAGAGACTAAATATACCAGATGACTAATTTCAAATTAACAGTTTTTTTATTTATATAGGTGTTGTTTGAATGAGTGTACTAAATTCACTCAGTGGTACTACTAAAACTAATGCTGAGAACACATACCTTTATCACGAAGGTCACCCATGGCATCGTCGTAAATTTGACTAACGCTGCCATTTTCTTCACTGCCTTTTGGACGCGCTTCGAAACCTCTAAACGGGCAACATCAGGAACACCACACTGATGTTCACTGTTTGGTCCACGTGTTGAAACGTTATCTTTGCACTGAATTGATGAATAACACGTTTTCGAATACTTGAAAACAGACACCCACGTCACAACACCACTTTTCGCCATTCTTAACTTTTGCTATTCGTAACCTTCATGGTAAACGCACTCCCTTGCCTTAGATCTCCGACAACTCCATAGTAGTCACGATGCCGACACGGCAAGAACCAAAACGGCAATGCCAATAGACTGCGTAGGTACTTGCTTCCCAAAGAATTTATACCCATTGGCTAATCCATTTTACGGAATGTGACCGCATAATCCAGGAATCCAACAACAACAGGTCACTGCCCCAAGGGGGTAATCCCACAGTAGTGGCTAGTATGGCGAGGAGCCCTTGGAAGTTTCTCATTTTAATGTACTACTACTCATAATAATATATACCTGAGGAATATTAATAATGTATAATAAATGTACGGGAATGGATGGTAGCATTTTTATTTTTTGTTAGCCTTTGCGGAGGGGGGGGGGGGAGAAGTGTGTGTGGATTTGTCAGTCGAGGTTATTTCTGAATCATTAATCAGGTAGCCGCGTCCAAGGGCTGTGGGGAAGTGTCAGTATTTTTCGCAGTGTGTGTGAAAGTGTCAGTGTGGGGAATTGTCCAGACACCTACTAAATAGGCATACTAAGTCAAGGGACAAAAGTAGTAGGATGACATTTTTACTCCACCTCCCATTTTATACAGTTAATGATAGTGTATATGAATGCAGCTATTTTTCGTCCTGTAACATAGTTTCAAGTGAGATAGGCCTACACTGTCTGTTCATGAGTCTCGGCGTGGACCTAAGTCAGAAAATGATTAAATTCATAAAGTGACAAAATGAATCCTATCTCAATGAATACCAAAACATTATTGTGTTTTATTGAAATAATTATGCACTGTGATCGCTTTAAACGTATTATTGTTTGTGGCGACAATTTGAAGATGAATCTTTGTCTCTGTTCATTATGATAACCATGGCCACTCACTTAATGAGATCAGTATTTCTAGCTTCAACTATTTGCTTCCTAAAGAGCTAAGTATGTATGTCACCACAACCCAGGCCACCTAGTAAGAGAACTGACAATGAGAGAACGTTGAGTGTATGGCTGTGGTGAGGATGACGCCCTTATATCTTAAATATCTTCTTATATCCTACCTCCATACATTCCTCACCCGGCCGTTCGCCTAGCCCCGATGTTATGGGAAAATTCATTGGTGCAAATGCCATAATTTCTTGAAATGGGCTTTCAGCTTGTTAGGTAATGTCGAGTAGGCTACATATAGTGCAAGCCGAAGAGATATTAAACAAACAACAAAAATGGCCAATCAGACATCAGTGGAAGCCGAACCAATAACCTTCCAGTTTCAAGTTGTATGCTCTCCCAATTGTACTACGGTGGCCTCGGTGATTCTTGTTCTATGCCACGAATCTGATGTCCAGGACCGGCACTACGGTCAGCACAAATGTAGAATGCGTGCTAGTCGCCCGGAGTGGACCATTTCGAATTGAATATTAAGCTTCCACAACCGCATTGTAGTGAAATACGTATACTAGATAGCACATTGTGCTGGCCCTAGTGCCGGATCAGTAGCTCAGATCCTTGTCACCGAAGAAGACTGGTCGAAGACACTGTAGCGCAAAGGGGAGAGCATTCGACATGAAATTGAAAGGCTTGGGATTTGATTCTCACCGCTGTCCGGTTGGATATATTTGTTTTGTACTGAAAATCTCGTATACTATATGTACTCGACACGATCTAATAAGCTGAAAGTCTATTTCAAAGACAATGCGAACATGAAAGCTAGATATACAATCTCATCATATCTATTCATCAGCCATTTTCTACCAGATTTCCCTATGGAACACTTTACTGATCTAGGTACAGCTATCACGTACGGGACGATTTTACTCCTGGTACCTTCACATGATAAAACAAGTCATCGTGAAATTACTCCCATTATCATCTCAGATCTTTAGGGACCTGAGTAGAGAGGACTGCTCAGGATTAGGAGCTGAAAGATGGACCACGCCTTCGTCTGACAGACTTTATTGGCTTTACGTCCCTCTAACTACTTCTTTACGGTTTTAGGAGACGTCGGAGTGCCGGAATTTGGTCCCGCAGGAGTTCTTTTACGTGCCAGTTAATCTACCGACACGAGGCCGAGGTAACTGAGCACCTTCAAATACCACCGGACTGAGTCATGATCGAACCTGCCAAGTTTGGGTCAGAAAGCCAGCGCCTCAACCGTCTGAGCCACTCAGAGTTTATTAAGTGAGACAGTAATAATAATAATAATAATAATAATAATAATAATAATAATAATAATAATAATAATAATAATAATAATAATAATCAACATTAGCATCATCATCGTCCACTTTTCCCAAACCCTGGTGAGGCCACGGGTGCGAACTACACAGTTCAATAAAATTAGGGAAACATGTTTTTAACGTATGTGATGCTCCTCAGAACAATACCTCACACCCAGGTGTATTACCAACTAAACCCTTATTCTTTACCGTTGAAGTATACAAAAGAACATCGATGGATTCGCGTTAATTTTCAGAACACAAACGGAAATGTCCAAATAGGGGTGAAAACAAAGTGATAACAGTCCTCCAGGGTGGAATTTTATCTCAGTTGGAGACCTTGAGCATGGTGTATGTCCTCCATGAGCATTTATCACAGCTTGGCACCTACGTGGCATGCTCCGTATAAATCGACGGAGGTCACGTTGCAGTATCAGATCCCATTCTTCAATGAGAGCCTGTTCGAGGTCTTGCATAGTCTGTGGTGGAACAGGACGCCCACGAACAGTTCTGTCAAGCCTATCCCACACATGCTCGATAAGATTAAGGTCGAGATTCACTGCTGGCCATTCTATCTCTTGAATGTCCAGTTCTCGCAAGACAGCTCAGGTGATGCGCGCTTCATGAGCCCTGACATTGTCGTGCATGAGTACGAATTCAGGGCCAACACCAGATGCAGCAATCAACACATACTGTAGCAGTGTCTGCTCGATGTACCCCGCAGCGGTAAGATTAACACGGACGACGATAAGATCCGTACGGCCATCACTACTGATGCCACCCCACACCATCACAGAACCTTGTTCGAATCGGTCGCCTTCCTGGACAACATTTGACATGTACTGGTCACCACGGCGTTTCCATACACGTTCACGTCCATCAGGCTGTGTCAGAGGAAATCTGAACTCGTCTGTGAACAACACGGATCTCCATGGGCGAAGTTGCCGGTTGACGTGGGTACGGGCAAAGAGAAGGCGAGCTGCGCGATATTGCTGCGTTAAACGGGGCACTCGAACAGGACGTCTGGGTCGTAAGGACACTTCTCTTAACCTGTTTCCTACTGTCTGATCAGACACCGTCACTCCAGTGACCCTCCTGAGGTCTTGTTGCAGTTCTCTGGCAGTTGATGAACGACGCCGCAACGCACAGATGGTCAGATATCGGTCAACCTGTGGGGTTGTCATGCGTCCACGACCTTGTTCAACCCTCCTTGTGAACTGGCCTGTCTCACTGTAGCGATTCCACAAGCGTTGAATAACTGACGGAAAAACATTGAGATCCACAGCAACACGACGAAAAGTCCATCCTTCCTGGATCAAAGTGACGGCCCTTGCGACTTGAACCTCGTTTAAGATGTCTCATGGGATGTGCTGGTGTACGTACAACGTGCTCAGATGTCCGCAGTAGTCTGTATACCCCACAACGACCCACGGACGCACCGCTATTCACTTTGTTTTGAGGAGTCACCTGACAATTTAATGCATGGCTACGCCTAGAGATGGAGTATAACTTCGATTTAACATACACTGGGTAGCTAAGGTCTCAAGGTATGCTGTAAGATCACTGGAACCCCTTCTACCAAATTAACGTTCACATACCAGACGTTACAAAACATGTTCCCGTAATCTTTTTTAAACTGTGTATATTGCACATGTAGACTCTTGCCCTGTTTTGAAGCCGGATGCCCTTCCTGATGCCAACCCTATGTGGAGGAATGTATTCACTATTGCGATTTTTTGTGGTGCTTGATATTTTACTACCATATGTTGTGTGTTTAGGATGGTATGTACTTTTTATTTCTTGTTAGGCCTTTTTTAATATCTCACATGATCACATATTCTACATCTCTTCCTCTCTGGACACCGATCTTCATACCCACCGTCCTGCTGGTTTTTTTAAATTATATGCTGTGTAGCTAATATTGTATCGTTATACCTTACATATGTTTTATATTTCTATTTACAAACTCAGCAAATTAAATGAAATACTGGCAGGCGCATTTGTTTACAAACTCTGCAAGTTAATTAATAATAGATAAACATATTTGTTTACAAACTCAACAAGTTAATTAATTATAGATAAACATATTTGTTTACAAACTCTGCAAGTTAATTAATTATAGATAAACATATTTGTTTACAAACTCAGCAAATTTTTACATAATGTAATTTAGTTCGATAAATCGAGAAACATTGTAAGTGTATAGAGCTTAAGTTGAGGTAAATATCTGTGTTGTAAGTTGTTCATTATAGTTTCATATTCCCAACAATCTTCAGTGTCATTCGCACACACTCACTGTATGGGATATCATTAGTAACACTAATGCACTTTCACTGAACACCTGGAGCTTGTTTTCAGAACAAATTTAGGCACCTATCGAAAACCGAGATTAAACGTTTACTTTGTATCAAGGACCAGCGTTCTCGCCTGATGTACGAGAGGAATCCAGTGACTGTTGTCTTTTTGGGCTGGTTCCTCTGATGGAAGATGTAGTACACACTCGGTGCTGTCATCCACACTATGGTGTTGTTTGTGGTGTTGGGGGTGAAGGAAAATTCCAACGTCAGAATCCGTTCTTGTAAGGTTGGTTGCCGTGTGATTTGTAACAGACGACATATCCTTGCAAAAGTCCATCTCCATACATCTGCGGCTCTTGTGCAGGATGTGATGCGGTGATAGAGGGTATCCGTTCGTGGGCAGTATGCGCATAAATTGGTTTCGGCTCGCCCGTGTCGTTATAGTTTGTCCCGAGTAGTCTGTATTTCATTAACTAAGAAATATAGTGTCTCCTTCTACTGCCAGGGTAGCCACTTGTTATTCACGTTACGGCATACCATATTCCATCGCCGTAAGGGGTACTTAACCTGTATAGCAGGTGACCTTGTGTTTTGGATCATTATGCATGCGTATAATTCTCCCGTTGTTATTTCTGCATTGCGAGCCTGGTGGATGTATTGAGGAAGTCCTTCCATGAAGGCGATAATTCGTCTGAGAGGTGCCGTTGTTCGACTGGTATGTAGAAAACTGTCATTATCACTCAGGATCAAATTGTTCGGTAAGTCTTGCATAGAATTAAGTTGCGTACTAATAAGGCAGTGCATATGGATTCAATGCAGACAAGACCTAGTACGCCTTGCGAGGTTTCTCGGTATAGTTGCGTTCTTGCTATTCTGTAGGGTTGTCCTTTCCACAAATAGTACCCCTTGGTCAACGTCATTTTCTTCAAAATAGCTGTGAGTGCTGGAAGAATTTGAGCGAGGTACCACAATTTACTGAGTATGAAGGTGTTAATAACCCATACCTTCTGTATAAAATTTAGATTTAGGAGATGGTATGCACTGATTGCTCTCTGCACTATGCGTAGCTGTGTGCTCCAATTCTCAGTGATCATGGCTTGGAGGCTGTTGCAAAAAGTAATGCCTAGTATTTTGATCCTGTCGACAGTGGATATCCATGTTTATTCGTGGCCAGGCGGCAAATGGCAGGAGTGCCGATTTTCGTACATTTAATTGGGCACTAGAGTGTAGTTCATAAGTATGAATGATGTTTTTAGTGTGTCGATCTCAGATGCGTTACATAGTATAACGCAGACGTCATCTACATACACTTGTGCACTGATCTTTGTCGTAGCTGTATTTCTGGAAGTTGATCCATAAGTTGTCTTATAAAGTGTTCGATGCTTAGGGCAAATAAAATGGTTGACAGCGGACATCCTTGTCGTATGGACTTCTTAATTTGTATCGTTTTGGTTAGGTAACCATTTACCTGTATTTTAGAAGTAGCTCCTTGATACAGACTTTGCAGTGTTGCTGTTAGAGTATTGACCACAAGAAACTCTATCGAATGCCCGGGCGAAGTCTAAACGGAGAAGCGCGGCTTGTGTTGTAGGTTCTATACTCATGTGTAAGATGAAATTCCGTAACCTGTTAAGCCCAGTGACAATTTTAGATGTCTCCATGACGCTATGTTGCTCAGGACCCAAAATTTTCGGCAGTACTGCTTTGATGCGCATGGTTATTATTTATGTAAGAAGCTTATAGTCGGTATTAAACAGGGTGAGTGGTCTGTAGTCGGATAGGGATTTAGGGAATTTCATTTTGGTACCATGACGACAATTCCCTGTGCAAATTCTAAATATTGAATAACTCTCTTCAACAGTTCCTGAAAAAGTGATATCAAGTCAGATTTTAGTAGATCATAATACTGTGTATAAAATTCAAATAATACACCATCTGGACTAGAGGATTTATTTCTACTGGTTGCGAATACTAAGTTCCTCAATTCTTCTTCTGTGATATCAGCTTCTAAACGCTCGGCGTCTTGGAGGCTAAGGTGTAGCTGGATACCGTTCAGGAGAGGTGAAGTGTCGGCTGTTGACAACTCGTTCCGGGCAAAGACAGTTGTATAGTGGGTAGTGACTTCTCGAAGGATTTGTGTTGCTCCACTGATAATCCCACTTCCTGTTTGTAACTGAAGAATGAATTTCATTGAGACAATTTCAAAAACCCGGTCCCCGAGCCAGAGGAATTCACCATGTGCGTGTAAGATCCCCATTTCATGGATATTTTGAACCAAAGATCGCGACACTGACCATTTAGCCAAAGAGACGGACAATAGTAACATTATTTTTATTTTTGCTAGTGGCTTTATCTCGCACCGACACAAATAGGTCTTATGGTGTCGATGGGATAGGAAAGGCCTGGGAGTGGGAAGGAGGCGGCCGTGGCCTTAATTAAGGTACAGCATTTGCCTGGTGTGAAAATGAGAAACCGCGGAAAAACATCTTCAGGACTGCCGACAGTGGGATTCGCACCCACTATCTCCGGATGAAAGCTCACAGCGCGCGCCCCTAATCGCACGGCCAACTCTCCCGGTAATAATAATAATAATAATAATAATAATAATAATAATAATAATAATAATAATAATAATAATAATAATAATAATAATAATAACCCAGCCTCCACCTTTTCAGGTAGTTCCCATGAAGTCCCGTAGTATAGCATACGGTCTAAAGCAAACATACATACATACATACATACATACATACATACATACATACATACATACATACATACATACATACATACATACATACATACATACATACATACATACCGAACCCTGTAATGCTCTTCGAAGCATACCTATCTTCCTTACCTATCAGCAATCTGCATGAGCTTGGGTCGCTTACGGGTTCTTCGTCACTTGCTTAGGTAAGAGATGGGTTTCAGTAATTTAAAACTAATGTCTACAATGAGTGAACTCGACGACCGTTTAAAACAAATTTTAGGTTTATTGACCATTTGAAACGAAATATGAAAGTTTGTGACATTTCACAACAGGTGATCAACGAAATCATTTATCTTTGGTAATGGACCTGTCCATTAGAAACAAACGTATAATTACAACGATGACGAGAGACGCTGGCTTTGGAGACCTTAACTCAATTGCCTGAGGGGCATCCTTTCTAGAAACCACCGTCTTAATTTAAGAATAAAATAAAGAAATTCTCGAGATCCCTATGATCGGCTTCCATGTGAGACTACATGTCCCACCATAATGATTCGTGATAACCCAGCCCCCGTAACACGAGCTCTGGACTCTTGGTATAATTAAGGCTGTCCAATCGGTATGTGCCACACAGTGGTGGTACGGCATGGACCCTTAGTTGAATCGATGTGACCTGCGACTATGTTATGCACCGACATCTAACACTGTTATTTATGTTGAAGTCATTGTTGATGATGACTGCAAGAAGAATTATACTATAATGGCAGATGGCCCTAATCTAAGTCACTGAGGTTGATGACCCCATGACCATCCAAATTTCTAGGCTGAATGTCGAACACAATTAAGTTAAAGTAGTTAATGACCAAGGTTTCCACGTTAGTAAATCCCCAGAACATCTGGTGCTCAACAAATCAAAATATAAAAAGAAAGGAAAACAACAACAGCAAACGCTCACCACACTTGTGGCAGGAAAGTCCCTGGCTATCGGACATGTCCCCATAACGGTTACGTTAATAAGTTAAATTTTCCCAGCAAATAAAACTAAGATATCCAGAATACATTTTCAAGTTAGTCACTTGGTTTTAAATTAATTCTCAAAATACGGCTTCACTGAATTTAATAAATTAACAAATGAAGTAATCTCATGATCCTAATTAACAACAAAATTATCTATCCCGCAAGAAGTGGTTTCTTTAAACTCCCTAACTGTTTCAATTAAATTAAGGTTATCACTTGGACATGTTTACTAGAAACACTCCTTTAAAAGTTAAATATTATCTTTGTTTAATTGCTCGAAGCTTTCTTGTTTTGCAGCTGTAATACGAAAGACATTGTCATAACTACCGGTACCATTTGTTTATTTCATTATGTCACTCAACAAGTTTACGTTATAACACAAATAATTATTGAGACACCAGCTTGGATAACCCTAGCCTTAAATCCTACAATTTACATAAATTACACGAAACGCAAAATAAAGCAACACATGCTAAACGCTTATAACGTCTACGGTTATCCCTTGGACTAACTTCGGCATCTCCGTCCGTTGTGATTTCATCCTGATGAGACTCAAGTGTCGTAATGCACCTCACCTAAAACTCTAGGGTGGATGCACTACTGCACCACTATGTGCTCCACAGGCATGTTCTCATACCACACGAACCCACACTTGTGCCTTGGAAACCAACAAACAACACCTCATCCATCACAAACTCTATGGATTGACAAACTATCATGACATTCAAATAAAATAATCGCAGGAATTTGGACAACCCTCAACAACACGAAACAACACTACTATAGATTCTTAAATTTTGATACATCTCAAAATGGTTATTTACAACATAACACAACATCGCACCATTCCTGTTGCACCTATCATGAACCTAAAATTCTCTACCAAACGATTCTCTTATTAAGTAATGAAATCTAATTCTAAACTTTGACTATAAATGACAAAATGAATGAAAACCTACAACGTGTTTTCCAGTCATTAACCAGGTCAGGGATGGGATGAATGAAGCCCCATCTTGCGGCGAGGGTAGGAATTGTGCCAGCTGCCGAGGCCTTCCGCACTTCTCTGGGGCAATGATTAATGACTGACAGAGGAAATGATAATGGAGAGTGTTGTTGGAATGAAAGATGACAGCGAAAAACGGAGTACCCGGAGAAAAACCTGTCCCGCCTCCGCTTTGTCCAGCACAAATCTCACATTGAGTGACCGGGATTTGAACCACAAAACCCAGCGGTGAGAGACCGACGCGCTACCACCTGAGCCACGGAGACTTTCTATAAATGACAATATCTCAGTTACAATTCCTCTGACAAATGAAACTGTATCTCGATCCCCTCATTGAACTGGCTCGCTCGCCGAATAGGTGTTCGCTCTACCTGGAAGAAAGACCCTTCTCACTACCCCCAATGAAAGTAAACACGTTATCTCTTCTAAATGTGCCAAAAATGAAATCTTGCCTCGTTGACAACTCGCGTGAAAGACAATACTGAACCAATACAGAATATGCGAAGAGATTTTATTTAAAACGTCACTTGAAATGTTCCTTGCCACCACGTCCTACAGGTACACGTGGGATCCTAACTATGGAATGACCCTATTCCCATACCATTAAAATACACAAATAAATCCTAGGATTCTCTACAGTGCAAATCCCGGCAACGAACATCACATGTTTTACAACCATTAAATCTACTATTGCACCCATACAACATTTCACACGCTAGTTTCGCAGCTCTACTGATTATCCAAGAAACATAAATGACCTTTCATCGCACACTTCTGACATGACCACGAAATAAAAAGGGCGACCAAAATGCGTCACAGATACACGAATAAAATGGTGATACAGTGAAATTAAAAATGCACTTTACAAAGGGTATCTTACATACCTGGAAGTCGTACGTGGCCTTGTATCGTTACAGGCCCACCCGTCTCTCTCAATCGTTTATTTAGCCATCTCAACAAGTAGTGGCATCACAAAACATGCCTCTCCTTTCATCAGGATTCCTGTCCTGAGTCTCATGTTTAACATTGATTTATTTATATCATTTATCTGAAAATAATGACATATAAAATTATAAATGCCCTTCACACGTTTCTTCCCTGCGCGGAGCGAACACGTTTGTCGAACCACCGATCCGCACACGCAGTACATTAAAATGCAACAACTATATTTACAGCTTCAGTTGCAGGATCGCGGCATTAGTATGGCCGTCTGTTGCTTGTCCCTGAATTTATATGATTATTCCACATTTGTAATACCGTCGATTACCTTTATCGGAAGAATACTTTGACTAATTGACCAAGGATTTCGCCCTCCTGACGTTTACCATGCGGTTTCGCCGCCAGTTCTCCTTAAAACACAATTTCAGCTGAAATAGTTCTGCGCCAAATTAATTTGTATCCCTGCACATTTTATACGTGTGAGTGACGTAATATCTGTTATTAAACTAAGTGCTCCAAGAAGGAAAATTGGCGGAAAGACGCGCATGTTTGTTTAAACTCTGTTACATCGACCAAAATATAGTGCCTAGCTTATGAGTTGAGCTTATGAACAACTTTCGGCAACTGCCGAACTCAGCCCTACAACACAACAGTTTCAATCGTAGTTCATATAATGTTTGCGATCTCGTACACTTTTAACCTATATCCAATTGGAGATGATGTTACAGCCACCTTAGGTCAAAACCTGTCTTCCCTTTTGGGGCCTAGTCTTCCACACGCTGGTTTGCAATGTTACTCTGAAATGCGTGGAGTCGCCTCGAATTCACTGGACACAATGGGGGATCGCAAGATGGCGCGGCGTGGTTTTATAACTTTTCCTCCCACTCCCATGCTGTCTGCATCTAGCGCCAAAAGTTTAGTGACACAGTTTTACCTCACAGAAAATGTAATCCGGGCTGATTCTAAAATAACACATAATTGTTTAGTTTAGCAGCGGTGCTGTTGATAAGCATTAAGGGGTTCTCTTAACAATTTTGAGTCTTTAAATTAACTCATAAGCTAGGCACTATATTTTGGTCGATGTAACAGACTATAAACAAACAGGCGCGTCTTCTCGGCGATTTTCCTTCTTCGAGCGCTTAGCGGCCTGAAGTCTTTACCACTAACAACCAAATTGTTTCATTTACGCCCTCCTGACATTTACCACGGCGCTTTCATCGCTAGTTCCCCTTAAAACGGAATTTCAGCTGAAATAGTTTCGCGCCAAATTAATTTGTATTCCTGCACATTTTACACGTGTGGGTGACGTATTTTCTGTTGCGTGAGAATGAGAATATCCCATCTATTCTCCACGTGCCGCCTCCAGTCAGAAATAAAAATGCAACTAGGGCTCCTTCTGATTAAATGGTGCCTCATGTAATAAATTTAGGACTCTAGTTCCTTATGAATCTTTTTTTTCTTGCTAGTTGCTTTACGTCGCACCGACACAGATAGGTCTTACGGCGACGATGGGACAGGGAAGGACTAGGAGTGGGAAGGAAGCGCCCGTGGTCTTAATTAAGGTACAGCCTCAGCATTTGCCTAGTGTGAAAATGGGAAACCACGGAAAACCATTTTCAGGGCTGCCGGCACTGGAGTTCGAACCTACTATCTCCCGAATACTGGATACTGGCCACACTTAAGCGACTGCAGCTATCGAGCTCGGTCCTTATGAATCAAAGGTCATGTGTTCAGTACATACAATTAGAGACATGCAGTCTGGTGAATTCCTTAGTAGTGCTTGCCACGCAACTAACATTGGCTACAGAATGAAATTCCTTAACAGGAAGAAAGTATCAAGTCTGCAATCAGACTTGGGAAATGAGCCAGATGACTTTCTCCACTTGCAGAGAGATATCACTGCAGGAGTTTAATGTCTTAATATATTTTCATTTACGAGGAATCTATGAAAAGCCTTGACGTTATGGATCTTTCCAGAAACAAATACTTCTATTCACAGCATACATTATCTCCAACTAGAATCCAAAACACGCCGTCCTAATGTTGCAATAAGTGTTAAACCTTGATATGTAGTAGCTGTTAAAACCTAATTCGCCTGTCAAACGCCAACTAACGAAATGGCGATTAATATTCATCAAAATATTTTTAAATCATCCGAGATATAACATTTTTTTAGAGGCAAATGTCGCGAAATTCCTGAAATTTTAAAATTATTTCATCATTACCCTGAACGAAACAGAAAACGTAGACTATTCCTTGGTTGATGGAAGTCCTAAACCGAGGTAGTTGGCTGCGAAGTTCGGTTTACGTAGCTGTGAGGTTGCATTTGGGAGATGGTGGGTTCGAACCCCACTCTCGGTTGCCCTGTAGATGGTTTTCCGTGGTTTCCCATTTCAACACCAAGCAAATTCTGGAACTGTATGTTAATTATGGCCACGGTCTCTTCCTTCCCAATCCCAGCACAGTGTTATCCCATCGTCACCAGAAGGGCTGTATGATTCGGTGCGACGCACAACCACTAGAAACAGAAAACAACGTTCCAAGGTAATATATGAGATTTTTAGATTTGGTAAGAAGATTTTTCCGTTGATCCTCGTAATACTTACAGTGGCTTCGTGGCCAGCTCCGTGGTGTAGGAGTAGCGTGTCTTCCTCTTACCTGGGGGTGTCGCGGGTTCGATTCGCGACCAGTCCATTTTCATTTTCATTTTGTACTGAGGGCTGGAACGGGCTGCACTCAGCCGCGTGAGACCAACTGAGGGGCTGTTCAATATGAGAGGCAAGGGACCTGTCCGTGAAAGCCACGTAATTCGGCCGAGGGTGTCGTCACAATGGTAATTGACACTCCATTATTTGTAAGCCATCTGACTGGGCAGTGGTCGTCTTGACACGCAAGGCCCATATAAGACTACTGTGCCACGGATTTCTTTTCCCATGACCATCGACTGTGCAACATGCTTTAGTGGAATCAGGAAACCAGAAACCAGTATATTTATAAGCCTTCGGTCCTATTACAGTTGAGGTGCAGGAATTAAAATGAACCAATTCGTCACCTCCTTGAAGATCGGCTCTGATGGGTTCTGGGTTCAATTCCTGGCCGGGTCGGGGAACTTTAACATTAATTGGTTTAATTCCTCTAGTTCAGGGATGGGGCGTGTGTGCCGTCTTCAGCATTAGAGTTCATCAATGGTAGGACCTCATTCTCTCAGACACACACGTCGCCTATGGTCGTCAATTTGAAAGATCTGCACCAGGCCGCTCTGAAGGCCACACGCCATCCTTGTAGTCTCCTTATACGAGTATCTAGCTGAGGGTGATATCGTACCCGAGAGTAACGAGCTTACAGTGAACTAGCTGAGTTGTGTTATGTTCCTGTAGCCAGACAGGCTACCAGCAGTTAGGGTATCTAGACTCAGTAGATTTTTCAAGCAGTGTAAAAACCTCTTTTTATTTTTCTGAGGAACTTTGGGCATTCTGACATGTCGGATTGACTGGTTGGTTGAGTTCATGGTGCCTTAACATATCGATGTCATCTATCCTGTAACTGAGGAGGAGGGGGAGAAGGAGGAGAAGAAAGAAGAAGAAGAATACAAGGGTTTGATAAAGAATGGAAATGGTTATGAAGAGTGGGACTAGGAAAGACTCCTTTGGCCTCTTACCTTTCGTAACAGATAGCTCCCGAATGGTCCTTATGAGACTGACTGTTACCTGTTCGCTCTACCTACTGCAGTGGCAACGTTTGTAAGAGAACCACAGCAGTTGCTTAGTATCTGGCTTTCCACCGAGACGGCCAATGTTTCAATCCTGGAGGATCCTAGGATGGATTTTCACCTAAATATCATGTGGCGTCGGGAAGAGTATGTGACCTTAAATCCCTGGTCAAAACCAAAATTACCAAGCGAGTTGGCTGCGCGGTTTGCGATATGTAGCTGTTTGTTAGCTTGCATTCGGCAGACAGTACGTTCGAATCCCACTATCTGTAACCATGAAGATGGGTTTCCGTGGTTTCCCAATTTTACATCAGACAAATCCGGGGCTGTACCTTAACCTATGCCGCGGTCGCTTCCTTCCCAAACCTAGCCTGTTCCTAACCCATCGTCTCCAAAACACCTATTTATGTCCGCGCGACGTAAAACAAAAACAACCGAGTGTCTCAGACGGTAGAACACTGGGTTTTTTTAGCTTAAGTAGGGGGTATAGATCCTGGCTCAGTCCTATGGTATTTGATGCTGCTCAAATACGCCAGCCGTCTCTCAGTAAATTTACTGCCACGTAAAAGAACTGCGACAGAAAATTCTGGTACTTCGGCGTCTCTAAAAACTGTAAAATTAGTTAGTGGAACGTAAAACCAATAACATTATGATTAAAATTCGAAATGAATCAGAGTGATTCCAGATACTCCGAAAACAACTGGGATAAGAAACAGCGCATATGTGTATAACATTATTCCCTCAGGCTCAGTATTTATATGTTGACTGGCAGAAGAGAGCAAGTTACTTAGATAATACATTAGTATAGGTTTTCAAACAGTTTCAAAATGTTCTTGGCCCTAGAATGAATTAAGAGGAATATAGTGAATTATTTGTGTAAAGAAGTGGTTGCCGAATAAAGGCAAAAACTGCGGAGTTTGTAGTACAGTAATAAGGAAATTACTCCTGCCGCGTAATTCTGTGTGGGTCTTGCTCTTTTTATGCCACTCTTTCTTCCCATAGCCCACTCATTCACAGGAGGAATGCGCGGGTGCACATGGCGCGTGTCTGCGTTTCTTAGGACGAGACGCTTGCTCTTTCTATTGCTTCCGATTAGACGCATCGTGATCACACCATTTCTATCAGGCGAGAATTGATAATTTACTTTCGGACTTCTCAACGATAATTTGGAGAAAAGTGAATTTTGGTCTAGCTGTCGTTAAATTAACCGTCAGATAATAAAATAACGTCATCTTCTTCCTCTTCCTGGTCCTTTTCCAATTTCTTGGAATCGGCACCTTGTGTGTGTGTGTGTGTGTGTGTGTGTGTGTGTGTGTGTGTGTGTGTGTGTGTGTGTGTGTGTGTGTGTGTGTGTGTGTGTGTGTGTGTGTGTGTGTGTGTGTGTGTGTGTGTGTGTGTGTGTGTGTGTGTGTGTGTGTGTGTGTGTGTGATTTGGCCCCATTTTACGGCAGGATGACCTTCATGATACCAACCTTATGTACAAGGACGTATTCATTCCTGCATGTTTCTGTGGTAGTATGATGAATATAATTAAGATGTGCATTACGACAAACACAAACACTCAGTGCCCGAACTAGAAAAACTAACCTTCTTCTTCGCTTCCTGACCTTTTTTCAGTTATATGGGGTCGACACTTTGTATGACTTAATCCATTTTTACGGTCAGGTGCCTTCCCTGACGCTAACCCTATGTGGAGAGACGTACGGTATTAACTATTGCGTGCTTTTGTAACGATGTGTTGTATGTAAATGAAGATGTATTTAAAGAAGAACACAAACACTCTGCCCCCCCCCCCCCGGGCTAGAGGAATTAACGGAAGTTACTCGGTCGGGAATCGAACCCGGTTCCCTTTGAATCGAAGGTCACTACCCTGACCATTCAGATAATAAATATTTTATGGACATTTCCGAATCCAGTGAAGGAGTGAGGGGGGGGGGGGCATGTATGTTATAAGACGTGATCAAAAAGTTTCCGTTTGAGGGCGTTGCTACAGCGGACGTGCAACATAGCGCGACTCCGATGCTGGTATATAAGCACGGACATCTGTAAGCAAAATAATATGTGCACTCGGGTTTGGAGCTTCTTTATGAAGTAACCAATGGGCCCACAGAAAATACAATAACATCATCATTTTCCTCGCTTCATTTCACGTTAGGTCATGTAGGTTTCGAATTTTTAATTCATATTGTAATCTTTTTATCGCAGGTGGTACGCAAAAGGTGCCCGTTTTTTGAGCGTATTTCAACCAAGCGTTAACTTTAAGACATTGTTTCTCCAAAACCCCTCATCTGATCGAATCGAAATTTGAACACAATATTATATATTTGGATGGTTTGAATATAGTTTATAAATTTCAGAATTTTCTGTTTCCAACAAAAAAAAGTTATCAATTTTCTAAGGTAACTTTGTCTCGACTCAGTGTGGTTGAAAAATCACGTTCTTGTTCGCGAAGTAATCTTTACGTGTCCAATAGTTATGCTGAATGACCGTGAAATACGTAAATGATTTCACTTTCTTATATCAGTTTGTATTGGGTAGAACGCCATAGAAACATAGCTGGTTTGTGCTGGGAAGACCCTGTTACGTTACCGCGATAGTGCCAGATGCCGCGCGATGCCACGCCACGCTGGAAGTTCAGTCTACTGATTGCAGTTGCATGCACAGTGGAATTTGCTTCGCCGAATGCTTAAAACGTTCCTCCGATATTTAATAATCACCTGGAATCAGCATTGAAGCAAATGGCATTATGAGGTAATGAAAGACATTTCCCATCAACCTTAGAAAATTGATAACTTTTTTCTTGGAAACAGAAAATTATGAAATTTATAAACTGTATTAAAAATATCCCAATGTACATTGCGTTAAAATTTGGATTCGATCAGATGACGGGTCTTGGAGAAACGATGTCTTAAATTTGACGCATGGTTGGAACACGCTTAAAAACGGGCACGTTTTGCTTTCCACTTGCGATAAAAAAATATTAAAATATAAATTAAAAATTCGAAACCTACATGGCCTAATGTGAAATGAAACGAGGAAAATCATGGCGTTATTGTATTTTCATTGCGCCTATTGTTTATTTCATGAACAACCTCCAAACTCGAGGGCACATAATATTTTGGTCGACAGTCGTGTCGTGCCGAGTTGGGTGCGCTAAACGCGGCCACGTGAACTAAGGTGACGTTATTACCAAATGCGTCCAAACAGGACCAACGTGTTGTTATTCTATTGTTGGCTGCCGAAGGACGAAGACCGGTGGACATTCATCGGAGAATGAAGACTGTGTATGGGGCAGCATGCCTGTCAAAAACCACCGTTGGGGAATGGTGCACCAAGTTCCGTGCGGGTCGCGTTTCGACACAAGATGCCGGTCGATCTGGGAGGCAGCCTCATCCATTCCGGACAACAACAAGCAGGCAGTGGATGATCTCTCCCCGTGCGATTGTCACGCCTTCGGTCCCCTCAAAAATGCCTTGAAAGGTTGGCGCCTCCTGTCGGACGGAGATGAGCAGTAGTTCTTCACGCAGCAGGACACGGTGTTTTACCACATGGGGGATCTTCAACCTTGTGCGTCGGTGGGATGAGTGCCTTAATGCACACGGCAATTTTTCCTGATTGTCGTCCCGATTCAGGACTGTACGGCTGCCGAACGAAACCTTTTTGATCGCCCCTTATAGTATCTTGCGATCCTATTACATGGGAGCAAGATCGTGAGGAATTAGAAAATCACATTCTCCTGTCATCATTATGGTTGTATCTTAACGTAGAAATATCCTGTCATGTTTGCGTTTGTTTCATTTTAGGACCGAGATTCATGTGTGTGTGGGGGGAGGGGTTCTTGAAGGCTGATGACCTTTGATACTGCTGCTGCTAATAATAATAATAATAATAATAATAATAATAATAATAATAATAATAATAATTTTATAATCAGTCAGTCAGCAATGATATGCATTTAGGGCTGTCGCCTTGGTGACAGATTCCCTGTGAGTTATTTGCCTAATCGTTTCTTACAATATTTCAAAGAAGGTGGAAAGTTATCGAACATCCCCCTTGGTAAATTATTCCAATCCCTAACTCCCCTTCCTATAAACGAATATTTGCCCCACATTGTCCTCTTGAATTCCAAATTTATCCTCATATTATGATATTTCCTACTATCAAAGACTCCATTCAAGCTTATTCGTGTACTAATGTCATCCCACACCATCTCTCCACTGACAGCTGGGAACATCCCGCTTAGTCGAGCAGCTTGTCTCCTTACTCCCAAGTCTCTCTAGCCCAAAGTTTGTAACATCTTCATAACACTACTCCTGTTCTCGTAAATGACTCAGAACAATTCTAGCTGCTTTCTTATCGATCTTTTCCAGTTCTCGAATCAAGTAATCCTGCTGAGAGTCCCACTCACTGGAACCATACTCTAATTGGGCTCTTACCAGTGACTAATATGCCCTCTGCTATACATCCTTGCTACAACCCCTAAATACCATCATGAGCATATGAAGAGATGTGTAACCTTTATTTACAACCTCGTTAATGAGAGTCTACTTTCGAACTTCACACCGATAACTACTTTAAGGTGTCCGAAGACCCTGAAGTGCCAGAATGTTTTCCGCTAGAGTTCTTTTATATTCCCGCAAATATACTGATTTTAGGCTGCTGTATCTGAGCACATTTAAATACCACCGGACCGAGCCGGGATAGATTCCGCTAACTTGACCTAGAAAGCCAGTGCTCTTCTGTCTAAAATACTAGAGAGAGAGGTGACTCAGCTCGGTAAGACCCGTGATAGTATGGTGGCATGGATTGCAGTGTGTGCCCTAGAAGTTCAGGTTCATTCTAACAATTAGCCTGTAGTATGCTGGAAAAATCAGAGGAGTAATTTAATCAGGATTGTTGCAACAATTCATTGTGGCTCAGGATAGAATCTCTTCACTTCACCTCTTATTGCTCACGATTACGGAGGCGCGTCTTATGGCGAATTTACAAATAAATACAGTATATGACTAAAAAGTGCTGCATGCAATTACACCTAGAAATCAAAATTGTATAAAACTTGTAAATGCCTACGTCTTCATGCGATATGCTCGTTCACGAGAGCGGCTAACACGCTGCCTTCACGTTTTCCTTGCGTCCTTATGTCCTCTCACATTAACATATCTTATCGTTTTATTGACACTAAAATATTTATAATATTACCATTATTACTAGGTGGTAATAATAATAATAATAATAATAATAATAATATGTGTGATGTACGCCTACTTGTACTCTTAACTCTCGTTGGCCTTAAGGGACGTCGATATGCCAGAATTGTGACCTAGCAAAATATTTTAAACGTGCTAGAAGCGGGTCACTCGCAATAAATCTCGACCGACTTTGCCAGTATTTGAACCCGCAACACTGAGTCTTACAAGCTGCACAGTTAGTAGTCAGCTGGCTGTATTGTAGGTCTATATGCTTGAGCAATGGAATCTATTTTTGTAAGTCATTCATAATTAAAATTTTCGAAAACACTATATTTCTGGCTACTTTTTACCTTCGCCGTGTTCTTTCTAGCTTGAAGTATTGAAAGACAGAAATTGTAATGTTATTACCTACTGGCCTTATGATCCTGTGTTCGACTTTTACTTCGCGTCGAGATTCATGATTAGAAGGTGAACTGGGACGGGACTTACCCAGACTTATGAGGACAATGAGGAAGCTTCCTGTAGTGTCACTATTCAGATTAGTGGTGTGTGGACCACGGACATCTCACAATTTGTTATCCATGTGCCTAGCACAATTCAGTTTGGAAAGGAAGAGTCACTAGGGCTGAAGATAAAAAGAAGCCTACTAACTTCGGAGGCGATTAAAGACAAGGATGACTGAATTCGGATAATGGATACTGGGTTATGTTTTGGTGATATTTCCTCAACAAGCAAATGACATTTCCTTCAGGAGATGCAAAAATTTGAAACTTAAAAGCTTCCAAATAACTTTCAGATACGAAACGATTGCAGTTTCAAAATTTGAAAAGTTGTGAGACTTTCTATAAAATTGTATTTATTTGTAGAAAGGTTGTCTTGAATTTAGTAGCTACCATATCTTACACGGCAGTCAGGTGGGTAATTTCTTTGTTCGGAAATGAATCAATTCCAGTTCGGGCCCGGGCGAGGAATATCAGTAGTTAAGATCATCACCCCATCATATCCCTAAAACTGCGAGGCTCCACAGCCCGCTTGTTACAAGGATCATTTTATTTAATAATCGTCTGTAACTGCTGGACATTCGTCTTTCACTGCTGCTGTATATCTCGGGCTCAAATCTCATGAATGCATGTGAACATTTTGTTCAACTAGAAGAGACAAATCCACGAACTTACGATTTCTCCTGTTCTTTTTAAATATAACAACGCTTCGCAACAATTCTTGGTCAGGCAGGAAGCACTTGTGAATGCTCCGTCAGCCGACACATTCAAATATCCCGCAGATAGCAGGCCAGGTACATTAATTAGTTACGTTGGCTCTAATTTAAAAAAATTAAAACGAACCTTACTCTCTTTCATGAGCATGAACTTGAGCCTGAGATAGACAAATGCCGAAAAACGTCTCCTACATGGCCGTCAGCCTCGTCGACCTCTTTGTGAAACTCAATTCTGTACTCCTCTACTGTTTGTCAGGAGAGGGGAAGAAGGGATTTTTCTAAATATGTTGGCCGAAAACTGAAATAGTCTCAAAGCAGTTCAAAATAGGGAGAATATTTGGGCGGTGATGAGCGTTGTACTTTCCGCCCAGCGCGCTCTATCGGTGGGTACTTCCTGCCATCCGAGCTATCTGACACAGGAAGCGCTTGCTATCAGTGGGGCACAGGCTTTTCAACCACGACACTGAAGGAACCTGGTGCTGCACAAGAGAGGATTGCTTCTTTGCGGGAGGCGTGTACGTATTTATTCACGTAACCTTGAGTGATCTCTGGAATCAAAGTAGGGTGGTTCGAATCCAAGACCATTGTGACTTTCGACACCCATCTTGAGTGTGGTATTTCCTGGGATTTGACACATTAAACATTGACGACTGTGTTGTTCGTAGCCATTAAAATTAACAACAACAGAGGAATCTTACAGAGGTGGACCACCACGGTGAGAAGTCCGGTATTAGATTTGTTGGCCGTTTCGGAGTACACGGCACGTTACCCCAGCTGAGATTTCTCCATTCTTTTCTGAATAATTTGGGTAACAGTAGTTCGAGGTTTATGTTGTGTTAACTAGACATTATCGGAAATCCTGTCCGACTCCATGGTTAAATGGTTAGCGTGCTGGCCTTTGGTCACAGGGTTCTCGGGTTCGATTCCCGGCAGGGTCGGGAATTTTAACCATCATTGGTTAATTCGGCTGGCGTGGGGACTGGGTGTATGTGCCGTATTCACATCATTTCATCCTCATCACGATGCGCAGGTCGCCAACGGGTGTCAAATCAAAAGACCTGCACCAGGCCTTTCCGGAGGCCACATCCCATTATTATCGGAAAAATCCTGACACAATCTCGACGTATTTACTTTGTTATCTTGCAGTATACAAACCTCAAAATACAGCCACCCTCAGTCGATTAAAAAACGAGACGGAACGGAACTGGACAAACAATGAAGATGCCAGGCGAATTTATCATTTTAAAACACTTCCTGCAATCCGAAGAGCAGTTCTAGAATACAATTAACCTTTTAATTACGGCGCACGTATCGGTTGGTTCGGCACCGCATATGTCATGAAGTCTATGAATGCACAGGTATGATACCTTCTACAACAGGCCTACATCTGCTGACATCTGTCTTTCTTCTTTGGAATTATGCCCCGAGTTGATGTTCTTCATTGGTGTAGACTGAACAATATTTTTGTATCTGTATGACTGTCTCTGTAACTAACCTCATTTATCGCGTTTTATAAATGGTAACGGCGGGGTCAAGTCGTTACCTGATTGAAGAAGACATATTACGAGTTATTGTAAGTGCCGAGTCAGATATCAAGGAAAATGGTAACATTACCGTATATTAGAGAATAACCCTTTGTCAGCATACAGTAGTGGAATTTCGTACAGTGACATTGGAAATCTAATGTTGTGTATTTTGCAGAGCACAGACATTGTGACCAAAATGTATTGATTGCAAGGTGTTTAGGCTTACAGAATTGAGTTTCACAAAATGTGAAAAATATCTCAGGAGAGAAGGCCATATCCAGATATTTGAAAACTACTCCTTAAACATAAAGGATTAAAATGTCGCTATAATTATTCTCATCCTGTACGTAATCCTCCGTTGATATGGAAGGTACTGAAAGATCCGGACGGCTTTGAAATCATGCCAAGAATAAAGAAGTAGGGGTAATTTTAGGAATACATACTATAGGACTTTTCATCGTGAGGTCACGTGATCTGTGCGGCTGAAGAGAGATCGCCAAGGGATTCCTTTGCTGTATAGTGCAGGATCACAGACGGTGAAGTAAAAGTAGATGGCTGAGGACACATTGCAATTGGCCCTTACATCTTGAACTGTCTGACAATGATAGTGGTGGTGGTGATCATGCGAAACTGAATTTACTCGCTATCATGTTAAAAAGCTTCATATGTGTATATATTTGAAGCTGTGGAAAGGTCGTAATGTAATTTGTCCTTTCTAAACTGGAGAAAGTGTTTATTTTCCACGTTCCTGTTCTCTTATAGAAGAACTCTACCCAGCAACTGTAAAGAACACGAAACTGGTCTTTTCTGTCAGTTATATATAATTTTATTCTCTACGTACACTTGTATCAGTTGCCTCGTTTCAGATCTCCTTAAAATTTCCAATTTGATTTTGTTAAACCCATCTTTTCTATCATGGACGTGCGAAGTGCTACTGTGATGTGGAACAACAAATTGATAATTAATCAGACTGCAGTGTGAGTTGAAGGTAGAATTCCGTTTATGGTTGAGAATAGTTGCAAGAGTCCGGCGAGGTTGTAATCTTCTACAATAAGTATTAATATTTTCAATGATCATTCACTGAAAGGCACCATTTGAAAGGGTGAAATTCAGATAGGTGGAAATATTCCTGGCAGTCTGGGTTATATTCACGAGTAACACAGACCATGTCCTAAACTTTCACTTATATCTTCGAATCGAATTGGACTGGGTGGGTCACTTGAAGTACCCAGATCCCAGGATGAAGTTATGGTGAGAGAAATGTTAATGCCGCGAGCGTACTGTTGCGATCTACTGTCTTTTGCAAGAAGGATGTTAGTTCCCAGTCCAAATTATCCTTTTATCACTCTGTTTTCAAGGTGACTAATCTGTACGGCTGGGAAAACTTCCGATACCTTATACTCTATATGTATGTATGTATGTATGTATGTATGTATGTATGTATGTATGTAATGTACAATTGTAATCTTTAAGCCTTGAAGCTAGTTATGGTGTGAGATAGAAGAAACAAGGCTGGTGGACAGGCCTGGTAGTAAACCCCAGAGGTCACCGTCAAGCTTCTCACAATTGCTGCTATTTCATGGGTATTCTCCTCTGAAGAGGAACGGTCACACATCATCAGAGCATACAAACTACATTCTACTCGCAGTGTATGTCATCATTATAGCCCTTCATTAGTCTCTTAAAACATTCTACAGGTACCATTGTCATCTACAATTTCTTAGTCGTATTAAACACTTTCTAATAAGTTGTGAGTAATATTTCTTCTGGCCCTCAACATCTAACTTCAGATTATTTTCTTACTCCCTCTTTTGTGCAAGATACCGTAAATTTAAAGTCCAGCTAATTGGCAGTATAGCAGCGTTCGGTCCAGAGAGTCCTCGATTCGATTTTTGTTCGGACCGGAGAGATCAGGCGCGTCTGGTTCGGGGACTGGGTGCTTATCTTTATACTCCCACACCACACTGCCAATCACCATAGAATCTGAAGAATGCATCCCTCTGCCCAGAAACGGCATCCTGGCGTAAAACATGGACTGTCATACTTAAGTTAAATCAAGTTAAATTAAACACATTTCTAGCTTTTGTGAACGCGAAGATACGGTTTTCATTGGTCATATGTCCGGCTCCATGACTAACTGATTAGAATACTAGCCTTTGTCCCTAGGAGACCCAGGTCAAATTCCCGCTCGGGTCGGTAATTTTTGCCTTCATTGGTTAATTCATGTGGCTCGGGGATGGGCATGTGTGCCTTCTTCAACATTAGATATCATCTCAAGTAAGGCCCCATCCTCATGGACGTACAGGTCACTCATGAGCGTCAACTCAAGAGACCTTCATTAGACCTCTCCAGAGGCCATACGCCATTATATATTGGTCTTATAAATGCATATTTTACTGTACTTTATTTTATCATTAAGTCACACCCGGCGTCAACATGCTAATAAAAGTATATTCTTATTCATATGTTCATGTTTTGTGCTGATAATGACAAGTAGTATAATTTTTGTTTGTGTTTGGTTACTTCGAATTTCCTTTCCTTAGAATTTGAAGGTAACAGTTTTCGTGAACAGTAAGTTGTCAAAATAGAAAAAATGTTAGGCATGTGGCCAGCATGGTGCTGGCCTGCTGTCTCAATAGAAATATTTCTAGGCAATTTTTGGCCAATGTTTCATTTATTCTGCGTCATATTTCCAAGTTTTTATGTCATATTTCTGTATTTTAGGATATGGCTGTGTAATTATTTCAATAATAAGAATAATAATAATAATAATAATAATAATAATAATAATAATAAAGTTATCACCACTAAGCGACAAAGAACATGGCACCCGTTGTCTTGTCCGTTGGGACAACAAGAATATTTTGATTTAAATTACATTCGAGGAAATGAAAGCAGAACAGAAAAACTGAAGAATCATCAACGTTTTAACCGCCATTTGTTGAGAAGTGCAGCTGCACTGCGAGGAACAACAGGAGCCTCTGGCAGATGCACACTAACCGGTAGCATTTCAATAACTGACTGACGAAGCCACGATTCAGTGATCTCGCATTCCCAGAAACACTAATGTTCTCATTCTTTTCCTTTTTTCCATGCCTATCTGCGAAGCCATACACTGAAATAGGAGAAGAAAGCTAAAAAGAAATACGAAGCGACTGATAATGAACTTGTATTCAGGAGATGGAGAGTTCGAGTCGCACTGCCGGCTGCCCTGGAGATTGTTTTCAGTAGCTTCACATTTTCACACCAAACAAATGTTGAGGCTGCTGTGTTCATGAAGACCACGGCTACTGCCTTTGTCATCCCAAGCCTTACTCATATTTGCGTCACTGAAAACTTGAGTGTACTAGTACAACGTTAATAACGGCTACCCTGAGTTTGCATTTTATCGTGTTCATAAGGACAGCACCCCCCCCCCCCTCCCCACTTTGTGGAGAAAACTGTACATTTTATTCCATTTTAGCCAGCTGAAACTAGGAATTATAAAAAAATAAGCAATTTGTACAAGCCTTGTTGTCTTATCAGGTAATTCTTTCGTTTAATTTCATTAATTATTAACAAAATTGTTAGCGGAAATACCCACGAAATGCCGTTCGTCGCGGCTAACCGATCTGCATAGCACCACAGCAAGTAGCGCGCAACAGCGTACCACTGAGGTAGGATTCACCCGCTTCCCGCGCGCATTCGTCAGTCTAGCAGTGTGTAGGCAAATACTAAATGATTTGAAATTATATAATCACGCCGCAAGTGTATTTCATTGTAAAACATGTGTAATATTGTCCCTTTGGTGAAACTTTCATTGTATGGTATTGGATCAGAATCTAAAGAAACTGTCCGCCTCTGTGCTGTAGTGGTTAGTGTGATTAGCTGCCACCCCGGCAGGCCCGGGTTCGATTCCCGGCTCCGCCACGAAATTTGAAAAGTGGTACGAGGGCTGGAACGGGGTCCACTCAGCCTCGGGAGGTCAACTGAGTAGAGGAGGGTTCGATTCCCACCTCAGCCATCCTCGAAGTGGTTTTCCATGTTTTCCCACTTCAGCTCCAGGCAAATGCCGGGATGGTACCTAAATTAAGGCCACGGCCGCTTCCTTCCCTCTTCCTTGCCTATCCTTTCCAATCCTCCCATCCCTCACCAAGGCCCCTGTTCATTATAGCAGTTGAGGCCGCCTGGGCGAGATACTGGTCGTCCTCCCCAGTTGTATCCCCCGACCCAGAGTCTGAAGCTCCAGGACACTGCCCTTGAGGCGGTAGAGGTGGGATATGTCACTGAGTCCGAGGGAAAAACCAACCCTGGAGGGTAAGCAGATTAAGAAAGAAAGAAATCTCAAGAAACTATTATTACCGCACTTAAGTTGGTAAACTGTCAACTTTTATCTCTCTGTTGAAATTCGCTCAGAAGAACATCAGAAAACTTACAATTTTGTAGCTTCTTGTTTTTTTTATGTAGGCTATATACCTTCTTCCCCCGCCCACTTCTCTAAAATTTTTGTCCCCCCACCCACCACTTCTAATTCCCAGTTGCCGCTACTGATTGTCGCTATTGACTAGGATGAATTCCCCAACTTCCGAGGATGCTGGGGATCACAAGACGTGAGCAGGCTCGCTCTCAACTTTTATGGCGTACTTACTTGGGTCTCGTAAAGATTGGACCACCTATCTGGCGTGCAGAGAGATAACATCACCGTCCGCTCAGATACATGACGCTTGCTGCTTTTGCTGTGCTAAGTCATCGGGAACTCGAGTTACACGATAGTGTTGAGATAGCACTTCCTAAGAACACTGGGTTACTCTGTAGAAGTAAAATGGTGACCTGCGTGGGTAGAAACTGTTGCGCTCATAGACGGGACTACTAACAGATATGAACGGTGTGAGGGAGGCTAGTTCTCCCTTGAGAGCATCCAACAGTTACTGAACTCCGATATCTTAGGTCTTGGCCGACCCCTGTAGAAGTCACGTAATCAGTATGACCGATCCCACTTCGTCATTGCCCGTTTCGCAGGCTGAGAAGTTTGAAAAGTTAAAAATTGAATGTAGATTTTCAGAACCATTGCAGGGTTCTAATTGTCTTTCCGCCCAGTTGGTTCGAGCTCGAATCTTGCCCCTGGCATGAATTTGGCACTTATCTTCCGGACTGAATTCAGGCCACGGCTGCTTCTTTCCTAGTCCTAGTCAGTTCCTAACCCAACCGTGCCCGAAGACCTATCTGAGTTAGTGGGACGTTAGACCACTAAGCCGGTCGCCATCTTACAATACTGCAGGAACCCCATGGCCAAATATGAATGTGAAATTTCAAACTTCGTTGTGCAGAACACTGAATGCGTGTGCTCCCTGGTAACATAATTAGGGCCTCTTTAAGCCAATCAGATGATAAAAAACCAAAAATCGTTCTCTCAAAGGGATGATCTTCTTAATGGGAATATCAAACTACTACCACCACTGCCGGGCTGAGTAGCTCAGACGGCTAAGGCGCTGGCCTTCCGACCCCAACATAGCAGGTTTGATCCTGGCTCAGTCCTGTGGTATTTGAAGGTAGTGAAGGAACATCAAACTACTACTACTACTACTACTACTACTACTACTACTACTACTACTACTACTACTACTACCACCACCGGGTAGAGTAGCTCAGACGGTCGAGGCGCAGGCCCTCTGACCCCAGTTTGGCAGGTTTGATCCTGGCTCAGTCCCATGGTATTTGGAGGTGCTCAAATACGTCAGCCTCATGCCGGTGGATTTACTGGCATGTAAATGAACTCTAGCGTGACTAAATTTCAGCACCTCTGCATCTCCAAAAACCGTAAAAACGTACTTAGTTGGGCGTAAAACCAATGATATTACTACTATTACTACTACTACTACTACATTATACATAGAAATGTTCCGCAAACCGCTCGCAAAGCGATATTGTACGTATATCCGTTACTTGCGGAAAAATTAACTACACATAGATCAAAGCAAATTTGACGGCTTTTCCCTGCAACATAGTTCCTCTTACAGGCAATCCCTTAGCCTAGGTTCGATTTAACAACTCGAAATCCACAGTGTTAACTTCTTCATACGGCTGCCACCTTTTTAAATGTGTTTATTCGCATTTTTTCTTGTTTCTTTAAGTAACGGTCATTATTTGCAATACAGTTTAGAATTTTTCTATTTCCTGCATTTTAACACGTTGATGCCCGGTTTCTTCAGTCCCGTTCATGTAACACTCTTCTTTAATACAGAAATTCGTTCTTCCATTTAAAGAACACCCATTTTTCTCTTGTACATACTCACTGTGCCGCCTCTGTGGTGTAGTAGTTAGCGTGATTAGCTGCCACCCACGGAGGTCCGGGTTCGATTCCCGGCTCTGCCACGAAAATTTGAAAAGTGGTACGAGGGCTGGAACGGGGTCCACTCAGCCTCGGGAGGTCAACTGAGTAGAGGTGGGTTCGATTCCCACCTCAGCCATCCTGGAAGTGGTTTTCCGTGGTTTCCCACTTCTCCTCCAGGCGAATGCCGGGATGGTACCTAACTTAAGGCCACGGCCGGTTCCTTCCCTCTTCCTTGTCTATCCCTTCCAATCTTCCCATCCCTCCACAAGGCCCCTGTTCAGCATAGCAGGTGAGGCCGCCTGGGCAAGGTACTGGTCATTCTCCCCAGTTGTATCCCCCGACCAAGAGTCTGAAGCTCCAGGACACTGCCTTTGAGGCGGTAGAGGTGGGATCCCTCGCTGAGTCCGAGGGAAAAGCCGAACCTGGAGGGTAAACAGATGATGATGATGATGACATACTCACTTCTTTCTATTAATAATGCCACTCAACAGTTTCAAGAAGAGTGCATGTAGGAGTGTACAGGAATGTAGAATGCCGCTCTGTAAATAAATTGCTTTTTTACCGTGTGATTTCGCCGTGCGGTTATGGGCGCGCAGCTGTGAGCTTGCATTCGAGAGATAGTAGGTTCGAACCTCACTCTCGGCAGCCCTGAAGACAGTTTTCCGTAGTTTCCCATATTTACACCAGGCAAATGCCGGGGCTGTACCTTAATTAAGGCCATGGCCGCTTCCTTCCCATCCCTAGCCCTTTCCTATCCCATTGTCCACATCAGACCTGTCTGTATCGGCGCGGCGTAAAGCCACTTGTAAAACAAAAAGTAAATCTTTTTTCACAGTTTTATGGTCGTCTGAAATCTATATATATAAAATAAGAGTTTTGTCTGTACATTGCTTAGGATTTAAAAATAATGTTATTTCTGTATCGATAGTGTCCACAGTAACAAGGAAGTAGTCGCTTAAGTGCGACCAGTATCCAGTAATCGGGAGATAGTAGGTTCGAGCCCCACTGTCGGCAGCCCTGAAGATGGTTTTCCGTGGTTTCCCATTTCCACACCAGGCAAATGCCGGGGCTGTACCTTAATTAAGGCCACGGCCGCTTCCTGTGTCGGTGCGACGTAAAGCAAAATAGCAAAAAAAAAAAAAAAAAAAAAAACAAGGAAGTGCGCTTTTTACTTTTCCGTAATGTCTGTCTGTCTGTCTGTCTGTCTGTCTGTCTGTCTGTCTGTATGTACTCGTATGTATGCGCATCACGAGGAAACGGCTGAAGATAATTTAATGAAAATCGGTATGTAAAGTCGGAAATAAGTCTCTACAATCTAGGCCATGAATAATTTTATTCACGTTGAGTGAGATGGTAGTTATGGGGAAGGTCTAAAATGTAATTCTGAAATATTTATGTTATTAATGGTCCTACCGATAAATACTACACAACTAAAGTTAAATAGCATTAAATTTCCGATCATGTATGTCTTATACATCTTTATCGTACTGGCAATGATAACAGAGATATTCATGAGCTTCGATTTTTGTTCCTAAGTCCATGTCAACGCCGAACCACGAGAAAATGGGTAAACAAGATTTAATGAAAATCGATATGTAAAGTCGGGGAATAAGGAACTACAGTCTACGCTATAAATAGGCCTAATTGTATTTGCCCTGGTTGAAATGGTAGTTTAGGGGAAGGTGCCTAGCTGCCACTCATCTCCGATAGATGGGATTACTACTGCGTGTGGAGTATAACAGCCTGCCTTAATATTGGCGGGAAGTAGCTGGTGAATAAGATATCTCTCTTCTTTAGCATGCCATTCCTCTGGTTCATACATTTCCTTTTACTACTGGTACGTTACACACTGGTTCATCATAACATTCCAGCTATTCAATCCCTACACTGAGGCACTGATTGGAATGAGCAGTGTGTACACTTAACGGATTTATTTAGCGTATGGCTTTAAAAATACAATACATACATACATACATACATACATACATACATACATACATACATACATACATACATACATACATACATACAGTCCGCGAAACTTTTAGTGATACATGGTTTCACTGGGGTGAGAGGTAAGGAGGGAGCTACCCCGGTTCTGGTAATACTGTCAACTGAATGGAAATGAAATCTGAATTGAATCGATAGTATGATCGATCGATATGAATTTTCTAAACATTTATTATCTTAAGCCAACAACTGTGTCACACACACACACACACACACACACACACACACACACACACACACACACACAGTATATAACATTTCTCGATGCGAATGTTGTTGCTAGGATGAATTCTATATTTTGGCTTTGCTGTGTAAACAACAATACTAGTACGGTATGTAAAGTGTACGGCAGATGTCTCACGGCGATTCATAGTTTCTGTGTCAAAGGTTGCCAATACGAATCTCGAAGATAACCCGAGGTCTACCAATTCAGCACTAGGGAGCCGAAGTATGGCTAAAAGTTTCGCATACTATTCTTAACGGAATAATGGAAGAGGAGTGTTCACGGCTGTCTGCGGCCTGGTCATTCCATCTCTAGAACTTTGGACTGTTAAATCAGCAGCGTAGAACTGTTCGTTATAAGTGAAAAAAATGCGGTTTTTTTATTGATCGAGTATTTCATATGATAGCATTGCTTTTAATCGTGACATTCCTACAGACGTCATTGTAATAACCTATGTTGACTTCAGTTGGGAAAACCACGAAGACAGTCTTTCTGAGAATGCCGCAGTGAAGCACGGGTATACCAGCTGGTTGGATGTATTATTGATTTATGACCAGAATTAATATTCGTTGGTCGGTGAAAGGGATGGTCATCTTAAGGATGGTAGAAATTCATTGCTCATATAAGAATACCTTCTGTGCCCGATAAAATTGGTCGGGAGGTTGGCGTAAAGGGGTTGTCATCTGGAGACATTTCACTGTATATTCCTTTCTGCATGGAAACGACACATGAGTTGCTGCCAGTTGTTTGCAGTTTTACGTGACTATTGATATAATCATAACCATGGTCCTCAGTTGTACGTGGATTCCGATAACAGGGACGTGACTTTTCATTTCAAAGGTCACCGAACGAGTTGGCTACGTGGTTCCAGGCGTGTAGCTGTTAGCTTGCATTCGGGAATAGTGGGTTCGAGCCCCACTGTCGGCAGCTCTGAAGGTAGTTTTCCGTGGTTTCCCATTTTCACACCAGACAAATGCTGGGTCTATAGGCTACCTTAATTAAGGCCTTCCTAATCCTAGATAGCTCTTTCCTATCCCATCGTCACCTGTTGGATACGGCATGACGTACAACAAATACCAAAAATAAGTTTCAAAACTCCCCCACGCATTAGTCAGAATTCGAACCACAGGGACTTTGCCCAGAAGCCAGTAACGGTACCACTCGGCTATGACACCCCTTCGTTGAACGTAACAGTACCAACTGCATGCAGTAAGGCGGGCTGGTACTGTATATCGTTATTCGGTTTTGACCAGGTGTATGCATAAGTCTTTTCCGATTTCACTAAGAGATGGCGCAAGCGAACAGTACGCAGCGTATGAATTTGACACATACGTCAGTTTGTTCGTCTGACATTTTTTCTTTTTCTTTATTATGACCTTCGTCCGTGGAACATTTGGCCATCAACAGTGTACAATGATAAAAATGTTACAGAAAATAGAAAGAAAAAAGGGACAACAAGTTAAAAGACATATAAAATAACAGAAAGGACCTAGAACAGAGCAAAAAGAAAGCAAAACACACTTGAAATAAAGACACTTGTTTCTTTAGATATTTACACCAGTTTTTGTCAAGTATGTTGCAGTTGCACTGTACACACGTAAGACTCCAATTGCCAGTAATAGCTGAATATGTGTGGGTGAGGGAACCCGAAGGTGCGCAAGGGTAGTGAACAATTCTCTGCGAAAGGATGCTGTTCTACTGCACTCGAAGATGATGTGGTTCACATCTCCTGTGTTTCTTGCGCTACACGGACAGTGCCTCCTGGATGGCGACAAGTTCAGCAGTGTAGATGGATGCTTCAACGGGAATATAAAAAGACCATAACCTGTGTTTGCACGCAAAAATATGCAAAACCAACTGAATCTGTAAACTTTGCACCGTCAGTGTAAATATGGATGTTGTCTGACCAGGTAGATTCAATAAAATCAATTACGTGTTTATTTGGAGCAGGTTTTTCTGGTAGGTACCTCGGAACATAATATGTGGAAGCTGGAGATTTAGACCAGGCGTAGTTAAACTGGAATGCCGGAATTGTGTGGGACTTCAATGTCAAGGGTATACAGAACTTCAGTTCTCTGAAACATTCTAGAAGTAGAGGTGGATGTTTTCCATGATGTTCTCCATACTGATTATGCAGAAGATGTAAGCTCTTGAATAACGGGTGATCCTCCAGAGTAAAACGTCGAAGGAGAAATTTTGTTGCCAGCCGTTTCCTTCTCAAGCGCAGGGGTAGTTCATGAGCTTCGACCTGTAGAGCATTTGTAGGCGTTGACGACATAGCACCATAGTGCTCTGAGAGCACGAAATTGCAAGACATTTAATTTCTCCAGAACATACTTTGAAGTGTTGCTGTACAATATACTGCCATAGTCAGAAACGGTCCGTATCAAAGAGCGGTAAAGAATTAGCAAAGAGATGGGAGCAGCGCCCCACCAAGTGCGGATCAAGAAACGAAAGACATTCAGTGCACGCAGTGCCCGTGTCCGAATGTAAACAATATGTCCACTCCAAGTTAGTTTGCTATCCAAATGCATCCCCAAGGGGCGGACAGTAGACTATACAGGAAAAGAATATGGTCCATGTTGAATTGTAGGAGACTGAAGACCCAAGGCTCCGTGCGCTGATGGGAGAAATGCACCGCTGCGCTGCGAGTGGCGAGCATTGTAAGTTTATGCGTTTCACTGTGCACATATCCGCTGTCGTCTCACCGTGTGCTGCCATGGCCGACTAAATAATAACAGTGGGATTTCAGAGTGTTTCATGCAACAACAATTTATTTTACAATAAAAACAGTTCGCAGGAAATAGCAACAGATCAATAAGTGCAAATGTGATCAGAAGGGAACATTGGTTCACTAGATATCCTACCACTTCAGAATAGAGGCTACGTAGTAATTTATGTAGGCTATTAGTAGTGGTGATAACGAGATTAGTGTTCATATAGCCTACACATTCATCAATGCTGTCTTCAAAAAAATATATATCCTTGGTCTATTTCTAATACGATATCATGTTAGCGTAGGTTAATGCTGCGAGGGAGGCGATTAATTGTAAATGTTAATTACTTTTAAACAAAATAATGCTTTATAAGGAAGGCCTTGGTAACAATCGTTATTATTTCATGAAGTCGAATAATTGTTTCCATGAAGTGTAAGCATATTTCAGCTGTTGTTTATGCAATTTGCTCAGAACATTAATAACTGAGGATCCAAAAGTCCTGACTCCACTTTACTCAGAAACCACCGGCAGAACTCAACACGCGAATCACCTCGCTCACTGATCGACCGTGTGAATGGTCTCGACCTCGCATCTCAAACGTAGACAAAGAGTAGAGGATTTTTTTTCTGATAAAAAGGCTCAGGCTTGATGTTGGACGTATTGAAATTCTTAATATTGAAACCGCATCTACACTATCAAAAATTATGCATGAGAAGAAAAGTTCAGAATCACTTAAAGTTGCCAATAAATGATTATTTATATTGTGTGCCTGTATTTACAATATGCTCAAGTCCACCTCTGTAATATAACGGTTGCCTTCCTCGGGGGCCCGAGCTTGAATCCTGACAATGCCAGAAACTTAAGACTGTCATGAGGGTTGGTATGTGGTTGAAACGGTGCATGCAGCTTATTTCAATTGGATATGTGCTTGAAAAGAAATGCACCACTTCCGGACGAGGACATGAATTTACGGATGTAAAATACGGTATTTCTGTGAGCTATTGATATTGCGTAATTGAGGCCTATTTGTGTAATTTTATTTGTCTACTGCCTTTCCAAATCCATTTAGTTAGGTTTTAACGGAATACCGGTACTATAAAATTTCACACTTTGGCATATAGTACAGTAAGCCTACGGCATATTATTATTATTATTATTATTATTATTATTATTATTATTATTATTATTATTATTATTATTATTATTATTATTATTATTATAATACTGGCTATAATTAAGACCATGGCAATACAATACAATGTGTATCTATTATGATGCGTGTGTTCCAAAAAAGATGGCCTACTGCAGCTTGCTTTGCAGGTATAACATTGCTATAATAATTTGTTTCTAATTGTTAACCTATTTGTAACATGTTGTAAAGAGTTATTTTGTATTAATTAAAATGTATAAATCCCGAATTACTCCTTGCGGTTTACTGCTATGATCCACCGTCTTTTCAAATATATTGCATGAGGTCGTGAAGAAAACCTTTGTATCACAGTATCTATTAATGCAACCAACAACAAGCATATAGTTCTGCCCGAAAATTATGACATTAAAAAATCTGAAGACAGCATTTTAAAATGATTCTTCTTCTACTACTTATTCTCCTTCTTAATTTATTCATTGGGTTCCGCTTTCGCGTTATACCCAGCCACTAGTCGTTTTATCTATCTACATCACAATTATGACCGGATCAATACATAGTGAATGTGGTCTTAGATTCTAACAATGGCTTTAGACAAAAACATAGACAGGGATTCAGCGATAGAGAGTCACTGTAAAATGATTGAATATATGTATGTAAACTCACATACATTCCAGCTTCTTATGGTCAGCTGTTGATGAAGGTGCCCCTAAGTAGTTCTCGCAATCTCCACCCGCAGCAGCACATTGCTATACGCACGGAGCCTATAGTTACTGATGATTTTGAAGGAGATAGTGCAAGTCCATTCTTGAAGACAATGTGACGCTGTGTGCAGACGCTGAAGAGTAATTATCAAATTGATTGAAGATGTATAAATGCAGACGTCATCAGCATATTGCAAGACACGGATGGCGGGACTAAATATTATATCCAAGTCAGAGGTGTAGATAGCATACAGTAAGGGACTTAATACACTGTCCTTTGGGAGGCATTTAGAGACTGTACGCGGTCCAATAAAAGTAGGTCCGTACCGTACGTATATGGCGCGTTCTTTAATCACAGTCGCAATTCCGAAGATAAGAGTTCTTGGTAGTTTCAATGCTGCTAACTTATGCATCAGTAGAGATACATCCACATTGTCGTAAGTAGAACCAATTTCCAAGCAAAGTGCGGCCAGATAACTCGGAGTTGGGAAAGTACGCTCGATGTCAGTGGTGAGTATGCTGAGATGATCAATGGTTCCTCGTCCTCTTCGAAATCCATCTTGAGATACAGGCAGTAACCTGTAGTGTTTCAGAAACCACTCTAATCTGTTTTTAACCATCCGTTCTAGTGTTTTAACCACGCAATAGGATAAAACTATTGGTCTGTAAGATGTTGCATCTTGAGGATCCTTACCGGGCTTTAATATGGGCACTAATATTTGAGTAGTCCAGTCTTCCAGTAGTGGGTCATGTGTCCATCCATATGAAATTAAAAATCTCGACAAGGAGAATTTGAGCCGAGAGAGTCAATTTACTAAGCATGGAGTATTGTATGTAGTCCTTTCCCTGAGCAGTCTTTAAGAGCCCGCTGAAACTTATGCAATGTAAATGGTCATGTGAGGAAGTGATTGGGGTCGTCGCAGACGTCATCCATTGTATCTATGGGTTGAGGCACGAACGGAGGTGCAATAATGTCAACAAACTGTTCTCCCAAATCTGCAATGTTGGACGGAAAAGATGTAGTGTGGCTATCTGTCCGGAGACCTCTGCTTTGCGATCATATTGTATTTAGAGGGGTATCTTTATTAATACCTTCGCAAAAACTCCTCCAGCTTTGACGTTTTCGTTGTTTCAATTAACGTTTCACTTTGGCATTCGTCTGTTGGTACAACACATAATTATCCCAAGGAGGTTGGTGTCGGCGCTGGTTAAAAGCATGCTTACGCTTTGCAATCATCAATGAACATCCTCGGTCCCTCCAAGAGGTTGGTGGTCCTCTTTTAAGAGTGTATGGGTGCTTTTCAGGTATTGAAATGTGGGCGGCAGGTTTATTATTTTCAGGAAAGCAGTATACTCTTCTAACGGAGTTAACGGAGTCCACAATAACTGGAGATCGTTGTCGATTTTAGAAGTGTAGGCGTACCAGTCTGCAAGTTTTGTATTCCACTTGGTGGATGGGTAAATAGAGCATGGTGAGATATAAAGAGTATGCAACAAAATTTCAATCGCATAATGGTCCGAACCTATGACATACGGCGAAGTTTTACAGGACACTGTGTTCAAGAAAGTAGAAGAGCACAATGTAACATCAACAGCAGAAGGACACTGTCGACGTCAAGGGGCGAGAGTTGGAGATCCATCATTTAAAATGACGAAGTTAAATTCGTCGAGGGTATTCAACAGGGCAGTACCCGCAGCATCGGTGAACGTACAACCCCACATATTAAGTGTGGCGGGTCGAGTTGTGATAGCAGCTCAATCACACATCGAGGAGGGCAATACATTGATAACAGGGTAAAAGGCTTGGGAGTCAAGTCTATCCGTACAGCTACGGCCTGGAGAGACGGCACTTGTTTAAAGTTCAGAGGGATCATCTTACGTCGTACTTGAGAGGAAATAATGAGAGCTGCTCCACCGTAACCATCCACACGATCATCTCTGTACACTCTGAAACCACTAAACCGCACCTCCAAACCTAGAGGTATCCAACTTTCAGATATGGCAACGACAGAAATCTGCCTGTCATGAATCTCCTTTAATAAACTGTCTTTGTTAGCTGTCAAAGAATGAGCGTTCCACTGTAATACTTTTAGATTAATTGCTATTGTTAATGAACCGAGAAATCATTTCACGTAATTCTTAAGACGTTGGAGGGCCTGTCGAAGATGAGGTTATTCCTTGTAAAATAAGATTGTGAACGTTGGATATTAAGACATCCATCACAAAAGGAGAATTAATCTTTGAAAGAGATTTGTCCACTTTCATTTGAGAGGGAATACAATGAGGTTGAGGGGTGCAGGGGTTTTGTCTGATGGGGCCTTGTGGAAATTCATGGGGGGAATAAAAGAGAGATGGTTGCTCATAAGTACGGAGACAGGTGGTGAGGCTAGGCGCGGTTTTTTGAAGGCAGTGAATCTATTAGAGCGCTGCGTCGGGAGCGAAGGGAAGGTCCCTTCATCTTCGATGAGAAGGGTTGATCCCGCTACCTCTGCGTAGGGTCGGTGTTCCAAAACGTGGATTGCGTCCTTGAAAGGAATATTCCCAATAGCTGATATTTCGTTCACCTTCTGCTGTTTTGAGTATTCTGGACAATATTTACTTGTGGCAATATGTGCACCATTACAATGTACACACACTAATTGCAAGGATGAGCACTGTGCTACAGGATGCTGATTACCACATTTAGCGCGTCTTCCCGTTGACGACATTGTAGCTGAGTATGGCCAAACCGTAAACACGTAAAACATTGGCGTACAGGAGCAACGTATGGGGTGACCTCACACCGCATACCGTAAATAGACTCACTGTCCTGCAAAAACTGGGAATCGAATTGTACTACACATGTTTGAAGAAGGATACTCTCTTGTGTGCCATTGTGATGCATTTTCTTCATCATAGGCGTACCCTGAGAATGCTGATGGGGGAACAAATGTTTTGTAGGAGCTCTTCGTCACCTAGACTGACATCAACGTTACGGATAACCCCTTGGCGAGTAATTACATGATCTGGAACATAAGCTTGCAATTGTTTCTCAGCAAACAGGGGGAGAGGGGCACTACAAGTAAGTCAGCAGCTCGAGCTGTTTTTAAGTCAACCTTGATTCTGTTCCATCCAATGGGGATAATTTTCAAAATGCTAAACCTAATTGTTGGCATACTATTGTAAAGCAATTTCCTTAATCCCATGGGATGAAATTTTCCAATATTGCCTGCTGTACCATCTACGTATATATAGAATGGGCCAGGAAAGTCGTCCTTGTAGCTATTGTTTTTGTTGTTCGCATAGGGGGAAGGGCGCATGTTAACTGTACTCGGAAGTTTTTCTGATGACAAATGTGATTCAAAAGTGGATGTCGTGAATTTTTTTCGTTGTTGTGTGGCTGGTGTTCCATCGGACGCTTCTGGGCTGAATTGCTGCGAAGCTCCATTTCTACGTCGTAATGCTGGTCTTCATTTAGGGTGAGGAGAGCTGCCCTTCACTGTAGAATGTAAAGAAGGCGTCGGAAGATCCTCTATGGCATTATTCGGTTGAATAGGGGGAGGGCCTCCCACCCCGTATGTTCCACCGTCCATCAGTAAAACATGTTTAACTTAAGTATAATACACTGTAGTAAATAAATGAAATAGTAGTAGATTCGTAGCACAAACAAACAAGACGCTTGCTACACTGTGTTCCGTTCGCCCGAGTGAAATACGTAGCCACTTGCGAGGAGCTCAGCTGGCACGACCTACCCGGTGCGCTCACGAAAGCATACTGTTCGTCTGACATTAACCTACCAACACACACAAGTTGAGTCTGCCAAACACTAGCGTCTGTGTTCTATCGTTGAGTAATGATGTCGACGTTTGTGCCTGAAAAAGAACATTTGCGGCACGCATTTCTTTACTTATTTAATCAAAAGAAAAAGGCTGTGGAAACTCATCGTTTGCTGGTAGAAACATACGGTGAACATGCTCCATCGATTAGAACATGTGAGACATGGTTTCGACAATTTAAACGGCAAGAAGACCATGCTTTGTGTCTGGTGGGCCCAGAGCGGTATTGTGTATTATGAACTCTTGAAGCCCGGCGAAACCGTTAATGCACAACTCTATCGCCAACAAATGCTTAATTTAAATCACGCATTGATCGAAAGACGACCGGAATGGGCCAGAAGACATGGACAAGTGATTAGTATTACACGACAATGAGCCTTCTCACACAACAAAACCAGTGAAAGGCACCTTGAAATCGCTTGGATGGGACATCCTTCCGCTCCCGCCGTACTGCCCCGACCTGGCGCCATCTATCACATCTTTACATCAATGGGGCACGCGCTCGCAGAGCAGCACTTCAGCAATTTCGAGGAAGTTGGAAAACGGCTCGACGAATGGTTTGCTGCAAAAGACAAGCAGCTTTTCTGCCGTGGTATTCATAACTTGCCTGAAAGATGGGCGAAGTGTGTAGAATCTGATGGCCAACATTTTGAATTCACAACAAATGGATTTCCCTAGAAAATTACGTGCTTTCTTTACCACAAAAACCGGAAAAACTTATGCATACACCTGGTAAAAGGTAAACTATATTGTTTGCTCCTCACTTAATTCGATGACTGCATAACGTACGAGTAGCAAAATTTACACGCTTCCTTATTATGTTATTTTCACCATCGCCTAATTTCAATCGAGTACACTCCGTGAGTTCTGCTGAGCGAGTAGGCTATACGATACCGATTATACGGTATAAATTAACATTTACATTCGGGTGATGTTTGGTTCGAACACCATCGATAGCAGCATTGAGGATTGCTTTCCCTGGTTTCCCCATTTTCACACCAGACAAATGCCGAGGCTGTGTCTTCATAAAGGCCACGGTCGGTGCCCTCCAATCTCTGCATCGCCGAAAACTTATCTGATTTAGGAGAAACAGAAACATTACTTTTATTTCAAATTAATGTATTTTCATCTAGTACTTATCTGCTCCTGCAAAACTGTGTCCATCTTCTTTTTCTCCGCTTTTCCCACACATGTAGGGTCGCGGGTGCGAACTGTGTAGCACATGTGGATTTGGCTCTGTTTTACGAGCGGATGCCCTTCCTGACGCCAACCCTATATAGAAGGATGTAATCACTATTGCGTATTACTCTGGTGATTGGTAGTGTTGTGTATTGTCTGAATGTGAAGAGGAAAGTGTTGGCACAAACACAAGCACCAATTCCCCGGGCTAGAAGAATTAACCCGAGGCGATTAAAATCCCCGACCAGGCCGGGAATCGAACCCGGGACCCCTCTAAACCGAAGGCCTCAACGCTGACCATTCAGCCAATGAGTCTGACTCTGCAAAACCGTATCCATATAATTCATAAACTTCTCCAGATTACTTGCCGATTAATATAAAATGATAATAACGTTAGCAAATCTTCGAATTGAATATTCTTCCCATTTGAACTACTGTATCTTTCCTTGGCCAAATTTCTCTCTTATTTGTTTTAACACCTGTTAGATATATATAAAAAAGAAGGCGAGTTTCGATGCAAATATGTTTTACTCTGTTCTGTATAAATGCATCTTTCCCCATTTCCCTCAACTCCTCTTATGCGATTTGGTCCTTTAACCCTTCTCTCTTTCGATTGATTCAACTGTCCCTCCAGATCTCAATATGCCACGTGTAGTACAAGCACTTCTTGTTCTTATACAATACACCAGAATATCACTGCGGTGAATGCGGAGAAACCATGGGTAAAGCTACATTCAAGCTTAACAAGAGTTTACAAGCGACCAGGAACTTTACGATCCTCCATTTAACACAGCATCAGAGAGGTTACTTACTAGCTGCCTTCACGGGGCAAGATATACATACATTCTCAGAAGGGGCAGGTATTTTAGTCAGTAATAAAATACTGTAGTCAATGGAGCAGTGGGGTGGTTAGACTAAAGTGTCTTTTATTGGAGCTTTATCTTAGACTGTGAAGTAGCTGATAAGTTTCTAGAATCTTCTTCGTGCTCTCTTTGAAATTATCTGTATTTTGACAATAATGTAAAAGTTATTTTGTGATAACAATTCCAATTTCGACATCGTCGGTGGTACCGCCAATTAAAAGCCATACTTGATCTCAGGATAAATTGCCGGGCTGAGTGGCTCAGACGGTTGAGGCGCTGGACTTCTGACCCCAACTTGGTAGGTTCTATCCTGGAGGTGGTATTTGTAGGTGCTCAAATACGTCAGCCTCGTGTCGGTAGATTTACTGGCACGTAAAAGAACTCCTGCGGGACCGAATTTCGGCACCTCGGCGTCTTCGAAGACCGTAAATGTAGTTAGTGGGACGTAAAGCAAATAACATTATTATCAGGATAAAATTGTTTACAGATAACGGTAATTATAGCTTGCTCATTAAAATGGAGCTAGTCGCGTGGTATAGGGTTAATGTTATCTGTCTCTTATCTGGAGGCCCCGGGTTCGATTCTCAGACAGCCCAAGGATGTTATTCCTGAACTGAGGGGTCGAACGGGATTAATTGAGGAACTGTCCAATATGAGAGGAAGTGGACCCAGTCATAAAAGTCAAGCAATACACTGAGAATGTCGTCACGCTGGCTACGTGACACTCCAATTTTTCAGACCATTTGGCTGGGCAGCAGCCTTCTTGGCATGCTAACGTTCTGAATAGCCTGAATGTGTCCGAGTTTGCTCATTACGTGTTAGACACTCAGTTAAGTACTGTAGGTCGGCTTTTGTGAAAAGTAAATTTATCAGCATTCCAGGAAAATTACAACTTTTATGTTCCCATTCATCTTTGCTATAATAGTAATAATTCATAACTGTGTTGCTCAGGATAAAATGAAGATCTATTAAAAACCCAATTGATTACTTTGGTTTGAGAACAAAACACGTCCAGTGTTTCAACTGCCGAATAGTATATTTTTCGGAGGTCTGGAATGGGTTCTCTAAGCCTCGAAATGACTCGTGTAGAAGTGATTTCTATGGCCTCCCACCTCAATTTCTGATGAATGTTAGAGCAGTTACTAATCTATAGGACAAGAGTTTTTTCTTCCCAGTCTGAGCCCTATTTCATTACTAATACGTCCACCAGTACAGGCATACTTATAGGCTTAAATTGCACTTGACCGTGATATCCAGAGCAACAACAAAAGAAACCTACGTAGAATGTGGTCACGGTATTGTAAAGTGCTTGGTTAGCGATGGTCTAGCTATTTGGATTATAGCGCCAAGATGACCTGGAGTTCAGCTCGCGGGTTCCCTTTCATCTGTCTCACGGGCAGTGACATCACCAGGGTCTGTCAGCTGACCTCCTCTGTTTGCTAAATAGCTTCTTCCTGCGACTTGAGGACTGGTCCTGGGACAATTAGCCTGAGCCAGCCGCTACATAGCAAACCTTCTCTTTAAATCTCCTTCTACATACTTCAGGAATGGGGAGAGTATCCGTCGAACTCGTCTATGGTATGTGAATACTCCTACGCTTCCAGAAATATTGGAATTAGAGAAAAAAAGACGAAGAAGTGAAGAAAAACCTCACGAAACCAATCCCTCTTGGTATTAACCATCCACAATTTTTCCTTTCGTGAACATACCTTAGAAAGGCTGTGGATGTTGACTCACACCACGGAGTGCAGTCATTCCAGCTATACGTCCTGAACCTCAATAAAAGTACTGTAGATATAACCGAGTATGCACGGTGTATGTATGTTGGGTATTCAGCCCGAAGGCTGGTTGGATCCTCAACAGGTTCACCATTAGCTGTCATAGATGGCCTAGGCGTCACTGAAGAGGCGTACTAGGGAAATGAGGAGTGAGGTAGTTTCCCGTTGCTTTCCTCACCGAGCCAGAAGTTGCTATTGCACATCAGTCTGCCAAGCCCACTGAAATGCCTGCACCAACCGACCCTATGAGCGAAATTTTCACACCATTCATAGCAGGGACTGGCTGCTATGCACGGTATGGCTCTAAAGTAAGTATACTCTACCTATCATTTTCACAGTCATTTTGCAAACAAAAAGCTACATGAGAAATTGGATTGTGTTCCTTTAGTTGTTAAGTTCTACATTTCTAGTTTACCAATTTTATTAGTTTGGCTCTCCAATTCTGGCTTACTCATTTTAGTGCCAAAGCGCCAGTATGTTAGAATATCGGCTACAACTTGGCATTTTCCTTTGAGACAGAGACTGACTGTCCAGTAACTAGCATTACTAGCTAAATGACTTTTAGAACTAAACTGAGGGGACTGAGGTATTAGACCACCTTTCAAACCTTCCCTCTTTCGTACGGTTTCCTTGGTTTAAATATAAGATGGAATATTGTTGATATACCGAGATGTTACTTGTTTTCATTGATTTATCATCAGTGAAAGAAATACTCGCCCACCTCTATGGTGTAGTGGTTAGTGTGATTAGCTGCTACCCCCGGTGGCCCGGGTTCGATTCCTGGCTCTGCCACGAAATTTGAAAAGTGGTACGAAGGCTGGAACGGGGTCCACTCAGTCTCGGGAGGTCAACTGAGTAGAGGTGGGTTCGATTCCCACCTCAGCCATCCTGGAAGTGGTTTTCCATGGTTTCCCACTTCTCCTCCAAGCAAATGCCGGGATGGTACCTAACTTAAGGCCACGGCCGCTTCCTTCCGTCTTCCTTTTCTATCCCTTCCAATCTTCACATCCCACACCCAGGCCCCTGTTCAGCATAGCAGGTGAGGCTGCCTGGGCGAGGTACTGGTCATCCTCCCCAGTTGTATCTCCGATCCGGAGTCTGAAGCTCCAGGACACTGCCCTTGAGGCGGTAGAGGTGGGATCCCTCGCTAAGTCCGAGCGAAAAACCAACCCTGGAGGGTAAACAGATTAAGAAAGAAGAAGAAGAAAGAAATACTCATCTGTTTGCAGATTATTATTATTATTATTATTATTATTATTATTATTATTATTATTATTATTATTATTATTATTATTCTGCTGGAAGTTTTCCCTCACGGTCCCTGGATATGTAGACCAGTCACTTACGATGAACCAGTACTTATCTCACACAACATTAAGAATTGCCTTCTTCTAATTACGAGTAATTCAGTTAGTCGAAACTAGTTGCCCCAAGTATAGGAGGAAGAAGATTATAATTCTTCGCGTATTAAACATAAACAGAGATTTGAAGGAAGCACTCTCAATCCATCCTATTGTGAAAAGTTTGATTCTGAATGTCCTCTCAAGAAATGAAATGAAATGAAATGAAATGGCGTATGCCTTTTAGTGCCGGGAGTGTCCGAGGACGTGTTCGGCTCGCCAGGTGCAGGTCTTTCGATCTGACTCCCGTAGGCGACCTGCGCGTCGTGATGAGGATGAAATGATGATGAAGGCGACATATACATCCAGTCCCGTGCCAGAGAAATTAACCAATGATGATTAAAATTCCCGACACTGCCCGGAATTGAACCCGGGACCCCTGTGACCAAAGGCCAGCACGCTAACCATTTAGCCATTGAGCCGGACTCCTCTCAAGACATTCCGTGAAATACGGCACTGGAGGATGTTCCTGCCTTGTGATATAAGTAACACGAGTATACGGTGATCAAAACTTCACCTTTGTTGGCTTACCGTAGTGCAGATGGCCACATTTCTAAGAGCTATTCAACAAGGGCTTTGAGTCATCCATTGTGGAGCACTCGACTTCGTCCGGCACTCATTCTAACTCGTACTGGCATTTAACATGCAACTTCCTGCCGTAAGATCCCTTGACCAACTTTAGACGTATGGTTGTTGTAATTTCTACAGTACTACAATCAGAATGCTAAGGTGTACACTCGCACCCAAACAGACGTCCCGAAGACTACCAGATATATGCATAAGTTTTTGCCGGTTTTTGTGGTAAAGGAAACACATAACTTTCAAGAGAAATTCTTTTTTTTTTTTTTTTTCAAAATGTTGGCCATCGGCTCCTACACACTTCGCCCATCTTTCAGGTAAGTTATGAATACCATGCCAGAAAAACTGCTTGTCTTTTGCAGCAAACCATTCGTCGAGCCATTTTCCAACTTCCTCGAAATTGCTGAAGTGTTGCTCTGCGAGCGCATGCCCCATTGATGCGAAGAGGTGATAGATGCTAGTTGTTTTACGTCGCACCGACACAGGTAGGTCTTACGGCGACGATGGGACAGGAAATGGCTAGGAGTGGGAAGGAAGCGGCCGTGGCCTTACTTAAGGTACAGCCCCAGCATTTGGCTGGTGTGAAAATGGGAAACCACGGAAAACCATTTTCAGGGCTGCCGACAGTGGGGTTCGAACCTACTATCTCCCGAATACTGGATACTGGCCACACTTAAGCGACTGCAGCTATCGAGCTCGGTGGGTGATAGATGGCGCCAGTTCGGGGCAGTACGGCGGGTGTTTAAGGATGTCCCATCCAAGCGATTTCAAGGTGTCTTTCACTGGTTTTGCTGTGTGAAACGGTGCATTGTCGTGTAACAAAATCACTTTGCCATGTCGTCTGGCCCATTCCGGTCGTCTTTCGATCAATGCGTGATTTAAATTAATCATTTTTTGGCGATAGCGTTGAGTTTGAGTTGGGTCATCATCCAGTAACGCCTCCAATTGCTCGTCTTGCACTTTTGTGGTCTACCAGAGCGCAGTGTCTTTCACATTCAAATCACCATGTTTAAATGGTCGAAACCATGTCTCACATTTTCTAATCGATGGACCGTGTTCACCATATGTTATTACCAGCAAACGATGAATTTCCACAGCCTTTTCCTTTTGATTAAATAAGAAAAACAATGCGTGCCGCAAATGTTCTTTTTCAGGCACAAACGTCGAACGATACAACACAGACGCTAGTGTTTGGCGGAATCAACTTATGTTTGTCGGTAGGTTAATGTCAGGCGAAAAAACTGACGTATGTGTCAAATTCATACGCTGCGTACTGCTCGCTGGCGCCATCTCTTAATGAAACTGGAAAGGACTTATGCATGCACCTGGTATCTTTCGGAACACTGAGATATATGGATTCCTTTAAGCATGACAATCAAATGTCCGTTGCAATGAAAGTAGTTTACAGAAATTTTCAGATTCTTTCATTATCTCTTCTCAGAGATCTTAATTTCATTCCACTTTTCCGAGAAATGCCACATACCGTAGCTTATTCACTCAAGCGTCACGTATGTTTTTCTGGGCTGGTATAGCACATGTTGTTTAATATTACGGACAAAATAGAATGTAAATTACAGGAGCGAGTTTTCCGTGGTGCCTCATTTTCACACCAGACAAATGTTGGGGCTATACCTTAATTAAGGCCAAGGTCGCTGCCTTCCCAGTCCTAGCCTTTTCCCATCCTTGATGTGTTAGTAATACGTTAAACAAGTAGCAAAAGAATTTAAATTAATTATTCATTTTGACGTTAAAGCTTCTTGTTTATTTGTGTACCGGGCGAGTTGGCCGTGCGCGTAGAGGCGCGCGGCTGTGAGCTTGCATCCGGGAGATAGTAGGTTCGAATCCCACTATCGGCAGCCCTGAAGATGGTTTTCCGTGGTTTCCCATTTTCACACCAGGCAAATGCTGGGGCTGTACCTTAATTAAGGCCACGGCCGCTTCCTTCCAACTCCTAGGCCTTTCCTATCCCCATCGTCGCCATAAGACCTATCTGTGTCGGTGCGACGTAAAGCCCTTAGCAAAAAAAAAAATGTTTATTTGTATCGTCCCACATGATTATTTGACGGTTCATAATACAAATGTGAGACTACATTGTCCAAATTACATGAGCGCACAGTACTACAGACTAATATGCGCATCGGAAAACACAAAACAACAACAGCATCATCATCATCAACAACAACTTGCAGGCCACGTATATCGTAGAATAGTGACGTATAACCAATATTCCAAAGTCACTATTTTATCCTACTGACAGGGTAACTCTCGCCTGTTGGAAAGTGAGATCACTGTGCATTCCTCAGTCATGAGTGTTGGCCTAAAACGTACTATATTTTTACAGTTTGTTTTACGTCGCACCTACACAGACATATGTCTTATGGCGTCGATGGGATAGGAAAGGGCTAGGAGTGGGATGGAAGTGGCAGTGGCCTTAATTAAGGTACAGCCTGAGGTGAAAATGGCAAAACCACGGATACGAATCTTTAGGGCTGCCGACAGTGGGGTGCGAACCCACTATCCCCCGAATGCAAGCTCACAGCTGTGCGACTCTAACTACACGGCCAGCTCGCTTGGCAGGTTTACTCAGTGTTTCGATACGTGAGTTGCGGGGCTTCAAAGTTAATACCTGGTAGTTATGCATCCTCGGCGGGTTTCAGTATAAAATGAGCATCTTGAACAATATTACATATTTTCAGAACATATTTTATTCACTCTGGTGATATAGACAATAACTTACTGTTGATTTCACGTCTCCTGTCTCGAACGCAAGAGACGATCCATCTACCACGAGGTTTTTCTTACTGTTCGGGAATAAAAATTATATATTCCAGTTGAACAGGTGAAATCAGGTTATTTGTGGTATGTGTGCCGACATTGATGTGTTATGTGCAGCGAAAAAGATAAATGTGTAAATATTTACAAACTAGTCCGCCTCTGTGGTGTAGTGGTTAGCGTGATTAGCTGCCACCCCCGGAGGCTCGGGTTCGATTCCCGGCTCTGCCACGAAATTTGAAAAGTGGTACGAGGGCTGGAACGGGGTCCACTCAGCCTCGGGAGGTCAACTGAGTAGAGGTGGGTTCGATTCCCCCCTCAGCCATCCTGGAAGTGGTTTTCCGTGGTTTCCCACTTCTCCTCCAGGCGAATGCCGGGATGGTACCTAACTTAAGGCCACGGCCGCTTCCTTCCCTCTTCCTTGCCTATCCCTTCCAATCTTCACATCCCTCCACAAGGCCCCTGTTCAGCATAGCAGGTGAGGCCGCCTGGGCGAGGTACTGGTCATACTCCCCAGTTGTATCCCCCGACCAAGAGTCTGAAGCTCCAGGACACTGCCCTTGAGGCGGTAGAGGTGAGATCCCTCGCTAAGTCCGAGGGAAAAACCGAACCTGGAGGGTAAACAGATGATGATGATGATGATGATTTACAAACTAAATGCATTCATAACTCCCGTGAGCCTCAGCTTGGCCGGGGTCTAAGGCTGGATGCCCTTCCTGACTCCACGTGGTTTTCAGATTAAAATCTCTACCAGGATCGACTAGGGTTCGAATCTCAGCCTTCCGGGTGGACAGCTTAGTCACTGGAATAATCACACTCCCCTCTCCCTTTGTTACACCTGGTATATGTATAAAATGTTACTTTTGCCTATACATTTAAATTTTAAGCCAATACTTCGTTTAAGGGAAATCTCGGATGAGGTGTAAAATGATCAATACCTTTGGTTTTTGGAAATCAAATCTACTGATGTGATTGGCATGAAAGTTGGTATTTATCAGAAGATGCTCTGGAAATAAAGTTAGGCAGCAATTTATTACAATATCCCTAAGTAGAGGTATTTCCTATGTGTTTTGCACGTATTTCCACAATGTTTACATTTTCGAAAAGAGTGCAGGCAAAGAAAACTGTAGGAAAACCTATTTTGTCTGTAAAGTATTCACCGTGGAGGCTGGTTGAATCCTCAAATAGTATAAAAATGTTATGCCGTTGTAGAGAAACAGCAAACCACTATTGTAGCGCCGTAATGAGGCATGCAGGGCGTGATGAGGAGTGAAATAATTTGCCATTGCTTTCTTCACTGAGCCAGAAAGTGCTACTGCAGGGCGACCAGCCTTACCAGAAGCAACTTTCTTAACATCCGCACACACAAGTCGAGCTCCGAATATCATCTCTCATACCTCAGCAGCTCCATACTGTATGAGACCGAGACATTGGTGGAAGCTACAATTTGCTCTGGCCTTTGCCCTTTAAATTTAACTGCTTGAATACCTCTTGGCTGTTTGCCTCGGAGTGTCTGTAATACAGATGGGCGAGTGGTTAGCGTCCGTAGGTACAGTGCGGTCATATCGGGTTCAAGGCGCGTCAATGCCTTAATTTTATCTTTCTTGTATTACTTTTTTTTTTTTGCATATTTTTTCAAGTTGATTTACGTCGCACCAACAGACATAGGTCTTATGGTGACGATGGGACAGGAAAGGGCTAGGAGTGGGAAGGAAGCGACCGTGGCCTTAATTAAGGTACAGTTCCAGCATTTGCCTGGTGTGAAAATGGGAAAGCACGGAAAACAATCTTCAGGGCTGCCGACAGTGGGGTTCGAACCCACTATCTGCCGAATTCTGGATACTGGCCGCACTTAAGCGACTGCAGCTATCGAGCTCGGTTTACTTCTTTTTTTTGCTAGTGGTGTAACGTGGCACTAACACACCGAAGGTTTTCGGCGACGCAAGGATAGGGAAGGAAGCGGACTTGGCCTTAATTAAGGTACAGTTCCAGCATTTGCCTGGTGTGAAAATGGAAAACCACGGAAAATCATCTTCAGAGCTGCCGACGGTGGGGTTCGAACTCTCCATCTCCCGAATGCACGCTCACAGCCACGTGATCGGACCACATAGCCAACTCGCTCGGTTTTCCATTTTTCTCTTCTTCCCCTATTTATTTTTATCTGTTTGTGTCTTTGTTCACGCGAACTAGGAATTGCGCTGATTAAATATAGGGCCTAACCTACATCATAAACTCTTTTACTATCGCCCTATCTTGTCACTTTTCTTTCTTAATATGTTACCCTCCAGGGTTGGTTTTACCCTCGGACTCAGCGAGGGATCCTACCTCTACAGCCTAAAGGGCCTGGAGCGTGAGACTTTGGGAGGGATCCTACCTCTACAGCCTAAAGGGCCTGGAGCGTGAGACTTTGGGTCGAGGGATACAACTGGAGAGGAGGGCCATTACCTCACCCAGGCAGCCTCACCTGCTATGCTGATCAGGGTCCTTGTGGGGGGTGAGATGGGAAGATTGGAAGAGGGAAGGAAGTGGCCGTGGCCTTCAGTTAGATACCATCGCAGCATTTACCTGGAGGAGAAATGGGAAACAACGGAAAACTACTTCCAGGTAGGCTGAAGTGGGAATCGAACCCACCTTTACTCGGTTGACCTTCCAAGGCTGAGCTGAGTGGACCCCGTTCCAGCCCTCGTACCGCTTTTCAAATTTCGTGGCAGAGCCGGGAATCGAACCCGGACCCCGGAGTTGGCAGCTAATCACGCTAACCACTACACCACAGAGGCGGACATCTTGTCACTCTCATCTTAAAAATCTCTCCCCTTTCCATTAGTTTTATAACCATTGCTTCAATATGATAAGAGGTGAAGAGGCAGTCAAACCGTGGACATTTTTAAAATAGAAAATCGGTAAGATACTAAGTAAAATAAAAAATAATAAAAGCAACCATGATGTGAATTGTAGAATGCTATTTACAATGTTATCTGTAAAAGTCTGCAATAACTTTTCTTGGTAATTTCATAAATCACTCTTTTTTGTCGTAGAATAAAGCATTGCAGGTTACATTGTAAGATATAGCGTGCCCACGTATAATATACGGACAAATACATTGTGAATTGATAGAGCGAGTGGCTGCGTGGTTTAGGTCACATAGCTGCCAGCTTGTATTCAGGAGTTAGTGGGTCCAAACGCCACTGTCGGCAGCGTTGAAGTTGGTTTTCCATTATCTCCCATTTTCACACCAGGCAAATGCAGGGGCTGTACGTTAAAGAAGGCCACGGCCGCTTCCTTTCCAGTTCTCGCACTTCCCTGTCCCGTCGTCGCCATAGACGTATTTGTGTCGGTGCGATGTGAAGCCAATTAGACATTTATTAAGAATGTAGGCACATTTTTGAAGTGTAATTAATGGAATATTATGCCACATTTTTTATGAGAAAAATTAGCGCTCACCAACGAATATCAGTGTTTTCTCGAGTTAATTAAAGTAAGAAGAAAAGAAATGGGAGAAGAAAAGAAAAAGTAAAAATGAGAAGCTAGCACTCCATGAAACCGAGATCAGGAATGCTGACCATCGCTTCCGTACATATTCCAACACAAATTGCCAACATGAATGGAGACTGATAGAGAGCTATTTTTATGATTAAATAAGGGTCAATAGCACAAACCGTCGGACGCGTGCCTGTTCAATTTTGACGTAGATCAACCTCCCAAAATTTGAAAGAAATCACTCAGTATCACTGATCTGCATTTAGTGCTGTCGCCCAGGCGGCAGGTTCCGTATAAGTTGTGTACCTAGTCTTTTCTTAAATGATTTCAGAAAAAATGATAATTTATCGAAGATCTCATTTGGTAAATTATTCCAATTCCTCATTCCTCTACCTATAAGTGAATATTTGCCACAATTTGTCCACATGACTTCCAAATTTATCTTCATATTATGATCTTTCCTACTTGTAAGAACTCCACAAAAGCTTGTACGTCTACTAATGTTATTCCGCGACACCTCTCCGCTGTGATTGCTCGGATCATACCGCTTAGTCGAGTAGCTCCACTCCTTACTCCCAAGTCTTTGCAGCCCAAAGTTTGCAACATGTTCGTAACACTACTCTTTTGTCGGAATTCATCCAGAACAAATTGTGCTGCATTCCTTTGGATCTTTTCCACTTCTCGAATCAAGTAATACTGGTGAGAGTCCCATACGTTGTAATCACACTCTAATTGGGGTCTTACCAATTACGTACACGCCCTCTCTTTACATCCTTACTACAACCCCTAAATACACTCATGACCTCTCCTTACATTAACACCTATGTACTTACAGTGTCCACCTCTTCGCTAAGCCCATAGCTGTGGCCTCATCTTGCGACTGTGATCTTCTCCCAAGGTATTCCACACTCTCGAGGCGAATAGGACCTTAGCTGACATCTTTGGGCACACACCCAATTGTCACCTATAATCACACTATATGTCACCACACCAAATGTCCGACTCGTTGGCTGAACGGTCAGCGTATTGGCCTTCGGTCCAGAGGGTCCCGGGTTCGATTCCCGGCTGGGTCGGGGATTTTAACCTTAATTGGTTAATTCCAATGGCACAGGGGCTGGGTGTATGTGTTGTCTTCATCATCATTTCATCCTCATCACGACATGCAGGTCGCCTACAGGCGTCAAATAGAAAGACCTGCACCCCGTCCTGGGATATCCCGGCTCTAAAAGCCATACGACGACAACACCAAATATCAGTCACGTTTCCACACACTCGGAAACACATGTACTAAGCCTTCAAAACCAATCAACAATACCATTACCCTAACTAGCTCACTTCTGCTGCCACTCATCTTCACAAGATCATTACTGTCGTAATTGAACAAAAGGTAACACTTCAACAGCAGTAGGTATTAATCTCGACATTTTAACATTCGTTTTCATTTACTGTACATAATCTGCTGCGACACAGTCTCAGACCCTAAACTGGACTGGGAGGGCCCACGGAAAGTAAACGATGGTTGGTACGTGTGGATGTTGGCGGGGTGGTTGTAGGGCTGTTTTCCCGTCTGTTATGTAAAAAAACAAAATAAACAAGGCATCACTTATATGTGTGTTAGATTGACTGTAGAGTTGAATAGGTGATAGGCAAAATGTTATAAAATAATAAATAACGCATGAAAATGCACTAGAACTCCAACGACCTCATATGAGATCCTCATGCACGAAAGGGTCAAAATTTATATAATCTTGAGGAATATCAGAATATCGGAATTTTTCCTTAACCATTCTGCTGCGACACAATCTCAGACCCTGATTCCTGCTTCTGAATGAGTTAAATGACGCGTACTGCTTAGACAAATTCTTTCGTTCTTTCCGACCGATTTCTGTGAATTTAAGACTGGTTGTAGTAGTATAACCACTAACCCACAGCCTCCTCTGTTCAGTGCTGTATGATGAGGTGTTTGATAGTTCCAAGTTGCAGTTAGAAGAAGCAGATTGTTAATGGCTTCCTGTGCCAAATGACTCGGTCACTGTTTTGTTTTATGCGATATGTTTTACCAAGGTACAGATTCTGAACATGTACTGAAATTAAAGTCAACGGGCCGAGTAGCTAAGGCTATAGAGCTCTGGCCTTCTTAACCTAAATTGGCAGAATCGATTCTGTCTCAGGCCTATGGTAATTGGAAGGAGCTCAGATGTCGGCCTAATGTGGGAGATTTACTGGCGTGTAAAAGAAATTCTGCGGGACAAAATTCCGGTACCTCGGCGACTCCGAAAGCCATAAAATTGTAGTTAGTGGGACGTAAAACTATTATTATTATTATTTGCTAGGGGCTTTACGTCGCACCGACACAGATAGGTCTTATGGCGACGATGGGATAGGAAAGGCCTAGGAGTTGGAAGGAAGTTGCCGTGGCCTTAATTAAGGTACAGCCCCAGCATTTGCCTGGTGTGAAAATGGGAAACCACGGAAAACCATCTTCAGGGCTGCCGATAGTGGGATTCGAACCTACTATCTCCCGGATGCAAGCTCACAGCCGCGCGCTTCTACGCGCACGGCCAACTCGCCCGGTATTTTTATTATTATTATTATTAAAGTCCTTTATAATTATCACTAGCATTCAATAATCGTAACACAAGTGTGCTGTCGATATCTCTTACTTGGCTTTGTCACATACTCTTACAGCTAACTCTTCAGCTGAACTGTGTTATAACGTTGCAGTAAACTTAACAGCTAATAATTACCGAGCTCGATAGCTGCAGTCGCTTAAGTGCGGCCAGTATCCAGTATTTGGGAGGTAGTGGGTTCGAACCCCACTGTCGGCAGCTCTGATGATGGTTTTCCGTGGTTTCCCATTTTCACACCAGGCAAATGCTGCGGCTGTACCTCAATTAAGGTCACGGTCGCTTCCTCCCCACTCCTAGCCCTTTCATGCCCATCGTCGCCATAAGACCTATCTGTGTCGGTGCGACGTAAAGCAACTTGCAAAACACAGATAATAATAATAATAATAATAATAATAATAATAATAATAATAATAATAATAATAATAATAGTCCGCTTCTGTGGTTTAGTGGTTAGCGTGATTAGTTACCACCCCCGGAGGCCCGGATTCAATTCCCGGCTCTGCCACGAAATTTGAATAGTGGTACGAGGGCTGGAACGAGGTTTACTCAGCCTCGGGAGGTCAACTGAGTAGAGGTGGGTTCGATTCCCACCTTAGCCATCCTCGAAGTGGTTTTCCGTGGTCTCCCACTTCTCCTCCAGGCAAATGCCGGAATGATACCTAACTTAAGGCCACGGCGGCTTCCTTCCCTCTTCCTTGCCTGTCCCTTCTGATCTTCCCATCCCCTACAAGGCCCCTGTTCAGCATAGCAGGTGAGGCCGCCTCGGCGAGATACTGGTCCTCCTTCCCAATTTTATCACGCCGACCCAAAGTCTCGCGTTCCGGACACTGCTCTTGAGGCGGTAGAGGGGGGATCCTTCGCCGAGCCCCAGGCGAAAACCTACCCTGGAGGCTAAACATATTGAAATGAAATGGCGTATGGCTTTTAGTGCCGAGAATGTCCGAGGACATGTTCGGCTCGACAGGTGCAGGTATTTCGATTTGACACCCGTAGGTGACCTGCGCGTCATGATGAGGATGAAATGATGATGAAGACGACAGATACACCCAGTGCCAGTGAAATTAACCAATGATGGTTAAAATTCCCGACCCTGCCGGGAATCGAACCCGGGACCCCTGTGACCAAAGGCCAGCACGCTAACCATTTAGCCATGGAGCCGGACGCTAAACATATTGAGAAAGAAAGAAAGAAAGAGAGAAAGAAAGAAAGAAAGAAAGAAAGAAAGAAAGAAAGAAAGAAAGAAAGAAAGATGATGATGATAATAATAATAAAAACAATAATAATAATAATAATAATAATAATAATATTGAACAGCGCCCTCTCAACTACTATTAAGTCTTAAAGGACATTGGTTTATAGGAGTTTTGACCTGATGGAGGATCATTAATGCCATTAAATCACTGACTCGATCTTTAAGTATTCTTAATGACAACTAACTGACCGGAGATTCCATCCTCAAACTTCAATGCAGATGACAGTGCGTAACAAACTGTATCACCTAGCCGACCTTGGATCGAATAGAAAAAATGTTTAGATGTGCACGAATGAAAGCTGAATAAAGCCGGTTCGTCAATGAATTCAAATAATATACAACACATAGTCCTACCAGCTTTCTAAAGCAGCCTATTGTCAGTCAGAGAATACAAGATTTTTCTGATATGTCATTATTTTAAATATTTCATGTAACCGTCAAGGAATGTTTCATGAACTTCTTCCGAATGATGTTCTACCCAATATCAAAACTCATGGACATCATTGATAACTGAAGGTATGGTTACGACTTCTCGAATTCAGTCGTTAAAGAATGTGGCGTAAAGGAATGTCGTCTAATTATCCAGCTCTAGGAGCCAGGATTAAGGCCATTTGGAATGCTTTTCATTTCTCCTGAGAATCCTCTTAGTTAAAAAGAACATCAGAGCACATTCTTGAGCAACTATTTGTAATTCATCACTTGACTCCAATGAAATATACTGTACTTACCTATATAATTCATTGCCATGGTCGAAATAACCAACTCTTGACGAACTGTGCTGTTTTGTTCCATCTAACCCTATCCTGTGTTACACCACTCGACAACCATTAATTATTTTTCATTTTCTTCTTTTGAGTAAGAAAGCCTCATTAACATTTTCATTAAGTAATTACTGCCATCATGCCTGAGGACTTTCTGATAATCAGTGAGAAACCATGATCACGCTGCAGGCTGTGGACTGTTCCACCTGTGTAAGTCTCAGAAAAAGAGACGACAGATGAATCAATTTCCCTTGCAGTATTCAATCTGAGTGTTTTCTCGTGTGCAAATTAAATGTATTTATAGTTGTATCGCTCGGTACTAACTGCCACTAAAGGAATAATATTTATATGACGGTTCGTAAAATGTTCCTTTTTTCAATTTGCTTTACGTCGCACCGACACAGACAGGTTTTATGGTGACGCTGGATAGGAAAGGGCTAGGATTGGGAAGGAAGCGACCATGGCCTTCATTAAGGTACAGCCCCACCATTTGCTTGGTGTGAAAATGGGGTGCCATCAGTGAATTTCGAACCCACTACCTCCCGAATGCAAGCTAGCAGCTACGTGAATGAAACCGCGCAGCCATTCACTCGGTTTTAAATTATTTTCCTCTTAAATAGTTCTCATTTTTTTTAGATGTGTTACCGCACGACTTATATCTATTGATTATTCTATTTTTTTCTTATAATATTTACCTCCACCTGCTCCTCCTTGTATACCCCTAGCGTAATAAATACCGGGGAATGATGTTATTCGGCTCACTCTCTAACCTGTATTTTCGTTACCATTTCTAGAACACCTAATGTGCACACAACCAAATCAATTGCACTACTCCCATGCGTTGTAGTATATGTCAGCTTTCCTATTTCATCCCCCTGCCACCATCCATTCAGGTTACACAGGTTTTGTGTAACACATGATTCTTTATCCTGACTGCTTCTGCTATCTAACACTAGATATAGCCCTTCTTTACTATATGCTGGGATTGCCTCCCTGATTCGTGTATTTCAGTCTTCCATTATAACAGTTGCTGGGCCGATGACCTTAGATGTTAGACCCCTTTAAATAACAAGCATCATCATCATCATGACAATTGCTGCTTTTTCAATTCTATCTCTATTTTTTTTTTGTTATTTTTTGTTATTTGCTTTACGTCGCACCGGCACAGATAGGTCTTATGGCAACGATGGGACAGGGAAGGGCTAGGAGTGGGAAGGAAGCGGCCGTGGCCTTAATTAAGGTACAGCCCCAGCATTTGCCTGGTGTGAAAATGGTAAACCACGGAAAACCATCTTCAGGGCTGCCGACAGTGGGGTTCGAACCCACGATCTCCCGAATAGTGGATACTGGCCGCAATTAAGCGACTGCAGCTATCGAGCTCGGTAATTCTATCTCTAATTAAGTTAATATATTCTATTAGAGCCTCAAAAAAGTTTGTATGTGGTGACCTGTGCGTATGATTATATAGTAACCCTACATATATACATCTCTCAGCTGACTAAATTAGAGCCACAATTTGACAACATTCTGGATTTAAAAAACCAAACGTCATATCTCTCACTAAAATGAGTTTTACATTTTACACTGATAACATTGTACAGTGTAATTTTATTAATTTCTTTATAGTCTTTTGTTTCTGATAAAACGTCGTCTTGACCCTCCTCCCACTCAGACTCGAGACTTGATATGTTGCCCTCAGGGTCCAACAATTTGGAGATCCCTGGTCTACAAAGTCGTAACCCATAAAACTCATCAACATAAACATTACTTTTACTGTTGGGATTTGAGGTTTGCTCTGTCTCTTTAGTGCCACTCCTCTCCATTATATGGCATTGCTGTCGCAATTACGCAATCTAACCCGTCAACGGCGGGTATGCAACAGCTATTGATAAATACAAGATGTATCAAAATTCAGTATTCCAACTTCGAGGGATGATAGAAGAGACCGAAATAAGCGTTTTTTGTAAAAAAGCACGGGTCTGGAACGAATTATTGACTGACAAAATCAGAAAGTGCACTGTAAGAATGTAAATTAATTATGACTGTCATACTTCAAAAGCATCAATATTACGTATTAAACATGCCGTGACCTCAGAATGCAATGTTCGCGCTGCAACAACACGCAGTACGAGAGTGTATGAGACCACCAATTGAATCCGAGGAAGAGCTCGTCGGTCGGGTGCTTGCAGCCGCGCACTCTCCTCAGCAAATGCCTGGGATCTTTAAACTTGTACGACAGGCAGAGCGTGTACTGAAGCAGGAGGACGCACTTTTAAAAAGTTTTAAAATAAAACATTACATTTAAACTGTCACGTAATAGTTTCATTCTCGATCACCACAAAATGTACTTCAACTATTGATTTCTGACCTATGGTTATTTAAAAAGATCTGTTTTTTTTCTCTTCTATTAGCCATAGACATTCAAGTATTGAATTTTGATACAATACACAAATAACAACAGGCTACCCCCCCCCCTTGTATGTATAGACCGTTCTTACGGTAATGCACCTAAGGAAGCTATAAATTATTTACTCTGAAGTACTCTTCGAAGTAGTTACTCGTGATTTGTTTATGCTGCAGCGAGTAATAGGACTAGTAAATGAAATGCCGTATGGCTTTTAATGCAGGGAGTGTCCGAGGATATGTTCGGCTCGCCAGGTGCAGGTCTTTTGATTTGACTCCCATAGGCGACCTGCGCGTCGTGATGAGGATGAAATAATGATGAAGACGACACATACACCCAGCCGCCGTGCCAGCGAAATTAACCAATGGTGGTTAAAATTCCCGACCCTGCCGAGAATCGAACCCAGGACCCCTTTGACCAAAGGTCAGCTCGCTAACTATTTAGCCATGGAGCCGGACAATATGACTAGTATCTGGAAGTGAGAGTAAACAGGGTCCTTCCACTATCCAAGGAAGCTCGGCGATTTTAGCCTGTAATGTTTTTCTCTCCTTAGCTCTTGGACGATGTGTCGCTAGTCCTGTCACTGAAGAGTAGTGAAGAGGGCTTTGCCTATTTGCGCAGTCTCCGATCAAGATTGCCAAGAAATAAGGTTAGAAAGCCGTCACGCTGACTACGTCACACTCAGACCACACCTTCAGATCACATGGCTGAGTAGCGGTCGTCTTAGTAAGCCAAGATCTATAATGAGATGTACCCCGTGGGGAAGACTGTAAGTACTTAGGTGTTAATGTAAGGAATGTTCTTCATTGGGGTAATCATATTAACGAGGTGTTTAAGAAAGATTAGAGAACTATTCCCCTGTTTCTTTAGAGTATGTACGAGTCGTAGTAATGATGTAAAGGAGAGGGCGTGTAAGTCTCTGGTAAGATCCCAATTAGAGTGTGGTTCCAGTGTATGGGACCCACACCAGGATTACTTGATACGAGAACTGAAAACGATCCAAAGGAAAGCAGCAGCACGATTTGTTCTGGGTGATTTCCGACAAAGGAATAGTTTTACGAAAATGCTGCAAACTTTGGGCTGGAAAGACTTGGGAGTAAGGGGACGAGGTGCTCGACTATGTGGTATGTTCCGAGCTATCAGTGGAGAGATGGTGTGGAATGACATTAGTAGACGAATAAGTTTGAGTGGAGCTTTTAAAAGAAGAAAATACCACAATATGAGGATAAAGTTGGAATTCGGGAGAACAAATTGGGGCATATGTTCATTTATAGGACGAAGAGTGAGGTATTGGATTAAATGATCAAAGGGAATGTTGATAAATTTCCAAGTTCTTTGAGAACGTTTAAGGGAAAGCTAGGTAAGCAATTGATAGGGAATCTGCCAGCTGGACGACAGACCTAAATGCATATCATTGATTATTGAGTATTTAGTTACATTTTTGATGATATGGCGAAATTATTTCGATTCGTAGGAAGTAATAGATGAACAGATAAGTTAATCTACAGTGATATATGTTTATAAAGCGCAAATGCACGAAAGCAGGGATCGTTTGTAGATATAATTGGCGAGACATTTGTAATTCGTTGATGATTGTTTCCTCAGATAACAAATCCATTATAAATGAACCTACAGAAAATTCGAATCACTCATCAAATTAGGGTAGAGTTAGAGCTGCGGAATATGTGTAACAGTGACCTGCAACAGCACAAGCTCAACCTATCGTATTCCCTCCACAAATCCTCTGAAAAGGCGCATCGTGATTTTGGCTAGAGCTTCCGAATGTTTCCGATGAATAGCGAAGTAACGCACATAACGAGCGTTCGGTGTTTGTTGAATGCTCCTCTCGTAGTAGAAGAAAAATGTAGCTCTGGCCAGTAGGCCTAGCTATACCATTTTAGCGCATATGGACACAAAAATCGCATTTAACTTACCAACCATGATGACTGATATTTTAGCGCGAAGTTTAACGGACTAAATTTCACAAAAATAAATTGCAGTTGTTGAAGAAAATTAAAATTGTTGTTGTACTTTTGAGAACTATAATCCACTTGCCTCCTTCCAGAGTATCTTCATAGCTTATTTTCCCATCGAGATCACGGGCAAAATCACAAGTATATTTTATGTTTTAATTATTGACTGTGCAGTGAATGGGGTTCACTCAACATTGTGAGATCGCCTGCGGTTCTGCCGGAATGACAGAAAGCTGGTTCAGTCAGCAAAGCCAAGCAGTATAACTAAGGAAGTGGTTACGCTGACCTCGTCGCACTCCGATACCTGCAAACCATTTGGCTAGACAGCGGTCATCTTGACAAGCTAAAGGTCGTTAACAGACCACTGTTTAGTTTACTACAGCGTTTCTTACAAGCCCCTTCATACATTCATAAAATAATCTTGTATTAGTGGAACTTCTTTTCGACATCCGTCCATAATTAACAGTTTTCAACCTACCGGCACCGCTTCCTGTGCAAATATCAGCAAGCGACCTGTCTGCTTTTCTGAGTAAAATAATGAGGAAAATTTTACACCAACATAATTGCAGTTTGCAGTTCCTCTCCTTAAAGTATGTTTTAAATAACTGTAGAGAAGATTATTTTATTATGTCTCTTTTGTGTTCTGATTGCTCTCTTCAGTTGATTTAGCTCTACAATTATAATATTTTGTTACAGAGATCCTTCACACTCATCCTGCAGGCTGTGGATTACGACAATTCAACACATCCTCGTAAGTACCTCTTAAAAAAATATACTTTCCTCATGTTGATCTGTTTCATAGCAAAAACAATAGATGTGTTAAATAGTGTGAATTAATGTATCTCCCGGCCAGTTGACAGCAAGTGTGCAACCATGCGTCCGTGTGTTTTCTGATTATGTTCGAATTAACACTAACCTTGGTTCTAACTTCTGTATCAAATGACGCGTTAAGCCGAGTAAGATCGTCTCTGGCTTCTCACCATAGTACAAATCCCGACCAATGCATGCGTATTTTTTAAATTGAAAAATAATATCCCTGTGGTTCGGATTCCACGTAAAACTGGTGGTCTCATGGCTAATTTGAGGATATCAGCAGTCACGTAAAACTACAAGCTTGCTTATTTCTTCTTTTCATTCCTGTGTTAGCTCAAATCTCAATGATTTTGGGCATGGTTTCTCAATGGTACGCGAACCTTCCGATGCTGGTATGAGAGCTTGGTAGTAAATACTGAATATTATTGCAAAATCTCGTGTATTGTTTAATGCATTCTTACATTGTTACCTCAAAACTTACTATCACGTTTCTACTTGTTTCTTATTTTTGTCAATCTGTTAGAAATAGTAACTGAGCCGTATCCAAGTCATGAATGCCACTTTTAAGAGGAAGAATGCATTTAAGTATCTACATGCAAGAATAAACAGGTAGTTAAAAATAATTTATTAAGAAACGACCTCGTGACGACTAGAACGACTATTGTTTTCCGGTCCAAAACAACACTTCGGCAGCGGATTCCAGTTCTCTGACGCTAGGCAGGAGTGCTTCAATGCAGGGTTCTTGCATCTTCGCACTGGAAGAAAGCCAGCGATCAGAAAACGAACATTGGAAAATCAGTCGTCTCTATTTAAGATTGGATTTAACTTATACTAGAGCAGAAGGTCCACTTATTCTTCCAAGAATTTGACCAGCGAACTTAATTCTTCCTGGCTGTGTGTCGTATCGTACATCGTAACTGCAAACTACTACACTTTCATTCGATATCCTTCGCTATTCTGCTATCCTCCGGTAATACACAGTCTTAATATTTGAATTAGTCCATAGGCGTCATTCTCGTATTCAGACACAGTAGTGAAAATTTACAGGATCAAGGATCACTCGGCTAAGTTAAGCTAAGCTAACCTCACACCTTGGTTAAGTTAACCTAAGTTCAGTTAGCTTCACACTTTGGCAAGGGCTTAACTCACGCTAGGTAAGGGTTTAACCCCACATTTTGCAGGGGCTTAACCTCACGCTGATCACGAGTTAACCTAACCTAACCCAACCTAACTTTATGTTAGCTGAAAGTTTGAAGTTATCTTCACTGCCTGTTTTATACGCCCGGCTGCCCTTCTCGACAGGACTTAATCTCACTAAGGCTGAGGTAGGAGCTGAGGCGGGGAGTAAGGCTGAGGCTAACGCTTACCTAACTGGCTGCTCGAAAAGTAACTAAAGTTAGTGCGGAGTTAACCTCACCAGCTCTTTTTACGCCAGGCTGCCCTTCCTTACACCAGGTTGCCCTTCTCTACACTGTTTTAAAGTTTTGAAGTAAAAATGAAGTTTAGAGTTTAAAAAATCAGTCGGGGTGAAAAGAATCAGTACCGCTCCTGTTCAAGACAAAAGATACGATAAGATTGGCCACTGGCCACTGCACAATAGCAATAAACAAACGTGTAAGTTGTGTGTCAAGGCTAAACCTCGAGTAAGATGTTCTAAATGGGAAGTGGCGTTCTGCCTACATGACAAAAAAATTTTTTGCTGCAGTACCATAACAAAGAGTAGATCATAGCATTAGTTTGTTTCAATTTTGACCCACTTATTGTATTTGTAGTTAGGGTTATGACATTCACGGTAACAGAGAATGAAATTTCTTTTCTGGTATGGTATGAAGGCGAGCAGTAAGGAAACCATAGTGCAGGGTCGACCCATAGTTGTTTCTGTGTTTATATTAAAATTGTGCAACATTTTATTGTGGTACGAACAGTAAAGAAACAAGGGACTCTAAGTAGCGCAGAGTTTTTGTGCATATTATTGTATTTTATTATGTGACACTTAATTGTGCAGAAGTCAGAATAAAAATATATTCACACAGTACAAAAATCGACCTTGTAATTTATATTTGGGGCACCTATTCCCACAGGGTTCTATTGCTATTTGCTTTACGTCGCACCGACACAGATAGGTCCCATGGCGACGATGGGATAGGAAAGGCCTAGGAATTGGAAGGAAGCGGCCGTGGCCTTAATTAAGGTACAGCCCCGGCATTTGCCTGGTGTGAAAATGGGAAACAACGGAAAACCATCTTCAGGGCTGCCGACAGTGGGGCTCGAACCCACTATCTCCCGATTACTGGATACTGGCTGCACTTAAGCCACTGCAGCTATCGAGCTCGGTCCCTCAGGGTTCATATGTACCCACGAAAATATCTCGTACCAGGAATAAAAAGAACACTTCAAAAAAGTGATTTTGGTGTAGTCTGATATCTGCTCATGCCAAATTTCATTTTTTTAACAAGAAAATGTTGGACTAGAAAGGGTTAAAATATCCTCCGACATTTTTAACGTCAAAACTCATTTTTACCATAACAAATTTGAAAGAAACATTCGGGAGTGAGTTGATCACTATCACCAGTTAGAGGATATTCTTGTATGAATGTTAAACTAAAAATCAATTTTCGAGGACCATCGGTTTAGGCGTTGAAAATTTTTTTGATTAAGGGTTTTTTCACCCCCGACCGATTTTTTACTCTAAACTCCATGTTTACTTCAAAAATTTAAAACAATGTAGAGATGGGCAACCTGGTGTAAGGAAGGGCATCCTGGCGTAAAAGAGACGGCGAGGTTAACTCCGTACTAACGTTAAGTACTTTTCGAGTAGCCAGTTAGGTCACCGTTAGCCTCAGCCTTAGACCCCACCTCAGCTCCTGCCTCAGCCTTAGACCCCACCTCAGCTCCTGCCTCAGCCTTAGTGAGCTCTGTCGAGAGGAGCAGCCGGGTGCAAAAATCAGTCAGTGACGTTAACTGCGCACACTTAGCTAACGTTAAGTTGGGTTGGGTTGGGCTAGGTTAGGCGTGATCACCGTAAGGTTAAGCCCTGCCAGGGTGTAAGGCCCCCGCCAATGTGTGAGCCCCTGCTCTTAGCTGAAGTGTGAGCCCCGGCAAAGTGTAAGCCTCTCCAAAGTTTGAGGTTAAGCCCCTGCCAGGATGTGAAGTTAGGCCGCTGATCTTAGACAGGGTGTGTAGCTAAGCCGCTGACAAGGTGTGAGGTTAAGCCCCTGCTCTTATTTAAAGTGTGAGTTTAAGGCCCTGCCAAAGTGTAAGCCCCTCCGAAGTTTGAGGTTAAGCACCATTGTGAAGTTAGGCCCCTAGTATGAGGTTAGGCCCTGGTGTGAAGTTAGCTTAGCTTAAATCAACCAAGGTGTGAGGTTGGCTTAGCTTAACTTAACCAAGATCTGAGGTTAGCTTAAAATTAGCTTCAGACTTAGCCGATCCCTCCTCCTATAGGCGGCGGCAGAGCCCATAAAGACACCCTAGTAAACACCGTATGTCTCTTCCCTTCTTCACAAATCACTGTAGCCTTTTGCAACACACTGCTTAGACTTCTGTTCATGTTCCAATATTACAATTCGTTTCTCCTGTAACTAATTAGAACCAAGGGTTTATACTATCATCAATTTTCACACCTGCTTGATTACAAGTACAAATCCTGTGATTGCCTATGATACCATCATATCAGGGAGGACAACAATCTCTCCTTTTATTACTGTGTTATAGGCCTTCTCCAAATCTACAGAACATAAACATAACTACCTATTACCTTGCTATTACTTTTCAATTACTTGTTATTTGTATACCGAAAACCCGTACTCTTCTAGTTTTCATTCATGTTATTACATACTAATGATCATACGATTCTTTCCACGGCTCTCTGTACTAAAGCTGATGAAAATGTCTTATTGCAGTTCTTTCTGTTTCCTTGCTGATATAACCTATTGGTGGGTGGAACTGTTCTATTTTATCCCTTTTTCACTACTCTACTTTTCTCTCCTAATTTAATATGTTCATGTTGTTTTACGGTTCTGAACTCTATTTAGGCCTGCTATTCTTCTAATTTCCTCAACTGTTATTCTATTTCCATGCTCATTCTTACCTTACTCACTTCTGAAAACTGTAACCAAAAAGATTTCCTCGTACTGTGAGTAGGATTTTAAAACTTTCATTTCATAATATCTACCTTCAGTGAACCTGAACCTCAGATATTGACGAACAGTACTGTAGTGCCTAAGTTAGCTCGTGATTTTACATACAAAGATTCAGGGATGTCATGTTAAAATAACAGATCCCTCGTAAAACCGACGTTAAATAACAATATTGACTGCGGACATTACCTGAATTTATTGTTGACGAGTTGTTTGTTGGAGAAGCAGAAAGTAAATAGCCACTTAAACGCAAGCAAATTCGAGTTCAGCACGTCTGGGATTAATAGGTTTCTCTAACCAAGCCATCGATGTCCATGTCCGGCTCCATGGCTAAATGGTTAGCGTGCTGGCCTTTGGTCACAAGGGTCCCGGGTTCTATTCCCGGCGGGGTCGGGAATTTTAACCATGATTGGTTAATTCCGCTGACACCGCGGCTGGGTGTATGTGCCGTATTCATCATCATTTCATCCTCATCACGACGAGCAGGTCGCCTACGGGCGTCAAATAAAAACCTGCATCTGGCGAGCCGAACTTGTCCTCGGACACTCCCGGCACTAAAAGCCATACGCCATTTCATTTCACCGATATCCATGGACTACCGTTTATATCTTTGGTGCTTAAGTTCTGTAGCAGGCCATTTGAATTACAGTAGTTGTAAGGAGAACACTGGTTACGGTCGACAGTTAGTATTACCGCATACGAAGATTCTGCTTCGTCATGTCCCTCGTAAGTTGTCCTGAAACAAACTTCCTCTCGTAAACTCGTCTGTCCACCAACTCCAGTACCTACCCTGCTCATTCTAAGAAGTAAATATTTAGAATGTACCATGAATACGCATAGAAGGGGTATCGAATCACAATTCTTTTAATATAGAATGACCAGTTCGTTTCCATGTCTCCGCTCTGTTCTAGGTTGCGAGAGCGCCGTACAAAGTGTAGGTCGCAAGTAAATGCATATTACATCATTCCCTGGTCAACTCTGTAACACGAAAACGCCTTACGCGGCCTGGCAAATCGGAGGCCCTCGTTCCAATGATTTATTTATTTATTTATTTATTTATTTATTTATGTATTTATTTATTTATTTATTTATTTATTTATTTATTTATTTATTTATTCTTCTTCTTAATCTGTTTACCCTCCAGGTTCGGTTTTTCCCTCGGACTCAGCGTGGGATCCCACCTCTACCGCCTTAAGGGCAGTGTCCTAGAGCGCCAGACTTTGGGCCGGGGATACAACTGTGGAGAATGCCCAGTACCTCGCCCAGGCGGCCTCACCTGCTATGCTGAACAGGGGTATTGGGGAGGGATAGGAAGATTGGAAGGAGTCAGGGAAGGAAGAGAGAAGGAAGCGGCCGTGGCCTTAAGTTAGGTACCATCCCGGCATTTGCCTAGAGAAGTGGGAAACCACGGAAAACCACTTCGAGGATGGTTGAGGTGGGAATCGAACCCACCCCTACTCATTTGACCTCCTGGGACTGAGTGGACCCCGTTCCAGCCCTCATACCACTTTTCAAATTTCGTGGCAGAGCCGGGAATCGAACCCGGGCCTCCGGGGGTGGCAGCTAATCACGCTAACCACTACACCACAGTGGTGGACTATTTATTTATTTATTTATTTATTTATTTATTTATTTATTATCCAGCCCCATGGTGTAAGGGTAGCATGCTTGCCTCTTTCTCAGAGACCCCAGGTTCAGTTCCCGGCCAGTTCAAGAATTTTAATTCTGGACTGACGGCTGGAATGTGGTCCACTCAGCCTCGATAGACCAATTGAGGACATTTTGACACTAGAGGCAGTGGACCCGGTCAAGAAAGCTAAACTCGGCTGAGGATGTCGATGCGCTGACCACGTGTATTACAGTAGTTGCAGGCCATCTGGCTGGGCAGCAGTCGACTTGGCAGACCAAGACCCTTAATGGTCTGCTGTGCAACGGGTTCATTATCTATTTATTTATTTATTTATTTATTTATTTATTTATTTATTTATTTATTTATTTATTTATTTATTTATTTATTTACCGAGCGAATTGGTTGTGTTGTACGAACCTTTGCATTCGGGAGATGGTGGGTTCGAACACCATTGTCGGCTGCCTTGAAGACTGTTTTACGCGTTTTCTTATTTTCATACCAAGTAAATGCTGGAGCAATAACTTAAGGCCATGGCCACTTCCTTCCCATTTCTAGCCCCTTCTTATCCCATCATCGCCGAAAACCTATCGGAGTCAGTGCGACGTTAAACCGTTAGTATTTATAAGAGGATTCTACTTTGTAGCCTAAAAGTTATTCACTTCATAGACATCGTGTGCTACAAAGTTACATGTGACTGTGACATCTATTCCTCGTGCATAAGCGGTATCTTGAGATACATTACCATTCACAGCATTTCTCTCCTTCTATTTGCGGCCGTGCTCATAGAACACAAGCAACGGAGAAGGAATTTTAAGTGGGTTTGAGGTAACCAGTATATTATTCAAGCGGAGACATGGCCGGACGTATCTACAGTACTCAGTTTCCTTTAAGAATGGGTACCTTTGGAAGCCTTGCTAAAATATTCTTGAGAATAAATACCTTTCCAAGTGGCTGTTGACCTCCTCCTCCTCCTCCTCTTCACAACAATGAATCCATCTACAACAGAGGTGCTAGACGGACTGAGTGGTTCAGACGGTTGAGGCGCTGGCCTTCTGTCCCAGCTTAGTAGGTTCGATTCTGGCCCAGTCCGGTGGTATTTGAAGGTGTTCAGATACGTCAGCCTCGAGTGAGCAGATTTGCCCACACGAACTCCCGCGGGACTAAATTTCGACACCTCGGCGTCTCCGAAAACCGTAAAAGTAGTTAATGGGACGTAAAAACAATACCATTATTATTATTATTATTATTATTATTATTATTATTATTATTATTATTATTATTATTATTATTATTATTACAGAGCTGTTCAGGTGGGCGCCCGTTGAGGCTAGCCCAGTGCGGCCGGGCTGGCGTGACGTAAATGCGGGCAGCTTACGTATGAAGCATACGTCACAGTGAAGTAACAAAAAAGCCTGGCCTTTTCAAGATATTTCGGTTTGATTTATACTGTTCTCGATATAAACAGTCTGTTTTATTTATTTTATTTATTCATTCTGTTCCGGGGTTATCTGTGGAACGCAGAGGTGAAAGAATGTGCTGGTGGGAATGGGTCTATCTACGAAAGTCAAAGATTAATTTAAAACTTTAAAATAACGGTTATATTTCTTTTCGGAAATTAAATTTTAACAAACAACTTTTCAGGTACAAGTAGTTAGGTACAAAATTAAAAAAAACATGAAAAAACCAGGAAAGAGCAGTTACAATTTTGAGCTTCAAGCTCATACTTTACACAGGTCCCAACGTCGTTAATGTTGTGTTTAGACAGGTAGAAAAGGAGAGATATCCCCCAAAACACAATTTTCAAGAGCACTTTGCTCCAACTGTTACAATTTACAGCCTTCCGAAAGAACCACACAATATTACACAAATATCAGAAAAGAGCTTACATGCTCTCCAGATTCAACCAAGGAGACTGCGCTCCCCCACTTTTACAGCCTACTCAAGGCAACTTTACACAATACCTTACAATTTCTGGCCTCTCTAGGCCCGACCTACAATATACGATACCATGTTAAGTACCTTAGTTTATACAGGGGTATCTAGTACCCATGTTACTGGGCCTTCGTGAAAAAGAAGAACAGGTTAAATTACTGGCCCAAACTCAAAAATGTATGGAGGCGTACACTTGCGCTCCTTGAAAACCAAGTTTTTAAAACCCTATTTGGGCTTGTGGCCCGATGATGCAGAGGCTAATCCCACACTACTGAGGTGACTAGAGGGACAAGTTACTTCATGATTTAGAGGAGAAAAACAATTACTAAATCGTAGTCACCTCAAGATAAATTGAAGGGGAATTCGAGAGGGTAGCGCACTCTCTATCCCCGATTTACAGTTTAAGTCTTTATGACATTTTACATGAGAAAGAAGAAGGTTTACATTTTAGAAACAGGCGGTCACATAGTTAAATGTTAGAAACTTCCCCTCGGGTCAGTTTGCGAAGATAGCTACAGAGATAAAAAAACTGGTGGCCATTACCTTGGCTGATGTTCTGCCTGCCGAAGAATGAGAAACTCCGCCCCCTCTCTTAACACACACACTCAGTAACTCGATGATCAATAAGACAAGTTAACTTGAAAAAGCCTCAGCTTTTATACCCAAGGGAAAGTTTCGAGAAGGCGTTTGACTAAATCCGGACACACCCTCTCATTTTATTGGATAAACAAAAGATTACAAGGAGCCAATGATTCGCAAAAAAAAAAAAAAAAAAAAAAAAAAAAAAAAAAAAAAAAAAAAAAAAAACAGAAAATTTACCATTGGCTAGACTCAAAGCTGGCGGGATGAGAATGAAGTGTTGCAAAATAATGAAAGTCAATTCAGTTGAGAAAACCTAAAAACACAAAATTTCTTTAAATCTGAAATTATACCACTTTGCACCAGCGTGCATGACCTCAGTTTTTAGTAGAGCCATCTATGGAGAAAAGTGAAAACTTCTTGTGATACACCAAAACAAAACAAAGAAATCCAGTCAGTTTAGGAAAGTTTAAAATAACATATTACTCTGTCATTTAGTAGTGACATCTCCTGATCAATGTCCCAACTTTATGCATTAGCTATTTCAAGTTTAGTATGATAGATAGCGCTTAAGACGTTTCATTTAAATGTGCTGGGTTGAGGTTTACCTCCCGGTACACATTCAAAGAAAACTGACACGTTATAATTTTTTTGTTACAATCTACAAAGGCAAAGGGTTGAAGCGTACAAGCTACGATTTACAATTTCTTGGATGGGAATGACAGTATTTCCATCTTTTTAAATGTAAAATTCATGTTATTCATTAAACAAAAAGTAATATAATTACATAATGCAACAATAATTTTGCACAGTGTTGTAATGTTGTGTGATTTTCCCTGTTCACTGAATTTCTGAAAATAGTATTTAAAATTTAGCAGGCGTCCGGTGATAATAGCTAGCCTCTAAATGGCGAGAGGGAGGTTCATAACGAGTGAGGACATAGACATTTACTATCCAAAATTAAAGTACACCAACAATGTAAACATACCTATCTACCAGATAGATGTACAGTATGCCTCCCAAGTAAATAACCTCACTAATTTTATTCCCGGTAAGCATGATTGAATTGTTGGTGGTGAGTTTATCAGATATCTTTCTTTCTTTCTTTCTTTCTTTCTTTCTTTCTTTCTTTCTTTCTTTCTTAATCTGTTTACACTCCAGGATTGGTTTTTCCCTCGGATTCAGCGAGGGATCCCACCTCTACCGCCTCAAGAGCAGTGTCCTGGAGAGGAAGACTTTGGGTCGGGGGATACAACTGGGTAGGAGGACCACTACCTCGCCCAGGTGGCCTCACCTACTATGCTGAAAGGGGCCTTGCGGGGGGATGGGAAGATTGGTAGGAAGAGACAAGAAAGAGGGAAGGAAGCGGCCGTGGCCTTAAGTTAGGTACCATCCTGGCATTTGCCTGGAGGAGAAGAGGGAAACCACAGAAAACCACTTCCAGGATGGCTGAGTTGGAAATCGAACCCACCTCTACTCAGTTGACCTCCCGAGTCTGAGTGGATCCCGTTCCAGCCCTCGTACCACTTATCAGATAATTTAAACCCAAACAACCACAGCTTATCCACCTTAACTCCGCATTATATTAGAATTGTTTCTAAAGCACCTCTTAAAATGTAATAGTGAAAATTGTAATTCATTACGTGCATTATAAAATACATAAAGTGCAACGAACATAAATCACTTATTTCTGAAATTGAAAATGACTTGTATTTCTGCCCTCTTTCTTCCATTATTTTCTGCCTCCCTTTCAAACTCGGGTATTGCCGCAGTGATCGAGAGTGACTGGTGTAGTTGAATAGCACCAGCGTGAGCCCTCTGATCTACAATCTCCACATTATGGAACCCGGAGTCATGTACGGAGGAAACACAGGTCGGAATGAAGGCATTGGTACAGTACTTCAACTTGGTATCATTAAACGCTACCAGATGGTTTGTTCTGAATGTTTCTTCAGTTAACTACATCTGGGAAACCTTTTAACTGTAATCAGACAAAGACATATTCCTCCAATGAATGTCCTGTATAATTGTGGTGTTCCTTCAATGTCTTTAACGGTATATGGCATTGTATAGCAACTCCCGAAGGACAGAGTTCTGACTCCCGTTAAAATATATCCAGCAATCAATGTAATAATAATAATAATAATAATAATAATAATAATAATAATAATAATAATAATAATAATAATAATAATAATAATAATAATAAAAATAATAACAATAATATTTAATAACAATTGGCGTGTGGCCTCCGAACAGGCCTGGTGCAGGTATTTCGAGTTGACTCCCTGTAGGCGACCTGCGCTTCGGTGAGGACTGAGCCATCTCTTAGGTGAATTATGATGTTGAAAACGGCACAGACACCCAGCTTCAAGCCAGAGGAATTAAACAATGAAAGTTAAAAATTCCAGATTTTTCCTAGAATCGAACCCTGGAGACGGACATCTTTAGCAATTGAAGGGACATTTCCCAATTACTTAGAGTCGGTACTACGTGTGGATTAAGCCCAGTTTTACGTCCAGATGCCTTTCTTGAACCCAACCCTTGTGTGTGTTTCTGTGATAGATTGTATTGCATGTCATTTATACAGGCCAAATAACGAACACGAACTCACAGCCCCCGAGCCAGGTGAATAAACTAGACGTGGCTAAAAATCACCGGCTCCTCCGCGAATCGAAACCGGAGTCCTCTGAACCAAAGGCCACTACGCTGCCCAGTCAGCCAACGAGGCGGACGAGCGCATCGCGTTACTCCTAAAGTTAACACTAACCTGCATATTAAATACAGATGATTGATCAATAAGACTTGAGTAATAATGTTATTGTTTTTACGTCCCACTAACTAATTTTGACGGTTTTCGGAGACGCCGAGTTGCCGGAATTGTGTCCCGCAGAAGTTCTTTGACGTGTCAATAAATCTATCGAAGCTAGGCTGAAGTATTTGAGCATCTTCAAATACCACCGTGCTGCTATTTTTTATTGCTATTTGTTTTACGTCGCACCGACACAGATAGGTCTTATGGCGACGATGGGACAGGAAAAGCCTAGGAATGGGAAGGAAGCGGCCGTGGCCTTAGTGAAGGTACAGCCCCAGTATTTGCCTGGTGTGAAAATGGGAAACCACGGAAAACCATCTTCAGGGCTGCCGACAGTGGGGTTCGAACCCACTATCTGCCGGATGCGAGCTCACAGCTGAGCGCTCCTAACCGCACGGCCAACTCGCCCGGTCCACCGTACTGAGCCAGGATCGAACCTGCAAAGTTGGGGTCAGAAGGCCAGTGTTTCAACCGTCTGAGCCATTCAGCTCAGTAATAAGACTTCATGGACGTCACTAACATTCATAATCAACTGCACAGATGACATCAGACTCGTTAACTTTCTCGGTATGTTCATGAATAGGGAAAATAGACCAAGTCAGTTATCATAAGGAAAACAAATAAAATATAATGCATTCTCTAGTCACACTCCTGATAACAGGGTGGGGGTGGGGGGTGAAGCCCGAAACAAGTAAGCATTTTGTAAATATTTCAAGTTCATTTCAACACCTATGCATGCCTGAAATGAAGGATGTATGTCTACCCCTTAGACCAGTTTCCTGATACGGGGTCGGAGATAAGGCGAGATAAAACTACATGGAATGTTTTTACGGCCGAATGCCTTTCCTGACGCCAGTCTAATTTGAGGAGCTAATAAAGATTAAAGGAATACAATTAGGTAAGGAGGTAGAAGGAAGCGGCTCTGTCCTATGAATAGGACCTGTACCGGCACTTTCCAGGTAATGGAAACGGGAAACCGTAGAAAACCATTCTCAGGGCAGCCGACGGCGGGATTCGAACCCACTCGCCTCCCGAATGCTGGGCTTGGCTCCATAGCCGTAGAGCACTAACACGCGTGGCCACTCCGCTTGGTACTTGATGTAAAGGATAACATTCGTATTATTGTAATGTTGTCCTTATATTGTTATAAGGAAATGAAATGTCGTATGGCTTTTAGTGCCGGGATATCCCAAGACGGGTTCGGCTCGCCAGGTGCAGGTTTTATTTGACGCCCGTAGGTGACCTGCGCGTCGTAGTAGTAGTAGTAGTAGTAGTAGTAGTAGTAGTAGTAATAATAATAATAATAATGATGATGATGACAACACATACACCCAGCCCCCGTGCCATTGGAATTAACCAATTAAGGTTAAAATCCCTGACCCGGCCGGGAATCGAACACGGGACCCTCTGAACCGAAGGCCAGTACGCTGACCGTTCAGCCAACGAGTCGGACTGTTACAAGGAAATAACGATCCAGTGAAACTACCTAAACCTTACAATCAACAATGATTCCCCCCCCCCCCTACACCGCCTTGACGCCTATGGGTCATTAAGGCCCTTGGCCTGCTTAAACATCTCCTGCCTATCCAGATGGTCCGCAGATATAAGAGTGGCACATAGTCAGCGTAACTACATCCTCAGGAGTATTGACAGGGTCCGCTGCCGTTCGAGCCATGCATCTCTTCGGTTGGTTTCACGAGGGTGGGTGAACCAAGCTCCCTCCCTTAGTCCAGAATTGAAATTCCTGGACTGGCCGAGAATCGAACACAAGGCCACTAGGTTAGAGGAAGGCACACTAATCCTACACCACGAAGTTAGCAAAATAAATAAATAAATAAATATATAAATAAATAAATAAATAAACGGACAGCAGGTGGCAGCGCGCCGGCCTCTCACCGCTGGGTTCCATGGTTCAAATCTCGGTCACTCCATGTGAGATTTGTGCCGGACAAAGCGGAAGCGGGACAGGTTTTTCTCCAGGTACTCCGGTTTTCCCTGTCATCTTTCTTTCCAGCAACACTCTCCAATACCATTTCATTTCATTTCATCTATCATTCATTAATCATTGCCCCCAGAGGAGCGCACCAGGCTTCGACAGCCGGCACAATTCCTATCCTCGCCGTTAGATGGGAGCTTCATTCATTCCATTCCTGACCCGGTCGAATGGCTGGAAAAAGGCTGTGGATTTTCATTCACATAAACGTATGTCCACACACGCACACGAGTCTAATTTACACTCTTCAGTATTCGTTTTCAATGGCTCTGTAGGCCTATTTTTAATTTTTTTTTTTTTTTTTACAAATTGCTTTACGTCGCACCAACACAGATAGGTCTTATGGCGACGTTGGGATAGGAAAGGGCTAGGAGTGCGAAGGAAGCGGCCGTGGCCTTAATTAAGGTACAGCCCTAGCATTTGCCATGTGTGAAAATAGGAAACCACGGAAAACCATCTTAGTGCTGCCGGCATTGTGGTTCGAACCCACTATCTCCCGAATGCAAGCTCACAGCTGCGCGACCCTAACCGCACGATCACTTGCTCGGTACCTAATGGTGTAAACGCATCAGTATTACTTCCAATATTAAATCATCTTTCTTCACATCCTGTGTCATGGTTGTGTTTAATATACGTATTGTGTGGAAGAACAACTAGTTCGCCTATGTGGTATAGTGGTTAGTGTGATCAGCTGCCACCCCCAGAGGCCCGGGCTCGATTCCCGGCTCTGCCACCTCAGCCATACTGGAAGTGGTTTTCCGTGGTTTCCCACTTCTCCTCCAGGCAAATGCCGGGATGGTACCTAACTTTTAAGGCCACGGCCGCTTCCTTCCCTCTTCCTTGTCTATCCCTTCCAGTCTTCCCATCCCCCCGCAAGGCCCCTGTTCAGCATAGCAGGTGAGGCCGCCTGGGCGACGTACTGTTCATCCTCCCCAGTTGTATCCCCCGACCCAGAGTCTGAAGCTCCAGGACACTCCCCTTGAGGCGCTAGAGGTGGGATCCCTCGCAGAGTCCGAGAGAAAAACCGACCCTGGAGAGTAAACAGATTAAGAGAGAAAAGAAAGACAATTTGCTTTATGTCGCACCGACACAGATAGTTCTTATGGCGACGATAGAATAAGAGAGGCCTAGGAGTGGGAAGGAAGCGGTAGTGGCCTTATTTAAAGTACAGCCCCAGCATTTTCCTGGTGTGAAAATAGGAAACCACGGAAAACCATCTTCAAGGCTACCGACAGTGGGGTTCGAACCCACTGTCTCCCAGCTGCGCGCCCCTAACCGCACGGCAAACTCACCCGGTTATAAATCTTTTATCTCTCTATTCACGATTATATTTTCTTAACTATATTACAACATAGCATAATATTTTATTAAAAAATACACTGATTATATTAATCAAAAGGTCCGCCTCTGTGGTGTAGGGGTTAGTGTGATTAGCTGCCATCCCTGGAGGCCCGGGTTCGATTCCCGGCTCTGCAACGAAATTTTAAAAGTGGTACGAGGGATGGAACGGGGTCAACTCAGCCTCGGGAGGTCAATTGAGTAGAGGGGGAGTTCGATTCCCACCTCAGCCATCCTCGAAGTGGTTGTCCGTGGTTTGCCACTTCTCCTCTAGGTAAATGCCGGGATGGTACCTAACTCTTGGCCACGAACGCTTCCTTCCCTCTTCCTTGCCTATCCCTTCCAATCTTCCCATCCACCCCCCACCCCCACCCCCACAATGCCCTTGTTCAGCATAGCAGGTGAGGCCGCCTGGGCGAGATACTGGTCCTTCTTTCCAGTTGTATACCCAGACTCAAAGTCTCACGCTCCAGGACATTGTCCTTGAAGCTGTAGAGGTAGGATCCCTCGCTGAGTGAGAGGGAAGAACCGACCCTGGAGGATAAACAGATTAAGAAAGAAAGAAAGATATTTATAAAAATAGTGGAAGTTAATGTTAAGTATATTGAGCGAATTGGCTGCGCGGTACGGGCTGTGTAACTGTTATCTTACATTCGGAAGTAAATGGATTCGGATCCATCATCGGCAACACTGAAGATGGTTTTCCGTGGTTTTCCATTTTCACACCAGGCAAATGCTGGGGCCAAACCTTGATTAAGGGCTCGGCCGCTTCCTTCTCGTTCTTATCCCAAGGTCGTCGTAAACCTATAAGTCAGTGTGACGTTAAAACACTAGCAAAAATGTTCGTAAAAGATGGAAAATACTTTTCAGTTTGCGATTCTTATTACAGAAAAGTAGTTTTGTTTAATATTGTTTGACCAGTGAAAATGATGCTGTAGTACCACGTTACATGTAATCAGATTACTAACGGCTGTCTTAGCGAATGTAAATTTTCCGCTATGGTACGTCAATTAGATTCTTGAAAATATCATATATAGTCTGTAAATGACATAATTATCACATACAGATACAGTAAGAGGTCTTGACCGAGCGAGTTGGCCACGCAGTACACATTGCGTAGGTGTGAGTTTACATTCGGGAGATGATGGGTTCAAATCCCGCTTCCACCCATATGCCGTCCTTTTCCCATTATTGCGTCGCCGAAAACCTTCGATGTGTTAGTGCGACATTTAGGCAGCCTTCACACGTACCACATTTCAACCACAAAACGGTAGCTCTTGAGTGGTTCAGCTGTGACTACAATCGACCACTCTCAACCAAAATTAAGTGGATCTTTGTTGTTGTTTGAAGTTCGCATCGGCCATAATCTTTCCAACCACTTAAAACCCGTAAAAATACACAGTACTGAAATGGATTTCGAATAGGAAGCATTGTTGTGGCATTTGTTACGTCGACGAAGACGAAATAGAATTTATTGGATTCATCCTATTATACAGGAGCGAAAGTCAGTTTCACTTACTGTATCATTGTTTAAGAATGTACCATGTCAAGTTTTTCAATTATTTTAGAATGACAAAAGATACATTCGGTTACTTGTTATTCCAGTTAAAAGAGAATTTACAATGGAAGAACACACCTACAGTATGAGGTAAAGTATATCGCCAGAAGAACGTCTCGCAATCACAATCACAGGTGTTCGCCGAGCTACAGCGCTGTTACTGGCGTGTGGTTGGCGTGGGGTATTTTTTATTTTTTTATTTACAAGAATGGCCTTTGGTTAGACACCATTTGGCCAGCTGGTAGTGATAAGGATAAAAATGGTGCTATATCTTCTCGCCATGAGGCCAGTCATGGCATTGTTACAGGGTGGGAAGACATTTGTGGGGAATGGGATATATACTGACCGAAGCTGTGCGAATAACTCTGTTCGTTGTTGCTCATACCTGGAACAAGAAAAGACTATGTGATTCAGATCCGCATCATGGTAATCGTCATGTGGGCAAACTGTCGTGGTAGTCACTCCGATGTGGTGGAGGTGGTGAGGGTAGAATCCGTGTCCCAGCCTCATCCTGATGATGGTTGTTAAATGTTTCCTTGCAATATTGTATCTCCAGAACCAGGGTTTTTGCGGTATTGTTGTTTGCAGTGTTGCGTAATGTGTTCCTCGGTGGTGGCTAGTTCTTGCCCATTCACCTTTCCACTGGGTATAGGCTCTTCTTTTGACTAGCGGAATAAAGTCAGTACATGGAAACTGTATCCCTTGAAACATGCCACTGAGTATGCTTCCTTTCGCGAGATGATCGACAACTTCATTGTATCTTATTCCACTGTGTCCTTTTGTCTACAGAAAGTGGATTTGACAACCGGATGTTTTAGCTTCTTGAATCTTTTGAAGTAGATCATAAATGTAAGGATTTGTGGTACTGTTTTGAGTTGGGTGTAGTTTTTCTAAGACACTTCTCGCGTCGGTGAGTATGAGTATGTTCTGGAAATGGTATGGCGTGAGGTTGGCGCATCGCACGTGTAAACAGCGTTCGACCATTGTCAGCGACAATTTTGTGGGTGATATCGTCCACAGACTGCGACAGTGGTTGAACTTGACTGCAGCGTGTGGTACGTGTGAAAGCAATACTGCGTTTCCATAAGAGCTTGAGGCCACCCATAGCCAACCACTGTGGTGTGGTTGTGGTGTGGTTGCAAAGTGGTACGTGTGAAGACAGCCTTAAACCACCAGTAAGAAAAATGATCTTAACGGGCCACGGGTCTAAATAATAAGAACGCTCAGAATACCGGCCAGTTAGCAACTCGAAAGGCTGTATCACACAAGGCTAGTTTACTAGCAGCGAACACTCGCTGATTACTATTCCCAAAAACGCAGGTGCTAGTGCGTTTTACTCGCGGCTCGCCCATGTGACAACCCCCACTACTTACTGGCAGCTAGTTGAATAGCCCTTCACTAGTGAGGTGACATTTTTTATTACGCATCTGGTGAAGTGGGGTTTGTTACAGCCCATCGGAAACTGGTATTGATGAAGAAACTGGAAGTAATACAGTTGTACCGAGGAAGGGAAAATAAAACTGGCCTGGAAAATATTTATGAGACTGACGCGGAACTGACCCTTGTTTAACGTGCAGGAGAACTGCCCATCACAGGAAATGCTGGAAAACGTCATTTCGCTGCACCAATCAGTTGCTGTCACAATCTGCGCGTGCGCATCTCTCGCATGTTCAACTCGCGAAGGTTCGTCTATACCCTTTAACGCAGGGCCTTTCAGGGCGCATGCACCAGTGCATTGCGCCGTGCACGGTGAAAAAGACGACTTCGCTTGGTTGACCAGAGTGCAGACCACCACTCCTCCATTTGGAGCAATAGCGCGCTCTCTCTCTCTCTCTCTCTCTCTCTCTCTCTCTCTCTTTCCCCACGCCTGTTTCGCTCGCTCCGCCTGTCTCCCTCTTCGTCACTTACTCCGTAGCGCTCCAAATCCGAGCCTAGCTTAGCCGAGTCGCCTCGAGACGGCGCGCTGGTCCGAGCCGAGCCAAGTGGGACCGATGCACTGTGCACAGGACCTCTGCGCCTCAGTTTGCATGCGTGAGATTTTGGGCGTTTGAGAGGCCCTGCTTTAACGCATGCACAACAGTAAATATGTAAGGGTACAGATGTAGGTCCTTCTTGATAATGTTTCGACACAATGATCTCTTAAATCCCACTTGAACAGATAAATGGCGTTGAGATTTCGTCGGACTTCGTTCCAGGCGTCCCTTCACTCGAGCGATGTTTTCTGGTGTTCGAACTCTTTTCCGATACTATTCCCAAAAACGCAGGTGCTAGTGCGTTTTACTCGCGGCTCGCCCGTTTCGCGCCATTTTGCCACTAAGTTTTACATTGCAGGTTTTGCTGGAGGTTTTGCCAAAACACTTCCAGTCTTAAACACTCGCGCAAACAGTTCCGCACAGTTTTCCCAAAATCGTGCTTCGCATAACACTCGACAGTGGACACGATGCTGTTTTATCGTGAACATCATTTTGTGTTCGATTACACTGGTCACTAAACACGTCTGCTCCTTTCAATCACTCACACGTAACGACAGAGCGACGTACTCGGGAGATGCCACACGCAGACATGTGACAGCAACCGATTGGTGCATCGAAATCACAGTTTCCAGCATTTCCTCTGATGGGCAGTTCTCCTGCTCATTAACAAGGGTCAATTCCGCGTCAGTGTCATAAATATTTTCCGGGCCAATTTTTATTTTGTTCACCCTATAGAAGGTGGAATTTACTGTATAGCAAATTTATTGTGTAAATACTCGTAAATAGGGGCTGCCTGGCCGAGGCGGTAAAGGCGTGCTCGGTTCGCCCGGAAGGACATGGGTTCGAAACCCCGTCAGGAAGTCGTAAAATTTAAGAAACGAGATTTCCACTTCTGGAGGTGCAAATGGCCCTGAGTTTCACTCAGCCTACACCAAAAATGAGTACCAGGTTAATTCCTGGGGGCAAAGGCGGCCGGGCGTAGAGCTAACCACTCTACCCCATCACGTGCCGCGGTTAACAATGGTGGAAGCCTTTACCTTCCACTCCTCCAAGGGCCTTCATGGCCTGTACGGAGGTGACTTTGTCTTTGTTAAATACTCGTAAATAACACGAAAAATCCCACAAGAATAAGTAGGTAAGGTAAGGGTGTATTCTGCCCGAAGGCAGGTCCGAACCTCCGCAGAGGTGTGCCTGAGCCGGAGTTTACGTACGGTAGGGTGGCCAGTTCCTTTCCACTCCTCAATTCCCTTACCCCCACCAACAGCGCGTGGCAACCCATCCAAATCATGACCACGCCCAATGTTGCTTAACTTCGGAGATTTCACGGGATCCGGTGTTTCAACACGGCTACGGCCGTTGGCAGTATACGTAAAGTAACCATAAATATAATTTCAGATGCGGATATTAGAGAAATTTCAGCAAAGTAACTTTCAGTTCATAAATGTAATATTTATGTCAAAACATCATCATCATCATCTGTTTACCCTCCAGGTTCGGTTTTTCTCTCGGACTTAGCGAGGGATCCCACCTCTACCGCCTCAAGGGCAGTGTCCTGGAGCTTCAGACTCTTGGTCGGGGATACAACTGGGGAGTATGACCAGTACCTCGCCCAGGCGGCCTCACCTGCTATGCTGAACAGGGGCCTTGTGGAGGGATGGGAAGATTGGAAGGGATAGGCTAGGAAGAGGGAAGGAAGCGGCCGCGGCCTTAAGTTAGGTACCATCCCGGCATTCGCCTGGAGGAGAATTGGGAAACCACGGAAAACCACTTCCAGGATGGCTGAGGTGGGAATCGAACCCACCTCTACTCAGTTAACCTCCCGAGGCTGAGTGGACCCCGTTCCAGCCCTCGTACCACTTTTCAAATTTCGTGGCAGAGCCGGGAATCGAACCCGGGCCTCCGTGTGTGGCAGCTAATCACGCTAACCACTACACCACAGAGGCGGGTATGTCAAATCATTTAGGAGAAATTCACTGCTATTGTATTTATATCAATAAGAAATAATTAACGTATATTCACTAATATAGTAGGAGATAAATGTTATTGCTTTATGTGAAGACAATTTTAGAGGGCACAATCAGCGTAAAATTTCACTGAACGTATACCACAGACTGGTGTTTTACAATCACAACATCTGATGGTTCCTCCCCTGATTCATCCTCCTTATCGGAGATATCTTGTTCCGGTTCTATTTAGATGGCATGATCGTTAGGTGCAACCTGGTGCGTCTCCACTATAATACCTCTCTTCAGCATAGATAATATCATTTACCCAACCCTAAGTACAGGATCATTCATATTCAAAGCTATTTTCGAGGACGTTATTAATCATCATCATCATCATCATCATCTGTTTACCCTCCAGGTTCGGTTTTTCCCTCGGACTTAGCGAGGGATCCCACCTCTACCGCCTCAAGGGCAGTGTCCTGGAGCTTCAGACTCTTGGTCGGGGGATACAACTGGGGAGTATGACCAGTACTTCGCCCAGGCGGCCTCACCTGCTATGCTGAACAGGGGCCTAGTGGAGGGATGGGAAGATTGGAAGGGATAGGCAAGGAAGAGGGAAGGAAGCGGCCGTGGCCTTAAGTTAGGTACCATCCCGGCATTCGCCTGGAGGAGAAGTGGGAAACCACGGAAAACCACTTCCAGGATGGCTGAGGTGGGAATCGAACCCACCTCTACTCAGTTGACCTCCCGAGGCTGAGTGGACCCCGTTCCAGCCCTCGTACCTCTTTTCAAATTTCGTGGCAGAGCCGGGAATCGAACCCGGACCTCCGGGGGTGGCAGCTAATCACGCTAACCACTACACCACAGAGGCGGACGACGTTATTAATAAAGTACAAATAAGCATTGAACGGTAAAAAAAAAAAAAGCCTGTAAACTAAATTATCAACCCCATACAATATACAAAAGTACATCAAACTACTCAGGGATAAAAGTGTTACATTACCGGTGAGCTAGGGTTTGGTGAACCCCTGTTGGTAAAACATGACGATAATTAATTTGAAGACTAGCTGCGGTATTTCTCGTCCGCTCAGACGATTGCCAGTAGACTGACTGGGCTTCCCAGGCTATCATTGCCCCCCACAACATTATTAATCGTACAGAGGCGGCTTATATTTTTGTTAACGTTCAGCAAACCTCACCTCCCCAGTTAAGGATTAGACATGTACATACTAGGTGGGGTAGCTCGGTTCTCTGTGGAAGCAAAATGGTTGATGATGCATTAAAGTGGAGTGGAATGGGAAAAAAGTTATAGACTTTTTAAACATATTCAGAAAATATGAATGTATGTGGAGTGGATTCCGTCGTATGATTTGTGTGTGAAGAAGAATGCACGTTCAAGAGAGTTTTCTCAATAACTGGGTTACTAGCCGTGAGTAATTATCTACCAGTACTAGCCTTGTGTGACCGGTTTACTAGCCGCTGGTGCTAGCCGCAAGCACAAGCCAGCAATACTAGATGCTAGTAAACTAGCCTAGTTTGACACAGCTTTAAGTATAGGCTAACATGGAGTTCAAGGTGGGTTGCGTACGTCACTGATGTTTTCCAGTATTATCAATAATGTTATTGGTTTTACGTCGCACTAGGCCTAACTACTTTTACGGTTTTCGGAGACGCCAAGGGGCCGAAATTTACTCTCGCAGGAGTTCATTTACGTGCCATTAAATCTACCGACACGAGGCTGACGTATCTGGGAGCACCTTTAAACACCACCGGACTGAGCCAGGTTCAAACCTGCCAAGTTGGGTCAGAAGGGCAACGCCTCAACCGCCAGCCCGGCTTATTATTATTATTATTATTATTATTATTATTATTATTATTATTATTATTATTATTATTATTATTATTATTATGTAGATAAAGTTATTTTTTTAAATAATTTTAACTCACTTTTGTAAGGTGATTTTTACAAAGACGAAAGATTTTTGCTATTTAAAAACTCTAACGTTCGTTGTTAGTTCTTGAGAGCTGGTCCACCTTATCCCAATTTGTTGCTGATGATGTGTAGAGTACAGGAGCGAGTTACGCACCTGGTTCACTCTTATTGCGTACAGTACATCAAACTCTACTATTTTATTGGTCTGTTTAACACATCGGATGGCATCCTAACATCAAAACTACCCGCTTTGTCGAGCCTGGCGTAGGACTGTGGGGGGAAAATAATGTATTATTAAAAGTGAGATTTGGAAACGAAATTGGATAAGTGGTTTATAAGCCCTCAAATGTTCTGAAAGGAGAGAGTGGAGTGGGGGGTGCAGTGCTACGGGCAAGGCCGTCTAGTCTGCCAACCTACAGCTACCTGCTGCCTACCGGACATTTAACACTGTTTGCACCGCGCTTCTCAGTCCTAATTGTGTTTTCAAAACTTTCGAGTTACAAGATAGGAGTAAGATTAAAGGATATTCACTCACCGTGAATAGAATAGTAGCAGTCTACTTTCATTCAAAGAGCCTACGAACAGGAGTAGGTCTCTTCTGGCCAGCACTCAGCACATACGTAGACTACATTAGGCTACACATATTCAAGAGTTGTTTAAAGGGGCCTAACATTCTCCTGGTTATCAGCTTTTACACGTGGTAAGTACACAGACCTGTTGACCACGACACCCCTAACCTTTAGGTGACGCATCAAGAGCATACACGCGTACATTAGTAAGGTAATGGTGTATTATGCCCGAAGGCAGGTCCGAACCTCCGCAGAGGTGCGCCTGAGCCGGAGTTTACGTACGGCAGGGGTGGCCACTTCCTTTCCGCTCCTCCATTCCCTTACCCCCCCCCCCCCCCACCAACAGCGCGTGGCAACCCATCCCAATCTTAACCACGCCCAATGTTGCTTAACTTCGGCGATCTCACGGGATCCGGTGTTTCAACACGGCTACGGCCGTTGGTTTGCGTACATGAATTTGTTTAAAACTTCGTGAAATATGTTTTATTCAAAACTCTTAGAAACAAGCTGGAGGTGACAGATAGGCATGGAAAGAATGTATTCGCATTGAGCAGATAAAGAGTGATGAACTAATAATAATATTGATTGTACGTCCCAGTAACTACTTGTATGGTTTTTCGGAGATGCCGAGGTGCTGGATGTTTGTCCCGCAGGAGGACTTTTACGTGCTGGTAAGGCTACCGGCATGAGGCTGGCGTATTGAAGCAGCCGCAAATACCATGGAACCCGTCAAACTTGAGCTCAGAGCTTCTCAGCCTCACCTTCGATAGGCCTGCTGGTATGAACCAGCGTCGGTTGTCGGGTCACATGATTTGAATGGGCAAACGATTTAGAATACTGGGAAATCGACCATGGAAGGTAAGAGAAGCAGAGGGGGAACTAGGAGACGACGGTTAGACTTATGGCGAATGGCCTCCGGAGAGGCCTCGTGCAGGTCTTTCAAACTGACATCTACAGGCGACCTATACTCGTCTGTGAGGATCTGATCCTACCTACGATGCATTCTAACTATGAAGACAGCACACACATCCAGACAGTGGTTAATGATTTAAAGGTAAGAGACGTGGATGCAGAAGAAGTCATAGACTGCGTACGTGCTTAGTTCATTTACTGAAGCCTGTAATCTGAATGTTGAAAGGCATTATGGTTTATAATAATAAAAATAAATCTAGGCCTGTGTCCATTTTACGTATTCCCATCACTATGATGGTCCGTTTAATTAGACCGTCACTTTCCTCACTCCTGACCAGTGTAAGCTCCAGAATTCTTTTTTTTTTTCAAGTTGCTTTACGTCGCACCGACACAGACAGGTCTTATGGCGACGATGGGACAGGAAGGGGCTAGGAGTGCGAAGGAAGCGGCCGTGGCCTTAATTAGGTACAGCCCCAGCATTTGCCTTGGGTGAAAATGGGAAACCACGGAAAACCATCTTCAGGGCTGCCGACAGTGGGGTTCGAACCCACTATCTCCCGAATACTGGATACTGGCCGCAATTAAGCGACTGCAGCTATACAGTTCGGTGCTCCAGAATTCAACCAACCCTCGTGCAGTTGGAGGATAAAAGATGAATGTTCCATGTTTTCTCACATTCCTTTAAACTTCATGAAGATATTTGAGTATATACCATAGCTCTTCTATTTTACTCATTGGATTGAAAATGTTATCCTTTCCTTTTGAGGTCTATAGAGTAGCTAAGGCTTCGATTATCCATAACGTCGGTACTAAGTGAGATAGTGGGTAGCTCTATGCCTGGTCGCCTTTGATCCACAAACGAGCCTAGAACTCAGTTTTGCTGTAGCCTGAGAGAACTCCAGTTAATATTTTGGACTTCCCGCCATCCATCTGGGTGAATCACGCATTCCTATACCGTCTCCATTAAACAGCAACCTATTGAGACGAATTACATGTTTACCAAACGAATATTGAGGCCACGTAAGAAAGTCACGTAAGAAAGTAACAGGCTAAAGATGCCAGTAGAAGATCTAGCGTCTAGCCAAGTTATTGTGCTGTATCATTCCTCTGATATGAATGCTCTAAGGTAACCGGGTAAATTATGTTTGCTCCTCAAAACCAATAATATGTTGGGTTTTTTTTCGTCGCACCGACACAGATAGGTCTTACGGTGATGATGGGATAGGAAAGGGCTACGAGTGGAAAGGAAGCGGCCGAGGCCTTAATTACGGTAAAGCCTCAGAATTTGCCTGGTGTGAAATTGGGAAACTATAGAAAATCATCTTCAGGGCTGCCGGAGGTAGGGTTCAAACCCACTATCTCCCGAATTCAAGCAACACAGCTTAACCTGGTTCATGTACAGTTCAGAAATTTATCTAAGCGTATCACCAAACTTTCGTGATTGTCCTAGACTATTTTAAAAGAAACAAACATCTTTAATTTCTGTACACATAGTCTTAAGGACTCGCCATATATTGATCACCTGTGACCTACAATTTTTGCTACTTGCGGTTTGTGGCCCGTAGGAACCCCAAACCAACGTGATGGAACTACAATAGACTTTCTGGAGGTCCTATAATCAATGACGGCACAGAACTGCCAGCATTTTTTTTAGAACAGCAACCTTCATTCTGGTCGCCCAAACATGATTAGCTCAGTAGTTTAGCTCTGGTTCCTCACCCATCAAAGCTGAGGTTCGAACCCTGGTTGATCTTGGTTTGAGATCTTAATTTCAAAAATCGCTTGGCGTCGGGAAGGGTATCCGGCCTTAAACCCCAAGCCAGATCCAAAATGAGCCGGGGTGGCTCCAGCTGAAGAAAGTTTAGTGCGGCCTTTTGGCTGAATGGACAGCTCGTTGTCTTCGTTGAGAAGTTCCCGGGTCCAATTCCCGGCCAGGCTGAGGATTATAGATGCGACTGGTTAATTCGTCTGACTCGGGAACTGGTTGTTAGTTTTCGTCTTAATACACCTCTTCATTTACGCCCAACACATCAGACTACACACCACCACAGAAACACTCAATAGTGAATGCATCCCTCAACATAGGGTTGGGTTAGCCGGGCTGAGTGGCTCAGACGGTTGAGGCTCTGGCCTTCTGACCCCAACTTGGCAGGTTCGATGGCATTTGAAGTTGCTCATATACGTCTGAACCACTCAGCTCGGCGTGTACCTTAATTAAGGCCACGGCCGCTTCCTTCTCACTCCCAGTCCTTTCCTATCCCATCGTCGCCATAAGACCTTTCTGTATCGGCGCGGCTAAGCAACTTGTAAAAAAAGCCAACAAAACGGCCGTCATGATACTGCTCTCACCTGTACTGTCTATCCTCATCCAGATGAGGTAGTGCGGCTCCATGGCTAAATGGTTAGCGTGCTGGCCTTTGGTCAAAGGTGTCCCGGGTTCGATTCTTGGCAGGGTCGGGAATTTTAACCAAAATTGGTTAATTTCGTTGGCATGGTGACTGGGTGTATGCGTCATCTTCATCACGACGCGCAGGTCACCTACGGAGTCACATCAAAAGACCTGCATCTGGCTAGCCGAACTTGTCCTCGGGCACTCCCGGCACTAAAAGCCATACGCCATTTCATTTCATTATTATTATTATGTATTCACTTGTGAAGCTGAGATTAATAATGGCTCGGTTTGAAGTATTCTCCTGGTAAACAGACATTCAAATAAGAACAAACTGACCGGGCATGTTGGCCGCGCAGCTGCGAGCTTGCATCCGAGAGATAGTGGGTTTGAACCCCACCGTCGGCAGCCCGAAGATGGTTTCCCGTGGTTTCCCACTTTCACACTAAGCAAATGCCGGGGCTGTACCTTAATTAAGACCACGGCCGCTTCCTTCCCACTCCTAGGCCATTCCTATCCTATCGTCGCCATAAGACCTATCTGTGTCGTTGCGACGTAAAGCCAATAGCAACAAAAGAACACACTGAAGTACATTCTTTAGGCATCTAATGTTGGCCATGCTTGTACGAAATTGTTGGTTGAACTGTCCCCTGTTTTCTTAACATCCCTTTTGGATTTTCGAGCAGGACCCATCGATTGTTTGCTGTCCCAGCAAACGCAAGAATGAACAGGTTTGGAGGGCATGCACCTTGTGATTGACCATGGAAAAAGCTCTCTCCTCGTAACTCCCCACCAGGCGTGTCCTTGGGTTATAACAAAGTACCGTCTGAAGGAAAACTGCAATCTCTTGAAGTATCTCTCCTCCACTGGATCTTGTTTTACATTCTCCATGCAGCTGAGAGTTGTAGAAGAAATTGAATAGCCCATCACAATCCAGTTAGCTATGAGACATCACACGCCCCATCTTGTATATCCGTTAAGTTCATATGTTGTATAAGTAATAATCTAACCTATATCATCCTGCTGAAGACTCACCATTCTTGACTTATCCTCTTCAGATCCAAGACTCGACTAAAGAAAACAAAAATGTCTTTTACTTTCATTCTCAACACATAACGGTCTAAACAACTCAGATTTAGGCCTACTTGAACGTCAAAGTACCGTTCTCATAGATGATTCAGATAAATTTTCACTCCAATATTTACACTGAACTACAACTTATCTTCTTTCTGGCCTTTCCCCAATTACCTGGGGTTGGCAGTTTTGTTAGAATTGACCTCAGTTTTACGACCGGATCCTTTCCTGACGTCAACCCTAGCCGTATGTGGAGGGATGCATTCACTATTTTGTGCTTCTGTGGTGGTTTGTAGTGTGATGTGCTGTATGTATATGAAGATTTGTTTTAAGAGACTGAACCCACCATCAGGGCATCCGGGATTCAGTGCCATGGCGGGTTGATGCATGTATCAATACTAACGGAGGACACTTCAAACATTTCATGTATCGGACGAGTTAGCCGTGCGGTTAGGGGCGTGCAGCTGTGAGCTTGCATCCGGGAGATAGCGGATTCGAATCCCACTGTCGGCCGCCTTGAAGATGGTTTTCCGTGGTTTTCCCATTTTCACACGAGGCAAATACTGGGACTGTACCTTTATTAAGGCCACGGCCGCGTCCTTCCCTCTCCTAGGCCTTTCCTATCCCATCGTCGCCAATAAGACCTCCCTGTGTCAGTGCGACGAAAAGCAAATACGAAAAAAAATCATGTAAGAGAGTGTTTCGTGTGTTATGCTGCTACGTTCTGTTCCTGTGTGTTCCGCATGATTAATGTACTATGTAGTCCGGCTCCATGGCTAAATGGTTAGCATGCTGGCCTTTGGTCACAGGGGACCCGGGTTCGATTCCCGTCAGGGTCGGGAATTGTAATCATCATAGGTTAATTTCGCCGGCACGGGGACTGGGTATATGTGTCGTCTTCATCATAATTTCATCCTCATTACGAGCCTAGGTCGCCTAAGGGAGTCAAATCGAAAGACCTGCACCTGGCGAGCCGACCATGTCCTCGGACTCTCCCGGCACTAAAAGCCATACGCCATTTCATTTCACTGTACTATCTAGATCTCTAGAAAATGAGTTCTAACATGGAAATGAAGCGTTTCGTCGTGAAAGTTTTCATTCCCCACCCGGAGGGGGTGGGCGGGACACCTAGAAGGTAACGCCCTCTCTCTTGAAGCGTTTTCGGACCCATGTCTGTATAACATAGTTTCTTCTTCTAGGTGTGAGGGGTGTGTCCGTACCTTATTGTTACATTCTGTATACAATTGCGGTTTTCATAAAGAACATTGCTAGGGGCAGGTCATTCACCTGGTATATACCGTATAGGCCTATATATACAATTGTGTAATGATTGTAAGAGATAGATGTCAGAAAATATCTGAATTTACAACAACATAAGACACTGACATCTCTTGTCCATCCACCATCTTGGAGTATTTCCCTCTGCCATGGTCTTTTTTTGCCGTAAGCTGCCACTGGGATAGATTTCATGGACTCCGGGTTTCGTAAAAGTGATCTTGAAGGAACAATTTGCGTAAAATAGTCGGCTGCCGACCAAATAATGAAAAAGTGCAGTTGCACATTTGTGTACGAATGGTCTGAACAGGTCTGCTGATTAGTCTATATTCTCTTTCCGCGGAAACTGATGACCTCCGATCGAGTAAGTGTGCTTCACTGGCCTTCATGTCCGACTCGTTGGCTGAATGGTCAGCGTACTGGCCTTCGGTTCAGAGGGTCCCGGGTTCGATTCCCGGCCGGGTCGGGGATTTTAACCTTCATTGGTTAATTCCAGTGGCCCGGGGGCTGGGTGTTTGTGCTGTCTCCAACATCCCTGCAACTCACACACACATAACACTATCCTCCACCACAATAACACGCAGTTACCTATACATGGCAGATGCCGCCCACCCTCGTCGGAGGGTCTGCCTTACAAGGACTGCACTCGGCTAGAAATAGCCACACGAAATTATTATTATTATTATTATTATTATTATTATTATTATTATTATTATTATTATTATTATTATTATTATTATTACTGGCCTTAATTATGGGACCGTGGCTAACAGGTCCTGACCTTTTGTCCAAGAGGTCCTGGATTTCGATTTTAACCTTCATTGGTTAATTCGTCTGGTGGGGGAACTAGGTGTTTGTGCTGTCTTCAGTATTCGATTTCATCCAAGGTAGGACCCCAACCCCACAGACCCGCAGGTCGCCGGTGGGCGTCAACACGAAACACCTCTCTTCGGAGTCCGTACGCCATTATTACATTATGGGGGATTGAAAACATTCGAACTGTAGGCAACTAGTTCAGAATGAGGCGTCCCAACCTAGGCGAAGAGTGTATATTCGGTAACCTAGGTATTATTGTAGGGAACTGCCTAGCCGAGGCAATAAAGGCGCTCTCGGTTTGCTCGGAAGGACACGGGTTCGATTCCACGTCAGAAAGACGAAACCTTTAGAAACCAGACCTCCACATCTGGAGAGGCACATGGGATTTCATTTAGCGTATACCAGAAATGAGTACCGGGCATTGGCAGCTGGGTAACAAAGAATAGTGTTGAAACTCATTACATCGACGGGAATTTCAATAATAATGTTATTGTTTTTACGTCCCTCTAACTACATTTACTGTTTTCGGAGATGCCGAAGCTGCAGTTTTGTCCCTCAGGAGTTCTTTTACTTAACAGTAAATATACCAACACGGGACTGACGTATTTGAGCACCTTCGAATACCACCGGACGGAGCCAGGAACGAACCTGCCAACTTGGGCTCAGAAAGCCAGCACCTTAACCGTCTGAGCCACTCAGCCGGCCTACTGGAGTTTCCTCAAGGCATACATTAGTCAGAGAAAGCCAATGTGCGTCTTCGGTGCTGTATAATTTGTAAACGTATGCCATGAGCTCTCCCTGCCCTGTCCGGACCGCCTGCTGCATGTACCGGGTTAATTCCTAGGGGCCGGACATGGGGCTGCCCACTCGATCCCACTTTTTAGTGCTGACGTTATGAATACAGTAGTGGAATTGCGCTATTAGGATGTTATGTTCGCTTCTTGGCAAAGCATAGGCCGTTAAAGAAAGCCGGTCTGGGAAAATGAAAAATACGTTCGAAGTTTACTTTATTTAAATCTGCCGCCTTAACCTAGGGAATTTCCTTATAGCTTCGAGTCTACTTTGCTCGTATTCAATTCCCGGATTTACCACGAATTTAAGGCTGGTTCCAGGATTTGGAACAGCCTCGGGCAATTCAAGTGAAGAAAGTGGTAGGTTATTATCTCACTTTCAGCCAACTTAGGAAGTAATTTTCCGTGGTTCTCCACTTCTTTTTACAATTCGTTTTACGTCGCACCGACACAGATATATCTTATGGCGACGATGGGATAGGAGAGGACTAGGAGTGGGAAGGAAATGGCCGTGGCCTTTATTAAGGTACAGCCCCAGCATTTGCCTGGTGACCGGGCGAGTTGACCTAAGGCCACGGCCGCTTCCTTCCCATTCCTAGGCCTTTCTTGTCCCATTATCGCCATAAGACCAATCTGTGTCGGTGCGACGTAAAGCAAATAGTAGCCAGCAGCATTTGCCTGGTGTGAAAATGGGAAACCACGGAAAACCATCTTCAGGACTGCCGACAGTAGTGTTCGAACCCACTATCTCCATGAATGCACGCTCACAGCTGCGCGACCCTTAGGCCGCGTGCACACCGAGCGCGCTTCGCATAGTGTGTCGCGTGTAGCGTGATATGCTATGCATAGCGCAAGGCGTGCTTGCTGTTCACACCGAAAACTCTACGCCGTGTTCTCAGCTTAGTTTAGCGCAAGGCGTTTTAGGGTGCTCATAAACTAATGCCGTTGTCCAAGTACACTAGAAACAGTTGAAAATTAGAAAGTAGAATCGAAATGGGTTCATGAAATTAATGAAGAATGAATTACTTTCGGAGAATTCCATCGTTTGTACGGAGATGCAAGATTTTATCGCGATAAATTTTATGATTACTTAAGAGTGACAAAAAATACTTTTGACCTTCTAAACCCTGCAACTGAAATGTGGCGACAAGTAGCAGAGAAGTATTGAGAAAAATTCAATTTTCCAAATTGTCTAGGAGCACCGGGCAGCAAACACGTGGAAATTAAATTTCCGGCTAAATTACGCTCTTTATATAATAATTATAAATAGTATTTTGCAATATTGTTGCAATTAGCATACACAATTTTTCATCGTAACAAAGGTGGAGTAAATGTGTGACAAATATAATTCATAAACAGAAATATTTACTTCCAAGCCCACTACTAGCCTGCAGAGTGATATTCTTCACGTTACCACCCTCCATTGGCAAAATTATAAGCCGATATGACAGAGTTTGAGAGATTCTATGCACTTTATCACAAAGTGTCCTGCTACATGGCTAAATGGTTACCGTACTGGCATTTGGTCACAGGAGTCCCGGGTTCGATTCCCGGCAGAGTCGGGAATTGTATCATAATTAGTAAATTCCATTGGCACGGGGGCTGGGTTGTATTTGTGTATTCATAATCATTTCATCCTCATCACGACGCAGGTCACCTACTGGCATCAATTCAAAAGACCTCCACCTGGCAAGCCGAACTTCTCCTCGGACACTTCCGACTCTAAAATCCATAGGCTACGCAATTTCATCCTGTCACAATGTTAAGCCCAGTGAAGTGTGACGGTAGAAGTAATATTACTGTATGTGTTTACTGTAGGAATGCGATAAAACTGTTGTAGATACTTAAGTCCACTTATTTTGCAAAACAGTTACATTTTTATAGTTTTTGTGTGTTGGGTTCCACATTTCTTCTCTTTAAAACACTGCATGAATAATTTCTTTTTCCATAGCTTCAGAACCAGCTAGGTAACGCTAAGCAATTAACCAACACTGCGCGTTGTCTGGCGCTTCGCTTAGCTGTATGGTAGGCGTTCAGCGCAGCAGAGCGCGGACGGTGTGAACACCTAGCTTAGGAACAAAGCACTGGTTATGCTTGGCGTGACGCTTAGCGTTGAGTAACACGCGACACACTATGCGAAGCGCGCTCGGTGTGCACGCGGCCTAACTGCACGGCAAACACGCTCGGTGGTTGTCCACCTCAAGCCGAGGTGAGTACCAGTAAAGTACCCAATAAACCGATCACGGGTGTTTCCTTCCCAATATCAGTGCATATTCATGACTATTTTGCTCATCTCCCTTCTCCCTTTCTCCTCTTACCTACACATTTTTCTTTTCTTTTTTTCACGACGATTCTAATTTTCCGTTCTTCCAACTTCTCATTTACTGCATCAGACTGTTCTTGGACTAATCTCTCATTCTTTTCTCATATCATAATTCCATCAACAACGAGTATGGCTTTCATTCTTGTACCATCACTAGTTCCTAATGCTGCCCTTCTTGATATCACTCACAACCGAGCGAGGCACTCTGATATGAGTATGCATTCGGGAGATGGTTTGTTCAAACTCCACTATCGGCAGCCATGAAGATTGTTTCCCGTTCTTTCCCATTTTCACGCCAAGAAAAATTAAGGCCACGGCCGCTTCCTTCCCGATCCTGGCCCTTTCTTATCCCATCGGCGCCAAAATACATCACCATGCAAGATTGTGTTAATAATAATTGTACCGGAGGTACACCCTCTCCGTGCATTTAAATTAAGCGCCTTGGAAAATGCCATCTAAAATATAAAACTTGCTATTTGCTTTACGTCGCACCGACACAGATAGGTCTTATGGCGACGATTGGACAGGAAATACCTAGGAATGGGAAGGAAGCGGCCGTGGTCTTAATTAAAGAACAGCCCCAGCATTTGCCTGGTGTGAAAGTGGGAAACCACGGAAAATCATCTTCAAGGCTGCCGACAGTGGGGTTCGAACCCACTATCTCCCGGATGCGAGCTCACAGCTGCGCGCCCCTAACCGCACGGCCAACTCGCCCGGTATAAAACTTGCAACAACTAGCGCAAGAAGTTCGAACATTTCTCACACAGATGTCGCTACTATATACTTGTGTGGTGCCATCTGGGGTGAAGATGAACTATTGCCGGGCTGAGTGCCTCAGACGGTTAAGGCGCTGGCCTTCTTACCCCAACTTGCCAGGTTCGATCCTGGCTCAGTCCGGTGGTATTTGAAGGTGCTTCAAATACGACAGCACCGTGTCGGTAGATTTACTGGCACGTAAAAAGAACTCCTGCGGGACTAAATTCCGGCACCTCGGCGTCTCCGAAAACCTTAGAAAGTAGTTAGTGGGACGTAAAGCAAATAACATTATTATTATTATTATTATTATTATTATTATTATTATTATTATTATTATTAAGACGAACTATTAAAATTCAAGAGTAATTTTGTATGTTAAGGTTTCCTAAACCAATTGTTTATTCCTTGTTTTTGGTGTGTTAAAGTTTACAACACTTCTGTCTCTTCCCCAAACTTAAGATGCTGGCCAATGAAAATTTTTGTACTTTTATTTTTCGGCCAATCAAAACCTTCTGGTATTTATTTGATTGTCGAATGAGAATTGGGGGTGTGTCTGGGCCTTAGCCCAGAGTTTTCTGAAACTTGCCCTCGGCTATAAAAGCTGTACATTTTCGGATCAGGGTGTCTTAGTGATCGCTCCACTCTACCGAGTGTGTGTTAGTGAAGGAGGCGGGGCGTCTCGTCCATCTTCGAGAGGTCCACTAGCTCAAGGTAATGGCAGATCCTGATTAAACTCGTATTGTCTTTCAAAGCTAGCTCGAGGGGAAGGTTTCAAGTCTTTAGTAATGTAAAAATGTAAATCTAAAAAATGTAAATTTCAAACTCTAAATGTAATTTCAAACTAGTCGAAAGAACTTATCCGAAATCAAGGAATAGAAAGTGAGGTACCCTCTCGTATTCCTTCTCAACTTGATTTTCAGGTGACTATGACCTTGTAATTTTTCTGTCTTGTAATTTCTGCAACATAAATATGTTTCATCATCTAGTCATCTCAGTAGTATAAGCTTAGCCTCTGCAACGTCGGCCCATAAGCCCAAATAGGGTTTTATGCATTCAATTGTAAATTTCTAGGAGTGCAAGTGTTCGCCTCCTTACCATTTTGGTTTTTTGGGCCAGTTATTTAGCCTCTTGTTTTTTCCCAAAAAGCCCTGTAGAATAGAGTAGGTACTTGTTACCCCTGTTTAACTCCATGTTAAAGGCATCAGACTGTTGGGCATTGTTAAGATAGTGAATACTGTTTGGTTTTGTTAAATGTAGGTTGTGCATGTGATAGGCCTGGAAATTGTGAACTTTCAAAAAGAGATTCCTAAGTGTAAATTTATAGAGCAAAGACGCTCTTCTTGTTAATGCAAAGGTTGAATGGTGCCTTTGGAAGGTTGGAATGTTATAATGTTCGGAGAGTTGTCTCCTAGATCATTTTGTGGAGCAAAGGTGTTCTTGTCACAGTGGCAGGATTGGAGCTTCAAGCTCGTATTGTTAATTAATGTTGTTTAATTGTTCTATGAATTCATAATATTACGTCTCGAGATCATTGTTGTACCTGAGATTTTGTTATTCGCTTGTATGTTGGCTATTCAGCCCGAAGGCTGGTTTGATCCTCTGCAGCTCCGCCAACAGCTGTCATAAATAGCCTAGGCGTCACTGAAGAGGCGTACTAGGGAAATGAGGAGTGAGGTAGTTTCCCGTTGCTTTCCTCACCGAGCCAGCCGCTTCTATTACATATCAGTCTGCCAAGCCCACTGAAATGCATGCACCAACCGACACTATGAGCGATATTTTCACACCATTCATAACAGGGACTGGCTGCATAAGCAATGGTATCACTAGCATCACTCATACCTCAGTCACTTTCATATTGTCAAAGCCAAGGATGAGACTGAGACAGGACAATGAAAGTAACTATAGCACATACCAGAAGACATAGTGCACTATAAACACTACATCTCGCCAGCAAAGGCATGTTATTCGCTTAGCGAATTGTTTTTTGTTAAATGTTAACGCCTGAAAAGAGGAAAGAAAAAATGGGAAAGAAATAAAACTGCCAATTTTAAAAATTTAAATCAATCTTTCAATTTTCGTATATCCACCCATTCATGCCCACACCTTATTTCACCTCTGTAAACCACGGTATCCCCGTAATAATAATAATAATAATAATAATAATAATAATAATAATAATAATAATAATAATAATAATAATAATAGGTTGACCAGTTTCTTTGCTGGCGAGACTTAGATACAGTCCACTGTGTCTTCTGGTACGGACTGGGTCAAATTTGTTTCTTTCACTGACCTGTCAGTCTCATCCTTGACTTTGCCGATATGAAAGTGAATCAGGTATGATTGATTCTGGTAATGCCCCATTCCTTATGCAGCCAGTCTTGAATAGCTTGAAAATTTCGCACGTAGGGTCGGTTTGTGCATGCATTTTAGTGGGCTTGACAGAGTGATACACTGAGTGGCCAGAAGTCATGGGAAGCACTGAATGTGATGTTAATAACGAGTCGCTCTTTCGCGAGCAGCAATACGGCGAGGCATCAATTTTGGAGGGATCTGAACCCACACATCTTGCACTGCTACCCACAATTGGTCTTGTGTAGTTGGTGCAGGGTTCATGGAGCGTACACCAGCATCGACAGTATCCCATAAGTGCTCGATTGGATTAAGATGGGGGAATCTGGAGGGCAATCCATGGTCGTAACTTCACTAGAGTGCTCCTCCAACTACCTGCGTACCACTACAGAGCGGTAACGTGAGATGACTTCTCCATCAGGGTACTCTAGGGCCAGAAAGGGATGCAGATGGTCCGAAAGGATGTTCGCATAACGTGCACCTGTCAGCGATCCCTGCAGCCGGACAATGGAACTTAATTGCGACCATGAGAACGACGCCCAGACCATAACTGAGCCACATCCCGCCTGGACATAATCTTGTTGACACACAGGACCCATAGCTTCATGGGGCATACGCCACACTCAGCTCGACACAACTGGAACCGGGATTCATCGGACCATGCCACACGTCGGTACTGTTCTATGGTCCATTGCCGACGTTCGCGGACCAATGCACTTCCTTGAGCTCTGTGTCGAGGTGTCAGCAAAGGGACACGAGTTGGTCGTCGGCTGGTGAAGCCTATGCGGTGCAGTTGCCTCCTTCCAGTCCTGGTAGAAATGGGTTCCAGACTCCCAGCATTCAAGTGGGCGGTGATCTGACTCACAGTAGCCCGTCGAGTACCCAGTATGGTTCTGCGGAGGTGACATGATGTCCGTTCATTAAACACATGTGGTCTTCTCCTGCGGCGCTTTACGCGGGTGGTAACATTCTCTCTGCGATATTGAAGATCCACCCTCGACACTGTTGAACTCGGAAATCCGAATTCGCGTGTAATCTCCGCAATGCTATGACGTGTGCGCTGTGCGCCGATGATCATCCCATGTTCAAAGTCGTTTAATTCGCGACGTGTTGCCTCTTCACGACACTGGTGTCTGCGACAGACTGCTCAGCTACCCCGCAGTTAACCGCAATGCTCAGGGGTCATACACGCCACATTTTCTAATAGGACACCACTTTCCGTGACATTTGTCCACTCAGTGTACGTAATAAGAACTTCTACAACTTCTGGCTCAGTGAGTAAAGCAACGGAAATCTACCACACTCCTATACTGAAATTCAAGTTAAGAGCTTAGGAAAAGTATCCTTCCGCATGTGAGCACATCCCCTGTTCCCCCTTCCCGTCTCGTCTTGGTTATCCATCTCCGCCACAACCAGCTTATCATTAACGCCGTGCGTCCATCTGACAAGTACAGTAATTCATTCTGAAATAGTGAAGCATCAAACGAAATCACTGCCTTTCACATAGCTGTACTTTGATTACGTACCATACCTATTTATTCCTTTATTGACCATGTAAAACCTACAGATTACTGACGAATTCCGAGGCAAGAGAAGCAAGAATTATTTTTGTTTCATAATGCGATTTGTGTGAGGCACATGGAGACTTACAACATACGTATACGATTCCGCTCTCGTGCAACGACTGTCAGTGGCAGTTTCTCACAGTTAAAAAAGCTGAAAAACCCACCGGTGAGTGGGATTGCAAAATACAATGCTTCCAGGAATGTTGTAAATATTGTAGTCTCGTCATTCGGAAGGTAAAAACGAACTCATGATCCTCTCATGACAACATTTCTGTAGGTAGAGGGCGGTTACGAATATAAAGTACACATTATTATTATAATTATAATAATAATAATTATTATTATTATCATCGAATACGCCAAAGATCCTATTCCCATACCGTGTTAAGGCCCTTCCTGTTTTATTTACGGCGAGTGCTGAGCTGACACATCGTTCTTTCCCTGGAGACTTGGATTTTCCATTCCAAGCGAACGGCGTAAACACTGTACACAGAAATGCCGATCAGCTGCGCGGACTTTTTCACGTCTTCCACAGTCCACAGTGGATTCTAATCTCGTAGCCTACTGTAAACGTTTAAAACAATTTGGTTTATATTTTCTATTTTATTTTCCTCTACTTTTGTTAGCTTTAAAGTATTTCACAGGGAACTCAAGCGTCACAGCATCACACACGTCTTGCTCACAGCTGGCAGCCATTATGAATACTGAAACAGTGAACACGCTGTTGCAGCCAGTATTGCCAACAGTTTTCTTGGATCCATCTTCAACGTCCCACCTATTATGCGAACTTATCAACAGTGGAATGAACTCGAACAAACTTACTAAGTACACAGTGCAATAAGATATCAATATCATATTAAATTATTATTATTTTGCTACATACACCACTGAGAACAATAACTATTCACAGCCATCTACGTATGAAATATAAGAGTTGGTAACGAACCCGAATAACATACAACCTGTGATATATTTTCCATATTTATACAGGGCAAAAATTTTAATTCATCAAGTCAGTTCACCAGAATATCTAACCAAACTGAAGGAAGCTCCTGACTTCAGGAACAAGTAACAAACCTAGGGAACTATTTGGCGCTGCGGAAGCCTTTTCACCGACCAGAAGTCTGACTAACATCAAAGGGACCGCTAAGGTCTTAAGTTGACTCTCAGTATAGTATGCCCCTTCAGTGTCGCCTAGGCCATCGGTGACAGCTGATGTAAGAGCTGTTGAGGATCAAACCAGCCTTCGGGCTGAATACACAACATGCATGACGTGTTCGAGTACCTTCAAATACCCGGACTGAGTCAGGATCGAACGGGTGGTGCACCCTCCCATTCATAAGGCAGGCCTAGATGGGAGTGAACTACTCGGCTACAAAGGTGTCCTTTTGAATTAATTTGGTAGTCGCTCAATACCTATTACTTTTAATTTGTTTATACCAGTGATTTAAATTATTGGTCAATTACGTTTAAAAACATAATTCGTAAAAGTACTACTGTCCGTTTTTGCTACCGAGAGTTTTGTCATGGAACGGCTGACAAACTCCATTGGATGCGTGCGATAATTTACAAATCACTTACTAGATCGCAGCACTAGACAGCTAGCGCCTCGACCGGTGAGTAGCAAAATCTATTAGTTGACTAAGTAAAGCATAGAGAGCTTCTACGTCCATATTTGATATTCATATAGATACATTGCTCAAACATAAATGCATATTAAATAACTGGTACAAAATTCGTCTATATAACGATAATAGTATATTGTGTTGTTGCTGTAATTGTAAATATAACTATACACGGTAGTATAACAATATGATATTCTCTGTTGCAAATAAACTGGCTTCTGTGCTACAACCTTCATTACTTTTGTCTAGGATATAATTGGCAGTTTGAGTTGAAATTTTACATGCTCCGCTCTAACGGGGTATAGCAAATAAACCCGGTATTTTTGGAAAGACTTGAGGTATAAACCTCGGGTCTCTTATTGAAATTGGGAATAATTTGCGATTTTGTTAAGTGTAGGACCGCGTGTTGTGCGTTGGATCATGTAAGCGTTGCGCAGATGGGTCGTCAAAGGCAGCTCGCATGCACAGCTTGTGATGGATACCGTGTATAGCCAATCTGTTCGGAAGCGCTCCTCATTTCGCAGTTCGGCTCAGTCCAGGTTTGGTTTTAATCATCGCATCTGTCCAGTGCTGGATTTAGAATAGTAAACTAGTAGTATTTCATGTAATATTTTCTTGTTTTTTTTTTTTTTTTTTTTTTTTTTTTTTTTTTTTTTTTTTTTTTTTTTACAACTTGCATTACGTCGCACCGACACCTGGCACCGTCTTCTGGCGACGATGAGATAGGACTAGGAGTGGGAAAGAAGCGGCCGTAGACTTAATTAAGCTACAACTGCAGAATTTGCCTGGTGTGAAAATGGGAAACCACGGAAAAACATCTTAAGGGCTACCAGCAGTGGGGTTCGGACCCATTATCTCCCGGATACAAGCTTACAGCTGCGTGCCCCTAACCGCTCGGCCAACTCGCCCGGTATAGAATTGCTTGTTGTAGTTGTTGTTGGGTAATTATGCTTTAACTTTACTTTATCACACTACAGTAAGTAACCATTGCCACCGGGATATTTCCCAATTGCGATGTATTTGTTAATTTAAAAAATGCATACATACAGATTGACTAAGTAAATTTGCTACGCATTTTGGATCATCTAGTTGTGAGCTTGCATTCGGGATGTGGTGGTTTCGAATCTCACTGTCGGTAGCCCTGAAGATGGTTTCCCGTGGTTTCCCATTTTCACACCAGGCAAATGCTGCGGCTGTACTTTAATTAACGCCACGACCGATTCCTTCCCACTCCTAGTCCTTTCCTATCCCATCGTCGCCATAAGCCCCACCTGTGTCGGTGCGACGTAAAGCAACTTGTACAAAAAATCCATACTTGTATTTCATCAAAATCATCGTCCAGTTCCATGACTAAATGGTTAGCGTGCTGGCCTTTGGTCACAGGGGACCCGAGTTCGATTTCCGGAAGGTTCGGGAAATTTACCCATAATTGGTTAATTTCCCTGGCATGGGGACTGGGTGTATGTGCCGTCTTCATCATCATTTCATCCTCATCACGACGCGCAGGTCGCCTACGTGCGTCAAATCAAAATACCTGCACTAGGCCTCTCCGGAGGCCACACTCCATTTCGTTTCATTTATCAAAATCATTAGCTTGCATTTACTCCCTAATACACAAAAATATATTATCACATGAAGAAGCGACATTCCCCTCCCCTCTCCAACGAGCAAAGTCATTACCAACAACACTTCCCTCACTTCCCTACTTTCCCTCATCTCTCCGTGGAACAAAGTTCATTGCCTGCAGAGTTTTCCACTCAGCCCTACTTGGCTACCAGGACTGGGCAAGGACACTGACGCAGTCCAGACGCAGTTGCTGAAGGTAATGGACGATTGATTAGCAGCTTAGATAAGTAAAGAAACGTTAATAAGGTGACAGCTGAAGACTGCTACAATCATTATTTGTCATTACTTGTTCATAATATCACCGAATCTCAATCATTGACAAATTTCTACATATTGTAAATATTGTACATAAATGTGCATGCTTTAAAGTGATTTAATAGAATCGGAGGATGCTCTCGTAGAACGAAACATGTCATTCTTTGTTTAATAGCGTGTATTTTTTTACAAGTATGTTATTGAGTTGTATGTGTTATATTTAGTGTTTTCGACAGACTGAGTCCGGCTCCATGGCTAAATGGTTAGCGTGCTGGCCTTTGGTCACAGAGGTCCCGGGTTCGATTCCCGGCGGGGTCGGGAATTTTAACCATCATTGGTTAATTTCGCTGGCACGGGGCCTGGGTGTATGTGTCGTCTTCATCGTCATTTCATCGTCGTCACGACGCGCAGGTCGCCTACGGGTGTCCAGTCAAAAGACTTGCACCTGGCGAGCCGAACATGTCCTCGGACACTCCCGGCACTAAAAGCCATTCGCCATTTCATTTTCGACAGACTGAAAATCTTTAAAGTTGCATTAAGTAAGTCGGCACTGGAAAATATGGATTGTATCTCAACAAATGATTAATTTGAAGCACGTTATTCTAGGAAGCGAATGACTCATGAGGACATGTGAGGAGGTGATTTGAAATCCTACTCTCGACCATCCTATACGTGTCTTTCCGTCTTTTTTTCTGTAAACCTCTGTGCTAATTTATGGATGGTGCTCATCATACAGGCCACGGCCTCTACCTTCCAATTTAGTCCCAGTTAACTGCCGTGGACTGATTATAGCCTACACGAGAGTTCCGGCCATAAAGTCCCAAGTCTCTGTGTGGAGCAGTAGTATTAACTACCTAGGTATGTTCAGTTAGTAAACTATTTATAACATGACATATTCATAACATGACAATATACGGGTTTATCTTTGTGACAGCTAACCTCTCTACTATCTTTAATTCGTAAACATCTAGTTTCTAGTTTGCAATTCGGAATGGCGATTGATTCGTCGATGGGAAAGTAAATTCATAATATTTCGCCGCTGGATGCTACTGTGCCATGGACACTGTAGCTCTCTCAAAGCACTAACGAAATGCGGTGACCAAAGAAATTAATTTCTGTGAGCTCCCTTCTTCTAAATATGAATCTGTAATAATTCGTCGACGGTGCTCAATTTATTTGTGGCGTGTCTAGAGTATCCGCAAGAATATGGTATCAACAGTACGGGAGCACAGCATGTTTGTGTAAAGACAAACGGCATTATAGTTGTTGAATTGGTTGCAGTGGACCCCACGACTTGATGTTTTGCAATTGGAGCCCCAGGTCACTCTTTATTATGCCACGTACCTTCTTCTCTGAGGTTACATCAAATATACTGTATGGTACGTGCTGTCATTACCCATGCCTTACGAGGAACACAGAGCCATACTGCTACAGAAGTGAAATCTGTGGGAACTGGTATACTAAGCCTTGACTTCTACCTCCATGTTTTTAATTTCATAAACATGAAAGAACACATTTTGAGATTTTCCTTACGATGATATACTATGTGTTAAATCTCGGAATGAAAATCGGATATTTAATTTTGAAGGGGCCTATATTTTGAAGTATATAGTGTCTAATAATTGGGGTCATTAATTTAGATCTTGTATTCTTCTTTCCAGAAAGTACCTCAGCAAATCCTACATACTGTATATATAATGAACGATGATCAACAATCTAGACGTCAAGAGAATTGGCTGATGTTTCGATAAATATTGTATGTTAACTGCATCGTATTTATTGTAGAAATCGATGAATCGAATATTACTCATTGTATAATCCTGTGCAATGCAAAGCTAATACTTGAACTTGCAAACTGGACTTTTTAGACTGTATTTTATAGCAGTAGCAGATAATGTAGAAGGTGATTATTCTAACTAACAATATTTATAGAGTGTGCCTTGTGCTTTCCCGTGCTGATAATCATCGAAATTATGTAGGGGACGAAGTCGGTCGGGCATTCCTATCCCACATTATGCCGAAGGTATAAATAGTGGAAGTCATTACCTTCTACTTGCTCAGTAAATTTTATGCACTGTAATGGAAATAACTTCACTCTTTTTTGTTTTGTGTTGTCAGTTTAGTAGTAATGTGGTCATATTGTTAATGTTATAAATATTACTCCCTTCATAATTTGAATCCTATACTCAGTAAATAATCAGTCATCAATGATCTGCATTTAGGGCAGTCGCCCAGATGACAGACTCCCTATCAGTTGTTTACCTAGACTTTTCTTAATTTGTTTCAAAGAACTTCGAAATGCAACGAAAATGTCCCTTGATAAATTATTTTATCCCCCCTCCTTTTTACAAGTAGTTTTACGTCGCATCGATACAGGTAGGTCTTATTGCGACGATATTCTATTCCCTAATTCTTCTTTCTATAAATGAATAGTTGCCCCAATTTGTCCTCTTGAATTACAACGATAACTTCTCATTATGATCTTACCTAACCTTTTAAAGCTCAACTAAGACTTATTCAACTGTTAATGTAATTCCACGCCATCTCTCCAATGGCAGCTCGAAACATACCGCTCAGTCGAGCAGCTCGTCTCCTTACTCCCAAGTCTTCCCAGCCCAAAGTTTCCAACATTTTCGTAATACTACTCCTCCGTCGGAAATTACCCAGAGCAAATCGAGCTGCTTTCCTTTGGATCGTTTTCAGTTCTCGTATAAAGCAATCCTGGTGTGGGTCCCATACACTGGAACCATACTCTAATTGTAGTCTTACCAGTGACTTATACGCACCAACGTTTACATCCTTACTACAAAACCTAAACAACCTTATAATCACATGAAGAGATTTGTAATCTTTATTTACAACATCGTTAATGTGATTACTCTTATGTTATTATTATTATTATTATTATTATTATTATTATTATTATTATTATTATTATTATTATTATTATTTTTTGGTTCGTTTTGGCCTACCAGGGACTACGGGGCTCGTCTTAATTCTTAGCTAAGATCTTCTGCTTTTCTTGGCCCAGTACGCTTTCATTTTCTGGCTGTTTGCCTGCTTCCTTCCCGTGTCCTCCCATGAGTTCCGATTCCCGTCAGTTACGAATCCTTTCGCGAATTAGCTCTCTGCCAATTACACTACCTGAGCGAGTCCCGTCAGTTTCGAACACTACCTGAGCGAGTTTCAGCTTAGTTTTCTGCAGCAAAATTGTATTAATTTGTTTATTACTGAAACAAATAAGGTCCATTGTTAGCACCAGGCGGGAGCGGGTGCCCTCTTTAATGAATTGGCTCCTCTAACAGAGGGGGGAGGGGGGTGGACGCCATGCACCGGTAGCTCCCATAAGCAGCTTTCGCCTTGTCAGTATCTGTATCAGCATGCGCCTTCGTCAAAATAATCAGTTTTGAGTTATATTTACAAAGTTCTTAAAATAGTATCAGCATGTCGCTCCGTCCGGCTCCATGGCTAAATGGTTAGCGTGCTGGCCTTTGGTCACAGGGGCCCCGGGTTCGATTCCCGGTGGGGTCGGGAATTTTAACCATCATTGGTTAATTTCGCTGGCATGGGGGCTGGGTGTATGTGTTGTCTTCGTCATCATTTCATCCTCATCACGACGCGCAGGTCGCCTACGGAAGTCAAATCGAAAGACCTGCACCTGGCGAGCCGAACATGTCCTCGGACACTCCCGGCACTAAAAGCTATACGCCATTTCAGCATGTCGCTTCATCTTTGAACTGTGTTTTTATCTTATTTACAAGTCACTTAGTAATCAGCACGTAGCTTTGTCAAATTGATCTTTTAACTGAATTTTTATCTTATTTACAAGTCACATAGTAATCAGCACGTAGCTTCGTCAAATTGATCTTTTAACTGAATTATTCTTTTCTTTATACTCTACAATATGTACAGCAAAAGAAACATTTCTTAAAAGTACTGTTAAATCACAGGTCTCCTCAAACTGTTGAGATGCTCTTTGGATTCTGTTATCCATTGCAACATATTTTCTTTTCCTTTTTGTGGCTTGCAAATTCAACTCTGTCCGCATAATTTTTTCGTCTGAATTTTGAGACTCCTTCTTCAAACACAACACCAAGTCTTTTACACGGGGATGTGGTTTTCCGCATTTCAAATTCAGCTTATGGTTCCAACCCTCTACAGAAATTTTCGTTCTATGCCTCTTCCCATGGCAATTCTACATTTCAATGGGAATATGCATGTTTTCAAGCCATTGCTCGTCAAAGTAATCAAAAAACTCGATTAACTTTTCATTGTCCGGGGCCGTGCTATGAATGTGTAGCCAACCGTCTTCTACTTTTTCTGGTTTGAGGAATGCAAGTGCAGCACACTGCCTGATGGTGTTTCTCATTTCTTGCTAATTTTATACATACCCGAAAGCCCAATTTCTTGCACTTTTCTCCAAATACTTTGGCTTAAGTGGAAGAAATAATCTTGCACTTGAACTCTTTGAAATACTTCTTCTATCGCTTTGATAGCTCCAACCTCAAAATCTATGTTTACTATTTCAGGTGACCATTCAGGTATTACATCAAGGATTTTTTTGAAGAGGCGAACATAAGTGGCTTTGTTCTTGTTTGGAAGCAGTGCGAAAACAGCAGGCGTTACATTTATCTCCTCTTTGTTGCTTCCCAAGTCTACATAAATGGTATACACTTGACAGAACTGCTTACTGACACTCTTAAATGTCCCGTCCATTAAGAAGTGTTTTTTGTTAACATTTCTTTGCCTCTAGGACTCGCGAATACTGTCGCCTTCACAGACGTCAGCCAATAAGAAGTTTGTGCCATCGGGCATGCATAGAGTTTCTTCAGCTAAATTTACTTCATCTCGATGCATTGGTTATTTCTTGCACTCCTTGTGCTTTACTCCGCTGTCTATGCAGTGAACTCTTTAAACTTTGGAACTGAGGCATTCGAGTCACTAACTCGTATCCTGTCTGATGCAAGTGTCCGAATTCTTCGTCGTGTATCTGAAAAAAAGACATGGCGTTAGAATGGTTCACTTTACTGCTTGTTATTATGTTATTAATTATCACAATATTGTTAAATTACAATAATTGTTAAATAAGTAAGCATATCACATGAATCATATTAGATCTCTAAGCATGATGATATCATTCCTAAGCGTATTAGATGAAGATAAATCACTCAATAATTTAAAGTGGCTCAAAAGTCAAACAACACTATGTTCATTTTCTGTATTTGGTTAATAAAATAGCTTGTAAAAAATAAAGAGATGCAATAAGAAAGGTATATGAATCATCCTTACCTGTGAGACTGAAGTGTTTTTCTCCTCGCAAGCTCTTTTCCTGGCCATGAAAGCTGCTTTGAACACTTCATCGCTGGCCACATCAGGAACACAATCATGTTGCACTTCTTCAATCAATTCCCGATTTTTTAAAATCACTTTTCCGGCACATGGTTTTGCAGCACAAATCCACACTTCACTTGATTTGTTGTCGCGTTTCTTATAAAAACGGTAACCATTAAATATCAAAATTTGGTTTCCTTTAATGCTAGTTGTGAACTCCATCTTTATCTGCTCCACTCAAAGACACAAACACAAATGACTTGAAAATAGCCCTTAGGTACCTAGTGGTAAGACAATTAACTTTTCAAGGTCGCGTCGTACTATTATTTGCTGGTCAAACCTCAGAATTGACAGCTGGGTTTTCCAGAGACATTCGGAAATAGTAGGACTCATTAGCTTATTTACTCAGGCGTGAATAAGCAGTAGGAACTCATAGGACGTTTTTCCTAAGCAATTTGTTTTCGGAACTCCTAGGACCTAGGGAAGGTTTTCATTCCCCTCCACGAAGGAGAGGGGCGGGCCACCTAGAAGGTAACGCCTTCTCTCTGGCCAGGAGATTTGGCGGGTTTGGAGGATTGATGGAGTTTGTGAGAGGGGAGATGGGGCTTTGATTCGGTGAAGGAGTGGGGAAGGCGTCTCGACCGCTTGGCTAAGTGTTTTATTGATTTTTTTTCAGTTTCTACAGTTGGGTTACAATTTACATATTTTATGCTTTTACAATTTGTTTTTGCAGTGTTACAATGACTGTTCCACGTTTTTCATTTTTCTTTGCTGGGTTATTGGTGTTCTTATGCATTTGAACATGTAATATTACATTGTTACAATATAGGATTTTTACAGTTTGTGTTTTAAAGTATATCCCTTACCCCCGTTTTTTGATAACTTTATTGGGGGCTTATTAGGATATTTACAATATAGAATGCAGTTAGTTACATATTATTTGCAATATTCACAGTGTTTACAGTTGTTACGAAAATATTTACAATATCTACAGTGTTTACAGTTGGTTGCAAAAATATTTACATTAATTACAGTTGTTACAGACTATTTAGAATATTTACATAGTTGTTTCGGAACTCACGGGAATGGAACTCGTAATAATGGTTAGGACGTGCATTGTCACTTACTCGGTTTTTCACAATCGTTACAGAATTAAAACTAAGAGGACTTTCCCTCTTCGTCAAACTTATAACCTGACTTTTCATCCCGTTTATAATCATGCCATTATCTGCTGTCCATCTAACATGATGACAACAGGTTTTGGCTCATTATTATATCAGTTTTAATTCATGGTGTAACAGTGTTTGAATATTTTAATTATTAGATCAGTATAAGGTGTTAATGTGCCACGGACTACTTAAGGAACCGACAAAAACAACCAAAGTTTAAATGTGCTCAGTGTTTGACATAATTTTGTTTAGCATTAAGGAACTAGGACAATGAACTTCAGTGAGTGTATGTCATCATTTTTTTTGTACATTATATAGGTTTATTGTAAAAGGTTAATAGAGTAGTAAAACAAAAAATACATTGTCCAGGTCTTCTTGCAGTCGCTCACAATCCTGTTACTTATTTACTACTCTGTATAGTATAAGAGCATCCGAAATCATCTCTGATTTCAGTTCTTTACTCATACCATTCATATACTGTACATAAGAAAACATGAAGCTCCATTACACCCCCACCCTCCTCTTCTTATTTGTTACAGGACCAGATAATGATTCACCTACTCTAATTCTCTGAGTTATAATTTCTAGAAATTTAGCCACCCATTCAACCAGGCAGTGAATATGCAGGTTCATCGACAGAAAGACTCTCCTTATTTATAACTTAGATATCGCCAAGGACGAATTTAGAGAGGGGTACAGGGGTTTCACACCCTTCGAAACTTTCTGTGCCTTTTTAGAAACTACGATTTATTTGCGAATACTTCATGTTTCCAGCTGAAGTCTTTCCACTAGAATTGGCATTTCCTGTATAATCATATAAAATCCACAGCCTGTTTCTAGTCATTCGACCGGGTCAGGAATGGAATGAATGAAGCCCCATCTAGCGGCGAGGATCGGAATTGTGCCGGCTGCCGAAGCCTGTCGCACTCCTCTGGGGGCAATGATTAATGAATGATAGATGAGATGAAATGATATTGGAATGAAATATGACAGGGAAAACCGGAGTACTCGGAGAAAATCCTGTCCCGCCTCCGCTTTGTCCAGCACAAATCTCGCATGGAGTGACCGGGATTTGAACCACGGAACCCAGCAGTGAGAAGCCGGCGTGCTGCCGCCTTAGCCACGGAGGCTTTCAATAAACTAATTTCATTTATAGAGTGACTTAGAAATTTAGTTTGAAATACTGTTGGCAGCCTACAGTGAGGCGGACTCAAGGTGGATGAAATATTTCAAATTGAAATTGAGACTACCTAAATTACTTAAAGCGTACGGTATGTGATAAGAATGAAATTGATTTTTCGAAGACGTGAATTTACAACCCTTCCGTTTAACATGCATTGTATGTGCTTGTAGATACTTTGTATTTGCTTCAATTTTGTAAGTTGATTTTGCCTTTTGTAACTTAATGAGTGAGCATGATTTATATCTTTAATAGCTTATTAGTTTATTTGCACATTTAATGCATTTTTCACACCAGCAAATGCTGGGATGTACCTTAATTAAGATCATGGCCGCTTGCTGCCCACTCCTAGCCCTTTCCTATCCCATCGTCGCCATAAGACCTATCTGTGTCGGTGCGACGTAAAGCAAATAATAATAATAATAATAATAATAGTAATAATAATAATAATAATAATAATAATAATAATAATCATCATCATCATCATCTTCCGCTTTTCCCACACCCTGACGGGATCGTGGGAGCGAACTCTATCGCATCTGTGGACTTGGCCCTGATTTACAGTCGGATGTCTTTCGTGAAGCCAATCCTATGTGGAGGGATGTATTCAGTATTGTGTGTTTTTGTAGCGGTTGGTAGTGTGGTTAGTTGTGTTGTGTGTGTACGAAGAATAGTGTTTTGGGACAAACATAATCATCCAGATGCGATTAAATTCCTCGAACCGCTCGAATCGAACTTGGAACCCTCTAAACAGAAGGCCTAGACGCTGACCATTCCGCCAAGGAGCCGGACAAAAGATGGCGATAATAATAATAATAATAATAATAATAATAATAATAATAATAATCATCATCATCATCATAATAATAATAATAATGCAAGCCCTTAAATAAAGAAACATATCCCTACAGTAATTTAAAAAATAATTTTGAAACTAATGGCGTTCCTTACGAACTAATGTCAACATTATTATGACAGAAATGTAAAGTGTTATAACCGTTTACTGAGATTCCAGTAATGATAAATTTGGTAACATGTGCTGTTTGATAACATTCTCTTACGCACAGTAAATTGAAACTTTCTTCCCATTTCAGCTTCAAACCATGTGATCGACGAGGCAACGTATTCGGGGATAATCCTGCCTAGCACCACGTGGCATACTCTCAACTGTGAGGGCAACACATCCCGCATCACATACCGGGTTCGAGTCCAGTGCGACCAGCACTACTTCAACCACACGTGTACAAAGTTCTGTCGCCCTCGCGATGACAAGTTCGGCCACTATAGGTGCGACGTGAATGGGGACAAGGAGTGTATTCCCGGCTGGAGAGGAACAAATTGCGAAATAGGTAAGCTGTTAATTTCCACTCAGAACATGTTTGTTTAGTTTAGTTTCCACGATACGATGTTTACTTTGGTATTCGTAGTTCCATTCATTAGCCCGGGATTTCATTTTCAAGGAAAGCAGTGATCAGTTTCCTTGTAATATTCACTAGCGTCCTGTTTCAGCTTCGCAACTGGAGCAACTTTGCATTCATGGTGAAAGGCGTTACTATAAGCTTTCCTTGTAGACGACATTGCCGTTTTCCTCCTGATGTGCAGTATGTATAGTTGAAAGAAAAAAAAAGCACATGGTATTGAGTGTTCCTGGCATGTAATATTTTATCAGACTTAATTTTAATTATCATCAAAATATAATTCACCTCCCATGTAGATACATGTCCTGTGGATACACACAACAAACATTATATCTGAGGTACATTAATTGTTTCTGAGAAAAATGTACCTGCGAGGAACTTATTCAATACCATACGCTCGTTTTATAATGTATTTATTGAGGTTCTGTATACGTAGCTCAGTACGACGTTTTTCCAAGGTCCGTCCGGCCGCCATGAATTTAGCTCGATCTTTTCGCCCAATGCGATATTTAAATCATTCCTGCGCTCTCACTGAAACGACGATAACTCCTAAACCATTCGTGCAAATTGCACAGTATACTGTACAGGAAATTGTTTATCTAAATAAGGTTATTGAGGTGAATAAACAATTGATTTTGATAAGAATTGCGTGATAAATTTCAAAATAAGGTTTCTTATTTTAAGGTTGATTTTTACTGCGATGTGTAATATAAAAAAAACTTTTATTGAGAGCCACCTTCTACAGATAGCTATACTCAACCGTACAAACATTCGTCAGCAAAGAAACATTTAATATTATAGATTCTCGAAACGTGAGGTTATTGGTAAACAGTTGATAGCCGGTGGCCGAAGAGATGATACTTGGAATCCTACCACCTGCACAATATTATTACGAATAAATCACCGCCTGTTTTATCACTCTAATTTATTTCAGGATGACCCAATACATGCGCGCACACACACACACTTCTATTCAACCATGAATGGCCACCCCTTACTAATTGCTGGCTATTTACAAGTCTCTGTTCTTTTCACACAGCAGGCGGTCCGCTTCATTAGTTTTACCTGAGAGGGCTATGATCCTAGTGACAGGCTCACCTTACTTTCAATTCTCCAAGTCCAGTCACCCCACACCGCAGCTACGTGCAGTCAGCTAGGTTTGAACATAGGGCTGCTGACCTCCACAACACACGATAACTGTTCCTTGGTACGACTCCAGAGAAAGTGCAGTAATTTCCACAGTCAAACACAATAAACACTGACAACTATACACCAACAGCTCAACATTGCTAAACAATACAACAGTAGACAGTACTCCTCGCAACAACGACCATTAACACTGTTCCAATTACATTCACGATAGCTTCTCCAATCGCTGACTCTTTGACGGCTCTCAATCCACGGAAGTACACACACGCACACACACAAGCGCGTGTGCAGAGAGAGAGAGAGAATTCCGTTCCATACGCGACGATACTCTGACTCCAGCGGGACACTGACGGCAGCCAACACTACTGCAGTGGTCCCTGAGTCCAGTTACTCACTCGACACTCCGACGCAACAACAACTCCTCGTCGCCCCTGTCGCCCCTCACCCCAACACACTGACTCCAACTCTGATTGACCGTTCCCTGCTAGCCTCCTCTTTATAACTCGGGTGATAAGTATCGGAATATTCCTGATGTGGTTTGGAGACGGAACATTCTCGTTGCACCTCGCCGAAAAGCACGGGGGAACCAGATGAAGAGAACAATACCACAGAAATGCCGGCCATGCCCTCCAGGTCGGCTGGGAGCTTTCCGGTCGTCTGACTTACTAGTTCCTTCCAGAAAGTACCCAAAGAGGCCACGACAGGGCTGACACATAACAATATGTTCATCCTATTTCAAACAAGAGGATTTTGAACGAAAGTCATCTTCTGCGACGGCTAACTTTTGTGCGGTTTAATGTACAAGCCGTCACGGAATTTCTTCACAGCTTTTTATAATCAACAATTTTAACACACAAGAAAGCGCTCGGAGGGCCGGTTTCTTTGACTTCCTTCATTAAAATCGCACTGCTCCCTTTTACCGTGGATTCATGTTTCGTACATCTAAACCTTCCTCAATATGCTCTACATCAAAATCCCTTCTATGATTCTCGAGATCAGCCGGCACAAACACAGGGAGACATCTACCGGGACGTAATTTTATAATATGTCGACGGTTCAGAGCAATACTATCGTTAACTAGCATTTTTTACATCTTACATTAAGGCAAATTAAAAGTTCGTGTATGCCAGAAATCACCATGGAGACTTATGGCTGTTAGCGTTCTAGGCAATACTGACGACTGACTGAAATATGATGTCAATGTAGTGTAAAGACTTCACGTTTACGTCCTCTTCGCCGCTGTCCATGATCTAAGTACAGGGTGACGCAAACGTCCGTTAACTTTTGACGAGGCAGTACTTCACGTAATATATGAGGTAGAGAGGTAATAATTGACACACATGATTGCCATTACATGGAGGGTTTTATTGACACCAAAATAAAGTACACAAGATGACACCAGACGAAAAGCATATTGCAAGCAGATGCCGTCACATGCCCTCAAGCCGGCCGGGCGCTTCCTAGCCTGACTCACTTGTACTTCCAGGAAATACCGGAGTGGGCTTCCAAAGGGCTGGCAGTCGCATGAACACGTAACATTATCCACCTGTTCGCATTGTCCTCTGTCCTCAATCAATCAGATATAGCATCTTGATTTATCTATTAAACGGGTTGGGCTTTGGTAAAAAGGCTTATATTTTAGGACATCGTTCTTTCTGACAGCATAAAGTCATGGAATGTATTTCTATGTTATTTCGAAGACCTCATCGTCAATCTTGAGTAGTGGTGCATATACGGATTATGATATAGGCTGACAGGACCTACATGTTAATGTCCTTTAAGAAACGGATTATCAGGAAGAGTAATGTCGTTTACTACACTAATAAATAAATTATCCGAGTTTAACTTTACTACCTCTAACATTTGTCTTTCCTACCCTATTTCCAGATGGATTTCACCCTTAATTACTTGCAGCAATATCAACGTTGGCCCTAAGGGATTTCTCGTGTTATTCATGAGCTGACTGAAGAATACATATGTTGTACTTCAAACTATGGGTAAGAGTCAGATGACCTCGATATTAATCGATTAGTAATTTTTTATAGCTTTTTGACATTTTAACTTACAACCTATTCGGGATCGTCGTTAGTTTTGAACGTCATTTGCTTATATCATCCTTTCTAGGAACACTCGTTGTAAGATACAGCCGGAATAGATCATATTTTACGTACCATTAACTACTCTTACGGTTTTCAGGGACGCCAAGTTGCCGGAAATTTTGTACTGCAGAAGTTCATTTACGTGTCCGTAAATCTATCGACACGATGCTGGCGTATATGAATACCTTCAATGAAACGAAATTCAATCAATCAATCAATCAATCAATCAATCAATCAATCAATCAATCAATCAATCAATCAATCAATCAATCAATCAATCAATCAATCAATCAATCAATCAATCATCATTGATCTGCGTTTGCGGGCTTTCACACAGGTGGCAGGTTCCCTATCGAGTGTTTAACTCAGATAATTTATTGATTAGTGTGGTAAGTTGAGGTTCATTCGAGGTGTTCTTCGGAAAAGCTTGACACAGCCCACCACAGTTAACTTGATTGTTCGTTTGTTAAAGGACATTAACATGGAGGTCCTGTCAATTGTTTCAAATACCAGCGAACGAAGACGAGATCGAACCCACCAGTTCGGTTTCAAATAGAGATGTATAGCACTAATATTTTTTTTTAAAGAAAAGAAAAAGAAAGGAGAATTAACAGTGTGAAGAGTTCCTTCCCTAATTTTTGAGAAGGTTTTAGAGGGAGAACTACCTCATATACCTATATAGTCAATACAGTTTGTCGTTTTGGACCAATTCCCCTATATTATTCGCAAGCCCCTCTTAAACATAAGAATATGGCTTATAAGAAATATGTAATGTAATTATCACAGAATAAAAATGTTAACACCAGGTTCAAACGATATGAAATGTCTCATCTGTGCAGAATAGATATTCAGACATCGTTTGTATTTCTAGCCCTCATTGACATTACTGTCGTTTACCGAAGAATGGTTATTCATACTTTCAATGTAACATTTTTTACACTAGCTGCACTATTTATTTTATATTCTATTTCTCCTTACATCACCTTGCACATCATCCTGCAAGGAACCTGAACCATCTTCGCACCTTTCTCCTATTATTAGAACATATAAGGACAGTATCTTGAAATTCCACTAATTGTTCAATTTATTCTTCGTTCACTGTAGAATGTTAAAAGTATAATGAAAATATCAAGCATCCGTTGCGTCTGATAGATTAAACTGGAACATGCTTAACAGGAAAAAACAATAATACATTATGTCAGACGTACTATTCACTGGTCTAGAAACCTTAAATTTATTTAAAGGCTTGTTTCGCACACCAAACTAGAACACTGATTCAGGTGTCTTGTTCATTGTTTGTTTATTTGTTTTTTTTTATTTTTTATTTGCGGTTAGGCCATCTGAGGACCACGGTGCTTGTGTTCTAGTTGTGTTTTCTTCTTCGTCTGCCCCTTTTGGCGTACTGGATTGTGTTCTTAGCGGCCTCTTGAGCCTTCCTGTTGGCCCAGTATACCTTCATTTTCTCGCTGAAGAATTCTTTCGTGCGCTTCTCTGACCAATTCCCGGCTCCTTTGTGGCTAACTAATGTAAATTTATTTATTTATTTATTTATTTATTTATTTATTTATTTATTTATTTATTTATTTCGAATGAACATTTTTCAAATTCTTCATTTCTTTCCTACTTTCTTTCTTAATCCGTTTACCCTCCAGGGTTGGTTTTCCCTCGAACTCAGCGAGGGATCCCACCTCTACCACCTCAAGGGCAGTGTCCTGGAACGTGAGACATTGGTTCGGGGATACAACTGGGCAGAAGTACCAGTACCTCGCCTGGGCGGCCTCACCTGCTATGCTGAACAGGGGCCCTTGTGTGTCTGTGGGGTTGGGGGTGAATTGGAAGGGATATACAAGGAAGAGGGAAGCAAGCGACCGTGGCCTTAAGTTAGGTATCATCCCGGCATTTGCCTGGAGGAGAAGTTGGAAACCACGGAAAACCACTTCGAGGGTGGCTGAGGTGGGAATCGAACTCACCTCTACTTAGTTGACCTCTCGAGACTAAGTGCACCCCGTTCCAGCCCTCGTACCACTTTTCAAATTTCGTGGCAGAGCTGGGAATGGAATCCGGGCCTCCGAGGGTGGAAGCTAACCACGCTAAGCACTACACCACAGAGGCGGGCTCAGATTTTGAATTAATGGAATTTAATTTCTACCGATGTCATGCAAGATATTTTACAGTGCAGTTCAAAGTAGTTACTGCTACAGTTTCCAAAATATTAGGACTGCTCCTGCCGGATACAAATCTGCTACCGAAAATATAGAAACATTTGAGATTGGGCGACACGAATTTTACGAGTTTATGATCAAGTCAGCGCCTGTCAAGTGAGACATGTACATACTTAAAGTTTCCAGGCAGCAGGGAAGACGCTTTTTCTATCTACGTGTTAGTATTAATACGTTCTGTCGACATATGGAGCTTAAAACTGAGCCGAAATATTGAATATAAATTAGATTGTGGATAGGAGACCTTTGAAAGTGTTCAATGTCCCTTGAACCTCTTCGACTGCTGGCCTGTTTAGATTTTCACAATATAAATATCCTTATAACACTTCCGATAACCCGATCTTAAGCTCTTGGTCTGTAGGATTACACTATCAATGATGATCTGTTAGTTTCTCCTGTCATGACTCCTAAAGTTTGTTCTAAAGATGTGCATTTTCTGTTTCAGCTGAATGTAAGAAGGGTTGTCATCCTATCCACGGCAAGTGCGACCAACCAGGAGGCTGCGAGTAAGTTTTACGTATTCACTATTTCTTTACAATTGTATGATCAGTGTCACCAGCTCGACTCTTGGGAACAAAGTTCCCTCCCTTTGCTTACAATTAAAGCAAGTCATTCACAATCATATTACTCGCGATGTTACAAATATAGCAACATTTCATTGGGAAAGCGATAACAATTCCAGTGTCGTTATTTATCAATGGAAATTGTAAGTTATATGCATACTTTATTGATCTTCCCAACATCCTCGCCCTATTCTGCATCACATCTGGTAAGTTCTTAACTGTTTTATTAAGCTGTGTCCAGTGCCATTTTGCAACAATAATAATAATAATAATAATAATAATAATAATAATAATAATAATAATAATAATAATAATAATAATAATAATAATAATAATAATAAGTTTACGTCCCATTAACTAACTTTGCTGTTTTCGGAGTAGTTTTATGGGAGATCACTGAGTTGTACTCACGAATTTATCTGTTTGTCGTAAAGTGATTGAGAGTAAAGTCTTACCCACAAGGGAGCACCGCACCTTGCACAGCCCTTGGTCCCGCACTGAACTGCCAATATATTATTATTATTATTATTATTATTATTATTATTATTATTATTATTATTATTATGTAATATTCGATCGTGAAATGTGTATTTATATATGCAAGACACTATTTTGAAGACTGTACAGCAAGTATGATATAAATTAAACGTTGTCTCTACTACAGAACTATGAGTGTTTTATTATATATATTTGAATAAAGGTAAGCTAATTCATTTTGTCTAGGATATAATCGAATGTAGCAACTGTCATTCTCATTTACTCAAAAATATATTTGGATTACGTATTTAAATATTATACACGTGATAAAATTATCCGCATTGTAGATATTTTTAAATTCCTTGTGCGAAGGATTAGGATACTTGGGTCAATGAGGTTCAGTTCTGGACTCCAGTACTGAGTTGAAGGTGATCCTGGTTTTACGGAATAAAATCATGAGATTATTAGTACTATGTAACACTAATCTAAGAAAAAAAGGATGAGGAAGTGTTTCAAACTCTCTAAAAATTAAGGTATCGACTAAAGAAAGTAACATTCCTAAAGCAACTGCAATCTGTCGAGTGCAAGCTTGCGTTCTGTCAGTGGAAAAATATATTTATGCAGTATCGTGTTGTAATATTCGATCGAGAAATCTGTATTTATATATGCAGGACACTATTTTGAAGACTGTACAGTAAGTATGATATAAATTAAACGTTGTCTCCACTACAAAACTATCAGTGATTTTATTATTATTATTATTATTATTATTATTATTATTATTATTATTATTATTATTATTATTATTATTATTTTGTTTCCATGCTTGGCCAACTGTGGACCGCATAGAACTTAAGGCTTCTCTTCTCTTCTCTTCTCTTCTCTTCTCTTCTCTTCTCTTCTCTTCTCTTCTCTTCTCTTCTCTTCTCTTCTCTCCTCTTCTCTTCTCTTCTCTTCTCTTCGGAAATGTCCGGCTCCATGGCTAAATGGTTAGCGTGCTGGCCTTTGGTCACAGGGGTCCCGGGTTCGATTCCAGGCAGGGTCGGGAATTTTAACCATGATTGGTTAATTCCGCTGGCACGGTGGCTGGGTGTATGTGTCGTCTTCATCATCATTTCATCCTCATCACGACGCGCAGGTCGCCTACGGGAGTCAGCTCAAAAAAACCTGCACCTGGCAAGCCGAACTTGTCCTCGGACACTCCCGGCACTAAAAGCCATACGCCATTTCATTTTTTTTTTTTCGGAAATGATCCGTTTGGGTATCCTTTTTAGTGGTTTCTCTTCAAATAATTTTACTGTCGACTTTTCTTCTGAACTTTCTTCTGTTGTGGATGATCTCTGGTGTAATTCCAACTTCTTCCGCATCTCTCTTGACCTCTTGTACTCGCTTGCAGGTGGCTTTTAATCCCATGATGTATCTGAAGATCTTTCTGGTCAGTCGTTTGTACTCGGTGTCCGCAGAATTTCAGCCTTCGTTTCCACATTGTGTCCGTGGTCTTTTCAGTGTACTTGTAAAGTTTCTCATTTCTCTTTTTCTTCCAAGTCCCATCAGTAGTATTCTACGGTCCCAGAATTTTTCTCAGAATCTCCTTTCCTTTTTCTCGAGTTCTTGCAGCTTCCCTTTTTAAATTTAAAGTAAGACATTCTGAAGAGTACAATCGTTCCGTTATTTTTTACCGAATTATAATGTCGAATTATAATAATGCCTTGTAAGATAATGTCCGTTTGTTATACCTGTTCTGTGTTAGCTTGTAGGCCAGATCTAATTTTTCGGCTCATGCCTCATTCGCCTCTTTTTCCAGTCCGTTGAGTTGAATACATTCACCCAGGTATTTGAACTTCTCTGTCCTTATAATCTTCCCTTGTTTTATCTCCATATGCCTCTCACGTTGGTGCTTGTACTCCATATGTTCCGCCTTCTCATAAGAGACTTTAAGACCCGCTTTTTGGCGATTACATGCAGGCTCTCCAGCATCTTTTGACCGTCTTCTCGGTTTTTGGCTAAGATGGCAAGGTCATCTGCAAAAGCTTGATTTCTAGATTTTGTCCTTTCTTCCCCAGGTGTATTCCACTTATTCCTACCAATTTCGGAGCTTCTTCCCAGGTTTTCATTATTTGATCCAGTGCAATGTTAAAGAGGATCGGGGATAATCCGTCTCCTTGTATGACTACGGTCGTTATTTCAAACGGAGCAGACATTTCTCCTAAGAACTTTACTTTCGAAATGGTTTGTGCCGGTGTTGTTATTTCTCTCGTTTTCTTGTCAATTCCAAACTCCTCTAAGGTTTGTCTTCAGTCGAGTCGTATGTCAACAAAGATGTCCACGGCGTACTGGCTCCTTATCGCTCTTGTTCACAGAATGCTTTTAAGGTTGAATATCTGTTCCACGCACGACCTTCCTTTTTGGAAACCAACTTGGTATTCTCCACTGAGGCGATCAGCTTGATTTTCAACTCTGTTCATCAGGGCTTTAGAGAGTATCTTATAGACGATTCAAAGTAGAGAGATCCCTCTGTAGTTGTTCGGATACCGAGCTCGATAGCTGCAGTCGCTTAAGTGCGGGCAGTATCCAGTATTCGGGAAAAAGTGGGTTCGAACCCCACAGTCGGCAGCCCTGAAGATGGTTTCCCGTGGTTTTCCATTTTCACACCAGGCAAATGCTGTACCCTAATTAAGGCTCGGGCGCTTTCTTCCCACTCCTAGCCCTTTCCTGTCCCATCGTCGCCATAAGACCTATCATCTGTGTCGGTGAGACGTAAAGCAACTTGTAAAATTAAGTTATCTGGGTCAATTCGGTTACCTTCCTGATGGAGCGGGTGTATGAGCGCACATTTCCAGTCACTCGGGATCTTTTCAGTTTTCTGTATGTCTTCAATAAGGCGGTGGATTCCTTCTGCAGGGATTTCTCCTCAGATCTTCAACATTTCTGTCAATGCCGTCTTCACCTGGTGCTTTATTATCTTTGAGCTCCATGGTTATGTGCTTGATCTCATCAAGACTTGGTGGTTTGGAATCTGCGTTACCGTGGATTTGTTTGGGGTAATCTAGTATTTCCAGAGGTTCTTCGCAGTTTAGCAGCGCTTTAAAATAGTCTGCCGATTATTGTTAGTAACTATACTTCCATCTGTTCGCTTGAAGAAAAGACTTGGTGGTTAGTATCCCTGCAGCTCTTCTTCAAAGGTTCTGTAAAACATCCTGTCATTCTTTCTAAACAATTCTTCCACCTTTTCCACCCTTTTTCTGTCAGATTTTCTCTTCTTGGCTCTTATGATCTTGGCTGTTCCCTTCCTTCCATTGCTGTAGTCTTCCCATTTTTCCTCGGTCTTATAGGAATTCTACCGCTTCCAGGATTTTAATCCTCTTTCAAGTGCTTCGTCACAGTTTCCATTCCACCACCTGTGTTTACGTTTTCTTGGGGGGCTTCCCAAACTTTCAGATGCTCTGATCAAAGATTCTCTAATCTCTTCCCAGAAATTTATCTCCAGGTTTGACAGCTTTTCGAGATACTTCATTCTGCTGCAGTGCCTGTATTGATTCTGGGCTTCTTGCTCGCTCTCGATTTGGGTATATCTGATTGAGTCGATGTTGGCGCTCTTAATTACTTTGACGTTTATAATTTCTTTTCGATTTCGGGCTGTTATTGCACCATGGACGACCTGGAACTCCCCTAGCATCTTGTTAGGAGAGACCCATGTTTTCTTCTTCCTTGGGAGGACTTTGAAATATATGGACGTTATTTTAAGGTTGAATTTTCTATAGAATGTAATACGTATTTCACCTGGTGCTTTATTATCTTTGAGCTCCGTGATTATCTGCTTGATCTCATCAAGACTGGGTGGTTTGTAATCTGCGTTGTCGTGGATTTGTTTTTCTATGCTTCTTTTCCCTGCTAACCCGAGCATTGAAGTCACCGAGCATGGCATTTACATGATGCCGAGGGATTATTATTGTTTCAGGTCTAGACTGCTACAAGTATGTATTTAATCAGGAACAGGAAAATAAACTGGCTGAATATATCCTGTTAATGGAATGCATATTGCTTGGATTGACTCTTAATCAGGTCTTGCTTTTGAATTGGCAGAGAAAAATAACTTGCCACATAACTTAAACAAGACTAAGAAAATGGCAGGAAAATATTGGTTCTTTTAGCTTTTAAAGAGGAATCCGGAACTAAGCCTGCGTTCTGATGAGCCAGGATCTCTTGCCAGAGCAATAGGCTTTAACCGTAATGTCGTAAAGCAATTCTTTGGTTTTCTGCCTGATCTTTATAAATACCACATCTTCACAGCAGGTAGTCTACAATGTGGATGAGACGGGAATAAGAACCGTCCCTATAAGCAATCAAAAGTGCTTGCCTTGAGAGGAAAACGACCAAGTTAGTGGGTTGGTTAATGCGGTGAGAGGAATCTTAGTGACTGCTGAAGCCTGTATGAGGGTTTGGGGGATTCTTATGTCCACAGGTGTTCCTTGGACAAAGAGCCAAGCCTGAGCTGCTGGATAATCTTCCGCCAGGATCTACTGGAGAGTATCACCTTAGTGAACGGATGCTGAAAGCTATTTTCCTGAAGTAGTTTCAAAGTTTCGTTGAATTTTCAAAACCATCTGCAGAGAAACTCGTTCTCTTGCTTCTGGATGGTCACTCAACTCATACAAAAATGTTTAACTTATTGATATGGCTAGAGAAAGCATTGATCATTCCGTACGCTTCCCACCGCACTGCACCCACCGTATGCAACCATTGGATGTTGCCTTCATGACCCCCCTGAGTAATTAGGACTCCCAAACGACTCGAAAAGTGGCATCAGTCTCATCCTGGACGGGTGATTACGATCAGTCTAGTTGCAGTATTGTATGGGACACAGAACTCATGAAAGCTGCATCGATTGAGACTGCTGTTTAAACACTCCCACCATTGGAGAAAGGCGATGTCCTGTCTTCGTGATTTGCTTCAGAGTTATCAGACGGAGAAGAATCTATTCCAACTAGGTTACATCAAGGTCTTCCCTGTCAGATAGACCTAAGCCTACAACTTCAGCTGTTCCATCTACATCAGGGTCTTCCCAGTCACATAGGCCTAAGCCGTCAACTTCGTCGTTCAAAGTCTCTCCGTAAAACATAAAGGCAAAGCCGAGAGCTGAAAGGAAGGAAGGAAGGAAGGAAGGAAGGAAGGAAGGAAGGAAGGAAGGAAACTCCATTAGAAGCAGAGGAAATACATTTATTCTGACAAGTTCACATCACACGGAAGAAAACTTCTTCAATGAAAAAGGTGACAACTCCCAAAAGGAAACTTCAAATGGAGCCACATTCTACCAGATCTAGTCCTACTGAAGTCACAAATGTCGGGAAAAAGAAAGCAAAGAAAGCTGGAAAAGTACAGGAGTATAACACATCGTCAGAAGAGGAAGGAGAAGATAATAACACAGCTGGTATTTATTGTAATGCCTTTTCTCTATTTCTAAGTCTGAGGAAGGCTGGGTGAAGTGTTATAAGTTACAGGTGTTGTGAATGGGCTCATGAACAGTGCGCCGGCATTGATGCTGAAGATGAGGAACCTTACAAATGTGATTTTTGCACATGAAGTGAATTTCAATACTTGTAAAAGGAGTTTCTATTTTGTAATTTTCACTATAATCTAGTACCCTGTTTTATTTAACTCGGCTGATAAAACGGGGGTAATTGACACAAATTTAGAAAACCTCTATGGTGGCCAATTTTTAGTAGATAGATTAGACAATTAGTCTTTAAAAACTTAACAGTTTAGTACATAAAGTTCATGACATATACCACTTTGTTTATTAAATACCCTGTTTTGGCCGACTCTCCCCTATGTCGCCCATATCTCGGTTTGTCTTGTCTTGACAATACTCATCAGCAATAGAACTGTCTCATGACCATGAAGTAACGAGATGGATTGTAGCACGGAAGTAATAACTTCAATTCCGGATAAAGCTTCTTTAGTTGCCATATTTTCCAGTGTTAGACGTTTCAGTCGATTTCATTTAATGAATTTCCTTCCCTGTTCTAGCTCTGTCCTATCCCATCGTCGCCATAAGGTAATGTTATTTAATTCAGTTAATTTAGATAACATCAATTTTTGTTTCAATAACTGATAAGAAATTGAAGTTAAAGACATACATAACATAGTGCGAGGGATGAAATAAATAATATAAAAATGATAAGCACCTAGATGAGAATGACTGTATGCTGACTGACTGACTGATTCATGATCGCGGAGCCAAAACTACCGGACATAAAGAAATTAAATTTTGAGGATACATTTATATTACAATGTAGGTGCTCACTAAGGGAGGATTTTTGAATATTCCATCGGTAAGGGCGTGAAAATGGGGATGAATTTTTAAAATGAGTGTACCCATATCTCAAAAACTTTACAGTTTAAAGACGTGGAAATTGGTGTTTGGAATCTCCTTTAAAAAGAAGGAAACATGTATTTTTTTGTTTTCGAAAAATACTCTTAAGAGGGGTGAAAAAGGTGAAAGCAAGATTGAATACCTTTTAAGAGGATACTTATATCTCAAAAACTGAAGATGTTACAATCGTAAAAATTGGTATCTCCTTCAAAAATAAAGAAACACGTATTCTTTTGTTTTTGGAAAATCTTCTGAAGAGGGGGTAAACAGGAGTGAAAAACGGGGTGAATTTTTAAATTGTGTGTACCTACAATATATCTCAAAAACGTAACATAATACGGACGTGAAAATTGGTATTTTTAATCTCGTTTAAAAATAAAGTAACACGTATTTGTTTGTTTTCGGAAAAACACTTATGGAGAGGGGTAAAACGACTGAAAAGGGGGATTGAAGTTTTTATTAGGATACTGGTATCTACAAAACTGTCCGACTCGTTGGCTGAATGGTCAGCGTACTGGCCTTCGGTTCAGAGGGTCCCAGGTTCGATTCCCGGCTGGGTCGGGGATTTTAACCTTAATTGGTTAATTCAAATGGCCCGGGGGCTGGGTGTTTGTGCTATCCCCAACATCCCTGCAACTCACACACCACACATAACACTATCCTCCACCACAATAACACGCAGTTACCTACACATGGCAGATGCCGCCCACCCTCATCGGAGAGTCTGCCTTACAAGGGCTGCACTCGGCTAGAAATAGCCACACGGAATTATAATAATAATTATCTACAAAACTGATTATATTATAGACGTGAAAATTTGTGTTTGGAATCTCATTTAAAAATAAAGAAACACGTATCTTCTGTTTTCGGAAAATTCACTTAAGGGGGTTGTAAATGGACTGAAAAAGGGGTTGAATTATATTATGAGAATACTTATATCTCAAATACTGAAGATGTTACAGACATGAAAATCTGTATTTGGGCTCTCCTTTAAAAGTTAAAGAACACGTATTTGTTTTCGGAAAATCCATTTACGGGGGTGGGGTGGGTGAAAAGAAGTGAAGAAAGTGTTGAATTCTTTTTATGAGGATACTTACAGTATATATCAAATACTGAAGATGTTACAGGCGTGAAAATTGGTATTTGGAATCTCTTGTAAAAGTAAAGGAACACGCATAATTTGTTTTCTGAAAATCCTCTTAAGGGGAAGTGTTAAAGGGGGTGACTTTTTAAAATGAGCATATCTACAGTATATTTCAAAAACGTAACATATTACAGACGTAAAAATTGTCATTTTTAATAATCAATTTTAAAAATAAAGTAACACATATTTTTTGCTTCAAAAACGTTTAAGGGGTGGGGGTTGTAAAATGAACTGATAAAGAGGTTGAATTCTTTTTATGAGGATACTTATATCGGTTTTGCTAATACATTGTTATTACTGTTATCATTATCGTCTTCTGTTTCTACCGCTCTTCCCACAACTGTGGTGTTGTGGGTGCGAACTGCGTCACACATGTGGGTTTTCCCTGTTTAACGACCGGATGCCCTTCCTGACGCCAGTCCTTTATGGAGGGATGTAATAACTATTGCGTGATTCTGCGGTGGTTTGTAGTGTGGTCTGTTGTCTGAATATGAAGAGGAGAGTGTTGGGACAAACAAAAACACCCAGTCCCCAAGCCCGAGCTATTAAAATACCCCATCCGGCCGGGAATCGAACCCGCGACCCTCTGAACCGAAGGGCAGTAAGTTGACCATTCGGCCATGGAGTCGGACTGTTATTGTTATCATTATAATGTATGGGAAAACTCAACTTGACGCTAGGCGGCACTTAAAACCACGTCGTTTAAGAGATGAATAGCCGCAAAAACTTGAATTTGAGAATATATCCATCATGATGATATCTCGTACGGTGAAAGTGAATGAGACATAAATGATCGGGAGTGGCCTTTCCTGTAACTTTTGTTATCTACAGGTTTTAGATAAAACATATATTTTCGGGGATATTTGGGAATTTGTGAAAAATAATATAATCGTGAAAATCTGCTATTTGTCCTTAGACGGTAAAATCGCACGAAACGTAACGTAAAATAAGATAGGGTTTAAAACATTCAGATTCTTCCGTGCGGGGTTCAGATGAGTGTTAGATCAGAAAATAAATAATCATTCCCCAAAAACCGTTTGACGTACGAACTGAGAGTGTATTTTACAGGCTCAGCTGACAGTGGACTCTCTAATATGTAAAACTTTGAAACTTTTCAGTTTAAAACCGTAGTGAAACGTGGGTATCTTGGTAGTCTCTTCATACGTAGTACAGTCATTAAGTTCTGAGACTTGACTCCTGGAGGATAGGCACCCACACGACTTTGAATGTTGCACACGATGACGCATTACACGGCGTACACCTACCCACAGAACCACATCCACCCTCAAAATAGTCGCCGTTGGCCGCTAACCACTTAAAACCACTTCCACCATCAAAATAGTCGCCGTTGGCCGTTATGCACGTCTACCAACGTTGGTATAGCTGCTGGAAGCACCACTGAAAGGAAACACCATGTTTCGTCTCTGGTTATTATCCGGTTGATGAGAAACGTCGGATCATTGTCAGCACTACTGATGAAGTCACCACAAATCGTCATGCGATCATCACGTTGGTCTTGCGACAGGATTCGTGGCACATTGTGCTGGATAACACGAGACATGTTGAGGTTCTCCGTCAGAATTATGTTGCAAGTACCATGGCTGAACCCTATTGCTGCTGCGAGATCGTCTACCGATTGGGAGCGGTTAACACGCACCGTCTCCCGAATGCAGGGGCGTAGAGCCACGGTAAAGCCTCTGCTCGGTTGGCCGGTCAGAGTACAGAGCATATGGAACAACAAGCCACTCTGCACCTACCGACGTGAATTTTGACGTCTTAACGTCAGGTTGTCAGACTCTGAATATAATACTGAAAGGCACAAGCAAAATAAATAACATCCTAAAACATCGAACTAGTATATTCTTTATTGAAACAATAATAATATTACTCTCCTTCATCTATTGAGTACTTGGCTATTACATGGCGGTTGGACTGGACTTGGCCACACTGTACATACATAGCCTATAGAGTCACTGTACGCTATAGTGCACCACAGCGCCATCATGCGGTCAGTCTCAGAACTTAATGACTGTACTACGTATAACTTATACACGGCTTATCACACTACAACCACTACAGAACACACAATAGTGAATACATCCCTACACATATGGTTGGTGTCGTGAAGGGTATCCGGCCGTAAAACAGGAGCAAGTCCACACCTCAACCCGAGTAGGTTTGGTTTTGTTTGTTTGGTTTACAGTCCCAAAGGAGAAAGACTTTTCATTTTATTTTACATGAAAGGAAACTTGCACTGTGATGTGTCCGCTTCATATCTCCCATTTAATCATTTTAAAAACTTGCTATTCGCTACTGGTTTTACTTCGCACCGGCTCAGACAGGTCTTATGGCGATGATGGGAAGGAAGGAAGGAAGGAAGCGACCGTGAAAACCATCTTCAGAGCTGCCGACACTCGGGTTTGAACCTATCGTTTCCGAAGCGCAAGCTAACAGCTACTTGGCCCGAATCTCGCAGCCAGCTCACTTGGATCTTTTAACGGGCTCTTTCGATGTATAAACTATCGTCATATATCTTTAATAAACACGTGGTGCTTACAGGAAAAGGGATAAGAATTCGGATGAGTTTTCCAAACGGCACTTTTGCGCTTGATGGCCTTTATTACGACTAAGTATCACATGATTTTGGTCGGTACTTTTCTCTCGGACCTCATCGCACATAGATGAATCCTCTCCGTTGATTCACTGAAGATGATGTGGTTAGTAACTATTCCCGAGTCCGGCCCCGCGGTGTAGGGGGTAACGCGTCCGCCTGTCACCCGCCGGCCCCGGGGTTTTTGATTGTAAATGATTAATATCCCTGGCCTGGGGACTGAGTGTTTGTGTCGTTCTTAATGTTCCTTTCATCACATTCAACACTTTACACTTCCGCCATTTCCACATACACGCAGGTTCACAACATATGGTGCAAAATAGGGGCAAAAGATCTTCTTAGGTTGACGCCCCGAATAAATAGCATAAAAAAACTATTTCCGTTGTGGATAAGAAAGATGGTTGTATTGTGACACCAACTAGGTCTATTTTGTCGGTTAGGGCGCGCGCTGTGAGCTTGCATCCGGGAGATAGTGGGTTCGAACGCCACTGTTGGCAGTCCTGAAGATAGTTTTCCGTGGTTTCCCATTTTCAGACGCGGCAAATGCTGAGGCTCTACCTTAATTAATGCCACGGCCACTTCCTTCCCATTCCTAGGCCTCTCCTGTCCCATCGTCGCCACAAGACCTATCTGTGTCGGTGCGACGTAAAGCAACAAACAAAAATATATAAGTTATATTTACGTCCTTTGGTCTTTTGGGGTGTAATTCGGTAATTCGACGAAGTATTACGTGATTTACAGCGCAGTGTTGATAGAAAAGTCGTGTGGAGTATGGCAGTTGCATTGAAAATACCATCTGAAGAGCTCTTCTTTGCCAGTTGATCTACTATCTCATTACAGTGTATTTAATGCCGGCGTGTCCTTTTATCATAAGGAATTTATATCTACACCATTTACTTCTGTATTTCGGGCCATTTGTAAGATGTGTAAAATGCCATTGTAAATACCGCTATAGATGTGCTAAGCGCTGTAAAATACTTCAGGTGTCTATAAGAATCGGTATTTTATTGATGTCTTGTGGAAGTCCATACATGATTGCATCATGGGTAGTTAACATTACTGCATTTAAATGGATACCTCTTCTGGTATTGAGTACTTCGCCGCGTTATCTGTGTATCATATGACATGGAAAAGCCAGTCCGGTTCTGATTGAGATTAATACATTTATTCATTATTGCATATTTAACTTTATTCAAAATTTCACGCTAGAGAAAAAATGCTGCCCAAATTCATAGTTGAGCAGTTGCCTCACTCTGTGAAAATAGGAGACCGCACCGTATGGTGTTTCCATTGTAAATCAACAAGATGTTTTCTCCGATTTTTCACTCTCTTTCCGAACATATACCGGTGATTCCTTCAAGTCCAGGGGTATCAGATTCAATCCATCCCCCATATAATTACACTAAACAACTCAGATTCACCGACATGCAGAGAAGTTGTTGAAAAAAGGTGTCCCAATTCCCGAGTGTGAAACAGCAACAACAACGACGACGCTGATGAGGTTGACAAACACGAAACTTGATGGACGGCGATACCCGTCAAAAGATATCATCATCCACCTCGCTGACGGACTAATTTATAGCCCGAATTATCGCAACGTCTTCAAATGCTCATATTTGTATCTGCTCTCCAGTCTCATCATTCGGAATCTCTTCTACTATCGCAGTAAAATGAAACGAAACGGCGTATGGCTTTTAGTGCCGGGAGTGTCCGAGGACAAGTTCGGCTCGTCAGATGCAGGTCTTTGATTAGACACCCGTAGGCGACCTGCGCATCGTGATGAGGATGAAATGATGATGGAGATGACACATACACTCAGCTCCTGTGCCAGGGGAAATAACCAACTATGGTTAAAATTCCCAACCCTGCCGGGAATCGAACCCAGGACCCATGTGACCAAAGGTCAGCACGCTAACCATTTAGCCATGCAGCCGGGCACCATCGCAGTGAATGATCACGAATAGAATATAACTTACTATTTTTAGTTGTTTCCCTTCGATCAATATATTCTCATAAATATGTTTGTTTCCTTCAGTGCAGATCTCTGATTTATCGTACAAGTTTGATGCGACGTACGAGATACGAGATTTTACATTTTTGATGATAAGTGTGTAGTTCCTTAAGAAAAACTTGATAAATGCTTGATATCACCGCTTATTTTTTCTGTAGAAGAATGTGAAGAGTGATTTTCAAAAATATTATAAAAACAATAATGGTGATGAATGATAACTTGGTTTACGAGGCCTAAAATCGAAATCTGAAACAAAGTCCGGTTACAAGATAACAACGTCCTCTTCACGTCGAAAGAACACACACATATTATCTTCTACCATTTTAATAAGAAGCGTACTGCTAAATCAATGCGAGAAACAGGAAAAAGCTCATTTTCGTCCGTAAGCTGGAGTACCTACTAAAGAATTAAAGAGTATAATTACATTAGGCCATGCCCTAAGTTCCACTAAAATAAACAGTAAATTTGAGAGGATAATTCCGTTAGATCCCTTGTTAACCAGTCCTGAACGCAAATAGCATGCTGAATAGTAGGTATGTTGTTCAACATCTTCACAAAAGAGCACGTCTGATCTGTTGGAAGACCTCAGTAGTGTTAGTATACACTATGCATATTTTGGTAATGTTTTTACTTAAATAACTTCACCTTTTCAGTCAATATGCGATGCATTTTCAGCCTAATTGGGATAGGTGATTAATTTATTTCAAATCTGTCTTCAGAAGTAAACCATTAAACTAATAATGTAGACTCTTCAAATAACTAACGAGAAACAGGATGACATAAATAATAGCAAATGATAAGGCCGAGTGTATTATGACATACCGTATGTTAAAGAATATATACTTCAGTATTCGCTCCTTAGCGTAAAACATAAGTATTATTTATTTCATCCATTTATTTCATTCGATTTCCTTGTCAGATATTTTAAAAAACGATTCTGTTTACAGTATTCAAGTTGGTCACCCACCCCAAAATAAGTTTGGAAATTTGTTACGTGAGTGCCACTCTAAAATGGAAGTTGTTATACTAACTCTACTGTGTAACACTCAGTGTTATGGCTTGTAAATACATCCAAGATTTTTCAGTTAATATGTGTTATTATTGTGTCTGTAGCAGTGTATGTTATAGCAATTATTTTCAGCTAGGTGTTGATCGCAGTCTTCAGACTTGCGATAACATCTCAGCATTATGGAGTAGAGAGCAGACTCTGAGCCCAGAATTGCCACTAGAGATTCCTGTAGTGTTTTCTTGTGTCACTTATGTCATATTAATTCAGCAATCTTTCTCGCAGAACACTGTAAATGTAACATTATTTGTATTCACACCAATGGCAAGTCTGGTATCACTACAGGTGTCGACCTGGCTGGCGCGGGGAGTTCTGTGATCAGTGTACGCCCTACCCTGGCTGTAAGCATGGTTATTGCAACGGCTCATCTTGGCAGTGCATATGTGATACTAATTGGGGAGGCATCCTTTGTGACCAGGGTAAGTACGCAATGCTTATTAAAAGATGAACTAGTTTGGATCCTAGATCATGGATCCTCCATAACAATCTACTTTAGCTAGCCTTTCTGAGTGGACGATATTTCCTCACTCAGCCTGGTGTTCATGAGAATAAACGAAGCGATTTCATTACGGAGAGACAATTTTGTCGAGAATAATTCGTACGAGATCGGAAGTTTTCGCAAAATATAAACGTCTAACCATCGTTTCCATGGTCTCTTTCTGTTCCTTCCCTCCATGACCAAGTCCATTATTCTCGTAGGTAACCTGCCCTCCTCCATTGCCCTCACCACCACCGAAGCCACTTCGTACTCAACGCTTTTATGTTGAGTTAATTCCCAACTTAGCCGTAATCTTCTCCTTGAGAGTGCCCTTGTATCTTTATTCCCACCTATTTGAACTAGCCATCATTCTCGCTATTTTTATCTGTATGTTACTTCCAACTTACCTTATGAATGAGATATCCTTACTCCACCCTGTTCTCACTCCCATACAGTAAAATTGGTCTGAGAACAAAGCGATGTTCGTTCGATAGCTCACTTGTAACTTACAGAGTACTGTTCATCGTAACTGCGAGCTCACTGCATTAGTTTTGCTATACCTTGATTCAATTCCACTTACCGGTACTATAGATATCACCATCGTGGAAGAATACAGATCTGAAATATTTGAACTGGTCCACCTGTTCCAGTTTCATATTCTCCCTCGACATTCAATCCCCTTTAAGTTTCTTCCCAACTGATATCACTTTAGTCTTGAAAGTGTTGCACCTCCTTGCAACCTCCTGCAACGTTCTTTTCCAATTTTTTTTTTTTTTTTGCTATGGGCTTTACGTCGCACCGACACAGATAGGTCTTATGGCGACGATGGGATAGGAAAGGCCTAGGAGTTGGAAGGAAGCGGCCGTGGCCTTAATTAAGGTACAGCCCCAGCATTTGCCTGGTGTGAAAATGGGAAACCACGGAAAACCATTTTCAGGGCTGCCGATAGTGGGATTCGAACCTACTATCTCCCGGATGCAAGCTCACAGCCGCGCGCCTCTACGCGCACGGCCAACTCGCCCGGTTCTTTTCCAATTACCAGCGTTGCAGTTTAATTTACCTTATTAGTAAAATACGAGGAGCCTCCGTGGCTCAGACGGCAGCGCGTCGGCCTCTCACCGCTGGATACCGTGGTTCAAATCCCGGTGACTCCATGTGAGATTTGTGCTGGACGAAGCGGAGGCGGGACAGTTTTTTCTCCGGGTACTCCGGTTTTCCCTGTCATATTTCATTCCAGCAACACTCTCCAAATCCCGGTGACTCCATGTGAGATTTGTGCTGGACAAAGCGGAGGCGGGACAGTTTTTTCTCCGGGTACTCCGGTTTTCCCTGTCATATTTCATTCCAGCAACACTCTCCATTATCATTTCATAGCATTTATCATCATCATCATCTTCTGTTTACCCTCCAGGTTCGGTTTTTCCCTCGGACTTAGCGAGGGATCACACCTCTACCGCCTCAAGGGCAGTGTCCTGGAGCTTCAGACTCTTGGTCGTGGGATCCAACTGGGGAGTATGACCAGTACCTCGCCCAGGCGGCCTCACTTGCTATGCTGAACAGGGGCCTTGTGGAGGGATGGGAAGATTGGAAGGGATAGGCAAGGAAGAGGGAAGGAAGCGGCCGTGGCCTTAAGTTAGGTACCATCCCGGCATTCGCCTGGAGGAGAAGTGGGAAACCACGGAAAACCACTGCCAGGATGGCTGAGGTGGGAATCGAACCCACCTCTACTCAGTTGACCTCCCGAGGCTGAGTGGACCCCGTTCCAGCCCTCGTACCACTTTTTAAATTTCGTAGCAGAGCCGGGAATCGAACCCGGGCCTCCGGGGCTGGCAACTAATCACGCTAATCACTACACCACAGAGGCGGACTCATAGCATTTATCACTCATTAATAAATCACCTTGGGAGTGGCAACCCCATTGTAATAACAGCCTATATATGTTTCATTCATTACATCCCTGACCCGGTCAATGACTGGAAGACAGGTTGTAGGTTTTCATTTTCAGTAAAATACGACAATTCATCGTAGCCTAGATTTGGATATGCTATTCAATGAGACTCTCTACGCGCTTTATCCATGTATTATGAGAAAACGAAAGGGAAGAAAACTCTGAAATATTTATTGAAAACGAACTCAAGGAAATACCCACCACGTAATGACTCAGGAATTAAAATGGAGACATGAACTGTGATGGATGGGATGGCTACGCATATAAGGTAAAACGAATAGCGTTGAAGATAAACAACGTAGTAGAGGCTCGAAGCGTAATTATGCTGGCAACACATGACTAAGTGGAGTAGCTCTGCAAAGATCTGCCCTGCAGCCCTGCCAATATCGGCCGCCGCTTGACAAAAGGTCAAACTCACGAACCGCATTTTTATTTGTATTTACTGAACATCGTAACGAAATGGATTGGAACACTGTTTTAAATGCTGCATAGAATTCTCGAGACCACTTTTCTTGGATTAAAATTGAAAGGATTGGGAGTAATCTCAACAAATTTCAACCTCAGTGTCAGGTTTAAGAGTGTACTTTACTGCACAATTTCATTTCGTGAAGAGCCATGTACATTCTGATAATTCATAGCCACTACTCCTTATTATTGGGATATCACGATCGTGATTCTAAATTAGAGAGAAGGTAGGGAAATAAAGAAATAAAAATGTGAATGAAAACCGGCCAATCCACTTGCAGTGCAACCAGCCAGGAACACTGAGAAGCTGTCTGCAGTACCAGACGCTCTTTACGCAAAAGACAGCACGTAAACGGCAGAAGATACTTCTATAAAAGTACTCTCTCTAGAGAAATACAGCCGATTACCTTAATAGAAAATAATGAAACCATAATTATCGTTCGATAAAGACCAACTTGCCACCGAACAGCATCTCCATTTGTTACGTACTTGAACACCAATTCGTATGTACAACGTTTAGTGAACATATAATTTTAAAATCATGCCTTTGCTGGCAGGACCTAGTGTTTACAGTGCACTATGTCTGCTGGTATAGGCTAGAGCAATTTTGTTACTTTCATAGATCTGTCTTTGATTGTATTGATTGTATTGTATTGTATTGTATTGTATTGTATTGTATTGTATTGTATTGTATTGTATTGTATCGTATCCTTGGCTTTGAAAATATGAAAGTGACTGAGGTATGAGCGATGCTAGTAATGCCAATCCTTATGCAGCCAGTCCCTGCTATGAATGGTGTGAAAATGTTGCTCATAGGGTCGGTTGGTGTATGCATTTCAGTGGGCTTGGCAGACTGATATGTAATAGCAACTCTGGCTCGGTGAGGAAAGCAGCGGGAAACTACCTCACTCCTCATTTCCCTAGTACGCCTCTTAAGTGATGCCTAGGCCATCTATGACAGCTGATGACAGAGCTGTTGAGGATTCCACCAGCGGCGTTGCTGACGGACTGAACATACATATATTGGTATAGGCCTAAAAGTAGACTAATATTGTATAATCAACAAGACATGTACGTAAATCTCTCTTACATTGGGATAAATTGATCAAAGGGCACCTCCGCTGATCTGCTTTAGATAAACATTGCGGAATGTCTTGTTGTCTTGATACATTTCTGAGAATAAGCAAGCATTTTGTCAGGCAGCATTTCAGACCAGAAAACCCGATTGCCTTAATCGAGTCAAACTAAAATAAATGAAAATATCACCATAAAATCTGTAAGCACTCATTAAAAAATTACAAATCAAATTTATTGTTGTATCTGCGAACTGTTCTTTGCAAATAGATGCACTGTTTAATTGGCTCGTCAAAACCAAGTCTGCCGAAATATACAGTTAATAATAGCGTAGCCTATGGCCTCGGGAGAGGCTTGGTGCAGGCCTTCTTCTAGTAGACGGCCTATGGGCGACCTGCATGTCTGTGAGGATGGGGCCGTACCTAAAACGATTTCTAATGTTGAAGACACACAAACACAAATACCCAGCCCCCGAGCCAGACGAATTAACCAATTAAGGCAAGCGTTTCCGAACCGATCGGGAATCGAACCTGCGACCCCTTGGACGAAAGGCCAGCATGTTAACCATTTAGCCATGGAGCTGAAGGAGAAATACAGTAGTAGTAGTAGTAGTAGTAGTAGTAGTAGTAGTAGTAGTAGTAGTAGTAGTCGTGAAAATGAAATGGCGTATGGCTTTTAGTGCCGGGAGTGTACGAGGACACGTTCGGATCGCCAGATGCAGGTCTTTTGATTCGATGCCCGTAGGCTACCTGCGCGTCGTGATGAAGATGAAATGGTGATGGAGACGACACCAGTTATGGTTAAAATTCCCGACCCCGCCGGGAATCGAACCCGGGACCCATGTGACCAAAGGCCAGCACGCTAACCATTTAGACATGGATGCGGAAGTAGTAGTAGTAGTAGTAGTAGTAGTAGTAGTAGTAGTAGTAGTAGTTCAAGGCAGTAAGCTTGTTTGTTGGTGGTATGGTACGTAATTTTCTCCGGGAGTGGGGCTTGAATTGATTTGGCTGTGCAGAAGAAAGAAGGCTCTCACCAATTTGACCTAAAATACTTGACATTCAAAAGTTCATACATACATACATACATACATACAATCCAGTGAGTTGGTTGCTGGTGCGCGCCACGTAGCTGTGAGCTTGCGTTTGGAAGGCGATGAGTTTGAATCCCACCATCGACAGCCTTGAAGATGGTTTTACCATAGTATCTTTTACACCAGGTAAATGCTCGTCGCCGGAAACCTGAGTTAGTGCGACGTTAAACTACTCTGGTGTGCCTTTCAGTGAGTGATTTGTGACGGCGCGGCGGTTTTGAAGTCATGTCCTAGTTTGTTAGCAGTGGGGCAGCCAATAAGAAGCATTTCAGTCTACTAGGTTCCTTGCATAGTACTGGGGACATCTCGTCTCTTTGTTTTCAAGTGACTAAGACAACACAATCTTCTGCTTTTATCTCTAAACTAGTGATCCCCAACCAGTGTGCCCCGTCTTTTTAGGATGCTATGAAACCAGATCAGTAAACCACGTGATTCAGTAAAGGGAAATGGAAAAATAATTGTACAATACATTATTGAGATAAATTAATTGCCCTTGTATCCAGGAGAAGTTGACAGATCGACGATTTCCAACCTCCGAAAGAAAGAATTATTTCAAGTCTCAATAAAAGATATCGACGTCTCTCTCGCTAAGGTATTCCGGAGATTTTGTACGTTACCCCCTGATAAGTTTCGACCCAGCTTGTAAAAGTAGACAAGCGCTGAGACCTAATTGATTTACAATTTCAACATAAAATATCCGCCATGGTTTCACTGCCTTTATATCCACGATGTACGCTGCTAATACATTGTATGGTTAATTATATATACAGGTGTATTACCTAAAAACAAAAAACAACCTCCTGTATTAACAGGCTGCAATGAAAGACAAAGTAATACAGATCACATGTGATGGAGACGTTATAAAGGAATAAAATACAGAAATAACAAACTTTCGAAAGTTTTTGTTAGTAAAGACATAATGCACTGAGTATGTGGTGCCTCAGGAACCTAATGGAACTTCGGAATGTCATGAATGTCCTCGATGGATAGCTGCAAACGTTTCCATGTGTCGGCGAGGAGTCGAGGTATGTTGCCGCGTGCTCCGACCATTAGTCCTATTACTTCAATCTCTTGGAAATGGTACTGGGATTTTTAATACAGGTAGGGAATTATAGGTTCTTAGATCTCTTGTTTCTCTAGGTTTACCTCGTCTGGTTGGCCATTGTGGTGTTCGAACCGCACAATTGGGTTTACGATGTAGCTTTTAGGGCTGATGTTCTCTGAAGGCTATCATGTCGATACGACGAGAACTGCCGTTCATGGCCAATCCGTGAGCTTCTTCGTGGACATTCAAGGCCTTTTTCCTCAGTACTTTGGCCATGAAGTATGGTGTCGAGTGTTTCGCAGAAGCTATCCATGTTTGCAAGATCCTAGGACATGAGCAAGAGTATTTTCTCTGCGCAGCAGCGCCGAGAGAGGTTGTCCAGGGATCTGCAGGGCAACGAGCGCACTGCAGGAACGTTCATCGTCATTTTTATGGCTCTCGCCATTCGTTAATAGACAGCCGATGTGATTTCTGACCCAATAATTTTCTGGTGTATACTCTTTGTACCGTTCTACTCCCAGTCCTCTTTGAATTAATGAACACCATGAGGAGAATTCACCATCTCTTAATTCTTGCCGATTTTTTAAAAGTATTGCACAGACCGTCCTGGGCATTTACGTTTTTTTTTTTTTGGGAATCAGTTGCTGAAATATTAAGAAATTTCAAACATTAATTATTTTCCGTATGGGAATATCTCCAGGCGTGAGCGAACGGATTATCTTTCTTAAGGACTATGTTACATCCGTTAATGTACTGAAAGTAAGCTTCCCATGATGTTCCACTTGTGGGACCGCTACTCACTTTTCATGTATTGTCCTTCCACCAACACTGCAACACTGCACATTAGCTTCCATAATTCTCTTTTCAAGGTGTTAGTAACATTGTATCACCATGAATTTAAAACTTGGATCATAATATTAGGTTTGTAAACAATTTTTAATCTGAACTTCATGTTACTGAATAGTGATCATCCAACTTCGCACATGCAACTTCACATACTGATACAATACCTCCTGCTGACAGGAAAATATTGCATAGTAGGCATACAATGTCATTGTTTCCGTTATGTTCAGCATATAATAAAGATCACTAACCTATGGTTATTCAAACTGTTGTATTGTTTATGGTCCTGTTTTTCGAAGTATAACTTCACAGTTTCTACCTGAAACTGATGAAAGATTTCAAATGAAGTGCTTATAATAAAGAACAATATTAGAGAATGAATCTGTGTGGCATTATAAATGCTGCATCAACAATGGCATCTCTGAATATACCGTACGTAATTTTCCCATACAGGGTGTCTCAAAACTTCTGGGTCAATTTGAAACAGGTGACCCCTTCTAATTCCCAGGTGGACAAAAAATACACACACAACAGAAAATAGCCGGGTTGAGGGATATAGCGGGGGGGGGGGGGAGAGGGGGTTATACACATCAAAACTGAACAAAAAAGCTACTAAATGGTAAGTTTTTGATGCTCTTTGAGCAAATTTCGACAGAGAGGTAAAGGTTGACGGTTTGCTAACTTAAGTGTGACAATACCGGTAATGGTTTCTTGAGATTTTGATTCAATACTATACCATAAAACTTTCACCAAAGAAACAATATTACACACGTATTACAATTAAATAAAGTACGGCATGATTATAAAATTAAAAAAGTCATTTAGTATTTGACTACACTCTAAGAAACTAACAGACAATATTAAAGGGACTGCTAGACTGACGAATGCACGCGGCAAGCAGGTGAATCATACTTCAGTGTCCATGACCTTGGCAAAAAATATACCTCTTCCTCATAGCATCTGCGAAGTCTCCACTATTTGCTGTGGCGCTATACAAATCGGTTAGACGCGACGAAGGACATTTTGTGCATATTTTAGATAATAATTTTGTTAATAATTAAAAATTTGCACAATTTTTAAAAATAATTCCTATAATTCCTAGTTTCAGCCAGCTAAAATGGAATTAAAATGTAATGTTTTCTCTACAAAGTGGGGGGCGGCGACGGCCCCCCCTCGCCCCCTTAGTCACCGCTAGTGCTATCAAATGCCTTCAACAGGTCAATCGTGATACAGTACATTTGTCTTCCTGAATCCAAGATATCTGCTATATTGCTGGAATCCTACAAGTTGAGCTTCAGAGGAATAACCTTTCCTAAACCCGAACTGCCTTCTATCGAACCAGTTATTAATTTTGCAAACATGTCTAATATAATCGCCGGCCCCGCGGAGCAGGGGTAGCGTGCCTGCCTCTTACTCGGAGGATCCAGGTTCGATTCCCAGCCAGGTCAGGGAATTTTACCTGCATCTGAGGGCTGGTTCGAGGTTCACAGAGCCTACATGATTACATTTGAAGAGCTATCTGATGGTGCGATGGCGGCCCCAGTCTCGAAAGCCAGGAATAACGGCTGAGAGGATCCGTCATGCTGACCACATTATATCTTGTAATCTGCAAGCCTTCGGGCTGAGCAGCGGAAACTTCACTGTCACGACTGACTGCTCGAAAGAGCCCGTCCTAAAAGTATGAATTACTGGTCAAGACAGAGCCCCGCGCTATCTTGGCTTAGGGTTATATCTGCTCTCCTAGAAGCAAAGGTCGGTCCCTTCCCACTACCTTAGGGGTTGGGCCCATGGGCGTAACCTAGCTGATCGCCTTGTAGGTGGCACCCTCAATTACTATTCTGAACTAATTGTCTCAGTAGGTGCTGCTCTCTGGGCACTACTGTCTCTGTCCTTCTCCTTGCACTTTTGTTTCCTTGTCTTTACTAGAGTACAACTGTACTGGCTTTGAGCTCTTTGTCAGCGAGCCGCCTACTCCAATACCGACTACTAAACTCCACTTGTCAATACACAAACAAGCAAACATCCTCTGTTGTAAACATATTTTTGTAGGTGAGTTTCGCAAGCCCTCTGCTTGACTAATGCTAACCACTACTTGTAACTTCACTGAAAAGTTTCTTCTTCCTTCTAATTATTAAATCTTAATATAATTAACATACAGATGTTCTGACACTACAAGGTGTCCCGTATTACATATTAATACTCTGATACTGATTTATTTCCCTTGATATTCTAAGATTGAATCTCGGCTGCGAATCCCTGGCTGCCGTTCATCTGACAGTCCGCCGGTTCAAACCCTTGGGGAGGCCGGTACATGACAGAATGTAGTAGGCAAGATACTATCTAATATAGCGTATCTACACTACAATTCTCAACTGAAATGTTATATGATTTTTACAGCTGGTGGATTAGTATTATTTTCCCTACTGCGAGAGACAGAGAATAAAGGTGTCCTTAAATGCCGAAAAATAAGAGGCTGTCTACAATTATTTCTCAAAGGTAGCTTTCAATCAGCTTATCCTAGAGCTGCCACTACAGGAATATTGTAAGGAGCACCTATTAGTTTGTTTCCAACAGTGTAACTCGAAAAGAAAAATATTCTGTCCTAGCACAAATCCAACACTATACTATACATGGATGGTCCTTACACTAGTGAATCTTGGAACTTTTTTAAGCAAGTATTAACATTGTTCTTCTGGTCTGATATTAGTTGAGCTGAAGTGTGATGAAATCAGTACCAAGTCTGGAGCATAAAAATTACATACAACACTTTAAATATTTTTTGTTATAAGGTATGTCTACAAATTGATTACAGTACAAAAATATACCATTAAACATAACACTTGTTTGACATATAAATCCGTACCTGCAGCGCATATTTTAAGGTATTCCAGTAGGTTAATATTCTCAGGTTTCTGTGGAGAGGGGGAGGGGTGATTATTGTTTTTACTCCTTCTGCTATAAACATATGGCATTCATTCAAACATTGCACTATGCATCTGAAAGTTACTTTATGTACTGTTTATGATCTATTCAGTTTGATTATTAGTCATTAGTTTGTGTCCAAAAAGGAGGATCATTTTTCATGTTGTTTGTACATCTTGTTCCAGATTTGAATACTTGTGGATCCCAGGAACCTTGTGAGAATGGTGGCACATGTGAAAATACGGCACCTGATCAGTACATGTGTACATGCCCAGAAGGTTTCTCTGGCTTGAACTGCAATGTAGTGGATAACCCATGTGCAACTGCTCCATGTGGCAACTCTGGTACATGTCAAGTGGTAAATGGCCAGTATCACTGTACATGTGCACCAGGCTGGACGGGCAAAACTTGCCATGATAGTGAGTATGCTACATCGTTAATATCAATAGGACCATAGTGCAGGATGAAAAGTTTCTGCTTGCCATTACTTCACAAAATTACAAGTACTATGTAGCAGCATCCAAACACCAGCATTTTAATGAATTTACATGATGTTTGGGTTTGTTTTGTTTGAAAACTTATAGGATAACCTATTTACAAGAAGAGATTGTTATGTGAAAAAGTCAACTTTATAGGACTGAATGACTAAATTAATTGGATATTGTCATACTATGAAGTTTCATGGCGATCAGGAAGTAAAAAGGCAGTCTGATCACAACTTAACTTTAGGAGGTGTAGGTATATTGAATTTGACATTGAAAATGGCTTCATTTGCATAAGTGCCTCTAATAATTTGTTAAATCTGCAGCGCATTGTTTAAACTAGACATGTTCTGAATTCTTGGTACTTGGTCTGCCAACTAAATATACTGTTTTTTGTTAGTGTTTGTTAGTTTTGTTAGATAGCTATTTCTGTAGATTAGTGGCAGTGTTGTCCATTGGATTCTAAGATCCTGGGGTCAGATCTGCAGAGGTAGTCAAATATTTGAAGGGCAGATAAAGGTCCATTCGACTCTCCTTGTCATACAATGTTGGCCTGTAAAAGATCTCTAGTGACACGTTTGGTGTTCACCCAACAAAATTCATAAAATCTCAGCCATAAATTGCCCAGCAGAGATCCATTTCTTTGTTAACTGGTAGAGTAAAACAGAATATCAGAATTGACAAGCTATCAATATAAGTGGCATCCAGTCAAAATGCCTGCACACAGTAGCTGAAGCCACACAATTGTTGTTGTTGTTGTTATTACAGATGGCTTGATACCAGTTTTTGTCAATACTCGATACCAGTAAATGTTTTTTGTTAAAATACGCAATACTCCAATACTTTCATTTTTGAAATAAAAAAGTAAAATACAAATTTCTAAAGAAAATATTATTTATTAATAGACATTTTATTTTAAAACTTCAATATTTATATAATAGTAATGTAAAATATATTGTGGTGTGTAATTCTAGCTAGTAGTTAAGCATCTTTCCACAAACCAAATGTTCAAAAAGAATTCAACACTATTTAAAAATCAGAATCAAATGTATTATGGAACAGGGTAGCTTAATAGTGTTATAAGATTTTGTTCAAAAGTACAAGCATTCTCATTCTGTTGGAGTCAATCCTACTTCCTTTTCTGTTGCATAAGAGTCCTGTGCTAAACAGTATCTCAGAAAATACTGTTGTTGGTGGTATATACAAAAATATTTCAGTTAGGTTTTGCAACTTTGGAAACTTTGTATTTGTTTTTGAATAATTGTTAACACTTGAAAGGTGGAATACACACCATCTTTCAGATATGTGGTGATTTCATCTTCAGAAGTGTTAATTCACAATGAATTTGTTGTGTCATTTTCTTGCATAATGCTGCCAAACAAGTACCACATACCAGGCAATTTTGTTGACTCCGAAGAATGGATCATTTGAATATTTTAAAAAATCTTTCCTGTACCACTTTTAGTGAGTATTTAAGCGTAGCTATAATTTCACCAAAGATTTGAATACACAGCTTTTAAAAATGGAGTTACAAGCTTACCTCTTCAGCTGTAAATTCAGGACCCTCCTGTTGATTAGCAAGTTGCAGCAGTTTATCTGTAACAGTGATAAAATCACTCAAAGTGCAAAAAACTTGTTCTTTTATGCAGAGGTCCAACAGCATTGTTATGGAATATACCTTGTTCTCTTCAGAGTCTTTCTACCACATATTAATTGCATCCAGAAACGACTGTCTTACTTTTACAGTTTCTGATCCACTGTGTGATGGCTTCTGAAGATGAGATATGATGACTAGAACCTGGATTATATGTAATTACATATTCTGTTCCCATATATGTAGCTACAAGAAAAGCTAAAATGTCGGCGAATCACACTAAAAGGACCATTATTTCAAGGAGTTAAAGTTGCATATTTTTACACATATTGATGCATAATAAATATTTTGATAAATATTACATATTTTAAATATTTTGAAGGATATAGCATATTTGAAAGAAAACACAATACTTTTTTCACTAATTTTGCATCGATTGAAGTTTTTTAATTAAACACTTGAAAATAGTTCAAAAAGCCTGTACGTCTCTAACATCTAAAAATAATTTCATAATTTAAAGTGAGGTATTCTGTCAAAGAATCACTTCACTTAGCTGTGTTGATGGTGCAAGTCTTAGGTGTCTCCAGCTGTGTCTATCAATCTTCCCTTACACAAACTTTGTCACATAGTTCTTCTCTCATATTTAGTGCCTCTTCTTTTGTGATCCCTTCGCCAGTCCTCAGTTTAATGTAATATGTCAAAAGCACCTTTTATTGCCCATGCTTCACTTCCATAAAAGGCTACACTCCATACAAAAGTCTTCAGAAACAATTTTCTAATAAGAATATTTGTGTTTGATGAGATAAAATTTCTTCTCTCTTGATAAGGACCTTCCCTACTTGAGCAAGTCTACAGTTGAATATGTCTTTGCTGGGCAATTTGAAATACGCACCAGTGACTTCATGTGAAGTTGAAAGGTCTTCTTATATATATAAGAACATCATAACGGATAGAAGGCATAATAATAATAATAATAATAATAATAATAATAATAATAATAATAATAATAATAATAATAATAATAATAATAAAATGAATAATATCTGCACTTTTAGCTTTTTTTGGTTTGTTTCCTTTTCTGTGTACAAGAATACAACAAATAAAGCATAGCTATTAAGTTACATATTTTTTATTTATTACATATTTAATAATAATAGTTTTATTGCAGCCAAATGGCCATGTAAGTAAGTACATTAATTCTAACATTTCCACATAGGTCTCATTCTTCTGAACAGAATTTAGTCAATGATTTCCCTCTATTAGGACATGTCAAGACGTGGTATCTATCACATTCACGATCGCACAATTTACACATGCATCCAAGTTCAGGTTCATAAAATGTTTTGGTTTTGCAAAGCTTAAAGTGAAAGCCATGAACAGCCAATCTAATTACAATATGTCTTAATTCGTAGTTCGCTTCCATCCATCCCCGCGTTGTCATAGCATCCGTTGCATAGAAATCTAACCAAATGTCTTCTCTTTTCTGCTTCAGTTCCGTAAGTAGTCGATCGTAATTTGTCGTGGATGGTAGTGACATCTTGAAGCGTAGCTCTTCGATCAGGAAAGATTCCCTTGTCAGAACATACACAAGTCGAGATAGTGTATACTTCGAAAGCCCCAGAGCTTTCTTTAAGTATGCGGCTTTGACTTTCTCTATTCGTCGTAGACTATTAATATTTAGGTATTCCCAGACGAGTTGTAGGCCATAGGTGATTATAGGCACAACTTTAATATTGAAGAGCTCTATCGCTGCTTTAACTGACATCTTACATAAATCTTTGATTTCATTCACTGCTTTAAATGCCAAGATAGTCCTATTCTCTATGTGTTTTGTGAAAACATCACCTCTGGTTTGGAATATGACTCCCAGGTATTTGAAGTGACTAACCCTTGTTAGTTCTTTACCATTGTAATGGACTCTGTCAGTCACTGCTGATCTTCCGCCTTTTCTGAAAATCATGTGGACAGTCTTTTGGTCATTTATGCTGAGATCAATTTCATGTGCCCATGCTGCCAGAAGATCAAAGGACTCTTGCAGGTCCTCCAGCCGTTCTGCAGCGAGAACCATATCATCTGCATATACATACAACTTTACACCATCCTAAAGTGCAGATATTATTCATTTTATTATTATTATTATTATTATTATTATTATTATTATTATTATTATTATTATTATTATTATTATTATTATTATTATTATTATTATTATTATTATTATTATTATTATGCCTTCTATCCATACATATTTAAGTACATATTTTGTCAATTTTAGCTACATATTTATGTACATATTTCTCATTTTTATATTACATATAATCTGGGCTCTCATGATGACACTGTTCACAATGGGGATTATCTTGGAAACTTGGAAGAACTTAATGGCGAGTATTGCTTGATTAAAAATGTTTAATGTATTGATCAATAAATCAGTATGTTCTCACTGTGATACTTTAAGATTTATTCAGACAGTGAGATTGCCATATACGAATACAATGGCTCTATTCTATTCTTCAAAACTTTTTAGCATATGAATAGTACAATTCCATCATATAGGTTAGTCCTGTTTCAGGCAGTGTTGAGGTAGAAAAAGATGTTTCTGTGCAGTTTTGAGAAAATCTGTGGATTTTGGGGACTGTGAAACTTCCCACTAATTTTCTCCATAATGCAATGAGATTCTCATTATTTTTTGAAGTTAAAAAGCCCCTCTTCAGTACAAGTTGTAGTGAATGAGCTACAAACAACAAATGGGGATATTTTCCCAAAGCCATGGCACTTACTACATTACGACCGTTATTATGAATCGCAGGCACTATTTTATTCATTAAATCCAAATTTTCTAATGTCTACTTCCATGGATTTGCAATATTTTCATCTGTGTGTCTAACCTCTTCACATGGAATCACTTCACTGCATATTATATGCTGAAGTTTGTAGTCCTGGTCTACAAGGTAAATGGTCATATTAAGATAGTTGTCATTTCCTGTTGACGTCCACAAATCCTTTGTAACAGCTATACTATCTGCATTTCAGAGCTTATCTTGTACCGTACCATTGTTTCTACTTCTTAGTACAGTTCTGGGAGGATATAAATTGATATGTACCAATATCAAGGTTCAGGGTTGTGAATCAACATCAACTGTTTGAATCCTTTCTCTTGTACAATGCTAAATGGCTGGTTGTCTTTGCATATCATGTAAGCTATTTTCCTGGTAATTACATTCGATTGATTATCTCGGGTTTAAATTTGGTTTTACCGTCCAGAAAAGATGTGAGAGTAGGCTGGCTACTGTTTAAGTACTGCGATGATGTTGATGACGTGATAATGAGTACAATGACTTTGAAATGGAATGACCAAGCACAGACTCTTCTACTGCCATTTCTTTACGTGTTACACTTTCATTGTTTCAAATTATTTGTTGTTGGGATATTCCCAGTAAAAACAATTTTATGAACTGAGGTGACTGACATTCTTCTGCAGGTTGCTGGTGTTGTGAATTTTTCCTCCTAGATCTTTGATCCTCATCTAGCACTCTGTCATTCTTTAACTCTGCAACCTCCTCCTCTCTTCCATCTGTGATGCTTGCGTCCAGAATCTAACTTTTTTCTAGGAAAAAAAACTTGATTTTTACAAATGCAGCAAATAGCTCACGGTTATCACTGACAGGATTCAATTGGAAATAGTTTCACATTTCACTCATATTTAAAAGTGATAGATTATGAAATGCACTGGCTTCTGTCACATCAGAATCATAACTGACATGAAATTTTAAAATGGTAATCTAAAATAAGAAATCAGGTTTCGCGCTAAAGGTGCTGACAACTTTATAATAAGTTGCTTCCTTGCTTATGATTTGATAGTATAAACAGACCATAGGATTTATTAACTAAAATTCTCTGTTATTGGTTACACTCAGAACTAGGTTCGTTTGTAAGCGAAGCATGATTTCTCCATAGCCATCCAAATTGAAAACAAAATAATCATACAATTTAGTGCAATATCATGTTCGAAAATATCTTCCTTAAGCTACAATTTGGCATGTTTTATTGCTCTGGCATTTTACTTTTAAAGAAATTTGTACTACAGACATACTGGCACCAGACCATCTGCAGACATTCGGAGGAAGGTCCCTTTTGTTAGGCGATCAGCAGAGCTATAAATGAGCCCACTTTGTTGCTATGCCTGCTACCTGCTATTTTGAATCTTATGAGTTGATACATGTGCTCCTTGCAGTCACTTCAAAATTTGCTACTTCTGGCATGTTGACAGTATTAATTTAAAATGTTAGTATTCTAATAATGTAGTATTGAGCCCATCTGTAGTGGTATTGTTCAGTATCGATAACTCTTGAGTATTGAGGGTATTGAAGCATTGAAAGTATCAAGGACCCATCTCTTCTTCTTTCATTTTGGCCAACAGTAGGCCACATTAATTTAATTTCAGATGCTTCTGGGCTTTGATCCTCATCTAGCACTCTGTCATTCTTTAACTCTGCAACCTCCTCCTCTCTTCCATCTGTGATGCTTGCGTCCAGAATCTAACTTTTTTCTAGGAAACTCTTAGTCTCATTTCTAATTAATATTAGTTTTTTTTACGTCCCACTAACTATATATTTGCGGTTTTTTGAAGACATCGAGGTGCCAGAATTTTGTCTCACAGGAGTCCTTTTATTGTGCCAGTTAATCTACCATCATGAGGCTGATGTATTTGAGCATCTTCAAATACAACCAGGCTGAGCCAGGATCGAACCTGCCAAGGTGGGCGCAGAAGGCCAACATGTTGCCACCTGAACTATTCAGTCTGGCTATAATGATGCTCATGATCATCATCATCTCTAGATTATATATAGTATATATATATATATATATATATATATGATTTTTACAATATTTTAATTGATAAATTCATTTATTTGTTTATTCATACAATTTATTTTGCAATAGTTATGTAGGCCTGCTGTTACTAGAACATAGACTATTAGCATATTAGTTCTACTTGCATACATTAAGTTTTTTAACCATTCCCATTGCTTCCTTAAATATTTGACTAAGCTGATTGGTAACAAGTTCTAAGTAACACTGGCCACAGTCACTGAAATCACAAAGACTGTGGACAAATTCTTTCTTGATTAGAAGGGAGATGAATTTTTGTGCAGGGAAAAAACTACAAGAACCATTAAACACCAGTTTTTGTGGAAAAATAAGCTATTTGTTTGAAAAGCTTTTAAGGGAACCAAACCACAAATCTCTTGTTCTAGAAAGACATAAATTCTTCAGAAAATAGTAATCAGCGTGGAATGACAGACCTGAGAAAAATGCACTCTCACGGGTGATATTTATTGTCTTTAATGTAAATCAACTCCTAATTAATTTTAATTTTCCTGTATTTTAGACTTAAAGTAGATAATAGATATTCTATTAAAACAAATGTTTGAAAGAAGTTCTAGGTCTAGAAGTGAGAGCAATAGATTATATACAACACTAGCTGTTACCCGCGGCTTCGCTCGCATGGATTTATAATACCAATATAGTTGGTCCGTTATTGAACATTATAAATTTTCCAACTAACTCATTCCTGGTTGCCAATGTTTCGCCCCAGCGTGCTAATTTGGGCTCATCAGTTGGTAAATAACACACCTAACAAGACGCATGGCTAATGCATACCGTGAAGGACCTAGGGGAATTTTCCATTCCCCTCCCCAAAGGGGAGGGGTGGGCCACTTAGAAGGTAACACCTTCTCTCTGGCCAGGAGATGCGGCGGGGTTTTTTGGTTTGATGGAGTTAGGAGATGGGAGATGGTGGTTTGTTCGATTGGGGATGTGAGGGAGTTTCGACCTCTTGGCTAGATACCTTTATTGAATGACTTGATTTTACATATTATGGTTTACATTTGTGATTTTATTATACAATTTGGTGCAACAATAATATGTATTGTTTAAAATCTGGGGAGGATATGTGGAGTAATGTGGAGTGCGAGGATGTGAAATAGTGAGGAGAAGTTCATGACTGAAGTGAGTAGTAGATGGAGAAGTTCGGAGTTAGGCGGTAGGGTTACTGGGTAAGCAGGGGGGGTGTGGGTGAAAGCGAGGAGGTGGACTAGTTGGTTGTGGAGGTGGGGCAAGCCCGGGACGACATCGGGAAGTGGTATGGCGGGTCATGGCACGGACAGGAGAACGGGAGTGTTCTACTTGGTGATAGCGGCCTTGCAGATGTAGTCCGTGGTCCACGAGTTGCTGGACTTCTTTAGGGGTTGGCAGTTGAAGGCGGACTAAGAAGGTAGGGCCATCTGTGTTGTGGATCCTGAAGGCTCAACTTACGGGGATGTGGTGGTGCTAGGAGTGGGAGAAGAAATGTGCGTTGTAGAGGTGATGGTGGTGGTGGGGGTAGTAGTAGTAGTAGTAGTAGTAGAAGTAGTAGTAGTGATTACTGGAGGGACAGGGAGAGAACATGAAGTCCGCTGCTGTAGTGGCTCCGGCGGGGGCGGGGCTGTTGAAGGTGGCGCTGTTGCACTGTCCGGTAGCTGTGCCAGGATGTACGGTGGCGTAGGCTCGGTCCTGTAGTGGCGGTCACGTATATAAACTCCTCTCTCTAGGATGTACTTGAAATCCTCAGCCTCGGAGATATATAGTAGAACATCATGGGATGGTCCGGGGCCGGCGAGAAGTCTGGAGGTGCTATGAACGCCCATGATGCAAAGTTCTCTTTCAATCTGATAGTCAGCAACTGAGGGATGAATATCTCGTACAATGCAGGTGTACATGGTGGAGGTGGGGAGGCCGACTTCCTTCATGGTGTCAGGCTGATATGCTTTATTGTGGCCGGCGGGGTGTGAAAGTTAAAGATGAGGCGTCACCCAGCCAGGCAAAAAAATGAGGCATTGATGTCACTGGAGTAGTCCACAGTTGGAGATTCAACCTGTAAGAGAAGGTCCGTGAAGGCCACTGCGTAGGCTACTTGGTGCCACCAGCAGTGCCAATGCACTATGAGAGACTTAATATCGTTTTAAAAAATTGATGCCTGCCTGGCCATCAGATGATAAAGATGTTGATTCCCGTGTAACCTTAAGTTTTTGAGATCTAAGTTTCTCCATAAAAAGAATTAAATTTTTTCACTTCCTTTCACCCTCACTCCTTAAGTGAATTTTGCAAAAACCAAAAATACTTATTTCTTTATTTATAAAGGAGCTTCCAAATGCCAATTATCACAACTGTAATTTCTTCAGTTTTGAGATACCGGTACATGTATTCTCATAAAAAGGAATAAAACTCCTTTTTCACTGCCCTCACCCCAAGTTGATTTCCCCCCAAAAATGTGTGTTTCTTTATTTTTAAAGGAGACTCCAAATACTAATTTTCACATATGTAACATCTTTAGTTTTTGAAATATAAGTATCCTCATGCAAAAAATTCAACTAATTTTTCAATTAATTCACCCCCCTTAAGTGGATTTTCTGAACACAAAAGATTACGTGTTTCTTTACTTTGAAGGAAAATTCCAAATACAAATTTTCATGTCTGTAACATCTTCAGTTTTTGAGATATAAGTATCCTCGTGAAAAGAATTCAAATCCTTTTTCACTCCACCTCCGCCCGTTAAGTTGGTTTCCGTCCACCCAAAAAATGCATGTGTCTTTATTTTTAAAGGAGATTCCAAATACCAATTTCCACGTCTGTAAACTTCAGTTTTGAGATACGAGTTTCTCCACAAAAAGAATTCAATTTTTTTACTTCCTTTCACACTCCCCACTCAAGTGAATTTTCTAAAACAAACAGTACCCGTTTCTTTAAAAGAGCTTCCAAATACCAATTATCACGACTGTAACGTCTTCAGTTTTTGAGATATATGTATCCTCGTAAAAGGAATTCATCTCTTTTTTCATCCCCACCTAACAAGTTGATTACCCTCCCCCAAATGTGAGTTTCTTTATAATTAAAGAAGATTCCAAATACCAGTTTTCACGTTTGTAACATCTTTAGATATTTTGATATATATACATACATTATCATACAAATAATTCAACTAATTTTTCGATTCTTTCACCCCCACCCCCCTTAAGGGCTTTTTCCGAAAACCAAAGAATACGTGTTTTCTTATTTTTAACGGTGATCCCAAATACCAATTTTCACGTCTGCAACATGTTAAGTTTTTGAGATATGCTAATTTTAAAAATTCACCCCCTTTTTCAGTTCCCCTTAAGTGGATTTTCCAAAAAAAAAATCACTTATTTCTTTACTTTTACAGGAAATTCCAAATACCAGTTTTCAAATCTGTAATATGTTACGTGTCTGAGATAATTTGAAGATATAGTCTTTTTAAAACTGCACCCCTTTTGTCACTCCTGTTCACCCCCTATTCATCGGATTATCCAAAAACACAAAAATATGTGTTTATTTATTTTCAAAGGAGATTCCAAATACCAATTTTCATGTCTGTAATATCTTCAGTTTTTGAGATATAAGTCAACCCATTTTCCGACTTTTTTCATCCACCCCGATGGGATTTACCGAAAGAAAAAAGTGTTTCTTTATTTTTAAAGGAGATTCCAAATCCCAGTTTTTATGCCTGTAAACTTTTAAGTTTTGATATCCTCATTTTAAAAATTCATCCTCCTTTTCACCCCCTTAGCGATGGAATATCCAAAAATCCTCCCTTAGCGAGCACCTACATTGTAATATAAATGTATCCTCAAAATTTCATTTCTTTATGTCCAGTAGTTTTGGCTCAGCGATGATGAATCAGTCACTCAGTAAGTCAGTCAGGGCATGTTCTTTTATATATATATATATATATATATATATATATATATATATATATATATATATATATATATATATATATAGATAGATAGATAGATAGATAGATAGATAGATAGATAGATGTTGGTCTCTGTACTAAAAGGCCTATCAGACACTTGTACTGGCCTTTTCCTTTCTGTAGTCGATACCTTCATTCTTCGAAGGATTGAACCTTTGTCCTTTTTTTTTTTTTCCTTTCACCAAGACACGTATCAACTGCCTGTGTTATGTGGTTAGCAATGTCCCCTGATCTCTTCATGATGGAACAAGTATGGGATTAGCTTGAACATCAACTCCAACCCAGTGCTGATCTACAGGGAGTTTAAAGGGTCAGTTACATCAGCTGAGGACTGACTCCTTTTTTCAGTGACTGTAGTCTATATAGTGTAAAACAAAAGCTAAAGGTTTGGGATCAATTCTTTAATCCCAGTTTCAACCTTAATGAAATATCTGAAAAAACAAACCCTTTATTTGATCTATTAATTTCAGTAAAAGGAAATTAAGTACTCTAAACCCCATTTTTTCCCTCAAGCAATCACCTACCATTCCACATCCCTTAGCTCCACCTTAGACATTTTTTATTTTTTATTTTATATATTTGTTATTTTTTTAAACATTTTTATTATTACTTTTAAATTTTTTCCTCCATGTTTGTTTCTGCCATGTTGGAAACAAATGAACATCTCAACTCTTTCTAGAAGATTCTTCAAGTGCTGGTATTTATTTTAAGTGCTTCTTCAATGATCCATATTGGAAACAAATAAACATCTCAATCTTCCCATCAACATCATTGTGTTCACAATTATTTCAGCTGAGCTGAGTTTTAGAAGATTCCTCTAGTGCTGATATTTTAGTGTTTCACCTGGTCTTCTGTGAGGTGCAGTCTTCTAATTGGACGAAAGCTGAGAGCTTGCACAGGACATGTGATTGTGTTGAGTGTTTCTAAATTTTTAACTGTCTTGAATTACATGCTTGCTTCGTATTTATTTATTTATTTATTTATTTATTTATTTATTTATTTATTTATTTATTTATTTATTTATTTATTTATTTATTTATTTATTTACTTATTTATGTCTTGCCTTTACTTTGATTTTGACTGATGATGGTCTCTGGTAAGACCGAAACTAGTTTCAACAAATATATGTAACTTTTTTTAAGGCTACAACAAACACTATTGAATAGGTTTAGCTTTTGTTTTACACTATATTGCTCTTCAATACAGAATAATATGAAATTTATTACCTATGTAGTCTATAGTTGTAAAATTATAACATATTGTTCTTGATAACATTTAATGAGCTTTTGTTTCCAGATATTGATGAATGTGCATCAGCACCTTGTCAAAATGGAGGAACATGCAAAGACATGGTGAACAGTTTTCACTGCATCTGCCCACCAGAATGGGAGGGAAGTGCCTGTCAGTTTGGTAAGATATTACTTGATTACCTTGTCTATATAAAATTTTTGAATGTTTATATCCACGGTCAGTTGATATTTGAACGTCACTTAACAGTTCAGTCATACATGCTATTTCGTCGAATACTTCATTAATGGCAGCATACAGTGTGATTCAGCAGCCCCTTCCATTATCGTTTGCTGCAGCCCAACTAATGTGCACATGGTTATAGGGGTGCTATTCCCCTGGAGGCGTACTGTATGGTACAAATATTCAGTGAGCACATTTTGCACACGATTCTAAACCCTAGTGAAATGTTATATCATCCGTTCGCAAAACATGATGCCTTGAAATCATGCAGCAACTTCCTTTTACCATGTAACTATGTTAATGTGTTGTGCCTCGTGACTGGGTGTAACGAAGAGGGGAAACAATGCATAAAACTAGGTAACAGTGCAGTAATTAATGTCCTAAACACCGAACCGGATGGTGTATATACTCTGCTGTCATTGTACTACCTGCATGTTTCCAGCAGTGTAGCATAGCGGATGTGGTTAGGCGTTCTCCTAGCAACCGATGGAATGTGCCAGCAGCGGTTCGGATCCTGCATCGTTCAGATATCTTTGCATCGGTATGATATTTGAATACGTAAACACAGGCCCACATTTGCCGAATTCAAACAGTTGAATGACGCTGTTATTCATCTTGTGCCCTGTGCATACTCTGCTGGTTAGGGCCTGAATGTACTGTAATCTCTGCTGTCATTCAGCATGTTTTCTACAGAGGAATATGTTGACATGCTCCTCATTTATGGGGAAGCAAGACAATGTGTGCGAGGCACTACGTCTGTACCAGGAACGGTATCCCGACAGGCGACACCCGGATGCTATGACATTCCACCATGTCGAAAGACGCCTAAGGACAACAGGCGTGACTTCCAACTAGCCACCAGTCCGCGATAGGCCTGTTATATCGGGTGAAACAGAAGAGGCCATTCTGGAGGCAGCTCGTAATAATCCACACATTAGTATAAGGGCAAATGCACGACAGGTGAACACCAGCCAGCTGTCCGTCTTGTGAATACTGCATGAACATCAACTTCACCCGTACCATCTTAAGCTACACCAAAAGCTCTATGGGCAGGATTTCAAAGCTCGAATGGAGTTCTGTCGGCTGTTAGGCAGGCTGGACAATGATGCAGCATTCCTATCGCATATCTTGTTCTCGGACGAATCACGCTTCCACAATAATGGGAATGTCAATCACCACAACATGCAATATTGGAATCCGGACAATCCTCACTGGGTGCAACAGGTGGCCCATCAAGTAAGATTGGGAGTGAATATTTGGTGTCGAATCTTGGGGAATCGCTTGATTGGACCTTATTTCTTTAAGGGCCATTGGACAGGCCAACGCATCCTGCTCTTTCTGTGTCACAAACTCCCACTGCTGCTGGAGGATCCCTTGCATGATCATTTGATGATGTGGTTGCAACAGGATGAACTCCACAACATTCATCTTAGCCCGTTTGTAACCATCTGAATGAGGAAGTGCCAGGAAAATCGATAGTACGAGGGGGCCCTGTTTCTTGGCCCGCCAGATCACCAGATTTAACACCGTTAGACTTCTTCTTGTGGGGACATTTGAAGAACGTTGTTCACACTCAAGCGCCAGAAAATCTCAACCAGGTCCGGCAACTCATCATGGACGCTTGCCGAGCAATTACACCTGGAATGCTTCAGCGTGCAAGACAATTTATTGGACACCGGGCCCGAATGTGCATAAATCAAAATGGTCATCACATCGAGCATTAGCTGTGATAGAACATTGTCAGGGCAGTTGTGTTCCTATTATTTCCAGTCTATATGTGTCCGGCCTGCTAACTAATTGGCCTTTCTTAGGGCCACAAACACATTCATTTACACACAATTTGCATGAAAGCGCGTATTGAACTTACATTGCGTGCGGTACGTATTAAACAAATATTTCAAAAATTTGTAATCTTCGCCCCGGACTCGAACCTCCCACCTGACATGAAAGCCCGCTCCGCCATGTATTTACCAACTACACTACGGTTCCATATGGCACACTGGGCAGCTTACAGCAAGTATTAGGTTTAGTGCGGTCACAATATCAATTTAGTGTTTCGCCTGCATGTCACGTTCATATGATCTAGCAGGCACGCGCATGTCTTCCAGTATTTATTACGAGTATAACATTACGGCGTCCTATCATGGTGAGGCGGTAAATACCAAGATATCCAGTTGTGTTTTTTGACCATACCGACAGGGCAGATGTTTTCAGGACGGAATGAACATATTGGGTTGCATAAAACTACATTTGAAGGGGCGGCTGAATCAATCTGTATGTGTCTAAATAGAGGAAATATGACTGGAATAATTACATGACTATAAAAATATCAAAATGCCTTCAAAAATACAAACAGGTCCTAAAAGTACTACAGTTATTATTTTTCTTTCTTGCAATACCTACGCTGTATCAGTTTGTTTCATAGATTTTGTATGTGTAACTGTCTCATGTCAGCCCTCTTTAACTGCTGCTTTATAGCACTGAATGATTTTGAGTCACTGATTACAAAAGTTAAGAGTTTCTAATTCATTCTTCATTTAAGCCGTCCAGTTGTAAAACTTATGTCCATTTTTTTTTTCTCAAAATGAGTTATGACTGCCATTGTACGCAGCTCATAAAAATACTCATTCCAGTACTGTAATACTTGTGTAAGGTCCATTTAATCCATACGTTTAAAGGTGACAAATAATTGGAACTGTTGCAGAACTCGTCATGTCCACCTTGTGTAATGTAGCAAAGCACATTATGTCCAAACCAACAAAACAGATGATCATGTGCGTCGGAAAGTTGATGGAGAAGTAATGTTTCTGTTTTATTGACAAAGTAATCATCCAATTCCATCATTCCTGACCATTCAATATATTATTTACACCAATTGTACATTTACAACTTCATTATTTGTGAAAGAATTTTTAGACCCTCATAGGGAAAACAAGACTTTTGCATACATGTGGCTTGAAAACTCTTACAAGAAGGGATCAGACCAAATTGAATTTGCACTTTACCATAGACTGAAGTCTACAGACCTAGTAAATTGCCATTCTATCAAGCTGGCCATCAATGGCTGCAGTGACGTGAACATGAATAAACAATCATTTGTATGCTTTACAAGTTCCTGGCTGAAGATGCTCCTTCAATAAAATATACAACTGTTCCTTCCTATGGTGAGGCTTTCATTTATACCCCCTGATAGGATTTTTGGATGATTTGAGATAGACATTAACAAGCATACAGCACTTCTTATTGACCATAAATACGTAAACATCTTTGAATCTTTTGCAACTGTGATTCAATTGGGAGAGAGTTGTCCTGTAATGAACAAGAAAGAGGCAGTGTCTCAGGTACTAAAAGAATCTGGTGACTGGTGCTCTAAACTGCAACCATGCAAGAGGAATATAATATCAGGAACAATATCAGGATATTGCATTGAAGTGAAGTGAATTATAATAGTTACTTTGGTGAAGCAAAAACTATTCTGAAACATGGCAATATGTTATGCACAAACAAACTAGCACCAGTGACTCAGATGTAGAAGATTTCAATGAAGACAATGAGGGTTTGTTAATTTAATTGTGTTAACTATGTAGTCTTGGAGGACAGATTTCGTGATGCAGTCTTAAAATCAAAGAGTAGAATATCAATGGAAGTTGTACTCTTTTTTTCATTTATTGATGAACAGATGTGTAATTCTTCCTAACTGTACAACTATATATATAAAATAAGAGTTTTGTCTGTACATTGCTCAGAATTTGAAAAGAATGCTATTTTTGTATCGGTCATGTTCACAATAACAAGAAAATGCATTTTTTACATTTCCGTAATTTCTGTCTGTCTGTCTGTCTGTCTGTCTGTATGTATGTACACGTATCACGAGAAAACGGTTGAAGAGAATTTAATGAAAATCGGAATGTAAAGTCGGGTTATGAACCGCTACAATCTAGGCTATAAATTATTTTAATCACGCTGAGTGAAATGGTAGTTTAGGGGAAGCCTGAAATTTAATTCTCAAATATTTATGTTATTAGTGGTCGTGTCTTAATGAAAATCGGTAGACAAACATGTGAAATAAGTCGCTACAATATAGGCTATACACGCTGAGAAACATGGTAGTTTAGGGGTAGGCCTAAAATTTAATTGTCAAATATTTATTGTATTAGTGGTCGTATCTTCACGAAAGTTGGTGTGCGAAGTCGGGGAATAGGTCGCTATAATCTAGGCTATCAATAATGTTATTCACACTGAGTGAAATGGTAGTTTAGGGGAAGGCCTGAAATGTAATCTATATACAGAGTGAAGCGAAATTCGCGCACTCGGGCGTCGCAGTGCGACTCCCTACATGCCAGCAATAAAAAATGTCTTTCACAAAAGTTCGTCCTGCGAGTATATCAGGCAGAGAAAGGACGTTGAATAGTGGCAATCTGGCAACACTGTAACCACATGTACGGTAAGTACCTCTGTCAGCATCATATATCCGTGGTGAGCAGTTGGTGCATTGGATATGGTTTTGGGTTGGCATGCAGGTGGTAGAGGGTTCGATCCTGGGTTAAGGCGCAATTTTTTGTTTACTAATTTCCATCGGACATTACATACTGTAATACAGTAAGACACCGTACCTTAGGTCTCATGTATCCTACATTTACAACATTTTGTAACGCTGAACACAACAAATACCTTGCTAGGCCTACTGGTAACGTAAGCCCTTACGAAATACAATGGACTTGAACGAGGCAAGAATAACAGTTGCTACTAATCTATGAGATCGTTGGAGGACGGTAGAAAGAAAACAGGTTTCGCATTTAGTATATGAATTTGTGCGAATAAATTCACGCCCATGACGTGGAAAGGACGTCTTTCAAAGCTGACCAAGGGAAACGATTGTTCGTCCATTTGTAGGATCGTAGTATGTAAGTGCAAAGGGTTTCTAGAGGACCCGCTGCAATGGCTGTTGACGATTAAGTTGCCAGATATCATACCACCTGGACTACATTTATGAAATAAAAAAAATACGCTTCAACTCAGGATCGACCCCTCGACCTTCTGAATGCTAACCCAAAACTGTAACCACTGCACCAACTGTACAGCACAAAGAATACGTGCTGACAGAGGTAGTTACCGTACATGTGGTTACAGTGTTGCCAGATTGCCACTCTTCAACGCCCTTTTTCTGCCGGATATACTCGAAGGACGAACTTTTGTGAGAGACATTTTTTTATTGCTGGCATGTGAGCAGTCGCGCTGCGACGCCTGAGTGCGCGAATTTCGCTTCACCCTGTATATAAAATAAGAGTTTTGTCTGTACATTGCTTATAATTTGAAAACAATGGTATTTCTGTATCGGTCATGTTCACAGTAGCAAGAAAATGCATTTTTTACTTTTCCGTAATTTCTGTCTGTCTGTCTGTCTGTCTGTCTGTACACGCATCACGAGAAAACGGCTGAAGAGAATTTAATGAAAATCAGAATGTAAAGTCGGGTGATTAACCGCTACAATCTAGGCTATAAATTATTTTGATCACGCTGAGTGAAATGATAGTTCAGGGGAAGGCCTGAAATTTAATTCTCAAATATTTATGTTATTAGTGGTCGTGCCTTAATGAAAATCAGTAGACAAACATTGGAAATAAGTCGCTACAATATAGGCTATACACGCTGAGAAAAATGGTAGTTTAGGGGAAGGCCTAAAATTTAATTGTCAAACATTTATTGTATTAGTGGTCGTATCTTCTCGAAAATTGGTATGCAAAGTCTGGGAATAGGTCACTATAATCTAGGCTATCAATAATGTAATTCACACTGAGTGAAATGGTAGTTTAGGGGAAGGCCTAAAATGTAATCTATATATAAAATAAGTGTTTTGCCTGTACATTGCTCAGAATTTGAAATGAATGGTATTTCTGTATCTGTCATGTCTACAGTAACAAGGAAATGCATTTTTTTACTTTCCCGTAATTTCTGTCTGTCCGTCTATATGTATGTATGTACACGCATCAACAGGAAACGGCTGAAGAGAATTTAATGAAAATCGTCATGTAATGTCGGGTGATGATCCACTACAATCTAGGCTATAAATTATTTTATTCACGCTGAGTGAAATGGTAGTTTAGGGGAAGGCCTGAAATGTAATTCTCAAATAAGTTATTTATGTCATTAGTGGTCGTATAGATAAATCTATATATATCAATCTCACAGCTGCGCGCCCCTAACCACACGGCCAACTCGCCTGGTCGTACCGACTGAAACAGCCTGCCTGTATATTGGCGGGAAGTAGCATGCCATTCCTCTGGTTCATACATTTTCTGATATATCTGGTTCGTAACACACTGTTTAATCATGGTATTCAAGCTATTCAATCCCTACTCTGAGGCATTGATTGGAATGAGTAGTGTGCATATTTAACGGAATAATGACAGAGGAGTGTTCACGGCAGTCTGCGACCTGGTTATTCCAGCTCTGGAACTTTGGACTCTAGATCGGCACCGTAGTACTGTTCCTTGAAAGTGAGAAAGTGTGCGGTTTTTCATTTGATCGAGTATTTTATATGATAACATTGCTTTCAATCGCTACATTCCTACTGACGTTTTTGTAATGACCTATGTTGAATTAAGTTAGGAAAACCACCAAGTCAGTCTTTCTTGGAATCCCGTAGCGAAGCACGGGTACATCAGCTAGTAATAAAATAAATTCATCATAAAATGCACACATCATTATAAATACTGTACTGCTGCAAAACACATTATGTCCAAATGTTTTTTGTAAATAACGTGAGTTTTAAAAGCAAAATTTTTCTTAGATTCCGTAGTTTGAGGAACATAATATTTTACGACTTATTAAAAAAGAATCAAACATCTACTTCTATTCCCCAACAAATGACAGATTTTTGTGGTTCCTGAAAATTCTATTCACATGGACATAAGTTTTGAAACTGGATGATTCATAATTGAAAAGCATAGAACAAATAAATGCAGCAAGTAAGATAAGAGGAGTAGAATATGATCATTTCTCAATGAATGAGAAGCTTGGCTATTAAGTCAGAGAGGGAAAAGATCTATTGGAATGCCTTTGGAAAGAAAAAGTTTTAGGGGAGGAGATTTTGGAAATATTTTTATTAGGAGGGGAAATATTAATTTGTTATGAGATAGTTACAAAAAAAAAGAAAACATATTCTCAACGAAAGAGGATAAAAAATGGAGGAGTATTTCTCATGGGATATATTTGACCCACCACACCTGTGCTCATTGGTGGAGAGAGTTAAAGAAGTACATTTAATGAATAAAATAGTGATCTGGATTTTGTTAATAATTAAATACAAGAATCATACGTTTTTGAGTGATTAAGAAAATCTTTTGTAAAGGAGATGATTATTTTAATTTTGATTAATGCCACTTTTCTGATGTCTGTCAGTTTCGAGTGGACTTTTCTGAAGGATATTTACCAATGCATTTGGTATAAGTGTCAAGAAAGTTATTTTATTTTATGTTTATGAAACTTCTTGAATGTTAACTGAACCATTCTCTTTCTATGTGAAGATGCTGATGAATGTCTGACCAATCCTTGTATTAATGCACACTCTTGCCACAATCTGGTGGGTGATTATCGCTGTAACTGCCAAAAAGGTTGGACTGGGAAGAACTGTGACCAGAACATCAATGACTGCATAGATCGATGTCAACATGGTGCAACATGTATTGACCTTGTGAATGATTACCACTGTGCATGCCAGCCAGGTTATACAGGTCAGTGCAAATGTAATTTCAGTAAAGCTTACTTTAGGTTGATGCATGAGTTCAAAGCAAGAATATTAATTTTTCTTGACCAATAACACATTAGGGAGAGCCTCCGTGGCTCAGGCGGCCTCTAACCACTGGATACCGTGGTTCAAATCCCGGTCACTCCATGTGAGATTTGTGCTGGACAAAGCGGAGGCGGGACAGGTTTTTCTCCGGATACTCCGGTTTTACCTGTCATCTTTCATTCTAGCAACACTCTCCATTAACATTTCATTTCATCTGTCAGTCATTTATCATTGCCCCAAAAGAGTGCGACAGGCTTTGCCAGCCGGCACATTTCCTATGCTCGCCGCTAGATAGGGCTTCATTCATTCCATTACTGACCCGGTCAAATGACTGGAAACAGGCTGTGGATTTTCAATAACACATTAATTATGACTACCTTGTACATCAGTATTTCCAAGCCTTTTAAGTGTCATGGCCCCCTTACTTCTTTTGTTTTGGTGGACCCCAAAAAATATTTTCATATACTTTAGACTTTTCAATTTTGTCTGACAATAAATTATTGTTTTATGGAAATTGATGCCCTGAGTTTGAAAATGCCTTTCTTTTTATCACGTCTAGTTTTGATGCAATTCTGTTTTGTAGTATCTGGATTCTTAAGATGCAACGATGAGAGATGTTCTCACGCAACTCAGTTTGGAATAATAGTAGCCTATATATGAGTATATATCAGCATATATCAGCATCAAGGGAGGGAAATATGTGATTATTGCCATGTGTGAAGATGGCAGATCAAGATGTAAACAAGGGCTGAAGTTTTGAGTTCTGTTTTCTAGAAATTTAGACAGAGTAGAGTTGCTATCTCAGACCACTTGTTTAAAAACAGAAGATTTTTTTAAATGCCAGTCCTTATCCGATGTTTATGTTGGGCTGTCACTGCTTTTGAAAATAAACTATGTTGATATAGTCAGTTGTGCTTGAGACGCACACGAACAAGTACACGTTTAGTGCTCCATTTAGATTCATTTGTATCCATGCATGCATCAATGTGAATATAAAAGCTGTGTTTCAATCGATTGTTATTTATGAAACTTTTATATTAATTTTTTAAGCTATTTGCTTTATGTCGCATCGATACAGATAGGTCTTATGGCGACAATGGGAGAGGGAGGGACTAGGAGTGGGAAGGAAGCGGCCATTGCCTTAATTAAGGTACAGCCCCAGCATTTGCCTGGGAAATGGGAAACCACGGAAAACCACCTTCAGGGCTGCCAACAGTGGGGTTCAAATCTGCAGTTCCCTTAGACTTGCTTGAGAATTAGGGTTGCCTGTGAAAAGAAATTTTGCTGTCACATTTTTTCACTTGTAATTGTATTTAACAATCTTTGTACCCTTTTGCGGCTTCTCCTCTTAAAATAATATTATCTTCTTGTTTGCATTACTTTAGGGAACTTATAAGTGAAATGTGTGAGAATATGTACTTATGAAAAAATATTTAAATATATGCACTTTAAAACTCATGTTTCTAGGCTGTATTAGGTCCGTGCATGTCTGTGTGTGACATTTCCTATGGTATTTACTGTCTGGTCTGCTGTAAATGAAAAGAAATGAAATACTGTAAATTTCAATATCAGATATTTCTCATAGGTCGTGACTGTCATACTGACATCAATGAATGTGAAAGCAACCCATGTCAGAATGGAGGAGAATGCTCTGATCAACAGAATGGCTATCGTTGTATCTGTCCAGTTGGTTTCCTCGGAGAGCAGTGCGAGGTAAGTGCTACATATTTAAAGGGACAGAAATATATATATCTTACATTTAAAATTACCTGGAATTATTAACTTTACAGTAGAAGCAAAAAGTTTATTCATATCACATTAAAAATAAAATGTTCATGAATAATAAAATAAAGTGTTTTCAATCAGTACACACAAACAAACTGAAGCTGTGTATAAATCTGCCTATATTTATGAAAATAAGACATACAAAGTTTTGAATGGAGATGGGAAAGAAGTACAAGCTCTTGAATACCTGTTTATACTGGTGCTGAACTATGTTCCACTCATTAGACGATGTAATTGGTATTTAGCAAAGTAGAAACAGTACATAACATTTTTTAAATTTCATGTGGCTATTTCTAGCCGAGTGCAGCCCTTGTAAGGCAGACCCTCCGATGAGGGTGGGCGGCATCTGCCATGCTTAGGTAACTGCGTGTTGTTGTGGTGGAGGATAGTGTTATGTGTGGTGTGTGAGTTGCAGGAATGTTGGGGACAGCACAAACACCCAGCCCCCGGGCCATTGGAATTAACCAATGAAGGTTAAAATCCCCGACCCGGCTGGGAATCGAACCCGGGACACTCTGAACCGAAGGCCAGTACGCTGACCATTCAGCCAACGACTCGGACAGTATATAACATTAATAACATAATATATAAGGACAAATTAGGAATACATTTTTAAAACTTAAAGTTTGGAGTATAGTTTTCTCTATTACAATGAAGGTATAAATAAAATATAATGCAAAACATACTCAAATATATACTGAAAATATTATAGTAAAATAAAATTCATAAAATAAAATATTGGAACACCTCTAGCAATCAAAGCTTTCCTGTAGTGTACTAGTAGGTAAGTCATATTTGTAACTGTATGTCCATAAAATTACATCATGACTATGATAAAATAGTTTGCTTACCATTTCACTAGCTAAGTTTAAGGATAGATTTCATTACCACAGAAAACAAACATTAACCTTTCTAGTATAAATGCATAGCTTAGCACCTTCTTTCAAATTTTGTCATTTATAAGGTAAATTAATATTAAATTACATAAAGCTATGAGGAATATCTGACTTTGATGTTTGGAGATAATGACTCTTTTCATTTAATTTTCCATTGCTTTTGATAGTGTAATTAATGGAATCATTGCTAAATTCCTTCTTCTTCTTCAACTTTTCCCATATCTTGGTGGGGGTAGCAAGTGTGAACTGTGTATCATATGTTGATTTGGCCTTGTTTTACAGCTGGATACCCATCCTGAGGCCAACTCTATGTAGACGGATATATTCATTATTGCGTGTTTGTGCGGTGGTTGGTAATGTGGTGTGTTGTGTGAATATGAAGAAGAGTGTGTTGGGACAAACACAAACACCCAGCCCCCGAGTCGGAGGAATTAACAAACATTGAATAAAATCGCCAACTTGACCGGGAATTGAACCCGGGACCCTCTGAAATAAAGGCCTTAATGCTGACAATTCAGCCAAGGAGCTCGAACCTTGCTACATTTCTACATTGCCTTATATTCTACTTCATTACTTACAGTCTATGTTTGTCATTATTCGATCCATAGTATCCAAAAAATTACTTTAACAGTTGTAAAATATCACATTATAATGCAGTATGGTATAATGCTGTGAAGATATTACTGATATACGAGATTTAGAGGCTGACCTGGGTTCATCATGACATTGTGTTCCCTCCCTCATCACTGGAATGCCCTGAAATGCATTTAGTCATATAATTTTTGTGGAATGAAGTAGCGAGCCATCAAGATATAATACAATGCATAGAGTGGTGACTGCCCTGCTACCATTGAAGAATGTTGAACTGATATCTGTCATAACTTTTATGTAAAAACTGACCTTTTTTTCGAGGGACTCAAAAGTAGGACAGTTGTATTAAACATAACAACTTTTGGGGGGACAAAGTGGATGGTGAAATTCTGAAAGGTTTAAAAATTGAAAGGTTAAATTTCAGCACAAATCATTTTTAAAATAATGATAATGATGTATCTCCGAAGAGGCTAGGTGCAGGTCTTTCTAGTTAACACCTATAGGTGACCTGCATCTCTGTAAGGATGAATTCTAATGATAGAAATGACACACACACATGAATCAGAATTAACCAATGAAGGTTAAAATAATTAATATTATATATTTATAATACAAATGTATAACATTATGGTTATCCATTTTTTTCAGATGTTCAAAGATTCACACTCTGACTTGAAACTATTTAACAGTTGTGGAGACATTTTATTAATTTTAGTAGCAATTATCCATGGCTTTGCTCATGTGCATTTCGTAATTTGATCAAAGTAATCGTTCCCCAGCATTGTATTAAGATATTATCTGAAAATTCCTAAAGTATAAAAACTCACCCAAAAATTGAGTTTCATTTACCCCAGAAATTCTTTGTAAACCATGTTTGTGGTATTACCTTTTGGGGCTAAGACAACAATGCGACATAGAGCTGTACATGTGAGAAACGGTTTTCTCTCAAGTAAGAAAAAATAAATTTAAAAAAAATACATGTTTCTTTATTTTTAAAGGAGATTCCAAATACCTATTCCCACATCTCTAACATCTTCAGTTTTTGAGATATACATAAGTATCCCCATAAAAAGAATTCAACCCATTGATCAGTCCTTCCCCCACCCTCACCCCCATCTAAGTGTATATTCCGAAAACAAAAATACATGTTTCTTTATTTTTAAAGGGGATTCCAAATACAAATTTTAATGTCTGTAACATCTCATAAAAAATAATTCAACTACTTTTCACTTCTTTTCACCCCCTGTTAAGTGCCTTCTCCAAAAACAAAAAGGTACAGGTTCCTGTATTTTTAAAGGACTTTCCAAATAGCAATTTTCTTGTCTCTAACATGTTACATTTTTGACATATAATATAGATATACTGGTATTCATTTTTAAAATTCATCCACTTTTCCAATTCTTTTCAGCCCCTTAACTGGATTTTCCGAAAACAAAAAAATACGTGTTTCATTATTTTTAAGGAGATTCCAAATACCAGTTTTCATGCCTGTACATCCCTAACACCTTCAGTTTCTGAGATAAATTTACACTCATAAGAATAATGAAACTTCTTTCCACCCCTCTCCCGCCTTAAGTGGACTTTCCGAAAACAAAAAATACGTGCTTCTTTATTTTGACAGGAAATTCAAAATACCAACTTTCATGTCTGTAACATCTTCAGTTTTCAAGATAAAGTATCCTCATAAACATATTTCAACTCATTTACTTATTTTCAACCCCACACCCCTTACGTCGATTTTCTGAAGAAAAAAAAAAAACAAAAAACAAATGCATGTTTCTTCATTTTTAAAGGAGATTCCAAATACTAATTTTTATGTCTGTAACATCTTCAGTTTTTGAGATATAAAAATAATTTGACTCCTTTTTCACCTCTCCCCCTTTCCTACCCGTTAAGTTAATTCCCCCTTCCGCAAAAGTGCGTGTTTCTTTATTTTTAAAGCAGACTCCAAATACCAGTTTTCACGTCTTTAACATCTTTAGCTTTTGAGATATAAGTATCCTCATACAAAGAATTCAACTAATTTTCCAATTCCAAATGCCAATTATCACGACTGTAACATCTTCGGTTTTGAGATATACGTATCCTCATAAAAAGGAATTAAACTCCTTTTTCACCGCCCCTGCCCCCAAGTTGATTCCCCCTCCCCCCCCCCAAATGCATGTTTCTTTATTTTTAAAGGAGATTCCAAATACCAGTTTTCACGTTTGTAACATCTTTAGATTTTTTGGTAATATACATTCTCATACAAATAATTCAACAAAATTCTTGACCCCCCCGCCCCCCGTTAAGGGTTTTTCCGAAAACCAAAGAATATTTGTTTCCTTATTTTTTAATGGAAATTCCAAATACCAATTTTCACGTCTGCAACATGTTAAGTTTTTGAGATATACTGTAGATACACTAATTTTAAAAATTCACCCCTTTTTTTCAGTTTCCCTTAAGTGGATTTTCTGAACCAAATATTTGTTTCTTTACATTTAGAGGAAATTCCAAATACCAGTTTTCAATCTGTAATATGTTACATGTCTGAGATCATTTGCAGATATAGCCTTTTTAAAACTTCACCGTGTTTGTCACTCCTGTTCACCCCCTATTCATCAGATTATCCAAAAGCACAAAAATACATGTTTCTTTATTTTCAAAGAAGATTCCAAATTAAAATTTTCATATCTGTAACATCTTCAGTTTTTGAGATATAAGTCTCCTCATAAAAGGTGTTCAACAACTTTTCCCCCTTTTTTAACCCCCGTAATGAGATTTTCCAAAAAAAAAAAAAAAAATACATGGTCTCCAAAGACCTTAAAAAGTAGTTAGTGGGACGTAAAGCAAATAACATTATTATTATTATTAAAAAATACATGTTTCTTTATTTTAAAAGGTGATTTCAAATACCAGTTTTTACATCTGTAAACTTTAAAGTTTTTGAGATGTAGATATCCTCATTTTAAAAATTCACCCCCTTTTCACTCCCTTAGCGACGGAATATCCAAAAATCCCCCCTTAGCGAGCACCTACATTGTAATATGAATGTATCGCCAAAATTTAATTCCTTTATGTCCAGTAGTTTTGGCTCAGCAATGATGAATCAGTCAGTCAGTCAGTCAGTCAGTCAGTTAGTCAGGACATGTTATTTTATATATATATATATATGAAATACTTCCTCTCATGCAGGGTGCCTTGTGACAAAGTACACTTTTATATTAATTTTTAGAAAAGAAATTGATATAACCTTGAGAAATTTATATGGTTACTTCATGGTAACAATGATTGTTTAAAATTATTAATGAACCCCTTAAGGTAATGATGGCACTTTCTCCTGACATTGTCACTGGCAGAGCGTCCGTTTCTAAAACTGGGCGGAAAAAACGGGAACTGTTTCTCTTGCTCCAATCATCAGACCCACTATGTTGATATCCTCTGGCTCGTATTTATCTCGGTAGTAAGGAATTGTTGGTAAGTAAATATACCTTTTCTCGAGATTGACAACTGTGGGCTGTGACTTATGGCTTTCAAAGCAGACAGTTGGGTCAATGATGTAACCTCCCTTCTTAATTTTGAAGGCAATGAAGTCAATCCTTCTGTGGCTTCCATTGTCTGCCAAGTCATGAACCTCTTCAAATACCTGAAAACCATGGTCTTTCAGCATTGTCGCAATTAACATGCAGATGTTATGATGACACATATTCCTTAAAAGTTCATCATGAAGACAAGATCCCAGAGCATGCACAAGAGTTATCTCTTTGAGGCAGCGCCTACAAAGGGAATCATTCTGAGATCTTCCTGGCACCAATTTAACTCCTGAAATGTTTGCTGTCACCATTCACTACATGACAGGCGTTGATGGTCTCGAATCCAGGAGTTGGCAGGAGTATATTTGTTTTATAAACATACACCTTTTCCTTTCTGCTGCAAGTTACACCACTCACTGAATACCCTTTCTCTTCATACTCATCTCACTTTTCTGGCATCAGTTATTTCTAAGCGAGGATGTTGCAAATTGTCAGATGGAGGGACATTGAGGGATTGCAGTGAGAGTTATTTCTTCTTTCAGATTTCTTGTAGCATGCATGTATTTGTCACCTGAGCTTAATAGTACCTTACAGAAGTTAATGTATTCATGAAACTGCAAACAATTTTGTCAAAAATAAAATGCCATTAACAAAGATTTAGTTTTTTAAATTGAGGAGTTATTGTAGTACAAATCTCTTCGAAGTATTTATACAATTAACACGGAATTATTATTATTATTATTATTATTATTATTATTATTATTATTATTATTATTATTATTATTATTATTATTATTATTATTATTATTATTATTATTATTATTAAAACTTACTTAAACAAACATATTACCAGGGAATGGATTTATATGTACTAATAATTATTGAAATATGTACATAGATATTTAGTTATTTTTATTGAAATATGGAATTATATATGGACTTAAAATTACACATATAACATTAATTTCTATTTAATATCAAAGTTGCAAGAAACTAAACAAAGTAGATATACATGCAGTATAATGTTGCACTTCTCATTTTAATATATTTGAAGAACACATAATCATTAATTCTCTGTCACCAAAACAATGTATTACAAAATGTTCTTTTAAGTGCTGGAAAGTGAATCTTCTTCTATTATCTCTAAGGACAGATTTATACTGACTGAAACTGCGTTCAACATCGGAAGAGGTAATAGGGGCATAATTCAACTTCACAATATCTACTGGGGTTAAATCCAATGTTAATTTTACACTTAAATCTCCACACAGCATTACAGAAACCTTTGTCATTTCTTCATATTTAGGATTCTTTGAAAGTACAGTGGCCATCTCCATGTTTGTTACATCTGCAACTTTACCTGTACCACGATTGAGTTGCTCCACAGTTTTATTCACAATTTCACAACTTTAAGAAAGTGAGAGATGCAAGTTTTGGAGCCTTTCAGTGTTTTTGTGATGCATCAAAAATTATGCTGAATGTAACATAAGTCATTTCTCACACTTGTATCGCAGACAACTGTTTTCGCGGCTTCAATTGAGGCTGCATCTTCAGAGTCCATGGCATGCAGAACGTTCTTAATACAGTCTATATATTCGACATAATATTCAACCACTTGCAGCCACGTACCCCACCTAGTTAGAATCGGCTTAGGCGGCAATGGAATCCCTGGGTACATTTCTTTCAAAAGATGAACTCTTCTGTGGGCTTTGAGAAAAAAAATTTTCACTGAGGAAATCAATAAATCTACTTTGGGGTAACTGCCTCTTACCACTTCTGCCACACGATGAAAGGCATGTGCTACACATGATAAATGAGTCATCTTAGGATATACAACGCATAATGCTTCTCCGGCTTTTATCGTATAAGGTGCGGCATCGCTAATAAAAAGTAACAGTTTATTATACTTAACGCCCTGTGGCTAGAGGATACCCATAGCCTCATTGAACAGTTTTGCTATAGTTTTGTTATTGCACTCCAGCAACAGACATAGCAATTTCCTCTCTTTCTCAGTTGTGCTCTGTGCTTAGAATGTTTAACAAGTGTCCATCTGTCACTCCAACTGTTCTCGAGTTGTGAAGTGCTAGTGGGATAAAATTCTCATAATGCCCCCATATGTGTACACGGTACAAGAAAGGTATTTATGTATGATAGTTATGTAAAAACTGCTGGGAGGTCATTAGATGATTCATAACACTATTTCTAGGTGTATGCCTTTCACATAGAGGTACCATGCGTAAATTCGTAAGCAAACTGAGAGGAATGGGTATTTGCTTGATAAGAAGTGAAGGGTAATGGTATGTATGATTAATGAGGAGAAAGTGAATGAAATCCCAGATAATTCAAACATATGCCTACAAAATCTCTTTGAAGACTTGAATAAGAAACCAGGGTTTCAAAGAGCTCAGCATGGTGAGCTATAAAAATAAGATCCACAGCCTGCTTCCAGTCATTTGACCGGTCAGGAATAGAATGAATGGAGCCCCATCTAGTGGCAAGGATAGGAATTGTGCCAGCTACTGAAGCCTGTCAGACTCCTCTGGGGCAATGATTAGTGACTGACAGGTGAAATGATATTGGAGAGTGTTGCTGGAATGAAAGATTACAGGGAAAACCGGAGTCCCCAGAGAAAAACCTGTCCCACCTCCACTGTACATGCCATTTAAAATAATATACAGTAACTTTATGTTGAATGGTATTTTACTAGTTTACTCGAGAATGTTTATACTCTCAATTTGTGAACTCCCTACATAGAAATAATCTTGTGAAATAAGTTCTTCAGTATCTTGTTCCATCTCGGAATGATTTCAAGTCGCAAAGTTAAGTGAAATACTTTGTATATGAGTTAAGAATATGGGAACTTAATAATCTGTGTGATAGTCATTTACCAAAGGGAAGAAGACTTTTCTTCATTACAATTTATTTGTATACAGTAATTTAAATAGAATATTTTAATTGTGGAAACATGTTTTTTTCTAGGTGGAGAATAATCACTGTACACCAAATCCCTGTCAGAATGCAGCTCCTTGTTTCAATACTCAAGCCGATTACTACTGTCATTGTCCTGAGGAATGGGAAGGAAAGAACTGCAGCATACCAAGGATAAACTGTGATAATCCACCTTGTGATGGTATGGCTTCCAAATTTTTCTTAAAATATAATAATATAGTGAATATTTGAGAGACTGCTGAGAATTAGTAATTTGTTGCATGAATCACTAGTCATTCATTTGAAGACCCAATTCATTTTTGTGATTGTGTAAATAACTAATAATGGAAGATTATAAAAATGCACTCCAGTTCAACCTCATAATATATTAAGTTAAAAATTCTGTTTTCGAAGAGGTAGATATCTACGCTTTTCTTGTCAGTAAAGAACCTCTGTGACTCATGGGATTCAAAGATTACCATTCTAGTTCCCTTTTGTCTCTACTGAGTAAAATTAAGAGCTCCTGCTTCAGTAATTTACTTAAGCTGACAAAGGTTTCTGGGTTAGTTATTTTTTAAACTTCAAGTTTGTTTGCTCTATTACCAGCACTCAGACTTTTTCTTCAATTTTATTGAGTTTTAGACCAATTACGTTTCCAAAATTTAACTCAATATACATGAAAATCTTTCTTAAACTTTGGAAAACAGAGCTTTAAAGCAATCCCAACACCTCTTTTGAGACTAAAATGACAATAATGAGAAACAGTTACAGAGAAAGAATGGTGTTTTATAGTTAGTGGTGGAAGATACACTCTTATGATAATGCAAATCTTTCAGTGGGCTAGAAAAGTGAAGCAATTCATATATAGTTGATGTCCTTGGAGGGAACAATGCATGTGTGGTATTGGGTCACATTTCTATATGAACAAGAGCCTAGGGTTTGTTACACAGTGACTGGTTGATTTGAAAAAAGAAATCTATCAATATTCTAAAATATTTGAATTGATCTAAGTTGCATGATGAAATACTGTCATCAGTTTCTTGTTGAAATTCTGTGAAATTTATGAGGTTGCTATTAGTTCTAGCAATTCTGAAGAACATTCTGCTGAATGATAATATGGGTCTCTCTTCTTTAGTGACCCCACTCTCCATCTTGTTTTTTGGTTCTCATTAGTATTATTTCCATCACATTTGAAACTTGAATCGGTTTTAATGTAATCTTTACGCCAAAGATCAGTCCGACTCGTTGGCTGAACGGTCAGCGTACTGGCCTTCGGTTCAGAGGGTCCCGGGTTCGATTCCCGGCCGGGTCGAGGATTTTAACCTTAATTGGTTAATTCCAATGGCACGGGGGCTGGGTGTGTGTGTTGTCTTCATCATCATTTCATCCTCATCACGATGCGCAGGCCGCCTACGGGAGTCAACTCGAAAGACCTGCACCTGGCGAGCCGAACATGTCTTCGGACACTCCCGGCACTAAAAGCCATACGCCATTTCATTTCACCAAAGATCAGATTTTCACTTTAACTTAAGATGTCTCATTTTTAATTGGATTGTCCCATTTTTTTGCCACTTTTTCCCATTTGTAAGTGGTTGCAGATTGTATAAGATAGATTTTTCTGTAAGCGTAAGTGTTGTGTTTGTAATTGATCAGAGCGCCACTGCATTGGTGCTGCGCCACTTCCTGGGGTTGTTTATATCGGGAGTGGTTGGGCACCTTCGCGTGCAATCAGGTGAGCGGGTGAGTGACTAGAAAGCAGCATGGCTGCCGGAATATGGTGAAATGTGCTATGAGGACAAGTTCTGTAAATATCTAAACTATTGCGTGAGCAACAGGTTAAATAAATGTATCATGATGTGTATATAGTGTAATAAACCTAGTATATGTATAATTAAATACATTTCATCTTTCTATGTGTATGAACCAGCATGTGGTTCCTAGCACCACCTGTTCTCAGGGATCTGTCCGAATGAGGTCGGAACAGGGTCATACCGGGCCAGATTTGTGAAAGTGTCGTAATGCTATAATATTATGTGGTCTCCGGTGTTTGAGAGTGTATGTTTTGAGTGCTGACAACATGTGGAGAGAATATTGGAGCATGTGTATCACCATCCCTGTGGCATGCTGAACTAGACGAGGCAGACAAAGGATAAGTGCACATCACAGCAGTATACCAAAGGTCAGTCATTCCTTTCATTCCTAACTCATATCATGGAGTCTAATGATAAAAACCTGTTAGTGAAACAACGAGCGGTCATTAAAGGGTCACTAACACGTATCAGTAAATACGTAGACAAGTTCATGGCGGGCTCCGATATTAATGCATTATGTAACAGGTTGAAACAATTGCCTTCACTCTGGGAAGAATATAAGCATGTTCAATGTAAACTCGAGATTAATGACGAGAACTATGAAAATCATGAACAAAAATCATGAACAAAAATCATGAACGGCCGGGCTGAGTGGCTCGGACGGATTAGGCGCTGGCCTTCTAACCCCAACTTGGCAGGTTCGATCCTGGCTCAGCCCGGTGGTATTTGAAGGTGCTCAAATACGACAGCCCCGCGTCGGTAGATTTACTGGCACGTAAAAGAACTCCTGCGGGACTAAATTCCGGCACCACGGCATCTCCGAAGACCTCAAAAAGTATTTAGTGGGACGTAAAACAAATAACATTATATTATTATTATTATTAAAATCATGAACGGGATAGAGAACAGTTCGAAGAAAACTATTACGATTTAGAGGCAAGAATGACTACATTGATAGAAAAGAGCACAACCCCCGAGCAGAATATTGATGAGTTATCTCCAGCATTCTTGTGGTGATTCCCAACAGAATTCCATGGAGATACGATTGCCCGTCATTAACCTTCCTACATTCGCGGGCAGTATGACACTTGGACCTATTTTCAAGACACTTTTCAGGCTTTAATTGTTAATTTAAAACTATCAAACGTTCAACGTTTTCATTATCTACTTTCAGCACTCGAGTCTCATCAATTAATTCAGAACATTCCTGTTTCTAACCCTAACTTTTTAGTAGCTTGGGAAATCGTATGCAAGAGGTACAATAACAGAAAACTGATAGCAACACAACATATCAAGGCTCTATTGTCATTACCTACATGTCACAAAGATACATCATCAGACCTCAGGAAGTTGAACAATCACTTAGTAAGCAATAGCAATTTAAACGCTATTCAGAACCTCAACCTTTCAGTGCCTTTACACGAAGCCTTACTCCAGCAGCTGATGTTAGGCAAGTTAGATCCCGCTACCCGTAAACAGTTCGAAATGAAAGCTCCCATCGATGATTTTCCGGGACTCGCTGAGGTATCCAGTTTTTTGGAAGGGAGGGCAAAACTGTTAAAATTGATGATGGCAACATGGGAAAAAAGGGGAGGTGCGGCAAATCCACCTAAGCACCAGTATGTGAGAAACAATGAAAGACCAATTCGAGGTAACTCATACGTATCTACAAGGGGTAAGTCTGCGACGATAAGGATGTTAACTTACAGCAAATAATCTGGCAAAAACACCCATCCGAGCCTCTACGCACCTACCAAATGAAGACTGTAACATACGGTACATCTTCAGCGTCCTTCCTAGCCACAAGATGTCTAACTGAACTGGCTGAAGAAGAAGCCCACGTGTTTTCTACAGCATCTCGCATGTTGAAGCGAGACTTCTTCATGGACTATATATTATGTGGTAGCGATACAGTGGAAAATGCTATACAGCTGCGAGGAGAACTACAAGAGTTGCTGCAACGCAGAGGCTTCTCGCTCCGCAAGTGGTCTTCAAATCACTCCGCTGTACTTGAGACGATACCAGCAGAACTGAGAGAATCACAGTTACCCCTACGATAAAGAAGACAATATTAAAACGCTAGGATTGGTGTGGCATCCCTTTCTTGACAAGTTCCAGTTTGAGGTTCACATCAAGGAGAACAATGGAGGCCCTATGAAACGAAAGGTGCTTTCAATTATAGCCTCTATATTTGATCCACTAGGGCTGATAGGACCAGTATTTGTAATGCGTACAATTTTCATGCAGCAGTTGTGGCAAGAGTGGTGTAGGGGTAGTGTGCCTGCCTTTTACCCGGAGGCCCCGGGTTCGATTCCTGGCCAGGTCAGGGATTTTTACCTGGACCTGAGGGCTGGATCAAGGTCCACTCAGCCTACGTGATTAGAATTGAGGAGTTACCTGACGGTGAGATAGCGGCCCTGGTCTAGAAAGCCAAGAATAACGGCCGAGAGGATTCATCGTGCTGACCACATGACACCTCATAATCTGCAGGCCTTTGGGCTCAGCAGTGTTCGCTTGGTAGGCCCAGGCCCTTAAAAGGCTGTAGTGCCATGGGGTTTGGTTTGGTTGTGGCAAGAAAAACTAGGATGGGATGAACCACTACCATCTCCTTTACTTGAGGGCTGGGTTAAAATCTTTACTGATCTTCCAGCACTGAACAACATTCATGTCGACAGATTGATTCTTTGCATGGGAAGAGTCATCCAAATACAAGTTCATGGCTTCTTAGACGCTTCTGAACAGGCCTACTCAGTGTATGTGTATATCCGCAGTACCAATCAACACGGTGAAGTTTTGGTACATTTGGTATGTTCAAAATCCAGAGTTGCTCCTCTGAAACAACAGTCTCTACCTAGATTAGAACTGTGTTGGGCTCTTTTGTTGGCACATTTGGTGGATAAGACTACCAACACCCTGAATCTGAAAATTGACAACACTTTCTTGTGGCCTGACTTGACAATAAGACTCTCATGGCTTGCAGCTGAACCGTCGAGATGGAAAAACATTTGTTGCAAATCATGTCTCTGAGATACAGCAGTTGACTGGAAGAGCTGAGTGGGGTCAGAAGACAACCCGTCCTCTGTTCTTTCAAGGGGAGAAGGACCACTCAGCCTTCAACATAATGAACAATGGTGGCATGGACCCACATGGTTAGTGCAAGATGCAAGTACCTGGCCCACTAAAGATTCAAACGATTCTGCAGACGAACTTCCAGAAAGAAGGGATATGGTACAATGTTTAGTTAGTGCCACTCCATCTGACAAAGTCATGACAAGGTTCTCATCTCTCCGTCGTCTATAGAGGGTGATGGCTTATTGCAACTGATTTTTTTTCAATTCCAGAAGAAAAACGGGACCATTATCTGCAGAAGAGCTAGCAATGGGACTTCAGATATGTATCAAACTTGCTCAACATGTGACATTCACAGGGGAAATAGACGAGTTGAAGTCGATTTTATATGTTTCACCACAAAGTTCAATAAGAAATCTGAACCCATTCCTAGATGAGAACGAGGTATCATGAATAGGAGGATGCTTACAAAATTCTTTGAAACCATTTGCAGAAAGGCATCAAATCATATTACCTCAGCATCCAGCATCCAGTTGATTGTGGCTGACGAGGATATTTGGTTGCTACATGCTGGTGCAAATCATGTAGCAGCTTCTCTTAGGTCCAGATATTGGGTAGTGAGCATAAAGAAAGTGGTATGGACTGTCATTCACAAATGTGTGAAGTGTTTCAGACTACGAGCCTCAACAGCAACGCAGTCTGACTCATTGGCTGAATGGTCAGCATACTGGCCTTCGGTTCAGAGGTTCGGTTCGGTTCGATTCCTGGCCGGGTTGGGGATTTTAACCTTAATTGGTTAATTCCTACGGCACGGGGGCTGGGTGTATGTGTTGTCTTCATCATCATTTCATCCTCATCATGATGTTCAGGTCGCCTACAGATGTCAAATAGAAAGACCTGCACTTCGGCGAGCCAAACCCGTCCTGGGATATCCCGGCACTAAAAGCCATATGACATTACATTTCAACAGCAACGCAGCTCATAGGGTAGCTACCTTCTTCTCCAGTGACTCCATCAGGGTCATTCTTGAATACGGGAGTTGACTACGCTGGTCCGTTGTACATTAAACAGAGTGAAATCGGGAGCAAGATCAAGGTAAAATGCTACGTAGCATTGTTCATTTGCCTTAGCACCAAGGCAATACACTTGGAATTACTGTAGTTCGTGACTTGACCACACAGGCCTTTATTGCCGCCTTATGGAGATTCGCAGCCAGGAGGGGGAGGTGTACAAACCTATATAGTGACAATGCTACTAATTTTGTAGGAGCTAGAAATGAATTGTTGAAGGTGCACCAGTCGGAGCAGTGGAAGACAGAAATTCTGAACAACGCAGCGCAAGAGGGATTCAATTGGCATTTCATTCCTCCTCATTCGCCTCACTTCGGGGGACTCTGGGAAGCTGGAGTGAAATCCATGACATATGACGAGATGTATACCCTTAAGAAAATGCTATTTGTTTGGAGCGTCGACCCATGTGGATCTTTTGCTCCTAATGGCACCATATTGTATGAACCTGCGTGTAATTGGAATGGAGGTAGCGTGAAATGTTGTGTGCAGTGTTGTGTGTGAAGAAAGGAAAATTAAGGACGTCACAAACACCTAGTCCCCAGGCCAGGAATATTAATCATTACAATTAAAAACCTCTGACCCACCCGGGAATCGAACCCAGGGCCGCTGGGTGACAGGCGGACGCGTTGCCCCCTACACTGCAGGACCTGATAGATGTATACCCTACTTTGCCAAATAGAGGCATGCTAAACTCACGACGGCTCGTTAGACTCTCAGACGACCCTGATGAACCCTCATACCTAACTCCTGGCCACTTTCTGATCGGAGCTCCCCTGCTATCCTTTCCTAAACCTGACCTTAGTTATACTGTTAAACTTTAAGACGGCGCTACATTCAGGTGCTGGAGCAGAACTTTTGGAGATGACTATCTTAATAGCTTACAACAGCGGCAGAAATGGTTGACGAGTCAGCCTAACCTTCAGTCTGGAACTATCGTCTTAGTTAAGGATGACAACATTTCTCCTCTCTTTTAGCAACTTGCAACGGTTGAGGAAACTCATACTGGGAAGGACAGACGAGTGCGTACGGTTACAATTTGCACCAGCAATGGAATTTTAAGGTGTTCTGTATGTCCATTGCCAGCTCAAGACTGATACTTGCAAATACATTCAGTGTCTCATTTCGTGTTGGTGTTAAATTCTTTGCTCTTCTATTATAAGATTTTAATTATGATCAGTGTTCTTTATTGTTTGTGTTTAGTGCTGTACTTTTTATTGTAGGATTTTAATTTGTTCGTTTAGATTTCATTATGTGTACATCTGTGTACATTTTAGCTAAGTTATATCGGTTGAAGTTGTGCGTGTCTCGTAATCGGCATATGTACTGATGGTGAAAGAACTACATAAGATGACTGTGTGTTCAATTTAAATTCAACATTGTGATACATTTAGGTGTGGCGGTATGTTTGTGATTGATCAGAGCGCCACTGCATTGGTGCTGTGCCACTTCCTGGAGTTGTTTATATCGGGAGTGGTTGGGCACCTTCGCGTGCAATCGGGTGAGTGGGTGAGTGACTAGAAAGCAGCATGGCTGCCGGACTATGATGAAATGTGCTATGCGGACAAGTTTTGTAAATATCTAAACCATCGTGTGAGCGACGGGTTAAACAAATGTATCACGATTTGTACATAGTGTAATAAACCTAGTATATGTATAATTAAATACATTTCATATTTCTATGTGTATGAACCAGCATGTGGTTCCTAGCACCACGTGTTCTCAGGGACCTGTACAGATGAGGTCGGAACACCATCTATTGTTAATGTCAACACTGGACATGTCAAGTATTATAATCAAATTAAAATTCTAAAAAATATGTTCACATGACTTAAGCCAAGTATCCATGCTGCTGTATTATGTACTTCTATGTTTTACTGCACTGCATATGGCCTAGTTATTGTATACAATATAGTATTTACTAGCTGATGTACCCATGCTTTGCCACGGGATTCTCAGAAAGACTGATTTGTGGTTTTCCTAACTGAAGTCAACATAGGTCATTACAAAAAACGTCAGTAGGAATGTAGCGATTAAAAGCAATGTTATTACATAAAATACTCGATCAAATGAAAAACTACACATTTTGTCACTTTTAACGAACAGTACTAAGGTAACACCAATATAAATGGTCTGTTATTGGACATTATAAATTTTCCAGCTAACTCATTCTTGGTTGCCAGCGTTTCGCCCTCGTGTGCTAGGGTGGGCTCATCAGTTGGCACCTAGCACACCTACCAATACGCTGGCTAGTGCATACTGTGGAGGCCACTGCGTAGGCTACTTACAGCCACCGGCAGTGCCAATGCACTAAGAGACTTTGTCTCATTACCAAAAATTGAAAATTGATGCCTGCTTGGCTATCAGATGATATATATGTTGATTCCCATAGGGAATCTGAAACATTTGTCCTGAATGAATAAATTTATAATACCAATATAAATGGTCCGTTATTGGACATTATAAATTTTCCAGCTAACTCATTCTTGGTTGCCAGTGTTTTGCCCTCGTGTGCTAGGGTGGGCTCATCAGCTGGTACCTAGCACACCTACCAATATGCTCATTCGGGACAAATGTTTCAGATTCCCTATGGGAATCAACATATATATCAGTACTAAGGTACCGATCTAACAGTCCAAAGTTCCAGAGCTGGAATGACCAGGCCGCAGGCAGCCATAAACACTCCTCTGACAATATTCCGTTAAAAATGTACACTTCTCATTCCAATCAGTGCCTCAGAGTAGGGACTGATAGCTTGAATGCTATGATGAACCAGTGTGTTACGTGCCAGTAGTATTGGGAAATTTATGAAACAGAGGAATGGCATGCTAAAGAAGAAAGTTACCTAATTCCACAGCTACTTCTTGCCAATATTTAGGCAGACTGTTACACTCGTATGACTGGGCGAGTTGGCCGTGTGGTTAGGGGCGCGCAGCTGTGAGCTTGCATCCGGGAGATAGTGGATTCGAACCCCACTCTCGGCAACCCTGAAGATGTTATTCCGTGGGTTCCCATTTTCACACCTGGCAAATGCTGCCAAGGCTGCTTCCTTCACATTCATAGCCCTTTCCTATCCCATCGTCGCCATGAGACCTAATTGTTTCGGTGCGACGTAAGGCAAATTTTAAAAAATACTCGGTACGCAGCAGTAACCCTATCTATCGGAGATGAGTGGTAACAGAAAACAAAGGACATCACAACAAGCAGTGGTCAATGTAATGTTATTGTTGATCAATTTTATGACCTTTCTATATAGTATGCCTTCACATTTAGTTTTCTTTCGACTCTGAGATATTAGGGCATCTTATAAAATTATTTATAATGTAGACTGTAATTCCTTATTCTCCGACTTTACATACCGACTTTCATTAAATCCTGTTTACCTATTTTCTCGTGACTCGGCGCTGATAAGGACTTAGTAACAAAAATCCAAATTCATGAATATCTCTGATCATAGCCGCTATGGTAACAATGTATAATACATACATGATCAGAAATATAATACTACAGAACTAAAATGTTATGTAGTCTTTATCGATACGACCACTAATAACATACTTATTTGGGAATTAAATTTTAGGCATATCCCTAAACTACCATTTCATTCGGCATGAATAACATTATTTATGGCCTAGATTATAGCGACTTATTCCTCGACTTTGCATACTGATTTTCATTAAGATAGGACCACTAATAACATAAATATTTGAGAATTCCATTGTAGGCCTTCCCCTAAACTATAATTTTTCTCAGTGTGAATACTATTATTTACGGCCTAGATTGTAGCGACTTATTCCTCGACTTCTCCTACCGATTTTCGTTAAGATACGACTATTAATAACGAATATTTGAGAATTAAATTTTATGCCATCCTCTAAACTAACATTTCACTCAGCGTGAGTAAAATTATTTATGGCCTAGATTATAGCGACTTATTCCCCGACTTTGTATACCGATTTTCATAAACATATGGCCACTAATAACTTAAATATTTGAGAATTAAATTTTAGGCCTTCCCCTAAACTACCATTTCTATCAGCGTGAATAAAATTATTTATGGCTTAGATTGTAGTGACTTATTCCCCAATTTGCATACCGATTTTTATTAAATTCTCTTTAACCGTTTTCTAGTGATGCGTGTACAGACAGACAGACAGACAGACAGACAGACAGACAGACAGACAGACAGACAGACAGACAGACAGACAGACAGACAGACAGAAATTAGGGAAAAGTAAAGAGTGCATTTCCTTGTTACTGTGGACATGACCGATACAGAAATACCATTCTTTTCAAATTCTGAGCAATGTACAGACAAAACCCTTATTTTATATAGGCCTATAGATTATTTTAAATAAACTAGATACTTGTTGCTTACAGTTCCCAGGCAAACACCTGAAGCCATTCACCTGAATGGACATTTCCTCGAATCTGATTTCCCAAACTACATTTCCCTGGAAACCTTTTCACCCGAATAACAAATTCAGTTAACTAATAACTTCAGAAATTTTCTAAAACGTATGGAATATGAAGAACATTTATTGTAAATAATGCTTTATTGTAGAGTAATAGTCATGGGATTGTGTTGACAATTTTCTCAGCTTGACAGATTTAACCCATTCCAGTCTGGGCCTTAATGTTCCTAACAAACGTTCTGGACTGGGCATTTTTAAGGATTTTTAAAACATTATACCTCTGCACCTATACGAGATATTTGTATGATTCTTTTTTCTTTGTACTTATATGAGCATCAAGTTTTGAAAAATGCTGTTTGTATCATGTCAACTATCACTTAAGATTTTAAAATTATTTATATATTATACCATGTTTTTTGTGAATGGGAAAAAAGTCTGACAGATAACTAAGCAAGTACAGTTTTCTGAAATACTGTTATATTTAGCCTAATTTGATAATATAAAATGTGCATTGCAATTACAAAACAACAACAATAATGAGTACAATATAAAAATAATAATTTTTCAATAATAATAGTGCTAATTACAATAATGAAAATGGGAGCTCTTATGAAATTTTATTTTAATTGATGAATTTTGTCAAAAATTACTCAAATGTAAAATTATTGTTCCATTTACCACAAAAGACTTCTGAGCAAGAGAAAATACAGTCTTCTAAACATAATTTGCCTCTGTGTGGTAAATTTTGAAACAATCTGGCATGCAAAGTCCTACATCACACAGTGGGCAATAATACGTTGTCTCCTTCCTGGCCCATTTACCATTTGCCTTCTTGCTTCTGTCCCCACACACTTTGCAGCTTCTACATGGTCTGGCCTTGTTCTCAGTTGGTGGGATTTTTCTCCCAAAATGCCTTCCAGTGAGTCGGTCTATTGTTGTTCCAATGTCCATGGCCACAAATTCTTCCCCTGCTACCAAGGGCAGTGTCTCACCAACGACACACATGAATTTCTCAAGGGAAGTGTATGGTCGGTTTCTTCCAATTTTCTTGAGTAGTATGTAGCTATTCGCTATGCCTTGAATGAAGAGATGAAGAAACAGCTTCTTCCACCACTTCGTTTTTCTCTTGAATGGATAGTAGGCTACAAGCTGGTCATTACGGTCCACTCCAGGTTTATTTGCGTTATAGTCCAATATAGCATCTGGCTTCACCATAACCTTTCCTTTACAGCCCCTTGCCCTCACTGTCACTTCAGAAGTTGTACATCCATGTTTTGAAGATAGAACAGTGACATCTCTTGTGTCTTTCCATTTGCAGACCGTCATCTTGGATCTATGACAGAAAGTCACCTCTCCCCTCTTCAATTTAACAGCAGCTAAACCTTTAGGTATCACTTTCCTGTTGAGCATTACAGTCCCTATACCTAAGGAATCTCGATCACATAAATATTGCACATCAGTTGGACTGTAAAATCCGTCCATATACACACTATGGCCTTTGCGAAAATAATCAGACAACAACCTTTCGAACAGAGAAACAATCGAATAGTCATTTCCACAACCAGAGTACACTTCAATATTCAAAGCATAACCTGAATTAGATTCACACACAAGAAACAACTTTATTCCATACTTCTCTGGTTTGTTCTTCATGTACGCACGAAAGTGTATTCTACCAAGAGCGGCACAAATTCCCTCATCAACGCTCAGATTTTCGGATGGGACAATTCCATCACTAAACTGTTTCACCAGAGAATTGAAATATGGCCTAACTTTGTGGAGAGGATCATGACCTGGTTGATCACGAGGTATGTGTTGTCGTTAAAATGCAGCATAGACATAATCATTTTGAATCTGTCACATGACAGTAGCTTGCCAGCAAATGTTGTCTGCAAAATAGAGGATGTCGACCAATAATCCTTCAGATTACTTTTTACAACTAAGCACATATGCAGGATTATTGAAAAAAAAATTGTACAGTTCAGATAATGTAACTGGAACCCATCGCTGCAACATACTATGTCCTTTCAATTTATTTGCCCGTCTGAGTTTTGAGATTGTGTTTGTGGCATACCTTTTGGTTTCTTGCTTTATATTCTTGATCATATCCTTAGTGAAATTATACTGGAAGCAGTCATACTCACTGGAAAAATTATCCAGTTCAACAGCAACTCTCGGAATCTCTGCATAAATCTTGTTTTTTCTTGGAGGTGAGTCAACTCTTACATCATCCCATCCCAAATCAGCATCTGTCATTGGTGCTTTACGTTGCCTTCTTTTCATAGATTGTTCCGGTTCTGGGGGTATTTCATAGGCAGGTGCATTTTCTGAAGCATAAAAAGGAGTTATAATAGTGAACGTTGTCACATTCCATAACATAAACAAAATGTATGGCAAAAATATTGCTGTCACTTGACATATTTAGGTTATGCTTACCTCCATCACTGGCACTGCTGTCATTATTCACCGCGTTGTATTCAAAGTCACCTCCGACATTGTAATCCCTCATATCTAGAAAAAAAAACAGACAACTTTACTAATATGTAGACAATCTTACGTATTCACGCAAATATGAAACACGCGGGAACATGTGGTAGGCCGTAAAACGAACTCTAATCATAATGAAATGTATGAAACTGTTTCAAATTCATATGTCAATAATATGTTCATTTGCACATAAACTTCTAATTACACACCTTCATTATCTTCACTCTGAGTATCTTTGCTAACATCACCCTCCGAGCCACTATCGTCACATAAAATATAGAAGATATCACTTTTGTCAAGCACATGTTTGCCGTGAGAAGCCATGTTTTATTGCTCACTGAGTGACAACATCTACTGATGCATGCAGGTCGAAAATATCATAAATTCTCTGACTTAAACATATAATACTGCCATCTGCTTAAATACTCTCATAACTAATACATGAAGAAACACGATGCTCACAGTTAGACCAGAAAGAGTTAAATTGCATGGTGGTATCAATGTGTTGTTGAATATTCAAGTTAGTGTGTAAATTTGTAGTCTATGCAGCAAATACAGTCTAATATACTGTTGCTTTCTTTGTTTGTAGTGGTCATATTCCAGTGTTTTTTATCCCTTCTTATAGTGACAGCCATTCTTTTTTTTAGTCACATGTACTTTCTTCCCTAACCTCAGTTCTTCAACCAAGCACTCAGTATCAGCCTGCATTTTCTGCAGTTCCATCAAAGCAACATAAAAATTTGGATGATATCTTCCAACGACAATTTGAAATTGGTTGTGCCATCCCTCACTTATATTGTTGGTGTGGTGATTTCTTACCAGTGTCACATTGTGTTGATTCCAGAGAGCCATTGGGAAATGTAGTAAGTCTCCTACTACTTATCCTGACCTGTAACATAATTAAAGTCGAAGGACTCTAAAATGAAGTTACCCTTAATGAGTTGTGCATGGTCTTTTAGATCGTGTATATTACTGTACATTCGGCTTCTCATGAGCTTTGCGTGCAACAGAGATAACTGTCATGTCATGTACCTATCACTGCACTCATTGTTGATAACTCGGGCTAGTTATTTTCAATTAGAGAGTGTTCATTGGTAGCCAGAGAGAGAGAGAGAGAGAGAGAGAGAGTGAGGTGGTTTTTTTTTTTTTTTTTTTTTTTTTTTTTTGAACTAGCATGGTCACAACTTCCATATGTGACTGGTTGCGATTGCCATGTTTTCTGCTGTTATCATTTCAATTTCTGAGTGTGATTTTGTTTTTTAATGTTTCTTTCCTAACAGTCTGTACATTTCCTACTGCCTCACATTCATATTCCATGGATTATATTGCTATTTTTCTATAATAGTGTTACAAGACATTATTTTACTCGAGAATTGTAGACCACACACTGATTTCTGTTCATTTTTAAGGTAGCATAAAAAAGGATGCATGTGAAGAACATATTAGAAGATTTCACTGGAAGTAGAGGAAGATGAGTTTCCAGTGGGCAGTATAGAATCTTCAGAATAAAAGGAAGATATAATATATGATAATGATAATTTCTTTCAAAGTAAAGAGTCTGGTGAGGAAGGAAATTACTGTCTGATGGGCAAAGCATTTTTTCTTGGAAAGGACAACTCAAACAAGTGGTACATGCATTCACCTCCAAGAAATGTGAAAACCAGGAGACACAATATTGTTACAGATCCATCTGGGGTGAAGGGAATCACATGTAATGCCACTAGCATATTAGAAGCTTGGAGTTTTTGCTCTTCTCTGATTCCATGGTCAATGAATCAATCAATACTGATCTGCATTTAGGGCAGTCGCCCAGGTGGCAGATTCCCTATCTGTTGCTTTCCTAGCCTTTTCCGAAATGATTTCAAAGAAATTGGAAATTTATTGAACATCTCCCTTGGTAAGTTATTCCAATCCCTAACTCCCCTTCCTATAAATGAATATTTGCCCCAGTTTGTCCTCTTGAATTCCAACTTTATCTTCATATCGTGATCTTTCCTACTTTTATAAACACCATTCAAACTTATTCGTCTACTAATGTCATTCCACGCCATCTCTCCGCTGACAGCTCAGAACATACCACTTAGTCGAGCAGCTCTTCTTCTTTCTCTCAATTCTTCCCAACCCAAACATTGCAACATTTTTGTAACGCTACTCTTTTGTCGGAAATCACCCAGAACAAATCGAGCTGCTTTTCTTTGGATTTTTTCCAGTTCTTGAATCAGGTAATCCTGGTGAGGGTCCCATACACTGGAACCATACTCTAGTTGGGGTCTTACCAGAGACTTATATGCACTCTCCCTTACATCCTTACTACAACCCCTAAACACCCTCATAACCATGTGTAGAGATCAGTACCCTTTATTTACAATCCCATTTATGTGATTACCCCAGTGAAGATCTTTCCTTATATTAACACCTAGATACTTACAATGATCCCCAAAAGGAACTTTCACCCCATCAACGCAGTAATTAAAACTGAGAGGACTTTTCCTATTTGTGAAACTCACAACCTGACTTTTAGCCCCGTTTATCAACATACCATTGCCTGCTATCCATCTCACAACATTTTCGAGGTCACGTTGCAGTTGCTCACAATCTTGTAACTTATTTATCACTCTATAGAGAATAACATCATCCGCAAAAAGCCTTACCTCCGATTCCACTCCTTTACTCATATCATTTATATATATAAGAAAACATAAAGGTCCGATAACACTGCCCTGAGGAACTCCCCTCTCAACTATTACAGAGTCAGACAAAGCTTCACCTACTCTAACTCTCTGAGATCTATTTTCTAGAAATATAGCAACCCATTCAGTCACTCTTTTGTCTAGTCCAATTGCACTCATTTTTGCCAGTAGTCTCCCATGATCCACCCTATCAAATGCTTTAGACATGTCAATCGCGATACAGTCCATTTGACCTCCAGAATCCAAGATATCTGCTATATCTTGCTGGAATCCTACAAGTTGAGCTTCAGTGGAATAACCTTTCCTAAAACCGAATTGCCTTCTATCGAACCAGTTATTAATTTCACAGACATGTCTAATATAATCAGAAAGAATGCCTTCCCAAAGCTTACATACAATGCATGTCAAACTTACTGGCCTGTAATTTTCAGCTTTATGTCTATCACCCTTTCCTTTATACACAGGGGCTACTATACCAACTCTCCATTCATCTGGTATAGCTCCTTCGACCAAACAATAATCAAATAAGTACTTCAGATATGGTACTACATTCCAACCCATTGTCTTTAGTATATCCCCAGAAATCTGATCAATTCCAGCCGCTTTTCTAGTTTTCAACTTTTGTATCTTATTGTAAATGCCATTGTTATCATATGTAAATTTTATTACTTCTTTGGCCTTAGTCTCTTCCTCTACCTCAACATTATCCTTGTAACCAATAATCTTTACATACTGCTGACTGAATACTTCTGCCTTTTGAAGATCCTCACATACACACTCCCCTTGTTCATTAATTATTCCTGGAATGTCCTTCTTGAAATTGTCTCTGCACCAACATTTTGATTGTATGAAAGAGATGCACAATATACAAACTACATCAAAGTAACCAAAGAGAGAGAGAGTGTGAGTTTTTTTTTTTTTTTTTGAACTAGCATGGTCACAACTTCCATATGTAACTGGTTGCGATTGCCAAGTTTTCTGCTGTTATCATTTCAATTTCTGAGTATTTGGCAGTATTTGGACTTTTGTACATGGCAGGAGCGTTAAAAGCTTCCCATCAAATTCTCAATGTTTTGTACACCAAGGATTTCAGACTCAGATTGTTAATGCAGGCCTTTTGATTCAACAGTGTCAATGACAGGCAACAGAGACCATAACAAGAAAAATTGGCCCCAATGAGAGGATACTCGAACATTCAGTTCCAACTGCTCACAGTACTATTCTGTTGAAAAGTATAAAACAATTGATTAAATGCCAGAGTCATTTAGAGGGAAGTGTGGGTTCAGGCAGTACATAATATCTAAGCCATCAAAATATGGCTTAAAAGTGTTTGCTTTCACCAATGAAGGAAGTTTTTATGCACTCAGAATTGAGGTTTATGTCGGAAAACAACCTGTAGGGCCGTTTGAAGTTCATAATAGCCCATACAGTGTGGTCCTCAGGTCGATAACCCCAATATCAGGCACAGAGTGCAATGTAACAAATAAAGAATTGGTACAGTTACATAAAAACTCCTGGAGCAGCATTGGTTGATACTTGTTGGAACCCTACAGAAATACAAAAGAGAAATTCCACCCCTATTTGTTCAGATTAAAAATCACAAAGAGAAAGGAGTCTTTTCGGATTTGAAGAAGACATCACTCTTGTCTCTTGTGTTTCAAAGTGAAACGGAGTTGTGCATGTGCTTTCCACAATGAATCATGCAGATGTGACTGATGTGGAGATGGGCGAACAGGAAAACCCAGAAATGCTCACATGCTACAACACAATGAACCTTTCACTGCCGTGCTTTGATGATCACGCGAACCCCCTGATTCTTTCACTTTCTTTTAAATGAAGCAGCACTTATACTTTTATTGATACTATTACTGGAAAGTACATCTATCGCTTAATCCTGTTTACTGATATGGAGTTGGGGATGAGATGAGATTATATTTTACACCATGTTTTTACGGCTGGATGGCCTTCCTGATGCCAACCTTATCTGAGGAGCTAATGAAGATGAAATGAATGATTGTGAAAATGAAATTGGGTAAGGAGGTGAAAGGAATCTGGTGTAGGCTATGAATAGGAACTGTACCGGCATTTGCCTGGAAGTGAAAAACTGGGCCGGACTGAGCAGTTCAAATGGTGGAGTGCTGGCCTTCTGAGCCCAACTTGGCAGGTTCGATCCTGGCTCAGTCCGGTGGTATTTGAAGGTAAAAAAAAAAAAAAAAAATAATAATAATGGTATTTGAAGGTGTTCAAATACGTCAGCATTGTGCCGATACATATACTGGCACATTCAAGAACCCCTGTGAGACAAAATTCCAGCACCATGACATCTCCATAAACCATAAAAGTAGTTAGTGGAATGTAGAAATCAATAACATTATTATTATTATTATTATTATTATTATTATTATTATTATTATTATTATTATTATTATTATTATTATTATTATTAAAAATGGGAACTGCGGAAGACTATTCTGAGGACAGCCAACAGTGGGGTTCAAACCCACTTGCCTGCCAAATGCAGAGCTTGACTCTGTAGCCATAGCACATAACATACATGACCACTCTGCTATTACTGGAATATCAAATTGGTTATTCCAGAACTGGTGTCACCAAATTAGTGAACATTTGGGAGAAACATACCTGAGGAGGAGGTGGTGACAATTCCTCATCAGATTAATAACTTTTTTTTTTTTTTTTTTTTTTTGCAAGTTGCTTTACGTCGCACTGACACGGATAGGTCTTATGGCAATGGGGCAGGAAAGGGCTAGGAATGGGAAAGAAGCGGCCATGGCCTCAATTAAAGTAGAGCCCCAGCATTTGCCTGGTATGAAAATGGGAAACAACGAAAACCATCTTCAGGGCTGCCGACAGCAGGGTTCGAACCCACTATCTCCCGAATACTGGATACTGGCCACACTTAAGCGACTGCAGCCATCGAGCTCGGTAGATTAATAACTAACACTTTGTGTGACATTTTCTTGTAGTTCAATATATTTTTCATCTTCATCTTCAAAAAATCCCTATCCTAAATCAGTATTTATGAAGAAACATTCAATTTCTTCATCAACAAGAGATGAATGTGTACCTCAAGATGCCATGATGGCTACATGGTAGCGGGAAAGTTATTACACTTCAACAAAGCCAAGATAACATCAGTTCTCTTTCAAAACACATGAAATGGAGTGGCATATCTGTATTACCAAACTTCTTTGAACATTCCTGTGTAAATTCAAAGCAGAACATTATATTCTGTACATGTATGGGCACGGAAAAGTAGACACTGCACCACAATGTAAATGTACATGTTTGACGAACAAGGCATGGCGTTCAGGAACATATTTATATGGATTTGGCATTGAATGGGTGAAGGGTGGTGTTGATACCCTCATAGAGATACGGAAACACAAATTGCTGGCCATTAGCTCTCATTTTAGGAATGAAGAATATTGGTGGCATCAATACTTGCATAGTATTTCAGGTGAACATAAGGTGCACATTTCTCAAGACTCTCTCAAAGGAACTCTGCATGGACATATTGAAAGCTAGAGCTACAGTCAAAAACTCAAAAGCCTCCCTTGGCAACTGAAAGTGCAAGTCTGGCAGCTTGCCGGCCTGATAGGCAAAAATTATCAAAGACATAGGTGCACCAGAAGGTGCAGTTTCTGTACTGGGTAGCAAAATAGGAAGGAGAGTGCTATGTACGCAATCTATCGAAAATACAATTACAAGAAGCATACAACACTGTACTGTAAAGAGTGTGCTTCTGACGATGGTAATGTAACAGATGAGTACAACAGTGAGTGAAGAATTAACAGAACTCAGTGAAAAGAGGATTGTATCCCTTTAATATTTCATAACTCAGTACTAAGAAGGAATATTTTGTACCCAGTCTTTAAGACTGTGGCCTGGAGTATTTTTCCCATCTGTTGGAAAATTTGCTTTTCATGATGTTGATCATACTTTTTATAAGGTTCTTCTATTCAAGGAATTTAATTTTCGACAATGGATTTATCAGAAAAGCTTCTTGAAATTGTTGTTGAAAGGCAAGCCCTTTGTTGTTAATAAAAAACATGAAGTTTGCTGTACATACAGTTTCTCTGGACCAATTATTATGGTAAGTAATAACTGTCCTCCTGAAGATGATGCTCTTCACTACACGCTGATTCTCCATACTGGCAAGGTGAGAAAAATGTATAAATGATGGTTTGCATGACTAAATCCATGCCACTACCTAAGGGTTAACACGTTGTGTGGTGCTGCCTCTTAAAACTTTATGCAGGCTCTCCTGACTGTATACATCTTTGGCCTAAGTGAAAAAAAACAAACAAAAAACAACAAAAAACAGCAGGATTTTAGTCTGTTGGCAGACATTTCTCTGTCACTGTTAATAATCGCCATTTCAGACTCGTACATAACTCTTTCCAGATATAAGACTACAATTCTTATTCTTCTGGCAGCTTCCAAATTGCATGTAGAAGTTGACTTTTGTTTGGAAGAAGTGCACACATGAATGGAGCAGCGACAAACTTGTCCTCACGAAGCAAGTGGTTGTGCGGTTTGAGTCACATAGGTACCAGCTTGCATTCGGGAGATAGTGGGTTCGAACCCCACCGTTGGCAGCTCTGAAGATTGTTTTTCATGGTTTTCCATTTTCACACTAGGTAAATGCTGGAGCTGTACTTTAATTAAGGCCATAGTTGCTTCCTTCCTACTCCTAGCCCTTTCCTATCCCGTCGTCAACATAACACCTATCTGTGTCGGTGCGACATAAAGCAAATTGTATTTTTTTAAACTTGTTCTCCATGTTCGGAGTTTTTCTTTGAACCATACCAATCACAGTTAAGAATTTGGTGAATAAAGTAGGACAAACATTGAATGTGCCATTGAGATACCATGTTTCTCTTTCCATTAGCAATTCTAAATTCTGATGAGTGGCAAACGCATTCACATGGGATTCTGGCTCCACATTTCTGCTTTAGTTATCATACAACAGAAATTTCCCCCTCTTCTATAAAGTTCTAAAACTTCTTCCTGATTGATTAATGATAGAGCATTGGCTGGTTGGTCTCGCCTTTTCTACCCCCCTTCCCCCCTCCTTTCCTTGAATGTTTTCCTCAAACTCGTAACATTCTGGTAAGAGAGCAAGCCTGTGATGCAGTGTCCTAGGAGGTTCATTCTTTAGTGCATTTGCCTGAATAAGCTCACGGTGATCACTTGCGATACATTCAACCAGGCTTTCATTTATTTACCGCCCATCACTTCTCGATTTGGGGTATGGGTAAGATGCATAAGCAGCTACTCCTCAAACCCTTTCAAAATATATCCTCTTGTAAAAGCTCCAATACGACAGTCTTTGTTCCAAACCTTTTGGCAAGCCAAATACACTTTCCCATTGATTAAAACTCTACTTTTTACGTAAATGTACCCATGAAGTAGGAGTTTTACTTCTCCATATTGCAAATGTGTGGTTGTGGTTATTTAGCAATAGAGTCAACTGCTTGCTCCAGTCTTTGTATTCTTCGGGTTTTAGATGAGGAAAATTCTCTGGGCATTTTGATTCAGGTGATTTGATTTGAGGAATTGTCCATTCGAGCATGAATACATTCAGGTATTTTATTTGGGGAGTGGAATCAGGAGAATGGGCGGGAATGGTTGCTCACTAATGTTATATAAACACTTAGTAATAACAAATATTTAGATTCATATCAGTTTAAAATAATGTTATTTTGGAAATCTGGTCACCCTAATTTAGCTATAAAACTCTACATATTTATTTTTGCAATATGCTGAAACCATTACTATGGTGATTTATTCCAATACATCTTTGTCACAATGTCTTAAACAGAAATACATTTATTTATTGCTAGATACAATAAAATCACACACATACCAGGTATGGACTTGCTATTTAAATGTTTAATAGAATAGAATAGAATAGAATAGAATAGAATTTTAAACTGTCCTTTCTTAATTACCTTGCATCCTTGCATGTCCATAAAACTCTTTGTGAGCAGACTACTCTGGCCACAGTTTTTATACTTACACATGGGCAAACAATAGAAGTTCAGAACCTTTAACCATACATTCCTGAATGTATAGGAAGAAACAATTGATTACAAATTGTTTACAGTACCAGTAGCTCAGTTTTGGCTGAAGTAATTACTTATAACCAAAAGCCAAACGAATCTCTGTTAATAGCCACTAAAAATGGAAATGATTTATCACAAGATGGTGAGATTGCAGATATTCATAATTCTTCGTGTTGTAAGCATTCTGTGGACAGAACATAAAACTGAAATTAGCTACTTAACCTGGTGATAGAAGATATCATTCGCATTTTTGTCTCACTTTTTTAAGTTTTTGAGAAGTTATTCAGGTGTGCAAACTTCATACAATTATTGCGGGGTATCATTAACATGAACACAGGCAAGTGAAATGAATTTTGTGATATGAGATATAAAAAGTTGTACTGACTTAACAGTCTCCATTAGAAAATGTATCTCTGAAAGAATGCCCACTTTCTAATCTCATTTCTTGATATAAAATAATCTGCCACCTTCTCCAAATCTAATACCTTAGCAGCTTCATTGTGTGTATGCAGAAGGCACAATGAATTTCTCAGCTGTCCTGTAGTTGTACACAAGTAAGTCTTAAGTCTTTTAAAGCCTGAGAAAGACCTCTCAGCTGTTGAAGTTGTCACAGGAACTATCATCACTATTTTCAAAAACTTGAACAGTTCTGAGAAAAGATCTTTAAGAGAACTACTTTCTTGAAGTGATTGATAATATCCTTGCCTAAGTTCGCAATTATTTTTTCTTTCATTCAGCAGCAACTCATGAAACATTCCTCTGTGAAGCAAAAGATCAAATTTCTTGAAAGCTTTCTCTACAAAATTGAATCTCAAAGAAAATGAAAACTGTTCTTCCTTACTGACACCAGCTGATTCATCACTTATTATTGCAACATATAAAGAATGTTTAACTTCTGCAGATACCTTTCATAGAGGTGTGTGGCTCATTATATCAAGCATACTTCAAATGCTTTTATTATTGAGCTTGAAAAGTAAAAAAAAAAGTTAATAAAAAATACAAAACGAATATGTACATTATCTCACATTAGATTGTGGTGCAAAAATCAGTCAAGGTGCGAAGCATGGTATGTTACATGGTATTTATCCATATCCTCAGAAATCGGATTTCATCGGTGATCAGAAAGTATCATTTTTATACACTGAAAATGATCGCTCAGCATCGCAGGAGTTTACTGGTGCATGTTTAAGCAAATGGATGTGTCTGGAAGTGATGTCTTTTGGAGATTCTCGTGACTCCATCCATTGAGGATCTAACTAACAATAAACAAACTGGCCTAAACTGGATTTCTCTCAAGAGCTATCTGATACTTTTGCATGACTTTTTCACCCACTGACCCACGAATATCCTTCAATTTATTTTCATGTCACAGATGGTATCTATCAATTCCATGAGCAATAGTCCGTCAGTTCCCATCTTTTTGATGTTTGCAGGAATCCAGCTGAAGTTAGGTTCGATGTATGTAACATCACATGCAATTTTAGGATTCTGGAAGATTTTTTGTGTATCCCCCACAGATATGGCTGATTCAGGAAGGCAAGAGTCAACAACAGTCTCAACTTCTTGAAGGTGTTCAGTATAGGAATTAACTGCCTAGATCCAAGTGCCCTATCATGCTAATATGGGCTGTGCAGGAAGTGTCCCTTGTGGTAGTTGCTCCTAGTATGCTTGCGCACATAAAGGGGCCTTCACAAATACCTTCTTAGTTGAAGAAAGAAGTAATTGACTTTAGGGGAATGACTTCGTACCTCTTCTGCAACTCGGTTAATAGCATGGGCTAAACATGTAAAATGGATGAGATGGGAATAGAATACTTAAGTGCACTTGCAGCCTTCAGGATACCTATTGGCTGTTGAGTCAGAGTACAATAAAAGAACTCTTTTTTCTTGTACACCTCCAGTCCACAATGCTTTAAGTCCGTCATTAACGAATCAGGCAGTTGTTGCTTGATCTGTGCATTCTAGAACTCTGCTGAAAATGATATATGGTTTCGATGTGCTGTTCAAACTCAAACTTTCCCTACCAAGTTTGCAATGTATCAGCCCAAGTTATCAGTGGTCTTGTCCCGCTCCACGGCTAAATGGTTAGCGTGCTGGCCTTTGGTCACAGGGGTCCCGGGTTCGATTCCCGGCAGGGTCGGGAATTTTAACCATCGTTGGTTAATTTCGCTGGCACGGGGGCTGGGTGTATGTGTTGTCTTCATCATCATTTCATCCTCATCACGACGCGCAGGTCGCCTACGGGAGTCAAATTGAAAGACCTGCACCCGGCGAGCTGAACTTGTCCTCGGACACTCCCGGCACTAAAAGCCGCACTAAAAGCCATACGCCATTTAATTTGTCAGTGGTCTTATCACAGCAGTCCAGATGTAAGAAGAGCCTATTTCCATTCTAAAGGACTCTAAAGTATTATCGTAGCAGGCATCAAGATATCCCTTGCGAAATGTAAATTCGTCACAAACTTGCGACAACAATACTTCCCAAGAATTTGTGGTATTTTGGCACCAGAACTTTGTTCCATGGTATGTTTGCTGTGATCATGACTTCACCGGTCTTTATGAAACTCACTGCAGAAATAATCTTTTTGCGTTTGTGCTATTAAAGTCTGCTTTCTTGCTGAATGCAACTGCTTATTTTTGTTGTAAAGTGCACTACATGTGTGCTGTTCTAATTGAGATTTCATTATACAGCCTACTTTTTTTTGTCACACACTTGTCATGACACCACTTTTCCATCAGTTGTAAAGGCATTGTCCATAGTTATCCAGGATCAAAGTTTCCAGCTGAAGAACTTGGAACTGGAGCCATCCCGGTTGAAATATTTAACTGTTCTCCATACAATTGAGGAAGTACCTACAGAACTAAACTACTGTCCATGACAAAACATAATATTTTCAGTTCCTGGAAGTACTTCAAATGGTCATTCCCCTTCCAGTTACTGAATGTACAGGATCTTTTACTCAAAGTGGGGCCGGCTGGTTGGCCAGTGCAGCACAGCGCAGCACAGCGCAGCGCAGCGGGTAGATGTCAAAAGTTAAGAACGGGTAGATGGGTGAGCTGAAGGTCAGACAAGCACATGGCAACTTGCTGAGTTTGGGGCCGGGAAAGCACCTGTAATAATCACATGTAAATAACAAGCACACACAATAATGCATAATCAAAGTAAAATAATTTCTTGCCTTGTCACAGAAGATGTTGAAAATGTCCTCAACCTGCATCTACACATTTCCGGCTTCATCCAAGGAAATTTTCATTCATACACATTAGTTCATCTACTGAGATAGCCTCAATTTCTCTTGTGATATTTTGTTTCAGTTCATCTAGAGTGTGAGGGTTTGTTGCATAAACCTTATTTTTTCAATTTTTCCCATAAATAAAATTCGCAAACCGTGAGATCTGGGGATCTTGCGGATCACAGTGGTTTACTAATTACCCTGCTGTCAAAAATTTCTTCAATTAAACTTAATGACTCGTTAGCCGTATGCACGGTTGCCGAGTCTTGCTGGAAATATCCAGACTGGCATTCATTGTCTGTCAATTGTTAAAAAATGGTATGAGAATGTGATTCCTATATCTCTGCCCAGTGATTGTGGTTTCAAAAACTATAGGCCCTATTATCCTGTCTGCAGTTACTGCCACCAACACTCCAAATTTCACACTCTAGATGAACTCAAACAAAATATCATGACAGAAATTGAAGCTATCTCGGTAGATGAACTAATGCGTATGAATTAAAATTTCCTTAGATGAAGCCAGAAATGTGTAGATGCAGGAGGAGGACATTTTCAACATATTCTGTGGCAGGGTGAGAAATTATTTTACTTTGGTTATGTGTGCTTGTTATTTACATGCAATTCATACGGGCGATCTCCCGGCTCCAAGCTCAGCAAGTTACCATGTGCTCATCTGACTTTTAGCTCGCCCAACATAAAAAGAAAGAAAAAAAAAAGGGTCGAAGCAGAATACTGGAGAACATTTATGGAGACTATTACAATTGTGGTTTCAGCTCCTATAACAAACTAATGAGTTGCTATAATTGCACTAGAAGCAAATCAAATTACAAATTGATTTTAAATCATGTAACTAGCAAATAATGAGAAGGAACTCACTTCAAAAGAACAAGCGGTCACAATTATAAACTTAAAAGAGCATGTAATGTTGCAATTTGATACATCAAGAGCATTTGGCCGTGCATCAGCATTGGCATCAGCAAATGTGGGCACAAGAAGTATCTAAAATGTTTGACCTGGTAAATTTCAAAGTTTCGATTACTTTTACCAACAATCTTAAAGTTGAATATGACATTTCATCCAAGCATATTACTTCTGTCATACGTAAGGACACAGAAATAGATAACAGTATATATTGGAGATAATATTATATATTGGAAGGCACAAGTGCAAATATAAGATTGTTTTATTCAAATTTGTCATTTTAAAATATACTTTAATAAGTGCACATACATAATATTCAAATTTCTTTGGCTGTTTGCTACACCGAAACATTATGATTCACAAGTTACTGTACAAATTTTGTGGACGTTATGTAAAGGTAAAAATATGACCAAAATATTATATATGACTCTTTCTGAAATTGCTTTCGGAGATATGCAACACAAACAAAATACATTCTTCACAAGTATTACAAATTCAACTGAGGTACTGTACATAGTGCACACTTCCCTGGGTTAAATTCTACCTAACCGGGCGAGTTGGCCGTGCGCGTAGAGGCACGCGGCTGTGAGCTTGCATCCAGGAGATAGTAGGTTCGAATCCCACTATCGGCAGCCCTGAAAATGGTTTTCCGTGGTTTCCCATTTTCACACCAGGCAAATGCGGGGGCTGTACCTTAATTAAGGCCACGGCCGCTTCCTTCCAACTCCTAAGCCTTTCCTATCCCATCGTCGCCATAAGACCTATCTGTGTCGGTGCGACGTAAAGCCCCTAGCAAAAAAAAAAAAATATATTCTACCTAGTGCAACACAAACAAAACCTCTCCCAGTTCAAGTAAACAAAGGGACTGAAAATTTGACACAAACCACATACAGTACAGTACAGTACAGAACATTTAGTGTACCCCAAAGCAATTTCAAAGTAACGTCCATGAAAGTGCAAACAGGAATGTGTTCATTGTCGTACTGCTCTTAGAATGTCACAGACCCCATTCAGATCTGCATACAGTCATCAACTGTATGTAGTGGGGTGTATAAATTAATAACAGACATCTACTGTACTGTAGTCACTAGTGAACAGAACAAACTGTTAAGAATTAAACATACTGAAGAGGTAAAACTCACAGGAAAATTTACAAGATTTGAATTGATGTTGCATGTATTGTATTCTGGCCGTGCAAGAATTATCTTCCACAGGCCATGTGAAGATTGAGTTTTCCCTAAATTATAGCAATTTTGAATTGCTATGGAGGCAAACATGACATGCCCGATGGCTGTACTAGCCCATATTTTTAATGCTTAGCAAGATAGGACATTTTGCATCACAACTCTAAAATAAAGCATTTGCAGAAAAAGTTGTATATAACATTCTAGTCTTATTTTTTACCTCTTCATTACAACCATAAAGTTTGTACAGTGACTTACAAATCACCCTGTAGAAGATCAGACATATAGAAAGAAGTACTATTTGCATATAAAGCAAGGATTTCGTTTTGTTAAACTGATCTCATTTGAAGTTCCAATATGTATGTGATGTGTATATATATATATATTTTTTTTCATCTGTAGATACATCTGATAATAGTCTAACTTAGTCAATATAATTCAATGATAAAGCAGTTAATTACCAAGTTGACCATGCTTGTAGTACTTAATATTCAGAAATGACTGGAAAATCTCAAAAAATATTAACTTCTTAAATTCTGGATTTACAGTTGTGGACAGCTGTATAGAGCCCTATACTGGAAACACAGGCTTAGGTGCACCAGAACTTAATAAGTCTGGTGTTTGTGGTGATCATGGCATATGTGTTAGTCTGCCAGGTGGAGGCTACAAATGTTCCTGTGATGCTGGATATACGGGCAAATACTGCCATGAAAGTAAGTTTTAAAGTCTCTGCATAGCCCTCTTAGCTTTTCATTGGCCAATTCCTAAAATTGTTTGCAAATTAATTAGTGAAATGCATCTAGTATATCGTAATAATGAATTTGCTGAAAATGAGCCAATTTTGAAAACTTATGCCATACAAAATTTATTCATTTAAAATCAGAACTTTTGCAGTTTGTGAAGAGAACCTTCACCAGACCAGAGCTTCAATAACCAGTTACACTTTTAAATGGGGACAATACATTCACTGAACTTATCTTCAACTCTGAATTCTAGTCATGAGAGTACTGTCCTTGAATTTCAAAGAAGCTAATGAATATAGTTATGTTTTTATAAGAATTCCATTAATAGAGCAGAAAAAAATTCTGTTGATGTGGCAATTTTAATTTGCTATCAGAAAGAAAAACCTACAGCTGAAAATGATTAATAATTCAGTTAAGCAGCAGTGACTGGTTGCACGAGTTTAATTTAGTAGAGGGCAGTGTTCCACAACTCCTAATCATGGTACACCATAAATTATCCATGACTCAACACGGCAGACCAAAATGTTACTCCTTTAAATACATACACTACATTGACATTATTGACAGGACACCAATAGGTATTGGCTTAACTGGAGCTGCTATGTCTGCTCTTCGTTGCTGTCACAACTAGGGAATTTGATCCCGGCCCTTATTTCTAATCCCAGGATTTCGGGATTACACTAGGTCAGTCCCGAGATCCCAGGATTATCCCAGAATTGAAGGTTACAAATAAAAAATAAGAAAATCTTACAGAAATCAGCTGTTTAATCAGCAAATTGAAATTTAGACAAAATCAACATATTTTACAGTATACACCTAGCTAATGTAATCACTCTAACTAATGAAACTTAGAGTCAGACTAACTAGATTTAAAATCACTAGGTCTCAATGTTAAAAATATTATTTTCCAAGAATCAGTGAGATCTCTTTAAACTTACATAAATTTTAAAAAAAGAACCTTATGTAACAAACTATGCAAATAAACTTTGGAAGTTAACAACAATCTCTCTGAACATAGACTAAATAAACGACTTTCATGTAACAACCTAATAATTAGGTAAAACATTTCTTAGCGAAAAGTATTTAAAAATAACTTTAATCAGTCACATTTCACACTTCTCATAAATATAAAGAAAACTAATTTAATAGGAACATTCTAATTTGAATTGCAAAAATATGATCTGAGAAATAACAATGCATCCACTGTCTCATCACAAAGCCTGCTTCTCAATTTGTTACACATATATGCAGCTGCTGAGAAAGCGCGTTCGGTTTCAACGGAAATTGGAGGAGTCATTAGTAAATATTTACAAGCCTGCTCTAGGTTATAGCTCCGAGTAGAATTTAAAGACTCGTATAGGTTCATTTCCTTCTTAAGAATTCTGGAAAATTCATTTTCATTTAATGCTTCAGGAGACATAATTTTCATGCTGTTTTCTATTTCCAGCTGAAGCTTTTCTTTGAGCATCAAATAACTTTTTCCTGTATTTGTAAGCTCGACTTGCATATTCTGTTCTTCCTCTTTGTCATTCTTATAACCATTTAATCTCTCAATTAAACAAACAATCTGGTTTTTTATCAGAACTTTGCTCGGACTTGAAAATGTACGCTTTATTTCATCATCAACAACGCCACATTGTCACTATGAGGATTTTGTAGGTAGTATAATACGCCACTCAACTCATTTCTTCGGTGATCTTTCATGCGCTTTTGTAAATGTATCTTGAATTTAGAAGCCAACTCAGAGTTATTGTCATTTAACTGCTTAAAAAGAAACTTAAGGGCAGCATCAGCTGTGCATAAATTCGTATCAGTGCGACAGAGTGCTTCTACAGTTAATTTGACTGGAGCCAAGACTTTAATGATTTCATCGAAGAAGATATTACAGACCTGAAAATTGGTATTTGGGATCTCCTTTGAAAATAAAGAACACGTATTTTTTGTTTTTGGAAATTTTAATAAATGGGGTTAAACAGGAGTGACAAATTGCGGTGAATTTTTAGAAATACATTATCTACAGTATATCTCAGAAACGTAAAATATTACAGATGTAAACATTAGTATTTGGAATCTCCTGTAAAAGTAAAGAAACATAGGTGATTTTATTTTTGGAAAATGCACTAAAGGGGAACTAAAAAGGGGGTGAAATTTTAAAATGAGAATTTCTACAGTGTATCTCAAAAACTTAATATGTACAGGAGTGAAAAATGGTATTTTTATCTCTATTAAAAATAAAGAAACATTTATTTTTTGTTTCCAGTAAAACCACTTTGGTGGGCGGGGGGAGGGGGCAGGGGTTAAAAGTGACTGTAAACGGGGTTGAATTCTTTTAATCAGGATACTGATATCTCAAAGCTGAAGATGTTACAGACGTGAAATCTGGTATTTGGAATCTGCTTTAAAAGTAAAGAAACATGTATTCTCGGAAAATCCAATGAATGGGGGGAGGTGAAAGAAGTGAAAAAAATAATTGAATTAATTGTATGAGGATACTTGCATCTAATAAAAACTAAAGTTGTTACAGACGTGAAAACTGGTATTTGGATCTCCTTTAAAAACAAAGAAAAACGCGTTTGGGCAGAGGGGGATCCTCTTGGGGGGTGGGAGTGAAAAGGAGTTTAATTACTTTTATGAGGACACATATTTCAAAAACTGAAGATGCTAGAGTCGTGATAATTGGTATTCAGAAGATCCTTTACTTTTAGAGAAACGAGTATTTTTTGCCGGAAAATTCACTTGGGGGGGGGGGGGGAGATTGTGAAAAGGAGTGAAAAAGTGAATACGTTTATGGGGATACATACAACGTGCATTCCATAAGTAATGCGACCAATTTTTTTTTCTGACGCAACTGTACACCGCAGCGTGTTCTAACCTACTGGGCTAGGTGGAGGGGGGTGTTAGCTTCAAATGCTCTTTGTATACATTGTAAATTGAATGTAATCTAAAGGACATTTCAGAAAAGGCCTTCCAGGATGCCTTCCAGGCATGGAAACACCACCTCCAGAAGTGTATCAATGCAAGAGGGTGCTATTTTGAAGATTTTTTATTATTTGTACGAATATATTCAATAAATGATTTTTTATGAATTTGGTCGCATTATTTATGGGACGCACCTTGTACATCTGAAAACTGAAGGTAACAGACGTTAACATTGTTATTTGGAATCGCCTTTAAACATAAAGAAACACACCTCCTTTTTGGGGGGGGGGGAATCAACTTAACAGCGGCGGGGTGAAAAACAGTTCAGACCAATTGATTTTACTGTTCATAATGTACTTATTAGGATCCTAAGTGGCTCAGGCAGTAGCACACCGGCCTCTTACCGCTGGGTTCCGTGGTTCAAATCCCTGTCTCTCTATGTGAGATTTGTGCTGGACAAAGCGGAGGCGGGACAGGTTTTTCTCCGGGTACTCCCAGTTTTCCCTGTCATCATTCATTCCAGCAACACTCTCCAATATCATTTCATTTGTCATTTATTAATCATTGATCCAGAGGATTGCGACAGGCTTCGGCAGCTGGCACAATTCCTATGCTTGCTGCTAGATGGGGCTTCATTCATTCGATTCCTGACCTGGTCAAATGACTGGAAACAGGCTGTGTATTTTCAATGTACTTATTCTGATCATAAAACGATCATGTTTAATCTTTTCTGGGTTCATTTCCAAGAGCTACCTTTTCCTTTGGAGAACGTTCTTAGATTACAGTAGATTCTCCTGGAATAAAAATAAAAATTTAAACACATTTTAAATTAACGATAGGAATGATATTGACCATGAAATTGTTCACCTCTATACTAAGGTCAATAATGCACGGAATTATATCATTCGTATCGCCAGAAATCCCGCGTACTTGCCTACGCGCGACGATGGTGCTAGTCACATAGTCAGCAATGACAATGGCAGCAGATGTAATTTACCGCCAAGTAGCGGTCTTGCATCTTGCTGTGGGGTCCTGAACATCTATAATATTAACAATAATGTTCTTGACCGTCGTCAAAATGTGCGGAGCGCGTTGGAAATGGGTCCTGGCCGGGTAATGACTACGAATACGGTCCAGCCGTGGGTTCAGTACCACCAAGGCACCCAAGACAACACCACGCCGAATCTCCACAAGGATTTGTTCCATATTAAAAATGCTTATAAGAAATGATGGCAAAGATTTAGGGACCCAACTGACCGGGTGGAATACCTGGACCTAGCCCGGGAAGTACGAAATCGATTGCTGGAAAGAAGGATTGAAGAATTGGAGTAACTTTGCTGTAATCTGTCAGAAAACGAGTCTGATCACGAATTTTAACGGATTCTCTCAGAAAACGACTCAGATCACGAATTTCGGAGAATTATATATGAAACGTTAAGCATTCAATTATAAATTTCAGTACAATACCATAGCGAAGCATGGGTATCTTACTAGTTTTAATTAAAGAAGTATTTAATATCATTATGTGTATTTGTTTTGTAGATTAACTACTTAAATATTAAGTTTAAGCTTACAATACAACGTTGACAGTTCTGTAGGTCAACAATCAATTATCATTGTTTTGAAATACAAGTAGTTGGGGTCTTGATTTTAACCCCAATTGTTTCTAGTTAAAGGACGGTGACCACCTCACACTTCAATGTTGCTACATAGTATGGGCCAGGCCATGACTGGAAACAGCTGTGATTGTACACAGAATAGGTTGAAACTTAATCACGACAAATTAAAAATAATGTTTTTTGTGAAAAAACAAAACAAAAGGAAAATATCATTTCAGTACAAATTTGTTAATTACATTTTATCTCCTATATCACAAGTTAATAACCATGGTATTATAATGTATCATTTAATGAACATATTAGACATATTTGTAAGAAATCATTACAGTACTGGGTTACATTACTAGATATTCCTTGACTACCTATCGCTTGCTGTATGTATCCATGTTGTGTACTGTATTTGAATTCTGTACGTCTGTATGGAACCATTCTCATCAGTCTTCTATCCGTAGATTAGATTCAGTACAACACAAATGTCTTCATTTGAGCAGGTTTCCTGCATGGTAATGTTGAACATATAGGCTTAGAGCAGTCATTAAATCTGCATAGTGTATCACAATGCGATGAATTCCTGGATAAAATATTCATTTTTAAATTGTTCCACTCCTTGATGAATTGCACTCAATTCCTAGAGAAAAAAAAACCTCCACATCCCAGACAGATGCAAGAGATTTAATCATACACTGTCCACAAATTGGCATAGAAATAACCATGCATCCATGGCCCAATGGTGAGATCACTAAACAAAGTGGATATTGATGTATTTACTGTTTATTGTCAAATTTGAGAAATCACTTGCACAATCTCCACAAGTGATTACCATTTTCCTGAGTTTATTTTTTCTATAACCTACATTATATTTGTACCTTTTTCTCCTTATACGGTACTCCACTGATTCTTTTCTTTAATTTTATCGTATGTTTTCTATACACTTGTGTTGTAAAATGATAATACCATTAATAAAGTATTACATTTTCAGTATGGGCTGTTATGCCTTTCAGCATTCAGTCTGCAGGTATCTGTGAAGGAACTATGCTCCTACATGATCTGCCGTTCCTTGGTAGGACTCTGGCCTCTTCTGTTTTTTACATCTCTTGTCACTGAAAGTGAGTTAAATCATAGTGTGTTTGGTCTTCCTCTACTTTTCTCACCCTACACAGCTGAGTTCATTAGTTTCCTTGGTAACTAACCTTACCACTGAACTTGACCAGTTCCGTACTCTCATTTTCATCCAATATGTTTGTATGGAAAGAGTAAATCGTTCTGTTTCAGAGGATCCTAAAACTAACCCCTCAGTTTCTAAAGAAAATGTACTCAATTTTAAATAAATATGGAAATCAGTTGCATTATCATTGATTATTGAAAAATGTAACATGATTGAAGTAAACATTTTATTTTTTATCAGTAGGCCAACTGAACAAACAAATAAGTTAATGATACTGGTAAAAGAACTTCCTACCAAATATATCAATTTATCATACTGGAATTAAAGTTGTATTACAAGGGGTTTAAAAAATACTAGCAATTTCCCGCTGCCTCTGCCCGCAATGTACAAAGTACGGTGTTGTTCGTTACTATCCTCACGGATGTATTTGCAAAGTTTCGAGTTAATGAAATAAAGCACATGATCTGCTGTGGTAATAGAATGTAATATTTTGTCAACAAAACACTTGAAAATACATCACAAAAAGAAATAGTATTAAACGTTCCTTGGAACAACACTACGCGCCAAACTGTTTTAAAAAAAAAAAGATCATCATGGAGACAAATGTACTCATAAATTTTCTCAGAATTCACCAATTTAAGTATTTTTTACCTCAAAAGAAAGCGCTTGATCCACTGAGTGTTTTTTTAGACCAAAATGAACTGCATACCTCAATTAGAACAAAAGATATGATTGCTTCAAATGTTGAAGAAATGAGACATCAAATTGAATGTGCACTCATAACTTTCCTCAGAATCAACCCATTTGAATAGTGAGGAGCTAAAATGAAAGAGCTTGATCCACTGAGTGTTCTTAGGCCAAAACGAACTCCGTGCCTCAAATTAGAACCAAAGATATGATTGCTTCAAAGAGACAAAAAATTGGAAAAATCAAATAATTTGAGGAAGGCGGAAGATAAGTGATTTATAGTACCTGATGACAAATCTGCGCATGAATACCTTTAACTCTTAAAAAAATGAAGGAAATCGACTGGTTAGTGTGGCCGGACTGACTGATTTTAGTTTTCATAAAAAAGTTTAATATATAGATACCAGTTGTACTTTTCAAAAGACTTAACTTGGTCAAGGTACGTCAAATTTTTTCCACTGCACATGAGCTTGTAAAGTCCAGTGCAATTCACAGGTGCCATATTGTACTGAATATCATGAATTGCCCTAATAGATGAGTTAAACTATTCCTGTCTTCAGTCCACTGGGCATTTATCAAAGAAAACGCTCTTTCTACATTATCTTTTTATATGCTGGAAGAGAGAAGTAAAACTGTTATCTTCAGAATATTGCTCTTCTAAAGTACAGCTTTCAATCTGAGCCACCCATTTTTTCATGTGTCAACAAAGGATCAAAATTAGCAACTATTTTGATTCTCAATGACAAATTCTTTCAGTATAAAAATTTGATCAAACAAACTACCTTCATTGAGCTGACAATTGCTATTTTCATGAAACCACTAAGAAACACATTCTACCTCATCCCACGATATGAATGACTTTAGAAGACAATTTTTGGTGACTTTCGCTCAAGAATTGCTTGATTCCTTCTTGATCTGTGCTATGTATTTGAAAACCATTGAGCTAAGCTTGAAATTAATTGCTCTACATTCATTAAATATGTTGTGAAAATAAATTATATTGTTGCAGATGTCAATGATTGCCAAGTGAACCCATGTCTGAATGGAGGTACATGTGTGGATAAAATTAATTCATTTCGATGCATATGCAAGGATGGATGGGAAGGAAATACCTGTAACATAAGTAAGTACATCTCAATTGTATTTAGATTATTAGCAGTGAATGAAACCTCTAAACCTATGAAACTCTCCGGTAAAACTGTGTACAGTTGTGTCCTCTTCTAATCCATCACATACTTTACCAATGATGTAAGTGATAGTGTAATACAGAATATCTTGATTTATTGTCTAGATAGAGATGAATGTAACCCAAATCCCTGCCATAATAATGCAAGCTGTTCCGATGGTATTGCTGAATTTGTCTGCTCATGTCGTAATGGATGGAAAGGGAAGACATGCAATCTGATAGACAGTCACTGTGACCACAGTACCTGTCGTAATGGTGGGACTTGTCAAGATTTGGGTGATACTTATGTGTGTCATTGTCCTCTTGGTTGGGAGGGTACCACTTGCCATATTGGTAAGATACATTTCATTTAAACTCTCCTAACAACTTTATGTTTATTAATTTTTTTGTACTGTTTATCCAAATTGATATCTGTTTAGTTACATAAATGTTGTTGTTGCAGCTGTTGTAAGTTCTTTTACAATTTCAATTGACCATTTACTGTACCGTATTTAAAAGGCAATGCAAGGAATCTCAAATTGAGTCTTTTTCCTGTTGAAATGCCGTGTGGTTCTGTTTGGCAATTTATGTAACTGTGATGAAATACAACTGCATATCAAAATAATTAAACATAACAATTCAAAACCTAGATGACACAGTCTGAGTACCCTGGATATTAAAGGTTCAGTTTGCTGCATTATGTAAAGGAAGACTTAATTTTTCCCAGCCTTTTAGATAATTTGACCATATTTTCTGAAGTTGACAATGGAACATTTACCAGTACTGAGAGCTTTGCAAACCCAACCTCCCCATAATCATTCAATACTATGTACATTTTTTAAAATTTCAGTGCAAATAGGAAACAACTTCAGCCTCTTTATTGATCTATCTAAATAGAGTTTAATCAAATAATTTTGTCTGCATACTTCAAGTCAAGGCCTCATACCTCGTATTTATCCCAGATTAGGTACACAAAAGTCAAAAATGGGTTCATTTCATTTGCTGTTTGCCTGTCTGTTTCTGTGAACATCATGAGGAAACAGCTTGACAAAATTTCTTGTACCGGGTGAGTTGGCTGTGCAGTTAGGGGTGCGCAGCTGTGAGCTTGCATCCAGGAAATAGTGGGTTTTGAACCCCACTGTCAGCAGCCCTGAAGATGGTTTTCTGTGGTTTCCCATTTTCACACCAGGCAAATTCTGGAGTTGTACCTTAATTAAGGCCACACCCCCTTCCTTCCCACTCTCAGGCCTTTCCTATCCCATCGCCACCATAAGACCTATCTGTTGGTGCGACGTAAAACAAATATCAATAATAAAAATAATAATAAAAAATGTCTTGACACTTGTTATTTAAGTTCACAGATCACCAAAGAGTGCATTAGGCTATATAATATTTGATTAGCATACAGTGGTGCAGCAATATTAAGGGGGCCATAGCAGGAAACATCAAATTTCTCCAATAATATTAGCTGTATCAAAGTACTATTTATAATTAAAGTTGTATAAGATATAATTTATGATCTTTTATGTTTTATGTACTCTTACCATACAACTGATAACAGAGATATTCATGATTATTATGTTTTTCACAAACTTCCAAATATCTGCAGAAATATTAATTCTATCTAAAAAGTGTGCACAACAAGAGTTATAAAAGGGTTCCTACAGCGTCTCTCTTATAAAACCAGACCGAACGCACAATGTTTGTACTCTGGGCTATGGCAGCTGCAGTATGGGAGGCACACACATAGTTCTTGACCTTGCAAACAGTCTGCACGTGTTCGACCTGGCAAGCATGAGTCGCCAGTCTGAATCTCAGCTTTAAAGGTGGTGAGACAGTTATCAATGAAACACCATATTTTCATATGAAAAAGTTCTGGTTTCACTTTAATGGTTGTGTGAACAGTCATAACTCTTGCTATTTGTGTGCAGAAAATTCTAATGGTGTTTATGAAGTCCCTCATTATGATAGGAAGATTGGCGTTTGGTGTGCTGTTAGTGCAAGATCTTACAGTGTGTGATTTTTACTTGTGGGTAAATTGAAAGAAAAAGTGTTTCAAACGAATCCTCACACACTGGAGGAACTGAAAGAAAATATTATGAATGAAATCAGAAACATTACAGTGGCAGAACTCGCTCACATTAGCCAGAATGTGATATAATGATACAGTGGCTGTATAACTGAGGAAGGACAACACTTCCAGCATCTTTTATAAGGTAAGATTTCATATAAGATTGTATCACGCTTAAAGCAGGGCGGCCACGTGCGACAGAAGTTCAGCTGAGGCAGCTGCCATAGCGCAAAGTACAAACACCATGCGTTTGGTTTGGGTTTATAAGGGAGACCCTGTATAAGTTCTATTTTCCACAGGCATGTCCTGATTTCCGTTAGCAGGAATGGCATCCAGCCAGGTTTCTTTTCAGATTTAAAATTCTGGGTTTTCAAAGTTATCTACAAATCCTTAAAATTGAACACGATAAAATGGAAAATACAATAGTTGGTGCAAAAGTCATTGGAACTATTTTTTTTTCTTGCAGATACGTGAGCAGATCACAAACTGCTATTTGTGACATGAAAGGTATGCAGGCATAGTGTGTATTCACAGCAACAGATGGCTCTCTGATTGCTGGTAGTAGCACAGAGAGTGCTGTTTAATCAGTTGTGTGGCGAGTGTCACGTGAGATGGAAGTAACCATTACATGATATAAAATTCATTCCAAATTGATGGTCTTAATTATGCAATATAAATGTTTAATCAATCCCCCTGTTCAGTACATTATAGTAGAACTTCATCTATAAAGATGTTGTTTCTACATTAACCAAACATGTTTCCATGTGTTTTTAGTCATCTTCATTGGATTTGAACTTTAAAATACATGTGTTACTTTCAATGATTTAATGGTTGAAATATTGTACCAAAATCTGCTAGGTGTGGACTGTTGTGTTTTCCATCTTCTTGTGTGGTTGTGAAGCTTGGACTATCAAACCTGGAGAACATCAGTGTATTGATGCCTTTGAAATATGGTGCTCATGAAGAATGCTATGAACACCATTGGCACAAAAAAGAACAAATGTGTCAGTCAGGAATGAGCTAGGCATGAAGACCTCTTTCCTTACTATGCTACCAGAAGATATTGCAGTTTTTCAGCCACATCACAAGATGACAGAGGGACAACTTAGAGAACAGTCAATGGTAAAAGGCCAAAAGGAAGAGTATCAAGCAGATGGGTTGATCAGGTGAAGGAGATCACCCACATGCTCAGTCATGACCACATTTATTGGAGGGAGGGAGGGAGGGAGGGAGGGAGGGAGGGAGGGAGGGAGGGAGGGAGGGACGGACAGATGGATGGATCAGAAACTGAAGTAGCCCATAGAGGGGTCAAAGTACAACAAGTTTTGAATAGGAACATGCTGTCTAGGATGAAATATTGTTTCAAGGATAAGCCTGGGAATTACATAATGGACAAATTTATTTATTTATTTTTCCAAAATACTCTACATTCCTGAACAACACAGAATTGACAATCAATGAATCGTTCGTGCACGCAATGAAGATAAGGCGCTGGACACTGAATGTTGTTAACAAAAGCTGTTTGAACTGTTGCCCACCATATTCATTTAGACAACTTTAGTGGAGGTAAGTTATAGTGCAGTACTGTAATGTTCACCACATTGTGCGCAAGGTAACTGTTGTCTGTCTGGAATCTGTGAGGTGAGTGCATGGCGGAACACTGGTACATGTATGAAGAACTCTGAGACATGCATATCATCTGGGGCAAGAGTAGCTGGTAATGAACACGAAGCTCAATGCCTGTACCGCAAAGAGTATCTGAGAAAATGCCGTCCACAGCCCCGTACATTTCAAAAGAGTAACTGCCAGATCGAGCAGACGTTCACTGTGCATAGTGCATCATGTGGGCTGGCCATGTTAGGCTCAAACTCTTTCTAATGAAGAGGAGGTATTCATGCACATGGAAAAAGAACAGTTTACTGGCACACGTCCTATTCATTATGGTGTATCCTGCATGGCGACCAGCTCTGCTCCTGTTATCCCCAGTGAGTTCAGGGTTTGACTGCAGAAGATTTCCTAGGAGGATTGCAATTTTGTCAATGACTGGAGGACTGTTGTGCAAATAAGCCCTATTTCCTAAGCTACATGTTGTTAAAAAATGGGGCACAGTTCACTAGAGATGATTTCTTTAATTGTTGTAATGGCCATGTCTGGGCACAGCAGATTCCCCACACTGTATTTGAACATGACGTCCAACATAGTCTCGCAGTGCATGTCTACACTGGTGTTATTGGCAATCACTTGGTCAGACCATACTTCCTGCTGCCATGTATGAATGGAATGATGCAGCATACAATTTTGCATGATGTTCTGGCACAACTGTTAGAGGATGTGCCACTGATTGTGCGTACTTAGACATGGATGAAACTAGATGGAGCACCTGCACACTTAGCTCGTGCAGTACAAGATGTACTAAATTGTATATATCCTGGGCGTTGGAATGGAAGAGGAGGTCTAATTGCATGGCCAGTCTGCTCTTTTGATTTGATACCTCTGGATTTCTTCTTGAGAGGGCATATCAATGGCCCTGTGTACGTGACACCAGTGCCCAACCCACAAATACTTCTTGCTAGGATACTTGCAGCATCTGATGAGGTTTCTTTACAATTTGTTTTACGTCGCACCGACACAGATATGTCTTGTGGTGATGATGGAATAGGAAAGGGCTAGTAGTGGGAAGGGAATGGCTGTGGGCTTAATTAAGTTACAGCCCTAGCATTTTCCTGGTGTGAAAATGGGGAATCATAGAAAACCACTATCTCCTGAATGCAAGCTGACAACTTGATTATTTTGTTAGGATTTTTTTTTCATTACATTCCAGGAAGGTTTCTCTGCTGCTTCACCAAGCCTTTCCAGGTCATTACCGAAATACTTCCAACTTCCCTGGAGGAGAACATATGATGGACGCAACTGGAGTTAGAGGCGGCAAGTGGCATTGAGAAATGCAGAACCTACTTGATGACAGCACATGCCACGTTGGTCTGTACACTGACAGGTCGTCCCCAGTGCTGCTGAACACCAGTCGCCACACTTCCTTACTGAAACTTCCCTACCCACCATCCAACTGTATGGTATGGGAGGGCATTTTTCCCAAGGGCTTCCACAAATTCACTGTGACATTCTCTCGCAATTACTCCCCCGGAGAGCAGCTATTTTGATGTATGCGGGCTGCTCAACACAGGTTACTTCCATCTTGCACAATGCTCGCCACACAACTGATTTCACAGCACTCTCTCTGCTACTACCAGCAATCACAGAGCCATCTGTTGTGAATACACACTATTCCTGCATAGCTTCCACACGACAAATAGCGGTTTTATGGTCTACTCACAATCTGCAAGAAGAAAAAAAAAATTGCAATGACTTTTGCCCCAACCTGGTATTTTTACAGTGGTCTGTGTTCAGACCAATGTTGCTGTATGGGAGTGAAAGCTGGATATACATAGGATTTCTTATTCATAAGTTCGAAGTAACAGACATGAAAGTACCGGGCGAGTTGGCTGTGCGGTTATGGGTGCGCAGCTGTGAACTTGCATCTGGGAGATAGTGGGTTCGAACCCCACTGTCGGCAGCCCTGAAAATGGTTTTCTGTGGTTTCCCATTTTTCACGCCAGGCAAATGCTGGGGCAGTGCCATAATTAAGGCCACAGCCACTTCCTTCCCATTCCTAGGCCTTTCCTATCCCATCGTCGCCATAAGACCTATCTGTGTCGGTGCAACGTAAAACAAATAGCAAAAAGACATGAAAGTTGTTAGAATGATTGCTACTGAAAGCAGGTGGAAACAATGACAGGAGGATACTTGAAATGAGGAAATAAAGGCAAAGTTAGGACTAAACTAGATGGGAGGAGGATAGGCTACATATGAGAATAATGGACTCAGCCATAGCGGGTAAGAGAAGTAGAGGGAGACCAAGAAGCTAAGAAGTGTGGAACTAAACAAGGCCACAGAGCTAATTGCAAACAGAGTATTGTGGAGGCACTTAGTTAATTGACAGAAGCTTACAGAGTGAACTCTGAAAGGCATAACGGCCCATATTGAAGATGAATGAATGTTTTTCATTTCAATTGCAATACGATCTATTATATTGATACAAGCATTTGTGGATTGCAGAATTTGTCAAATATCACTATCATTCAATTCTTGGAGGTCAGTTTTTACTCAAAGCCATTGAGAGCCTGGATTTTCTTTGAAACCTTATGCTGTATGAAAATAACTTGAGTAATATTTTATGCAAGATGTAGTACTATTCTATAGCGTCTCACAAAACATCACCTGTCTCCAGACCAATTATCCAGAATTCGTACCTTACAGTTTTTGGAAGTTCAGTCTTGTTTTAATTCTTGAGGATTATCCTGTCAGAAGTCTACGTGAGATGATTGTCTACTATTGTAGTACTCTCTGATATGATGAATACCATAAGTAACAAATATATGATTGCTGGAATCAGCTTCCTGAGAAACAGACATCTACAATAGACAAATGCAGGTGGTTCCAGCAACAAATAGTGGTTGTATTGAGCCAAGCAACACCAATGTTATGAGCCCAGTTTGGAAGTTGTTATGAAAATTAAAGCATTTCAGAATTTTTTTCACCTTTGCATTAATGTTTGTTTACTCCCAATTATGTATCTAATGTATGTAATATCTTGTTGTCCAAAGTAAAAGAACAAGATCTTCAAAAGCCTGCTTTATTTCAATCTTCTTGTGTTATGTAATGAGGTGGTAGAGTTCTGGTAAATTTATTAGAAAAAAGCCCTTTATGTATGTATGTATGTATGTATGTATGTACCATATAATCTCGAGTACCGCCCACCACCGAATAAGAACCACACACCTGAATCTCTAACAACAAAATTTGGAAATAAATAAATCACATGTTTACTTACCAATTTTTTTAAATTTCTGCAAATGTCACAAAATTGGTAATTTAAAACACTTTACAAATAATAAAAACACTAAAAATAGCACATTGAGAAATAAAACCAGTTCAATGTACAAATTAGTCATGATTCAACATCATCCATACATAGTCGTCCTCACTACCATCCATATAATTTGAAATTCCACATTTCTTGAACTTTTTCCTCACCAAGTCATTAGAGATGTGATCTCATGCAGTCTTTATCCATTTGCATAGAAGTTCCACTTCAGGTTGTTTCACTCGTCCAGTTGGTGTCAGTGCGTGATTGCCAGCAGACACTATCCACTTGGTGTAGAGGTGTTTCAATGCAGTTTTGAAAGGCCAGTTCACAAAAACATCTAATGGTTGTAACATAGAGGTTAGTCCTCCTGGAATTATTGCCAGATCAGTTTCTCATTTACTTATCAATTCCTTTACAATGTCTGTAGTGTATGCCTGTGATAATTGTCGAACACAAGCAGGCTCTTTTTCTGGAGCAAAGCTCTCGGGCAAGTTTGCCACACACACTTCATCCAGTTCTCAATTAGCTCACTGTCCATCCAGCTGGATTCTTGAGTTCAAATGAAAATATCAGAGAGCAAATTTACTTTCGGAAGTGTTTCTTTTCAGAACCACATATGGAGGAAGTTTGGTTCCGTCAGCTAACATGCACAACATTACCATGCAGCATTGCTTTTCGTTACCACCTGTCACAATAGTAACGCTTTTAGAGCTTTTAATGTGAACCGTATTGTCTAGAGGCATTTCAAAATAAACGGGCGTCTGATCAGTATTCCCAATTTGAGAAAGTAAATAGGTATTTTGCTTCTGCAAGTGAATAATACGGCGATGAAAGATTCAATGTTTCTTCGTAGACAACAGGGAAATGACATGAAATAGATACACAATCCCTTTCTTTGATAAAAGTTCCAGATTGTCGACTTCTGTGACTTTGTTGTGAATGATCAGGTTGCGCAAGTGTCCAAAGATTAATACTATGAGGGTCTTAAAATGATCAAAGCAAAAACCATTAGCAGTACCACAAAATGCACTGTTAATAAAACATAACAGTAGTACATTCAGAAAATGCACACCATGAAGAACATTAGTTTTGAAAGCCACATCAAACATCTTTGAACTTCTGTACAGGTTTACAACTAATATATACAGTTTTCTGCCATGCATAATTAAGCTTCAGTCTACAGATCTCTGCAGACAGTTGATTGCAGATCACAGAATGAATGTTCAGAATGAATATTCTTCCTTATCGTTTTGGCTGTGGCATTTTGGAAAGTAGTTTTATGTAGTTTGTTACCCTCTTTGAGGGAATTTTATATTATCTGAAATATATAAATCTTTAGGGTTTGAACTAATTTTGTACTTAATAAAACTGTTCCCTCCCCCTCCCCTCCCCTCCTCCCCCCACCACTCCGCTCCCCACTATACTTGACACTTCGAAGATTTTACAACTGAGAATTCATATTACTTTGGCTGCGTCTTTCTTTTCTCTTTGGACTGGATGGTGATTACTGATTTCAATTAATCACTCATCATCACCATTATCTTAAGGTCTATAAATATGACATTATCAATTTCTAAAAGGTTTCTATATTATGGAGGTTGCTGCTGGAATAGGTAGTGTAAATTAAATAGATGAAATATTGTGATTTTCTTGAACAGTGCCCAAATGCTCTTTCAGATAATAATGTTGTTTAAGATTGTTAATAATTACTTTAAGGATAGCTTCCCTATGAGTTAATCTTTCTAACTCATTGAGTTGAAAGTAAAGAATATTATTTTATGCAGTGGCTGTGAAAGCCAAAAGGCTTTTCCATCATCTGGAAATTGAAAAGTTTAGGATTCAAATCATATTACGGTATCCATAGTTTACAGTTCATTCATATCTAGAAACATCCACTGTTAGGAGCTACTGACTTCTAACCAATTTTGAATTTTCCTGATATAATTCATATATCACTCTTAATTGGAAAAGGTATTGAATCAACTACAGTAAATATACAGTATTTTACAGGTTGATGCCTGTCTATTTGATCAAATTTGCTCTACAAATGTCCTTTCCTTTATGTTTCCCTCTTTTTCTTTTGCATATTCTTTTGTTTTTGGGTAGTAATACTCAGTATGATGACCTGGGCACTGTAAAGCATATGTGAAATATAATTATTTTCTTAATTGGATCATTTTCAGCTAAGTCACATGCCTGCAGATCTGATCCCTGCCAGAATGGTGCTACGTGTGTGAATAAAGGTGATGATTATTCCTGCATTTGCAAAGAAGGTTATGAAGGTCAACACTGTGAGCTTGACATTAATGACTGTAGCTCAGCCCCATGTTATAATGGAGGGAAGTGTGTTGATGGTGTTAACTGGTTCCTGTGTGAATGTGCTGAAGGATTCACTGGTGCTAATTGTAGAATTAATGTTAATGACTGTGCATCAAATCCATGTGGCTTTGGTAGTACATGTGTTGACGGTATTGGAGAATTCCGCTGCATTTGCCCCCCTGGCCGCAAGGGAGTTCGCTGTGAGCAAGGTATGATTTTAATATTTCACTTTCTGTCTTCACTACTGTATGTTTTTTTTGTGGTGGTGGGTAGTGTAAAATGATGTACCGTATGTGGATGGAGAGATGTGGATTAGGTCAAACACAAACACCCAGCCATGGTGATTTGCAGTGCAGTGAAGGACGAAGGAGATGCGATCAGCCATGGCTGTAAATAAGAGCTGTCCTAGCATTTGCCTGGAAGTGAAAATGGGAAACCATGGAAGCCATTTCAGGACATCCAATGGTGAGGTTTGTACCCACTCACCTTCTGAATGCAGAGTTGCACCATAGTGATCTGCTCATTGAAGATGTTTGCTCAATTCTTTGATTAAATGTTAAATATGAAATGATATGCATTTGTTATAATCACGAGGTTATCTTCACAATCTTCAGCATAATACTTTTTAAGACTTCCTCCATACTCATCAGATAAATGATGTAGTATTCATTCCTAATCTCAAATATCTATTCTAACCTTAACAATCTTGAAATTGAAATCGATTTTAATTGCCATCAGACAGTCTGCACTTGCAGCTAGTAGGAGTTCAACCACTGAAGTTGATTGAGTAACAAAATTATGAAATTCTTATTGCTGTAACTTTCTTATACGAAAAAGAAGAATATTACCAGTACCTTCTTAAATTCTTCAGACACTGAAGATTATTAAAATCACAATACAATTTGTTTTATTGAACCATCAGAGCTATTTATTGAGACAGAAACTGTTGACGATCACCCACAGCAAGAATGACCATGCATTATTAGGATGGGAAAGCTGATGAAAGCAGTAATGGCCCATTTATGGTTCAGACTATATTAACATGCACAATTACATACATAGAGCTGATGATAAAGAAACATCTTCCTTCCCTCCCAATATTCACCCCAATTAACTTAATTACAAATACACACACCATTACAAATATCATAACACAGTTTGTCTTAACAAAATATCGTATGCACTAAGTAGGCTATGCAAAGTTCATAAAATAAATAAAATAAAAATCCATCCTTACAATAATACATAGAACAATGATATGTAATCAAGATCAAACGAGCTGTAAATATCTGTAACGGATATTAAAGTGGCATATTAATTTATATTAAATAAGACTGGAGAGATCAAAAACACCCCTCAGTGTCAAATTGGGGATGATAATTAACAAACTGAAAATTGTAGCTGAGGAAATTGCTCCCATTAAACTGAGCAAGAAAAATGCCTGGTGGAAGGAGGAATGTGACAGTGCAATTCAAGAAAGGCATAAAGCATGGTTATCTGACCAACAACGAAAAACCAAAAAATCCTGCAAAGAACTCATCAATGCCAAAAGACAAACAGCCAAAGAAATTAGAATTAAAAGAACTTATCAAAAAGAAACACTAAATACCATAAAAGCAGCATTTAGTCAATATAAAACAAGAGACAATCACAAAACATTCCAACAATATCAAAGTACACTCCACCTACAGTTATGATGAAAAATAAAAATGTAGAAATAGCACACAATAATAGGGATAATGCAAAAATTATGGCCAAATATTTTAAAGAATTACTTAACTGTGAAGATCCTAAAGAAAAATTTGATTTTGATCCTTCCCCAAAAAATAAAACTCCACTGGAAAAGGTTATACTGCCAACTTATGATGAAGTAATCAAAGCAATAAATTCTGTCAAGAACTACAAAGCACCTGTAGAGAATCAATTGGTAGCAGAACTATGGAAGAATGCAAATAAACAAACCCTTCAAAATTTACATAAACATATCATAGACATCTGGAATACTGAAGAAATGCCTGAGGAATGGACTACAGCAATAATCCAGCCACTGCACAAAAACAGTGATAGGTCAGATCCCAGTAATTATTTGGGTATATCTTTGTTTGATTTTACTTACAAGATTGTAAGAATTCAGGAACAATTTGACCAGGAACTGGAAGAATATCAAGGAGGATTTTGACCAGGATGAAACTGTCCAGACCATATCATCAATCTTAAGTGGATCATGAAACACCATAGAGTTCAGAAAAAGAGATTAATCATTAATTTTGTTGATTTCAAAAAAGCTTATGACAGTATTCATCATGAGTCACTATTGAAAGTCCTTAAAGAGTTTGGTTTACACCAAAAACTCATCAATCTTATTGGTATCACTCTTAAGAATACTAAGTCGAAAGTCAACTTTAGAGGTGAAGATGTCTGAGCCATTTGAAATCCACACTGGACTTTGACAGAGATGGACTCTTGCCATTATTGTTTAATTGTGCCCTGGTGAAATTCATGTGAGAATGGGTAAAGAAATGTCATTCAAACATCAAGGTAGGCAGAAATATTAAACTTAATTGCCTAGCATTCACAGACGATCTTGCATTACTAGCAAGTAGTATGGACCAGGAGAGTTGGCCGTGCGGTTAGGGGCGCGCGGCTGTGAGCTTGCATCCGGGAGATAGTGGGTTCAAACCCCACTGTCGCCAGCCCCGAAGATGTTTCTCCGTGGTTTCCCATTTTCACACCAGGCAAATGCTTGGGCTCTACCTTGATTAAGGCCATGGCCGCTTTCTTCCAACTCCTAGCCCTTTCTTATCCCATCGTCACCATAAGACCTATCTGTGTCGGTGTGACGTAAAGCCACTTGCAAAAAAAAAAAAAAGTAGTGTAGAAAAAGCTAAATTTCAAATTGAACTCAAGAAAATTGCTGCAAAATCGAACTACAAATCTCATTTGAAAAGACTGAAATGATGCCAACCTTCAGAATTGAAACACCAGCCATTCATCTCAACAATGGCAAACAAATGAAGATTGTGAATAAGTTCAAATATCTTGGGGAAATTATAACCTGGAACACAAAAGAGAAAACATGAATCAACAGCAGAACATCTAAACTGTAAACAGCACAGCGAATCACCTAGCCAACTTATTAAAAAAAATCTCTCCACGAATGTCAAATTTCAATGTTACAGTACAGTTGTAAAACCTGAAGCAACTTATGCTAGTGAAACACTCTTCAAGTTAAACACTAAATCAACAACTGATAAATTGCAGAGAGTAGATAGAAGAATCATCAGGACAATCATCAATAAGAAACACCAAGTTAATGGCCAAAGGAGATTATTACCCAATGAAGTGGTATATCGTGAAAGCAAATCAATAATTGATACAATGTGAAAAAGGAGAATTGCCTTTTTGTCATGTATTTAGACTGCCAGAAACCTGATTAGTGAAGCAGTTATTTAGTTACTTAAGGAAAAATTAAAAAAAAAAAACACACTTGGTTCACAGAGATCATGAATGTATTAGAAGAATTAAATTTATCAATGTTCCAAATTGAAGGCAGAGAAGAGAAGAGGATTCTAAGGAATAAGCACTTACGATTCAAACTCATAACATTTGAACGAAGGAAGTACACCATTACTGACAATCAAAGGGCAGCCAGGTCCGATGGGATGAAGAAGCTTTGGGAGCGGAAGAAGCTAAAAAGCTGACTCTTATTTAATACTATTAGACCTTAATATATATGAATGATTAAACTGCTCCAGTGGAGGTGTAAACTGTGTAAAAATATAAATAAATAATAATACGACTTGAAGAGAGAGCAATCTTTGTCAAGGTGATTGAGTAGCATAATTATGAAATTTGTGTTGCTGTAAATTTCTTATGTGTGAAAATAATATTACCTTAATAAATTCTCCAGATAGTGAAGGTCATTAAAATCACCATACAATTTATTTTATTGAACGAAAGTTATTCATTGAGACAGAAATTGTTGGTGGTCACCCATGGCAAGAATGACCCTGCACCATTAGGATGGGAAAGTTGATGAAAGCAGTAATGGCCGTTTAATGATTCAGATGGTATTAACATGCACAATTAAACCTACATACATAAAGATGATGATAAAGAAACATCTAAAGTTGCTTCCCTCCCAATATTCACCCCAATTAATTACAAATATACACACCTTTACTATTACCATAATGACACAGTTTGTCGTAACACAATTTTGTATGCAGTTACGAGAGAAGTATCCCAGCTTGAACGGCTAAAACCGACTGGAAGTGCGCTTAACATACGAAGATATGTCTGTTCTACTACCCATCAAGGGCATTTATCTGTAAAACCCCGCATTAGTGTACAATCAATGTTTGGAAGTTACGGCGTACAAAGATTGCAAAAACACAATTCGCAGCAGAAACTACCGTGCAACAGGCACTTCAGACCATTACAGTAACAAGAAACAGATGTGGTGCAGTATCATCTGGCAAAATGTTGAACACGTGCTTGCAACAAAAACTCTTAACACATGCAGCACCGTGTTGACATAGTCATGTTTCCCACAATAGAAGATACTGTGTTGTCTTTTATTCGACGTCGAAGTGTAAATGTGGAGTTTCAATGAAGTGATTAAAACACAACGGAATGGAACAGTATGCACACTTAACAAGGGCAACATGTAGACATACTACATTATTTACAATGTTCCCGCATTGCAATAGTCTAAACTCAAATGCCACGGTGATCACATTATCAAACAAAGCAACAGGAACTTCCACATCATAACCTGCTCTTTGCCATGCGTATGTTAACATAGGTCTTTATCTCAGTGCAGATGGTTGTAGATGACGGAGTGAAGACGGATGATGAAGTATTGATCATGTAACGTGGCCTGCGTGGTATCTATTTGCAAATGTACAAAATCAACAAGACGTCATGACATAGAGCTTGTATTGCCTAAAATAATATACATCCAGAGGTTGACAGTATTTGGTTGTCTTTGGTGGCAATATCTTTAATGTAATATCTTTATTTGGAAAACATTCTTCAGTGATGCTGTAATCTGTGTCCTGACCAGGAATCGCAAAGTAATAGACCTCTTTCACCAACATGTTCAGCGACAACTGAATTAAAGAAGCTTTTCATATGTGCTTTAATAATTTTTCCACTTTTACTCGCTTCAACATGGATGTTCCGTGGACACATTACTGTCGGTTTCTTTGCAACCTGCAGACCAAACATTCCATCCTTTTCCTGCAGACAAATGTAAAGCTTGTTCGCTAATTTGCCATTCATGGACACAGCCACATCAACTGTGTAACCATGCTTAGAACTATGCACAGACTGTATCAGACCAACTGTTGATTTTCCCCTCTGTTTGAAAGTGTTGCAGAAGACGTTAGTTCATAAAAAAATTGGCTCTGATCACTATTCCGCACACATTCCTCCATTATATTCCCGTCTTGAATAAACATGTTCACGTCTGCTACAAATGTTTCTGCTGTTTGTATAACAACATGCTCTTCTTCAATCTCTTTGTGAGCCATGAACATAGTGATATGTCTGGACGAAATATTACATTCGTCTTTGAAGGCCCTGACAAAATGCAACGAAGCTTTAAAATTGTCCAGAGAAACTGCTCTAGCGGCCTCCAGAGCCCACTCTTGAATGTGCCAGTAGTGGACCACTGATCCATTATCTCTAGCTCTGTCAAATTGTGCTTTTACAGACTCTTCTAAAGACTTCAATTGTAATGTTTTGTTTCCCTTGAACAGACCTGGGTCTTGCGTTTTGCACGTCACATAATCTAAAATTACCTTGCAGTTTGATTTTGACCTAGTGCAGCTATAACGCTTCATTAGTCTCTGATAAGAATTGTAACCACGATTATAATAATCCTCATAAATGTTATCCAATGTTCGGTCATCAATACTCTGTATCACAGTTGTTCGTACACGTTTTGGGGGTGAAGGAGTGAAATCACTGTCACGTGTAGTTCCTTCCATTGCTGGATTGTCGGTACGGTTGGAACCCTCATACTCGTGTGCTATTTCTTCTACGCCATCCACCTCACAGTCACCATTACTCTCCACTGTGTCGGTATGTAGTTCTGTTACAGATCCATTGTGTTTCTGCGTTATGATATCATATAACATGCATGCAAATGGCCCATCCTCCACTCCACTCCACTTACATCTTCACTGTTCAGTGTGTAGCGTCGGCATACCTCTTCGCGCAGCAACTTCATAACATTCACAGGGTTGATTGGCTTCCACCTACTCATGTCGGACGTTTGTGTGTGCACTATATGACACACTGCAACTGACTAACAGGCATTGCGTGTACAGCTCCAATGCATTGCGGCCTGTGCGCTGACTGTCAAATGGTGCTGATTACCGAACACGTACTTTTACAGATGAATGGCCTCGATAGCTATTGACATAGGTACAACTGTATACTTTAAGCCCACTTTCAGTTGGTTTTAGCCGCTCGAGCCGGGGTACTTACCTCGTTAGTAGTAGGTTATGCAGAGTTCATTAAAAAAAAAAATTCCATTCTTACAATAATTCATAGGACAAAGATATGTAATCCAGATTAAACCAGCTGTAAATATTTGTAACAAATAATAAAGTGACATACTAGTTTCTATTAAATAAGAACTGAAGAGTTGAGAGTTGATTGAGTAGCAAACTTATGAAAGTTGTGCTGCTATAAATTTCTTATATGAATAAATTTCTCGACACTGAAGATCATTAATAATTAATTAAAATTAATTAATAATAAAGTGACATACTAGTTAATATGAAATAATAACTGAGGAGAGAGCAATCATTGTCAAGTTGCTTGAGTAGCAAAATTATGAAACATGTGTTGCTGTAACTTTCTTACATGAAATTTGTAGCACTCTACATAACCAGCATCGAGCATCTGTAGACGTTCACTTGACAAATGAAATATGCAGCTCCTTTTCCCGTTCTTTTGAAATTTGTAGTGTATTTCAATTGTATTCAGATTATGACTGACAACCTGCCACTCCTCAAATGTTTTCCCTTGACTAGTAATTAACATACAGAAGTGATTTTATTACCCATGCAAAGTAATTGTGGATCACGATTAATGTGCTGACTGACTAAGTGCTAGTGACTTGGATTCTGGTGATGTTTCACTGAGGGTCTGTGATCTCATTGCAGTTTTGTTCATGCTCTACTTTTGTTATCATAGTAAGTTATATAGTAAATTATTTGGTCAGTTAAGTTATACAAATATAGGAAAATAATTGAGTTGAATATTCACTCATTTTCTTCCGTACAGCCATATTGCCAAAAGTCACTGAACATCCATTGTAGTTGGTTTTATAGATGCCAGTTATGTAACTAATAGGATGTTGGACCTCCATTTACTTTTATTACAGCTTTTATCTTTCAGGCTAAAGTCTCCACTACCTTCTGATAAATTGCTGGCATAATTTGTTTCCATTCTTCCTGCAGCGTGGTGAATAGTTGACGTGTGTTGGTCGAGTCAGTCCAGTATGCAGTCGATGTTTCAACTCATCTTGAATATGTACTATTGGATTCAAGTCAGGACTTTGAGTGGGCTAATAAAGCAAGTCAGTGTGATTTTCTCCATATCATGACACAATTGACCTTGTTTTATGGACAGGAGCATTACCATGCTGAAACAGAAAAGGACCTATTCCAAGTTGTTACTCCAGTGGAGAAAACATATTATCATCTGAAATGTATTGGTATAAGCCAGAGTTCATCATTCCTTTGATTAAAGTTAATGGTCCTGGCCCAAACCAGGAGAAACAGCTATTAATCATTACACTACTTCCACCAAATTCAACTGTCAACACTACACACTCTGCCAGATCCACACACGTCCAGCTGAGCGCCAGAGTGTGTACCGTGACTCATCACTCAGTAACACTTTCTTTCACTGCTCTGTAGCCTAATGATGATGATGTTTGCAATTGCTGCAAATGATGCTGGGAATTGTTGCATATGATCTGTGGCTTCCAGACAGCAGCACAATTATAAAATCTAAGTGTTATAACCTCCCAGAAAATAGTCCTATCACTGATCTCTGTACCTGAACTGTGACGGAAGTCCTTAGCATTCGTTAGCAAGGCTGATTGACAATTGCTATGCACAACATGCTTCAGAGTTTGCTGGTCCTAATCAGTTTCTTCAGCCAGCAAGAGCAATGGGTGGATTCAATGCTACCCTGAAATTTCCACTTGACAGTGTATCGCTAACAGTGGGCAGGGGCACTTTCACTTGTTGAGAAATGTCTCCGACGGAATTTTGAAATTCATGGTCCTTAAAATCCTGTCTCAATCAAACCCACACAACTCTCTCTGTTGACTCATTCCAACAGCAAACACGTAAATGATGTCCATATGTTTGAGTCTTCACATATATAGCGTTAGTCAGGTGTTATAATGGGCAAGTGCACTTGGAGCAAAGGGGTGTCCGGTGATGTTTGGCTACATAATGTACATTTCATATTCTATGATTCCACAAAATCAGAGGATATTTTTGAGATGAAGCTTTCTAAGTGAACTACATAATAATGTGCTTTTGTCTTTATCTCAGATTTGAAATATTTTGTTTTTTCCCCACAGTGGAGGAAATAGACCTTCCACGAGGTGAATGTGTTTGGAATGGTCAGCGTTTTGCAAGAAACAGTACAGTGGAGGATGACTGCAATATATGCACATGTTTACACACTGGAGTGAAATGTACTCAAGTATGGTGTGGTTTGGGAAACTGTCTTGGAAGTCCAAACCTAATGCATGGCACTGTCATATGTCAGCTCAATCAGGTAATTTGCATTCAGGTAATTTGGATTCAAAATAAAGTGATTTGGACAAAGGGTCATGGAACAGTGCAGATATTTAACAAATTTTCTTCACAGTCTTCCTTTTCACATTTGCTATTGTTAATTTCAAGTAGAGTTTGAAGAACATTTCGGAAACCACTGTCTAGCTTTCTGTTGGTGTTACATATCTAGACTTATGCCTTGTGTATACAAACATGTCTTGCAGGACAGGGGAATAGATTATTGATGATAGACAACAAAATGTAATTTTATTATAAAGACTCATATAAATTTTCTGTAGTATTTTAAATTATAATTTTGTATCTGAAATAGTCTTCTAATCTCCAAATTACAATTTTTGAATCTACACTACCATCAGTAATGTTAAGAGTGGTTTAAAATTTATACCTATAAATATATTTAGAGTGTTATACATGTCAAAGTTGTATGAAGGTATGTTGTATAAAGTGTCTGAAATAAGGGTGAGGAGTCAAGATTTTCACCTTGCCACTTGCTGTGTTGCAATTAGTATATGAGTGGCATGGTGTGGTCTGGGAAACTGTCTTTAAAGTTCAAACCTAATGCATGGCACTGTCATATGTTATTAAGAACAAAAGAGCAGCATAGATTACTATTACCATGCTATTTACCATACAAAAATGAACTTGTATTGCAATAGCAGTGATCCCTAGTTAACTCTAAATGTCATAATAGGCACATAGATAATCTTGTATATTACTAATATCTTTGTTTCATACTGAATTGTGAACAGCGTAGTTGATACATTCTCCCAAGGTGTATCCTCCAGCAAATTTCGATAGCCAGCCTTGAATTCTCCATTAATTCACTTTCTAAGTAGTTGAATGTTCTCCACAGCTCCAAAATCTTTGCCTCTGAAATTTATTGTGCCACTTCCTTCTTGTTTTTCCTTTGTCTTCAGTATTGTCTTGCTTTATTCCATGGTGATTCTCTTTTCCCATTTTTCAACATTTGCATTTACTGCATATAGCTGTTCTTGGACCCCTCTCTCATATTTTCCATAGAACATAATGTGAACAGCAGTACCAATAGCATTGTGTATGTTCTTGTACCTTTATATGCTGCCTTTGTGATATAATCCATCCCAGGTATAAAACACAAATATGAGAGTAGGCTACCATTTCCTGTCTTAGTCTGGTTTCAGTTTCAAGATTTTATGTTTGAAGTGCAACTGCCATTGTGTGAAGCCTGTGATGTAATCACTCAGCTATTGTACACATTGGTTTACTTCCTTATGTCATTTCTTCTGCAACTTCATCAATTCCAACAGTTTTCCAAACTTTCATACTTTTAACTGTATTGGCAATATCTATTTCACCTTCTGTCTGTTAGATATTCTCCTTTGATTATTGTATCCTCTTAAATTTGACAAGTCTTAAAAATATTCCTTCCATCGGGTTTTTAGAATCACTCTTCCTGTTTTCTACATTTCCATGTAATAGCTGCTTTTAACTGTCAACATATTTCTTGAGTAAACAGTACACACATTTTCTCCTTTTATGTAGAAAATTGCACATTGACTGGAAAGTCTTATCATTCCCATTATATTGACTGGTCATTGTGTCGTCTGGCTGCTACCTGTTCCTGACACTTCTGAATACTCTGAAAGGAAAATAATTTGGAGAATTCAGTGCTGCCAAAATGCACTTGAAAGATATCTTCAGGCCAGTTCATTGTAAATGAAATGTTAAATGTTTAGAAAGATCAACTTGAATCTTCAAAATAAATTAAATTAGCTGTGATGACTGACAGAGCTGTGTTACTGTATATTTATATTTCACTTTATCATTTATCATTATTAGTTTAATACTACCTGGCCAGATATACCGAGCACCATAAATACTGACTGAAATGTGAAAGTATACGTAGATGGCTGAACTTACCATACATCCAAAGATAGCCTACACAGTTTTGCAATGGTCATCATTATTATCATCATTTCCCCTTTTCAAGCTGACACCAAGTGGGAGCAAATATGATTCTTCTCTACTTCGCCCTGTCTCTTCACCATTCCTCATCCAACACTGTGTTCCAGTCGAAGTTCTGTTGTCCTATGCTGTTCTTTACAGAGTTCATCCATCGTAATCTTGGTCTTTACAACTTATATATCTAATATTTTATCCCATATTGGCATCAACTCAACTAAGGTTAGGTTGAATGGAGAATCCCACCTTCCAACACTTGTTTTTCTTTTTTACTGCTAGTCTATGTAATTATGTAACATAATCCAGCTTAAAAATCTAATTACATTATTTAAAAAGTACATGTTTCATTCCTAATGTGGAATATCTTCAGCTAAAATAATACAAAAATTGGCATAAATGAAATAAAAAACACTTATGATGATAATGATAATAAGATAAAAGGTTCCTTCATGTTGGGTTAAAACCTCAACAAGTCAGTGTTTGAGTTTTGAGATTAAAAATCTGTCATAAGGGATCTTTCTTCAAAAGCTGGAGAAGTATGTACTTTTAATAACTTGAGGATAGACTTAAAGTGTAAAATTTTAAAATACGATGATCGGGGGAAACTCCTAAAGAATAACCCCGTAAACAAACAAACAAACAAACTGAGATTAACTATGAAGTTAAAAAGAAACTTCCAGAATTATTCAATGATCATAGAGTTAATATGCTCCATTTTCCTTCTAAAGACCTCAAAAGTTTACAACAAAAAGTAAATGACAACGATCTTATAATCACAAAGGCTGATAATAAAGGAAATGTCAGTCATCATGTACAAGAAAGAATACCTAGAAAAGAAGGAAGCATTCTTTTCACCTTTACTAAAATTTTAAAAGACCCTACCAACTCTATCCAAAGAAAATTGAAACAGTTAAGAACATTAATTTCATCCTTAATGATAATGAAATTTCTGGTTTAATTAGTATGAACCCAACACTACCTTTAGCAAGAGCTTTACCCAAAATACACAAACCCGATACACCCATAGGACCGATTATTAATGTAAAAAACGGTCCTACTTATAAAACCTCTAAATTTATTCACAATTTCTTTCAACTTCTTTCAAGGTGGAACTACAATTAGAAATTCAATTGAATTTTGCAAAACTACTAAGAACATAAAATTGAAACTATCTTTCACCTTGAATTCATTTGACCTTACCAATATGTATTCCAGCATCCCAACAAAAGAGAACACACAAAAAACTTAGTAACCATGAAATTGAAAAATTCGTGCTACTTTTGGAATTTACACTCAACAACAGTTATTTTTCTTTCAATAATATAGTGTACCAACAAAAAGGTCTCCCCAGCATGAAGCATCTTAGCTGAAATTTACATGGATTATTTAGAGAAACACAAAATTCTAAATGATGAAAAAGGTATTGTCATCTGGCTAAGGTTTGTTGATGACATCTTTGTAATTGTGGATGAACAAATCAATAGAAGTGCCAATTTATTAGACCAAATCAATAGTTTAGACCCTTTTATACAATTTACATTAGAAACTGAAAATAATAATAAACTAAATTTTCAGGATCTAACTTTCGAAAGAAAAGAAAACCTATCCTTTTCGATTTTCAGAAAGCCAACTCAAACTGTACATACTATACAGAAAAATTCACACCACCTTGAAGCATATAAAAGAAGTTCTTTTCTAAGCATGTTGAACTGAGCCTTTAATATCCCCTTTTCTAAGAATAATTTTCAGAAAGAAATTAGCCTTATTTATAAAATAGCGATAAGTAACGGTTATACAAAAAACTACACTGATAGATTAATAAACAAAATAAAAATAAACCTCCAAACACAGCTGAAGAGAGAGCATAAAAAGAAAACTTTGCCACCTTTACCTTTATCAGACCACTAACATCTTCAAGAGACTTAATTTCAATATAGCCTTTCATACCAGTAATAATAACCATCATCTAATATTTGATCACCAAAGTGTTGCGAGTAATAATAAATTTTTATATTTGGGGATATATAAACTTAAGTGTGTAGACTGTGTCATTTTTTATGGTGGGCAAACAGGACAAAATTTCCTAGTGAGATACCAGCAACATGAAAATGCCGAAAAATACAAGAGATATTCGGCCATGAGCTTGCACATGACCGAATATAATCATAGTTTTACTACAATAGAAAGAGTCTTAACCATTTTGCAAACTTGAAATAAGGGTAAATTGATGAATATTTTAGAAAACATTTATATTGAGATTGATCAAAAACAAAACCCTAGTCAGGATATAAATGAAATAACCGATAATATAAATATACTGTTGGAAGAGGCTTCCAACCTAGATGTATGTAAGAAGGCCATCAAAAAGGATCTGGACAAACATCCCGTACATATCTCTCCCATCAGCTTCACTTCCCAAAACATTTCTCCTACCTTCCCCTCCGTGTCCCCTCTTTCACCTCATGCTCCTCTCACAGCCATACGCATATGCACACAGTCAGCTGACGGCGTAAGAGAAGAAGTAAACATAGCGGACTGGCTGGGAGGTAAGCATTTTCATTGTCCCTTAGACACTTCACCACTGTATATTTACAAAGGTTTTTCTTTATTTCCTTTTTTCAAACAAATTTTCATTTCTTTCGTTACAGACTCCCTTCAACATCATAAAACTTTAAAAATAAGAAATCAACCTCAATTTTGGTTATTCTTTAAGAGTTTCCCCCAATCATCATATTTTAAAATTTTACATTTTAAGTCTATCCTCAAGATATTAAAAGTACGTACTGGTACTTCTCCAGCTTTTGAAGAAAGAAGATCCCTTACATCAGATTTTTATCTCAAACTCGAACATTGACTTGTTGAGGTTTTAACCCAACATGAAGGAACATTTTATCTTATCTTATCATCATCGTCGTCGTCATCATCATCATCATCATCATTATCATCATTATCATAAGTGTTGTTTATTTTGTTTATGCCAATTTTTGTATCTTTTTTAGCTGAAGATGTTCCACATTAGGAATGAAACATATACTTTTTAAATAATGTAATTAGATTTTAAGCTGGATTATGTTACATAATTACATAGACTAGCAGTAAAAAACAAACAAGTATTGGAAGGTGGGATTTTCCATTCAACCTAACCTTAGTTATCTTGGTCTTTCTCATTCTCTGTTCCCTGCCATCTGTCTTTTCATTGCTTGTTTTGGCAATCTTTCTTCTTTCCTCTGCTTGACATGTCCATACTACCTCAATCTCTTCTGTTCCAGTTTGTCATTTAGATTTCTGTATGTCTTCATTTCTCACTCTATCCCTCCTTGCTTTCTGTACCATACTCCTCAGAAATTTCATTTCAGCTGCCTGGACTCAACTCTCATCTTTCTGAGTCATTGTCCAGGTTTCTGCTGCATATGTCATTATAGGTAAGTGATATCCCTTGTACATTATTCTTTAGCCTTCATATATCTTTATTCCACATTAATCTCTGTACTGGTGATAAAAAGCACTACCCAGTTGTGTCCTACTAATTTCCATATCCAGTCTTCCATTTTCTGTTGGTTCACTTCCCAAGTATAGGGCGTCTCCGAAGACCTTAAAAAGTAGTTAGTGGGACGTAAAGCAAATAACATTATTACTTCCCAAGTATTTGAAGTATTCTACTATTTCCTGTTCCTTGTCACCAATTTTGATATTTTCTTTTTTTTTTCTCATCACCATCGTCTTGCTCTTCTCCACATTGATCCTCAATCATTGACTGGCAAGTCTTACCATTCCCTTTGTACAGGATGAAGCCGAACTTCATCGAACAAACTTTCAGAGGTTGTTCAGGAATACTTTCTGAGTATAATGGTGGCTTATTGCAGAGAAATAATGTCATTACGATTTATTCGGTTTGTTACCCCAATCATACTTGTTTCTCTGAAAATATTTTCACATTAGTGAAAAAGTCTGTAATAAACAGCAACCAAAACATTCAACATGAAGCACAGAATTATTCAAAGCCTGTAATATGCAATTAACAACATACAACACAAAACACAGAGTAATGCAACAAACCTCAGACGAAACACGTACATTTTTTTCACAGTTTGTTCAGTCTGTTCTATCAGTATACTATACAGTACAGCATGTAACAAATGCAAAACTGTTCCCTTACAGGTATTGTTCAAAATGTCAACCACCATGATCAAATCAATCAATACTGATCTGCATTCAGGGCAGTCACCCAGGTGGCAGATTCCCCATCTGTTGTTTCCTAGCCTTTTCTTAAATCATTTCAAAGAAATTGGAAATTTATTGAACATCTCCTGTGGTAAGTTATTCCAATCCCTAACTCCCCTTCCTATAAATGAATATAATCATGTGCAGAGATCTGTACCTTTTATTTACATTACCATTTGTGTGATTACCCCAATGAAGATCTTCCCTTATATTAACACCTAGATACTTACAATAATCCCCAAAAGGAACTCTTACCCCCATCAACGCAGTAATTCAAGCAGAGAGGACTTTTCCTATTTGTGAAACTCACAACCTGACTTTTAACCCCATTTATCATGGCAGTGTTGGCTTCCGACAAGAACTCCTGCGAGACAAAATTTTGACACCCCGGCGTTTGTCAAGAACCAGCATTTTCAGCGAAATACAGGTACAAAGCTAATTTGGGCAATAAACTAAATGAAATGAAATTGCTCTGTAAAGGGCCACTGGTGATCACAGGCCTCTTATATCAATCAATCAATCAATCAATCAATCAATCAATCAATCAATCAATCAATCAATCAATCAATCAATCAATCAATCAATCCTGATCTGCATTTAAGGCAGTCACCCAGGTGGCAGATTCCCTATCTGTTGTTTTCCGAGCCTTATCTTAGATGATTTCAAAGAAATTGGAAATCTATTGAACATCTCCCTTCGTAAGTTATTCCAATCCCTAACTCCCCTTCCTATAAACAAATATTTGCCTCAATTTGTCCTCTTGAATTCCAACTTTATCTTCATATTGTGATCTTTCCTACTTTTAAAGACACCACTCAAACTTATTTGTATATACTCAGAAGGCATCCCTGAACAACCTCCAAACATTTGTCAGTGGACTGGGCATTGTGTCATCTGGCTGCTTCAATCCTTCTATTCATTACATGCAGCAGTTTTTGTACCCCCTCCACATCTTCTCCCCATATCACGTTATCATCCGCAAACATCATTACATTCATTCTTTACCCTCAATAATCTTCCCTTGCTGCTGCTACGATGTCATCCATCACCATTATGAACAGTAAAGGTGACAACACACTCCTTTGTTTTAGCCCATTGTCAATACTAAACCATTCTGTTCAATCCACTGTTGTCTTCACACAGCTGTAACAGTCATCATATATTGCTTTTGTTATTGTTATTAGTTCGTTGCCAATGCCCTTGTGTGTCAGGCTTTCCCAAACTCTTGTTCTGGGGATGCGATTGTATGCCCTTTCTAAGTCTATATGAGTCATTACTATATCCTTCCCATATTCCCAGCTCTTTTCCATAATCTGTCTCAGAATGCAAATTGGTTCTCCTGGTGACTTCCCACTTCTAAATCCAAATTGTTTCACTTGCAACTGACTTTCCACCTTTTCTCTAATTCTTATTTCCAATACCGGTATCCTTTCCATTAGTGTTGGGGATGGAGCGGTTTGGTTCGGAGCAAGTACTATGATGTCATTACTCGGTTAAACCGAGTGCAGAAACGAGTACAACATTATAGCCGTAAATTTAAACTTTATATTGACCTTCTAAGCTACAGTTTACATTTATAAAGAAGATTATAAATTATTATCAGTGGTACTATGCTCCATACTTTCTATTATTGGTTATTTGCACAATTTTTATAATGTAATATAAATTTAAAACATAACTTACAAATCTGTGCTTAATATGAGGCATATCAAGTAGATATAAATAAAGAAATAAACATACAAATGAATAAATAAATAAAATAACATAAATATTAGTGCATATGGATAAATGTACCATTTTCCATAATGTGATAATTGATGAAATGAAATCTAGTTCTTTGAAATGTGCCTAAACTCGTATGTCAAACATTTCATTGATAACTATGTGGTAAGGAGTTAAATGACAAATCTGTTAAGATAACATCAGTAAAAGAAATAAGTAAAGTATACAAATGAACTCAGTTCTTCATCTTGTGACAAGCATTCAAATCAGACACAACACGTTGTACACAGACAGTATGGGAAGTACCGTTAGTGCTCTGTATTGCATGGAACAGGTGTTATATAAGTGGAATAAGGGGTTAGAGGTGTGGCGGTACATCCTGTTTGAGTTAATCTATTTTCTACTGCATGGAGGATGCTTTCCCTTATATTCTGCACATCTCCCTTGATAGTCGAAATCCTGTTTTCTAACCTTCCTTCAACAGCAGAAATACGGCTCCCGAAACTTTCTTTGACGCCAGAGATACGGCTTTCAAAATTTTCCTCAATGGTAGAAATTCTCCCCTCAACCTGTTGGTTTATGCCAGAAACCTGGATTTACACCTCCTCCTTGAGGTTCAAGACATCCCCTTCCAGATGGCTTACTCTACCATCGATCTGGTCAACCTCTCCCAGTTTTGACCTGATGTCCGATATCTGCTGTGTTAATCGATTGGTGACGTCACTAATTTGCAATGAAATGTTGTCATTTGCAGTTGAAATTTTTGATTCTAGGCCTTGTTCAACTTTGTAAACCCGTGTGTACACTTGTGATATTTGCCCAGTTAAAACTGAGTTAGCTTGAAAAATTTCATCTTAAATTTTGTCTGAAAGTTTGTCATTTATGTCTGAACTTTTGTCATTTAGTGTCTGCATCATGGTTATTAAGTTAGAACACATTTTGGGAATATTTACCTCATCTTCAGATGTTTCGTCTGGATCTTCGTCGACTTTGATGAAAAACTTTTCGTGATCTTCTCCTTTTTCAGCGAGATCTTCCCGTAACCACGTCTGTAGCGATTTCTTCTTCCTGTTTGTCAGGAGATTTCTCTTGGTGATTTTGTCTTTGAGCTGTTTCACCAACATATTTTCTAGTATCACTTGCATTTCACACTACACTCATATTCACTCATAGATTCTTACGTCCTGTCCCATGGTCGCCAATGATGTATCCACAGTGATGCACACAAAATGCTGTCAACTTGTGTACATGGATTTATTTACATTTATTTACATATTAAATGCATATAACCTTAATCATTGTAACGCAAACAAAACACTTCACTCCGAGAACATCAACAAGCCGCCATTTTAACAATTGCCTATCACAGCACATAGAGATTACAACCTTGAGACACAGTTGAAACAAATGACTACCGACTGCCTGCATCGGCATGTCAGCCTAACCACAACACGTGTTCACCAGTGAAACTCGTACTAAACAATAACTCGTCTCTACCATAAAGACCACCTCTTTATATAAGTGCCTGGCCAGGTTTCTAGAAAGATACGTTACAAAAATACCTCCTCATAAATTCTTGAGTGCTTAACAACATGGTTATAATGAACAGAATATTCTACCATCATCTCATCTGATCTAGAGCCATTCTGGATGTTACAGTGTGTTTCACAATTCTGTAGCAGATTGCGCATCATGTACAGGTAATAATAAATTATATAATATTAATTTACAGGTATTTACATTAACTGAGCTCATATAAATGTCTATATACAGTGCACGTTTCATGACATAACCTCACAAACAATGCAAACATTCAACTACGTAAATAATAATAATAATAAATGGATGTAAACACTTCATAGCTGTACATTACAAGTAATAATAATCATAATTGTAAAATAATAATAATAATAATAATAATAATAATAATAATAATAATAATAATAATAATAATAATAATAATAATAATGTGAACTCGATACTTGCATTATTTACCCATGGGTGAGAGAATATTGTTTTCATGTTATATCAGTTTATCACACTTGCATCAAGCCATTGGCTCTTTTAGGGAATAGAGTTATTTACCATTAGCCAAAACTCTGCTTTCAGTCACTGTCTGTATGGTTTACTCCATCCCATAACAGTTAACCTTGGCCAGACAGACACGTTACATACCCTAACAACAATTAATGATCTGCAGTATCATTCATTAACTGTCACAACAATATGCAGAGAGGAGCATACTGAACTTTGAATATGTACTAGGTTACTAAATGAGACTAAGATGCAATTGATGATGCAGTATGACAGTAAAAATTGCAGGGTAGCTCTGTGTGCTGGACTTTGCCAACTCTACTGTAATCCTGGACTTAGTCTCACTGATGTGTAAAGGTTGAAAGAATTCCTTAAGCTTTTTTTATTGCTAGGGGCTTTACGTCGCACCGACACAGATAGGTCTTATGGCGACGATGGGATAGGAAAGGCCTAGGAGTTGGAAGGAAGTGGCCGTGGCCTTAATTAAGGTACAGCCCCAGCATTTGCCTGGTGTGAAAATGGGAAACCACGGAAAACCATCTTCAGGGCTGCCGATAGTGGGATTCGAACCTACTATCTCCCGGATGCAAGCTCACAGCCGCGCGCCTCTACACGCACGGCCAACTCGCCCGGTGCCTTAAGCTTTAAATTTATTTTTATTTTTTATTTTTTATTTTTATTTTATAATCAAGTGAAATATTACATCTTTGAATGTGAAACAGTTAAATATATTTTTATTTAAACCCATATGTATTGTGTTCATTTTGATTAACAGATCTCTATTTCTTACAACCAATTCAGAAAATTATAGAAAATGTTCTGTACAAGTCTGGTATTGATTGTAATTTTCCCTTGAGATATCACCGAGGTGTCCACGGCCTTGACGATCTTACACTCTTGTAACATAGGGATGGCTCTTTTAGAGAATAGAGTTATTTACCTAAGCTGCAGCAGGAATACAATTTCTTTAAAACTGTAACAAAAATGACAATGGCCGGGTGAGTAGGCCGTGAGGTTAGGAGCGTGCGGCTGTGAGCTCGCGTCTGGGAGATAGTGGGTTCAAACCCCACTGTCGGCAGCCCTGAAGATGGTTTTCCGTGGTTCCCCATTTTCACACCAGGCAAATGCTGGTGCTGTACCATAATTAAGGCCACGGTCGCTTCCTTCCCATTCCTAGGCCTTTCCTGTCCCATCATCACCTTAAGACCTATCTGTGTCGGTGCAGCGTAAAACAAATAGCAAAAAGAAAAAAGTCACAATGATATTGTGCAATGCACAGTGTGTAAAACAGTGTTTTCTGCTCCGTATAAAGCAAGATGTGAAAAGAAATTTCTTAAAAGCCACGGATATGAATGACAGCGATTTGGAGTGTGCTGCTGAAAAGGCTACACTCTGCTAGGCACAGGCTCAATTTCAACACATCAGACTGTATATCTAAACTGAGTTTAAAAAAAGAATTATATGACCATAAGTTTACATCCATTAGAACCAAAAGTGAGGCAATTATTATCAATGTTATTTTACCATTTATTCTTGATAGTCTGTTGCATTCTTTAAAGAATATTAATTTTGTTGGAGCTGATGACCTAGATGTTAGGCCCCTTTAAAAAAAACAGTTATCATCATCATTAATTTTGTTACAGTATCAATGGATAGTTCAAACTGAAGGGAAGTAAAATATTTTTGCACAGAGGAGGGGATTTGAGTTAAATATCTTTTTCCCTATTTGTTTTACACACATCTAGACAAACAGATCTTATCGTGGCGATGGAATAGAACAAGTCTAGGATTGCGAAGGAAGGGACTGTGGCCTTAATTAAGGCACATCCTCTGCATTTACTTGGTGTAAAGATGGGGAAACCAAGGAAAACTATCTTCAGGACTGCCATCATTTGGGTTCAAACCCACTATCTCCCTAATGCATGCTTACAGCTACGTGACCCATACCATGTAGCCAAAGTTGAACTTCTACATTGCAAAGAAGTGTCATGGGAAACTGTTCAAACTTTGTTTTGATATCTTTTTCAATGTGTAGGGAAAAAAAATACAAACTTGAAGAGAAGTTTGTATATTCCACTGCTGATAGCACTAATAGTAATTTTTGTGGTGTGAGGAGAAATGGGGGTAGAAAATGTGTTATGGGACTTGAAAGTGATTTGAATAGGCCTACACACTGATGAGAAATTGAATTAGAGGTAGCTGCTGTTTTGGCAAAATTGCACTGTGGTCAGCCCGGTGAATGTGATAGGAGGGCATGGCACATGACTGGGATGTCATCAGACCTCATACTGGCCATGTGAGTAACCGGTGAGCACAGGATGGGTAAGACACGAGATCTCCGCACATTTGATAGTGGCCAGACTATTGGTACCATCCTCAGGCTACAATGTCCAGAGTGTACCATGAGTATGCAGATTTGGGCAAAACCACCATTGCCAGGACCAACTGCCATGTAGTAAAACATGCTTTTGACAGGGGTCACTGTCGACTGACTTGGATGATAGGAGTGGATAGATGGGTCGTACTGCAACATATTACTCACAAATTCAATGGCAGATAATAATAAAGAGTGAGCACCTACACCATCCAAGACCACCTCCTTGCAACGAGGTACAGAAGCCGCCATCTTACTTGGGTACCAATGATAACCACACATCACAAGGCACAAAGAATGATGCTGGCACAGGAATACCACCACTGAACTCTCAAAGCATAGAGAAAGATCACCTGGACAGATTAGTCACAGTACCAGCTTTTACATGCGAATGGCAGGGTATGAGCATGTCACCAAGCACTCGAGGCAATGGAGTCTCTTGTCAGCAGGGTACATTTCAGGCCGTAGGTGGTTGTATCCCAGTATGGGAACTGTTCACATGGGATGAAATGGGTCCCGTGGTATATCTGACAACGTCCCTCACTGACAAACAATACTGGGTACGACTGACCTGTGCACTAAGTTTTACAATATTTAAAATTCTTCAACCGTTTTGATACTTTTTTTGCCTTTTGGCAAATTTTTTATTTGTCAACAGTACATGTTTCGTTCCTTATTTAGGAACATCCTCGGCTGTTATTGTAGCTTAGGTGAATTGCAAAGATTTTAAACACGTTAATTTGCAGGTACATTGATTCACTTAAAACTACTAAAAATACCAATTAAATTAAATGATATTAAAAATAATGTAGGGGTTAGTGTGTTAATGATATGAGAACGGATGATTACATAGTTGGTCAGCTTAAAAACTATGTCTGTTCATTTGAATAGTTGTTAAAAATTTCATTTTGTTACATTAAAATGTCTGTTTGCGGTTAAAAGTTTTAAAAATGTTTGACTTCGTAACACTGTTCAAATTATTGAATGTTTTATCTTCTGTTCCTTCCAGGTAAGTTGTTATATATTATGAGTTTGCTTATGGTGCCTTTGATTGAGTCTAATGTGGAACTTTGAAGCTGATTGCTGATCAATTTTTGTGAAGGGAGCTTCGTTTCAATTTCTGAAATGAAATAAAATAAGGAAATGGGAATTTGTTTAAAAGGACCTGTGTCTTTACGTAGTAACTAAATGTATAAAAAAAGTTCTTTACCTTGCTATGTTAGACTCCAATTCTACTGTGACCCTGGAGGGACGTTTGTTGCTGCTTTGTGTCTTGTATAGTAATGGTGTGTGCGTTCCGTTGTATGCTCCTCCTTACGGGGAGGCAAGGTTGTGGAGAGGGGAGGGGGCGTGTCGGTTACTGTCACGATATCAACTTTAGAAGGGCTAGGGAGAGGGGATGTACAAAATGGCGGAGGTTCGGTCTTATTTATCCTTTTACTATTTGTATTGCGTCTTTTGCCTAAAATTTCAAGACTTGATAGTGTCCCTTCAAATATAGGATTTCTAATGTCAATAGTTTCATTTAGGTTATTGTCCTGATTGATTTTTTGTTCTAAATAAATGTATAGATTTTCTAATGTATTAAGGAGAGCTCCTTTGTTTATTTTGTGCAATATAGTTAAATCCTGCTCTATGGTTGTGAATTGATGTCCGGTTGAACTCATGTGTTGACCCATCACGGAAATTTTTTTATGTCTGTCAGCGTTGACATGCTCCTGGTATCTTACAGTAAAACTGCGCCCTGTTTGTCCGACATAACTTTTTTACATTGGTGACACTTCAATTTATAAACTCCTGATTCAGAATGTTTGTTTTTTCCTAGGGAATTAACACTATTGTACTATTTTACTGTATGCAGAGGTCATTTTTGATGGACATAAATCATACTTCCTATCTTGTGACCACTGCCACAAAATTATTACTAACTGAGTGAGTGGCTGTGCAGTTTGGGTCACGTAGCTGTCAGCTTGCATTTGGGAGATAGTGGGTTTGAAGCCCACTGTCGGCAGCCCTGAAGATAGTTTTTCATGGTCTCCCATTTTCACGCCAGACAAATACTGGGGCTGTACCTTGATGCCACAGTCACTTCCTTCCCTCCCCTAGCCCTTTCCTATCCCATCATTGTCATAAGAGCTACCTGTGTCAGCACAGTGGAAAGCAAATTGTGAAAAAAAAAAGTTGTTACTATGTATTTTTGTATGTTTAAAAATCCAGAAAGTGAATTTTATCTTAAGTTCTTGTCTGATATTCTCTGTTTAATAAGGTAACTTTGAAATTGGAAGCAGATGATATCACAGTAACAGAAGTATTTCAGATATATAGTGAATTAATTTGTCAACTTCAGGAGAGAAAATCCCATAAATGTATACACCATCCTCTGTCAGCAAAATTCTGTACACTCTAAGAGAAAGTAAATATGTTAGGGAACAAAAATTCTTATCAAACTTAGGAAAGTTTTATAATTTTAGTATCAAGTAGGCTGCTTGCAGTTGTGGAGAAACAGTTTTGATGAAGTTTATTAGTTTCTGTGGATAAACTTACATACTGAAATAACCCAGTCTTACACTGGCGGAAAATAAATGTCCAAAATATCCAAACACCATGAAATTAGGAATGTAGAATACGGAAATTTTGGCAATATATTTGTCAAGGTAACGTATTTAATTGATTAAAGGTACAAGACTACATGTTAATATCCACGCGAGAAAAGCCATCGCAAATGTTTCATGCTGGTCCATTATTAACCAGTGTAATCACCTGACTGTTGAGTGCAGGCATGCAAACGTGCATGCATTGTGTCATACAGGTGCTGGGTGCCAGCTTGTGGTATGCAGTTCCATGCCTGTTGCACTTGGTCGGTCAATACAGGGGCAGTTAATGCTGGTTGTGGATGATGCTGGAGTTGTTGTCCAATGATGTCCCATATGTGGTCGATTGGGGACAGATCAGGGGTCGAGCAAGCCAAGGCAACATGTCGACACTCTGTAGAGAACGTACGGTTACAACAGCGGCATGGGGGCATGCATTATCCTGTTGGAAAACACACCCCCCCATAATGCTATTCATGAATGGCATCACAACAGGTCGAATCACCAGACAGACGTACACATCTGCAGGCAGAGTGCATGGGATAACCTCGAGAGTGCTCCTGCTGTCATAGGAAATTGCTCCCCAGACCAGAACTCCCGGTATTGGTCCATTGTGTCGACGCCGCAGGCAGGTGGAATGCAGGCGCTCACCTGGCCGCCTCCTAACCAACACATGGCCATCACAGGCACCGAGGCAGAACCGGCTTTCATTGGAAAACAATGGACCTCCACTCTATCCCCCAATGAGCTCTTGCTTTACACCACTGTAGTCACAGACAGCGGTGGTTTGGGGTAAGTGGAATGCACGCCACAGGGCGTCTGGCTCAGAGCTGTCCTTCAAGTAACTGATTTTGAACCATTCGTTGTGTCCCTGTGGTGCCGACTGCCGCTCTAATTGCTGCTGCAGACGCAGTCTGCTGCACCACAGCCATATGCCGAATACAGCGGTCCTCTCTCTCTGTGGTGCCTTGGGGACGTCCGGAGCCCGGTCTTCTTGCGAGCGTACCTTCTCGTGACCACTGCTGCCAGCATGCATGTACAGTAGAGACATTCCTGCCAAGTCGTTCTGCATAGCGCGGAAGGAAAATTCACCTTCACATAACCCTATTATATGGCCTTGTTCAACCGCAGTCAACCGTTGATACTGGCCTCTTCGTCATCACAAAGGCATTCTTGACCCACTCATTCACTCCGTCCTATCTCACAGGTAACTAACGCTCTTGTACAGTACAGCCCGTTTTTAAACCGATAGCATGGAGTGTCGTATAGCACACATCATTCGGTAGCTGTCTGCTGCTGTGGAGTGACGTTTCTGATGCGCATTGCGCCACATCTGCATTCTCTTTCCATCTCGTGTGTTTCCTTTGAACTATGTCGGAGGTCTCTTCACAGCCATCTAGATAAGGCTTAATTCTTTTGTTTCATATATCTATCGATTCATTTTAATGATTTTTCACCCACCGAGCTCGATAGCTGCAGTCGCTTAAGTGCGGCCAGTATCCAGTAATCGGGAGATACTGGGTTTGAGCCCCACTGTCGGCAGCCCTGAAGATGGTTTTCCGTGGTTTCCCATTTTCACACCAGGCAAATGCCGGGGCTGTACCTTAATTAAGGCCACGGCCGCATCCTTCCACATCCTAGGCATTTCCCATCCCATCGTCACCATAAGACCTATCTGTGTCGGTGCAACGTAAAGCAAATAGCAAAAAGATTTTTCACCTCATTATCGATGTGTAAAATTCATAGACTATTCGCCGGTAAAGAAGGATAATGTTTCTAGCGATGCTATACAAGGCATATTAAATGAATGTTTTAGTAATTATTAGTAATTATGAGGATAGTAGTTATAATTTTAGCAATGATTCTGATGACAGTGATATTGATATTACCGAATTAGACCGTGATGAGGCAGAAATGATGCAGAAGAGACTGTAGTTTCCGACACTATTTGTGCTAGGTGCTGTAGTGCTCTGTGTAACTTTTAATGGGATGACATGGGTAATTACATAAGAAATATTTTGTAAGGTCTTTTCACCCCAAGGTTTAGCTCTAAATGTCATGCAACCAGTAAAGTCTTTCATACGTTTCTTTTTCACTTAAACTCATCCAGCTGAGTGTAATGGAAACAAATCACTACAGTTAGCGGTGCATATGGTCCCGAGGAATGTTATTTCTATTTTGATCTAGGGTAAGGGAATTGATTCCTCTCCATGTTGATGGGAATAGTACAGAAACTAAATTTTAAGTCTTACTCTAAACAAAATGGTACCATTATCACGCCTCATGTTTGATTCATATCTTGCAAATTACCTCACTTCAGTGATGAGACTAAACACGCTATATATGGTGTACCGAAAAGCTATTTCCAATGTAATCAAAATAGGTTGGAAATTAACAGAGATATGGTATCATAAAACAGTTTGATGAACAGGTATGCTAGCCTTTAAATGCCCAGTGAAAGGTCTTCCCGCACCCAGTGAAGGCTAGATATTTAAATGCTCCCACTTAGAAGGGTTAAAGCAAACCTGATTTGCAACATCATGGGGCCGTTACTAGTGCCATGCTAATGTGATTTGCGGGAAATTTGAATTGTTATCTTTCAAATGTATAAACACGTCTACCAATGTTTGTTAATCCAGCACAACCCCTTCTTGGTGTTTGGATTTTTTTCTCCCAGTGTATTTGTAAGAGAGTGTACAAGCTATTAATGCAGTTGTAAAAGATTCCATAAATGTGATGTGACCCACGAAACCATACCACGTATCACCAAAATATTTTTTCTATATTTTGTTGCTTGTAATAGGGAACTTGATTCTGAATATTAAAAAAAAAAAAAAGAAAGACATCTCTAGCTGTTTTTATGTTTTATAGTGTATCAAACTTCAATGTACATTTTACTCGCTTCTGGAAAATGGCAATCAAAGTTCATTGGAAGGAAAAAAATATGTACATCATTACGGTTCAATTTAATATGAGGTGTTTTATAAGCTCTGTTTTAACATCATCATCATCATCATCTTAAACCAGCTCCAGTTTCCCAGGTACAGTGAATGAGTGCTCTCTACTTATTTCTGTTCATGTAGATATCTTCCTCCATAACCTGTTGTAAATACAGACCTCACCTAGCTGGATCATTTCTAATCTGATTGATCCGTCTCTTCCTTAGGCGACCTCTTGATCTCTTTGCCGTCGAGTTCCTTCTCAAACTACACTCTAGCTGTTCTTCGTGGGTCCATTCTTTTGAGATGACCAAACTATTTCAGCCTGGCTTTGACACAGATCTTACTGAGATGTTTGACTTGGACAAGATGGCATATCTTGTCATTTCTTATTTTGTCCCTCCTTGTTTTCAAAATCATAGTTCTTAAGAACTTAATTTCTACTGTTTGTAGTTTGCTGATATTTCTATTCATTTGGATACAGGTTTCTAAATAGGCTGTATGCGGTAACCAACACAAGGAAGCTTCTGTAGAGTATTCATTTTGATCTTAATGGAACTTGCTTATCCCAAAGAAGTTTTCTCACAACATAATAAAGCTTTGCACCATTCTGTACTCTACGAGTGATTTCTGAAGATGATTGGCTATTGGTTGTTACTATACTGCCACGATAGTGGAACTGATGTACTTGTTCCAACTTTGATCCAGATAAGAGTGATGCTAGTACAGATGTACTATCGAATAACTATCTACCCTACTATTTTCGACTTGCTTATCTTGAGACCAAATTGCTTCAGTATAGCATTCCGGTCATTCAGCTTCTGTTGTAGTTCAGCCTCATTATTACCCCACATCACATCATCATCTCCAAAGGCAAGAGCTTTAAACTCAGAGTTGTTGTTGTTGTCGTTGAGTCTCTTAACTCTTTTCATTATTTCATCCAATACAGTGATGAATAAAAGTGGCAATAGTGTGCTGCCTTGTACACTCTGTCCAGTCTCAAAGCACTCTGAAAATCCATCGCCTATTTGAACACAACTCTGACACTGTTCATACAGCATTTTGACTTTATTAATTAAAGCATATGGTATAGATCTATTCTCAAGGCATTCCCAGATATTTTTGTTTCTGTACACTGTCATAAGCCTCTTCAATATCTAGGAAAGTGAAGATGACATCTTTTCCTTTTTCCCAGCGGTTCTCCATGATCATCCTTATAGAAAATATGAGATCCATTGTTGACCTATTCCTTCTAAAACCATACTAAAAGCTGTGGTTCAACGATGGTTTGTAATCCCTGTTCTGTGTTTGTTCCATTCTTCTTCAGTTATTCCTACTTCACATTTGGGAGTTGGTCTCTAATTTTCATCTGATATTCAGACCTCTTTTCTGGTTTTTCAAATTCCCAAACTTTTATCTCAGGTTTATGCCTAGTATTAATCTTTTTTAATATCATGTTTCCAATGGTCACTACCTAGACTTTCTTCCTGGCAGCACTTTCATATCTCTAATAAATGTTCCAGCCTCTTTGTCTGCAATGACATAGTCGATAAGATATTTCTGCTCTCCATTCCATGTGTACCTTGTGATCTTATGGCCCAGCTGATTTTTGAACCAAGTGTTCTTGATTACAATTTTATGCAATATAAACAATATTGTACATATATATGCATGGTTAAAAGTGATTTGGTAGAATCTAAGGATGCTCTTATAGAATGAAACATACTATTCTCTTACTAATAGGCTTTTTACAGGTATGTTATAGTATTTTGTGTTTTGACAGACTGAAAAACTTAAAAGTTATATTAACCGAGTCGGCAATGAGAAAGAATGGCTTCCTTCTTAACAAATTAGAGAGAAAAAAAGTGAGAAACTGACACGTTATATTGGGATATACTATAAAAAATTCTCTGAATTTTGGGAAAACCCCAAAAAAATCAGGAAATCCAGAAACTCTGATTTTTTCATATAATAAAGGAAATGCATTTTGTGCAAATATTTTGCATAGTCCTTATCTCAGATCATTAAAGAAGTTAAATAACTGTCAAATATTCATGCTATACTTATAACAGTGCAGGAAATATATTTTGTTTCTTCCATGATGCAACTTATTTTCTATACATTCTTTGTCAGACTGATTTGTTATTTTTGTTTCAGGTTTGTGTACCATCTCCCCGTGAAGCATGTCTTACTCCAACCTGTGCTCCTTGGGGAGAATGTCGTGATTTGGAGAGTGGTAAAAGAGTTGGACCCCCTTTACTACCTGCACCTCCATCGTGCTGGCCAAATCAAGCAGAGCTTAGCAATTCTTGTGCACGTCTTACTTTGCTTTTGGATAGATCCAAACTGCCTCAGGGAGTCAGTACAGAAGGACTATGTGTAGAGTTACGTAGATTGGTGGCTATCCATCAATCTCATACTGGTGGTCAGGATAGGCTTATTCTGCTATGTGATCTAAAGCAAGGCTACAATGATACCATTGAGGTTACCATGGTAAGCCAATATTTTATATTATTACATAGTGCATGTAAATTACTGTTTGCTGGAAGTTACATGAAAAAATTTCCAAAGAATAGTTCATACCTTCTGTAGGTGGTTGTTTGAAAGAATAAGAGAAAGCTTTAGTCGTAATAAAGTATTCGATCAGATGGAAAATTGGAACTAACATTCTTCTGCATCACTTTCTGGATTCATTTCGTTGCTGTTCTCAACAACTACTTCCAATCTTTAATATATCATTTCTTTCTGAATATTCATAGCATGATGCTTATTTTGGTTACGAATCTTAGAGTTTTCATACATTTATCATCTTAATTCCACTTATATCCCTCCATGGGATTGAATGGGACTACGTGTCATTCTATATGCAAATCTCTCCTATTTGTGTACAACATTTCTCCCATATTTCAAAGGCAGAATTTGTGCAATTTTTTAAGGCATTAGTCTATTCTGTTTGTTGATGGGATTCCATGAAGGGTTGATTACAGATTTCAACATGCCAGTATTGAAAAATGTCAGTGCAATATTGCTATCTCTATAAACATATAATTTCATTGGGTGAAATTAGTTTGTCTGGCTGTATTTACAGACTTGGAAGGGACATTTCAGACATGATCATAAATGAAGTCATTGTTATGCTGCCATGTTGGTTTTATACATTTTATGCTCTGATAAATATGTTCATTAATTGAATACCTGGGTGCAACAAGAGCGTTAAAAGACTAACACTCTTATTGCATAAATGCACGCATTGAATTCGTCAAACATTCAACTATCGTCTGTACAAAAATTAGTTCGGTATGACATCACTAGATGGGAGGAGCTCTTTGGAAAGATGATCGCGTGCAACGCTCTTGCTGCACCCATGACCATGCTGTTCATTGTTCACACACACGGTGTGGCCACATGGTAAGATGGGTGCTAGTGAGGAACATGTTACTTCGGAAGAAGAAATTATCGTTGATAACAATGAAAGTAACTGTGTAGGTGTAAAACGACAATGCAATTCAGAAGGTTGGATATGAAATGTGGCTAAGAATGTCATTAATGCTGCTTCCCTAATAAAAGACTGGTCAAAGGCTCTTGCTCCAATGTTTTTTTAAGACACCACATGCCAAAGGTTACAGATTTAGCATTCAGAAATATAGTCGTCTACACCACTCTCCAAAGGGTGTGGTATCAAGATCAAATACATATGCTGCAGTATATCAACCATTTACTTTTTCAATCATAGTTCCCCTTTTCTAAGTTTCACAGCCCTTAATGTGAGTAATGAGCCAAAACCAGGAGTAAATCTTGCTAAAAAAAAAAAAAACACAGATATATTATTATGTATTATGTAAATTTTTGAAACCACAAAATGCTGAGTGGTTTACTTGTGTCCTGAACATAGAATGTGTGAATAATGATGCCCCAAATAACATGTCAGATGTTGAAAGAGAATCTGAGGGCTAAAGATTGTGCAGTAACCCTAAAAGTATTAGAGCTAGAACATTTATAAAATAAGGCTGAACAGTATTATATTCTAGGCAATAACAGCCTTGATCAAGTTTCTAGAAATGTCAGTATTTATATTTGTATCATTAAATATGACTGGATATTATGGCAAAATTTTACACATTTGCATATTCTTGATAATAAGTCTGTCTCTCAGTGCATTCATGTTTTATTAAATCATTCCTACACTTTCAAAACTTTGAAGCCATTTATCTCACAATCACATTTTTCCACCAACGCTCTTGTTGCACCCAGGTACTCAATTGTTGTTTGTGTTATACAGAGATGTCCCACACATGTGGGAAGTAATTGGGCATGGATAGTACACTCCAGGAAACACAAAAGTCCCTAGGAACATATGCCTTATGGTTCATCGTTCACAAGTTATAGATTTTCCAACTTTGTACAGGAAGTATTGGTAATAGCCTTACCTGGCATATCCCATGTCAAATAGCTGTTGCCATGTTTGTGTACCAGCAGGGATACTGCATTCTAATACAAGAAGTACTCAAAATGTCCACGCCTAAACACGCCACCTTATTGATTGTCAGACAATTTGAACACTCCAGACTTTGCACATATTCAATGGCAACCTTGTTCCACAAACTAGCGAAGTACTGCAGTGTCCATAACAGCATGCTTGACTTCAAACTTAAACCTAAACATGAACTCTTCCCCCATTTTTAAGTTAATAACTACAACAGGCTTAGCTCGTAAATGATCAACTGTAAGGCACATGTTCAAAGGAATTTTTGTGTTGCTTTGGGTTGTACTGTCCATCTCCTAATTACTTCTCACATGTTTGGAAACACCCTGGATATTCAAACTTTTAGCACGCAACATCCTAATTTATTACCTTCTTTCACAGCTCGGTAATTTTTTTTTACAAAAATAAGATGATACTGAATATTTTTAGTTCACCTCACCTGTTCTCCATATGCTAAAACATTAAATCAAACAGTTATTTCAACTCCTACCCACGAGGGGTAGGCGGGCCGACAGCCGTACGAGCGGCTCTTTGGCCTAGTGAAGCAAAATAAAAATTGAGAGATGAAATGAATGAGGGAGGAGTATGTATTGCACATACGTAAATGGAAAGGGATAGGAGGTTATCCTGGCGCAGGGAGAAACTGCGAATCCAAGTGGCCCCCTAGGGAAAACCCGCACTGCACCCCGCCATGATCTCCCCCACAAACCCCCGTTTATTGGCAAAAAACAATATACATGAAGAGTACAATAGACACAGTGAATAAAAACTGAATATCTTCTTCACAACAACACGAGAACATATAATAGAATACATATTCTTCATTGGTGATATAGTATTATATAATCGGTTCATTGTTTAAATTAAAGGAAGTTCTTCTTGCATAAGGTAAACTTAAAAACACACAAATAACAGAAACTGTCTTCTCTTGTTTATTTAAACACTGACAATAAAGAAAACACAACATAAATGTCCTTGTGCTGCCTTGGCACTGAGTACTTGTAAGTTCATTAAAGGTAAACTGTTGAAGTTCAACAGAGTGCTTGAGAGATGGCGTCACTAATATGTAACATAAGAGCACCGTGAATGGTAAGAAAATAAAGCAAGTTCCAAATGATAGACTAAAATAAGTTAAATAACAAAGATCGATAAGTGCAATAATAGTAAGAATAGTAATAATAACAAGAGGGCAAGTAAGTGATAAGCTAATATACAAGATAATAATAATTGAGAGAATAGAAAAGTGAACATAAATGCAGTGTTAAAAACAACAGTGAAGTGACAGATATTATCCAGTAATTTGTAGCAGGTGATATACGAGACAACTGTGGAAGAAAATAATACGGAGTGTGTGTATCACAAATTAGAAAGAAAAATAGTAAAGCACTGGAAGCACTAGTGAATAGAAAGAAACACACACATGTGGGAATAATAACACTGAGCGAACACTGCACAGGCTTGAAAATCACTTGCACAAAGAGAGCGCTTTTGGCGCTAATGCCAGTGAGTGGAGGAGAGGGAGACTACTGCAGCCAGGAGTATCGCTAAGTACATGTCAAGCAACTGAAGAAATTATTATTATTATTATTATTATTATTATTATTATTATTATTATTATTATTATTATTATTATTATTATGGTGAAAGAGGGTGCGGTAGAATAGAAGTGGATGGAAGCTAGGTAATTGCAGGAGGAAAGAGGTGGGCTAGTGCATGGGTACAAGAATTATTGAGAATAGCAGTAGCTAAAGGAGATGAGGTGAGTTTTTCTTGAACAACTGGGTTATGACTGGAAGTGGCTCGAGTGAGGTAATTAAGATGGAGGGAGTACAGGTGGGTGAGAATTTTGGGAGAGGAATAATAACGTTGGAAATTGACCGAGGGGTTATCGTAAGGGAGATGGTAGGCAATACGAAGGGCATGTCTGTCAAGTCGAGTCAATTTAGCATACTCAGTGGGATGGGCGTCTATCCATGTCAAAGAAGCATATGTAGCAAGGGGATGAATAAAGGATTTATAGATGTTTAGCATTTGAGGAGGGAATAAACCCCACGTGGAACTGGTTAAGGAGCGAAGGACTCGAAAATGACGGTTTTCTTATGCATAGCTGTTAGGTGGTGATTCCAACGTAAGTTATTCTGAAATTGGATCCCAAGGTAGGTTAGTATGTTAGTTTCAATGAAAGGTATGTTATACATAGTTAGTCGGATTTCGTTATGTGTGGGGCAAATGAGGGATTTTTTCCGGAAGACAATGAATTGAGTTTTAGTGGGGTTGATGGAAATATGCCACGAGTTTAACCAGGATTCAAGGGAGGTGAGATATTGTTGCACTTTGGCTTGGATAGAGGTGTGGGTGCAACCAAGGGTGAGGAGGGCAAGGTCATCGGTGTATTGTTAGAGGCGAAGAGGAGGGTCTGGGTGGGGTATACCATACGTGTATAAGACACAGAGAAGTGGGGACAGTGGTGAGCCTTGAGCTAAGCTGGAAGTAATAGGAAAAGTGTAGGAGGGGGTACCATGGATTGTGATCGTGGCTTTCCGGGTTTTGAGGTAATTGAACAGTAGTCAAAGAATTGTGATAGGGAGGGGTAAGTGACTTAATTCATAAAAAAGACCAGGATGCCGAACCGAATCGAACACTTTATCTACATCTAAGCAGATTAAAGTGGCGGGACAGTGGGAATTTTTTTTTTTTTTGCTAGTTGTTTTACGTTGCACCAACACAGATAGGTCGGCGACAATGGGACAGGAAAGGGCTAGGAGTGGGAAGGAAGCGGCCGTGGCCTTAATTAAGGTACAGCCCCAGCATTTGCCTGGTGTGAAAATGGGAAACCACGGAAAACCATTTTCAGGGCTGCCGACAGTGGGGTTCGAACCTACTATCTCCCGAATACTGGATACTGGACAGTGGGATTTAAGATAGGTGGTGAGGGAGGCGGTAATGTGGAAAAGATGATCTTGAGTGGAATAGTGAGGTCGAAAACCAGCTTGGGAAGAGGGCAGGAGGTTCAAGGACTGTAAATAACGGGAGAGTCTTTTACAAAGTATTCCTTCAAAGATCTTGGAGAGGACAGATAAGAGAGATATTGGCCTGCAAGAATGAATATCGGAAGGTAGTTTATTAGGTTTGAGGAAAGGAGAATAATGGCATGACCCCAGTGTTCGGGGTACATGCCAGTGTATAACATAGTCTTATAGATAGAACATAGGATATGGATCAAGATCAAGGGTGCTTCTTGAATATGGCGATAGGTAATGCAGTCATGGCCAGGAGTGGTATTACGTTTGTGGCAGAGAAAGGAAAGAATTTTGGAGGGAGTGATGGTGGCGTTGAGAGGATGAGTAATAATCGACATCACGAAAATGAAGGAAGGAGGGTTATAAGTGAGGCTGAGTAGGATTACTGTGTTGGGAAATGCAAAGTTCATCAGGATGAGAGTAATGGGAGAGGAGAGAGGGAGAAAAATGTTTATAGTAGTAGTCAGCGAAAACGTCAGCTTCTTCTTTGTCAGTAAGGGGAGGGGTAGGTCCAGTGTGGAGAGGGTAAGTGGGGAGGGATTTTTGAGTTTTAGTAAGTTGTCAAAAAGTGGTCCAAAATTTACGAGGTTCATGAATGTTGTTAAGGTCAGAACAAGCTGTCGTCCAGTGTCGTTTCTTCATTGCTTTGATATAAGATCGAGCACGTCACATTAGTTGTCAATGTTCACAAAGTGTCGCAGGGTCTCGGGTTCAAGTATAGGATTTGAAGTAATCATGGGCCAGCTTAAGGAGAGATAAGCCTTTAGGTGGGATGGGTGGCTTGGAGGGATTATAAGAGTGGCAAGGAATGTGAAGGCGATCAGCTATGGTGATAGCGAGTTCTACGAGAGATATGAGGGAGGTAAGGTTAGGTAGGAAGGTAGGTGGAGGGGAGTCACGCAAGATATTAGTGATGGTAGCACGGTAATTAGACCAGTTAGTTTGGGAGAAACGTCGTGTAGAAGGGGGTCGAGGTGGGGAAGTGCGAGAAGAGTAAGATAGGGAAGGTATAGTTAGGAGAGCTGGAGCATGGTCGGAATTGATAGGAAGGAGTTGATCTACTTTGAGATTGGAGAAGGAGGGTGATACAATAAGGGCATCAGGGGTGGAATGGGAAATAGGGCGGGTGTGGAAGGGGAAGGGAATTTGAATGCCCCGGATATGTGAAAGTAATGGGGTAAAAGTACTATGTGAATGAATATTAATATCACCTACAAAAATATAGTTAGGAAAATGGGCAACTGAGTAGTGAAGAAGGTCAGTAGGAGGGGGAGTACGAGGAGGCAGGTATAGAGTAATAAAGGTAAGTGAGGAATTATTTGGAAAGAAAATTTCAATAATTAAATATTCTGAGAAGTTATTATTACAATTATAGAAATGCTGCCGAGTTGGAATGGTTTTCTTAATACCGATAGCTACACCCCCATGAGCCTCACCAAGATGATCAGCTCGGTAGAGGGTATAAAAAGAAAAACAAGGCTATTGGTTGGCAGTGAGCAACGTTTGATTCAAGATTAAAATGTCTGGGGCATACAGGTTAAGGGAAAAGTCCAGAAGCACATGACTGGTATTCAGAGATTGAATATTGACATAGTACAGTATATCTGTAACATTAACTATAAACGGGGACTGCATTCAGGGGAGAGAATGTAAAATTCATTTGATTCCCTGAGTATGCCATGTCCATGTGCGTGTTGAACACTAGTCGCGCTGCTTATGGACTTGGGGAAGGATATGGGGGCGGTAAAAGGGGAGAACGTTCTGGAGCACCATAGTCAAAAAACGTATGATGTTCTCAGAACATGGGGTGGGAAGGCTGGAGGAGGGGGCAGGGTTGGGAAGGTCTTGGAAAATAACAAGGACCACAAGTTCAGGTTTGGAAGGTTCTGGAGCGGGGCGGGCACGACACTTAAAAAGAAGGATGGGGTCCATATGCTAACCACTAACAGGCTGTGGATTTACAATGAACTGCAGTGAAGTGGTAGTAATTGCTTACCTTTTTAGTACTATTCTTGGGAATCTTTAAGGGTTTTAAGGATATTCTTTGGTTTAGCATGCAGATTCGTCATTTCTGCAATAGTAGCCTATTCTTCATGTTATGGCGTGTATCATTTCTAGTGTGGTTATGTTGTTATTCTGCTTGCTCTAAGCCAAAGAATGTGCCATCTGTGCTTTTTTTTTTTTTTTTAAAGCAAGTCACATGACCCTAGTGCTAGTTCAAGGTTCCTTCACCAGATGCACTAGAACAGTATACTCGTATATATCTCTGTGTCATTCCCTCTGGGAAGTTGGCCAACAGGATGACCTCATCGTTAGTAAATTTTATGCTGCAGAGGGTCTTTTGTCTTTCACCCATTGAATCTTTTTCAATTCTATTTAATTAATAGTCCTATTTCAATTCATCTAGCTGTCTACCAAGTCTATTTATGTACAATCAATATTTCCTTTTCATAATACATAGTTGATGTAGGCCTAAGTCATCTGCATTTTTTTTTAATGTTACATTAAAATATAGTACCAGTCTAGCATAGGGGCTAAAGGAAGGGAAATGCTGACAGAAAACCAAGGGAAGAAGGAGCTTTGTAAGGCATAGAAAAGCCAAATCTTTTTTGGGAAGATAACCCTGAATAATAAACCCTATTGACCAACCTGCATAAGCCGAAACATATCAAGAAGAAGAAGAAGAAGACCTATCAGGCTAAAAATCTGTATCTTGGACATTGACACATCACTGTCTCCTGAGGAGTGGTCTTCAACTGAGCATGGCAGAAAATTTTGCTATATGTATGCGCTATCCCACGTGATAACAAATCCACTGTTTGCTTAACATCAGTGGACCGCCGGATTCTGAGGAGTCCGCATCAACATGTTACAAGGATGAGTCGGAGCATCCTTAAATTAATGGATGTAAACCCACCATAATTCACTAAGATTTTCTGTGGTTTCATATTTTCACTTTAAACAAATGCTGAGATTGTAGATTCGAAAGCCACAACTATTATTTGTTTGTTTTCCTTAAATTGTATCCTAGTCTATTTTACAGCCTTGAAGTCTCTTTCCTATTCCATATACCTGAACATTTTATTTCAGATATTAGTTCCCAATTAAAAGGTAATCAGTTTTCACCCTATATCATATCTGAGAAGTTGTCTATCATATCTAGAATTACTTCTGATATGCTCTGCCTCACTCATTATTAATTTCATCAATTTATTTCTAACATTTCATTGACTGTATCTGTCATTCATGTTTTGATGTAACCTATACCAAATTTATATTATGATACTGTTTACAGTCCTCGCTATCTACTACTTCTGGATCAGAAGAAAATAAAGCTGTAACAGAAGGAATACGAGTATTGGGGGAATTGATCAGCCGAAAACAGACAAATCTATCAGCACTCGTGTCTATAGTGGAGGTCAATGTTGACACAGCCCTCATCAGCGAAGAGTTGCCTGGTAAAACTTGATGAAATAACTCCTCTATAAATTTTATTATATGGGTTGAAACTCAGCTCTTATCTATGGAAAATGTATAATATTTCTCTCTTTTCAGGTAATGGTTATCTCATAGCATTGATCTGTGTCATTCTCATCATTCTGTGTGCAGCAGGAATTGGAGGACTTTATTATTGGCATCATTATTCTAGACGACAACACGGAACAAGTGGCGGAGCCCTTGGAGGATCAGGACCAGGACCATGTCATCGCCATCATGATGATGAAAAGTCAAACAACCTCCAAAATGAAGAAAATTTAAGACGTTATGCCAATCCATTCAAGGATGAAGTCAGTCCAGGCTTGGCAACAAGCTTGGGAAGCATAAGAGCCTCCACTGCTAAACCTAGCACTGCAGAGAGTGCAGTTGATCTACAGACACCACGTGTGAGTGTTGTCAGACCACTTAGTAGTGGTGAATCACCTGCTGGAGAAATGCTAGAGATGCTTGCTGAACCTGAAGTTGCTCCAAGTAAGGTTGTGGCTAGTTCTAGTAGTGAGCCTGGTCTTCATCCCACTCATCGAAACAGTCAAATTCTGCTATTCAAGGCACAGAACCCAGATGTTAGAAAAAATACAGCTGCCTTTGATGATACGAGTGCGCACAAAGACTTTGCAAAACGCATTATTAATCTTAAAGTGCTTCCCCCAGTTCAAAGGACGTTACAGCCCTCCCAAGTAGATCGAGGGGGTGAAGTGCTAACCGTGATAGTATAAAGGCAAGACTGATACAATCACTAACATGTTACAGTTGCTATCCAAGCCAAACTTGCCTTGCATTATTGAAAAGTGACAATGAAACAAGAGTTATTTACAACATTTCTGTTGAATGTAAGTTGGGGAAAAGTGCAATCGTGCTAAACCTTTTTCAGTCTGAGTGTTTCTTTTTGTATAACTTCTATAAAACTGCTGTTTGCATTTATTTGACAAGACTTCTGTCATCGTTACAAGAAAGAAGAAACATTGTATCTGAATTTTGTGTTTATATCATCATTGCTTGGATCTACAAAACTGTTATTTAAGGAAATGTTATGAGCAAACGCAGATAGATTTAGGTAAAAAGTGACGGAAGGAGTGTCCTGTCTGGTCCTTACTGAAACAGGATTCTACAAAATATCAGTATTCATATTTTATCAATGCCCTGACATATTCTCACCTGAATAGAAATCAGTACCATGAATGAATGTTGGTGCATTTTTTAAATTTCGCTCTTGCTTACAAGATACAAAATAAACAGACAAATGTTCTTGACATTTCTATTCCGTTAGATATTGTGCCACATGGCTGTGGTAACTTGCATATTTATAACTGTTTATAAAAGAAACTAAACTTTGCACTTAACTGGAAGTATTATACTTTGTCATTTCCTGTACACACCACTGAGCTAAAGAGTTTCAAAACAAAATTGTTAAATGCTGTAAATTATTACAATTGCCCAACAACTCCACATCGTTGCCTTAAACCATTTTTTAAGTGAATGTTAATATTGCTAACTGTGTTATATATTTTTATAATATGAAGACCTTGTTATAAAGAGGTAGTCATTTCTGATTTGAGTACTCAATAATCAACATGTATTGTATGCAGTCCATAATTAGAGAATAGAATGAACATAATCTGGTCACAGATTTGGAAGTAACAAATCATGCACTGTACAGAATTATATTGTTTTCTAATATATTGTCCTTTCACCCATGGATACTGCCTATCTAAGATAGTAAAGGTATGCTCAGTTCACTTAGAATGACCTAGGTTCAATTCTCCATCAGGAAATCAAAAATTGTTTTTAAAAAAAGACCTCCACTTCTGGACCTGTGGGTTCTCAATAGCCTTCAACAGAAATGAATACCAGGTTAATAGCCAGTAGCAAAGGAACCCACTTATAGGGCTAACCACTCTAACCCTTTACCTTCCACTCTTCCAGAAGCCTGCAAGTCTTGCACAGAAAAGGCTTTGGCTTTTGCTCAGCAATTGATTATAACATTTTTAATTTGCTGACAATTATTTGTTGCAGTATAATCACTGCTAGCAGATTTCTTTGTTACACTGACGTAGATAAATCACTTGTCAACTTTGCACATAGAATTTGGGTGAAGGGGTTGGCAAAAGAAGTATTCAGTTATATTAGTTCACACTTCTCTCATCATTCTCTTCAGTTTTCTTTATCTCTTTTAGGTGTTACAGAAACAAATGACAGAATTATATTAAACTCTTGGCCTTGCAAAGAGTAAAAAGTGATCTTTACCTCTTAGATGGTATTTAAGTACAGACACTTGCATGAAGACCATAGTTCATGTTCATCAAAGAAGGGCAAACTAGAGTCAGTGTTATCTACTTATACTAGGTACCTTAATTAGTCTTCGATATTTTACATATTTTCAAGCTTGAAAGTTGTTGATAATATTGCTTACTTCAAATTACTTGTTATTGGTTCTTCAGTATGGCTCTACAGTATCTTACATTCATTGCTGTGAGTTGGAAAGAAACTGAATATACTGTACCTCATTAATTTGTTTCATGAAACCATATCCTTTCTTTTTTTTTTTTTTTTTAAAGTTTCATTTATGCATGAAATAAGAGAATTTTGATGAACATACACTTTTGGAAATATATAACACAAATATTTTTAAGTTTACAAAAGTTTCAAAATGTAGAATTCTTGTTGTATATCAAATGGCAGAAAGAAAATCCTAAAATTACAGAAATGAGCTCATTCAAGATCAAGATTAGTAAACAGTAGTATGAACTGTTGTGCAACTGAACTTTAAATACTATGGGCAGTGCAATGTTATTTCAGCATATCTATTCAGTGATTCATGTTTATTTCTCCACGGTAATTAAGGAGGGCTCATTGTATTGTGGTGTTTTGATGAAGTGTTTGAATTTATTGTGGAAATGACCAAAGCTCCTGAAATTCTATGATCTCTGCTTAAGAATTCTCCGTATGAACTCAGAATAGTTACCGATAATGGACGGTGAATAGGAAATATATCCATTTATATCATTCTGTCAAGTGATGTGTTATTCACTATGTGATATTACTGCTATTTTTATACTAATACATAGCAATTGATGTTAGTGTTTTATAAAATTTTATGAAGAAATGGATTCCTTCGTGAATGGAAACACCACTCTGATCATGTAACTGTTCTTATTGAGCAAATTAAAATAGATTATTATGGCAGAGTATTGATTACACCTTGCAATTTAATTAATATTTATTTAATTTGTTCCTGAAGTTCATCCTGCTGTATGTCTCACATATAGGAGATTAAATTTAAACATGATTTTCCTGAACTGCATTTCTCTTGTCAAGCTTCAGATGTTATGATGTCAGCACATCTGGTAGTTTTTCACTGTGAATTGCATGTTGGAATTTTAATTGTAAATATGTAAATACTACTTGCTCCTTTAGAGCCATTTGTTCTGGTTGTATATTGAATATATTATTTATGGTTTCTGCTACTGTTCACATAGAAGTCTCTTTCATAAAGAAGCCTTTAGAATTCATTCCTTACATGTTCAATTCATACATTATTTGGAATAAATAATTATCCACTAGGTATGCAATTTTAGATGTCTTGTGTTTAGAGATTCAGTTCTGGAGTACCACAACTATCAAATTTCATTTCAAGTAATAAAAAATGAAAAGCAAATTTTGTGAATTGGGTTCTTAGATGAGGTAAGTGTACTTAGTGATGTGTGACTCAGTAGATGTGGTTGTGATTTGTACATGGTTAACAGTTTCCCTGAAATGTACCTGCTTTTCAAACCTAAATATATATATGATACGATATAGTGCTATATTGGCAAAACATATGATTTTCAATAATATCTTTCACTGTGCCTCAAAACCTAAGCAATTCATTCAGTCATAATTAATTATATTAATTGTGGAAACAAGTTAAACAACAGAATACATTTTATAGATATACTGTACTTTAACCCGGCAGGACGTGCACTCTTTGTCGAGATGCAAAGATACGCGATGGGTGAATATTGCCCATAATAAAAAATCCACCTTAATTCTAAACTGTAATAATTGGAAACCATGTAAATGATGATAAATTAATGTACTAAATCAGTTGAAATAATTCTGGAATAATTATAGCAATATGCAACTTGTGATAACAAGAATGGACATTGATATGTTCATGTTCTCAGTATGCTTACACAGACAGTGGCATCAGTCAGTTGTTTATATTAGATCGTTTATATAAGACACATTTTTTTGTGTCAAAAGAGTCACATACGATAAACGCCCATTGGATACAGAGGGAAGAGCAGAGGGTAAGAACTGTAGAGGATGGTCGAAGATCAGACTTCATCGCATTTCACTTCTGGTCGCTCATTCACTTGTTCCACAGTCTCCACACCGGCTACTTCCATAGTCTTCGCACCTTCCTGTTTGACATTTTCCGAGGAATGTACTGATACGATATAGATTATACGATATACATTATCAGTATTTTACTTCTCGATGCCAAATGTTTCTCTGTGAGTTCCAAGAACAGCTTTTTCAAAAAATTTTGACGGACTGTAGGTTGTCTTCAGATTGTTTACTTTATAGGTGACTTAAACATTGATAGCAGCGATGTTCAGAATGCCAAAAAATATTGTTAGCAGCCATTGAGACGGTGTGTCACATATTTCGTCAACCGTGTTATACAACCCCTTTAGTACAACTGTACATTGCCTTCATTTCTGGCTTCTTCTTGGCACCAAATTCTTCATCAATATCTGCATCGCGATGCATAGCGAACACTAGGAGAAACAATAACCACAACACCTACACTTTCAGTCACCATTCTCTTGTTCACTTTCCAAATCATGATCACTTTCTTCAACACTGTCACTTTCGGACTCATCACTAGCCTCAATGCCACTGTCTTCCTAGGGAACATCTAACAGGTTTTTAATTTCCTTCTGCATCAGAGAGCAATATATCATCAATTTGTGAAATTCACTAAAATTTTGCATAAACTTGCCAAAAGTATGCACACATACTATAAATTACACTTGTCTAATAATAATTACTGCACTGTTCATCTGTAAAAATGAAGAAGTTAACAATAAACAACAATGGCATTCTGAAATGGATAAGTGCGTGCACAGGTGAAATTTACCTAGTCGATGTTTCTCTCACACTATGAGCGTAACTAACATAGCTATGCAACTGAGTCAAGGTCAAGACATTTGGAAGAGTTCACTAGAAAGGTACTGAGAGGGGAGGTCTGAAGAGCATGCGAGAAATAACTGAAATATACATTTTAAATTTGCTTGAGTAATTTTTACACATGCGCGCGTCCTTACGGGTTAAAAAAGAAAAATTCTTCGCAAATGATATTTTCAGAATTTCCAAGATGAAACATGATTGGTTTCTGATAAATATGACTTCTGAAAACAAATGTGGTAATGAACTCAGGAAATAATGCTATGAATTCTTCTTTGAGCCTCTCAGCTGTGAAGCCTGTTTAATTCAACCTTGCAGGGAGGCTCACTTATTTGATGATAAATTGTGTAAAGCACTTCTTGGGACCAGTTCCAGCATGGAGGCCACTCATTATCTGCAGAACCAGAGAGCTTCCTGAAGTAAAACATACATTCTATTAGAACAGGATAAGGTATAGACACATCAGCAGCCGCTTATATCTTTCTCTGATATTTGATATTCATTGCTGAGTTGACAGTACACTTACTGCTTGCTTACTTCCTCTGGTGTAAAGTCACAGGTAAAATCCATGTTGGTACTGAGAAACATTCCCAATTTTTCTTACCCTCGAGTCCATTCTTTACATTATTACTCATGCTGATGGCAGTTATGTTGAAAGTGCTTGTATGATTGTATGTTCACTCATTATTTTCTGCCAGCTTGTCTCCATTATTATGGGTTCTATCAGTCCTGAAATAAAATTAAAATGTCTTCCTTCTTGTGAACATTCATTTTTGAAAGACAGTAATTTGTTATCCAATAATAAAACATGAAATATCTGATTATGTGTAATGTGAGATAAAGTAAATTTCACTGTTGAGTATGGCATAAGATAGTATATTTCCTTCCTAAAATTTAGGACTGATATTTTTTTCCAATACCATTTGTTAGGATGCTGTACTATAACTAAGATAATGTGCCAACAAAGTTGAAATACTGGAAATACTGTGTATATTTTTTCATAAATTATTGGTGTTGACGGCTGTTAGATAAATTTAAAGCAACTTGATATTACAGGGTGAGTGTGACCAGAGAGATATATATGTCTGAGATGGATCATTGTTAAATAAATTACGTTGTGATGTTCATTATCCATACAGATTCCTCAGAGAGTTTTATAAAATCTATATGTATATACATATATCTATATATATATATATTTTGATGTCAAATCTTTCAATAATATGGGAGCTAAATGAAGAAAGTGCTGCTTCATTTTCGATGTTATGAAATGCACCCTCATCAGTGCGATGTGAAATAAAAATATCTCAAATTTACAACAGGCACTTCTAACATAGTTTTATTTTATACATTTTCCTGTGTGATTAAATTCTGGAGATAGTTGCTGCAATATTACTAGCAATGATAACAATAGGATTTTAAGCTTTAAATGTTGATTACCAGGTATGCCAGGTACATATGTATATATTTCCTTTAATAATCCCTCATTTCCATTAAGATTTTATTAACAGCATAAGGTGTAATCAATTATAGAGCCATTGTCATCCCATCTCCGCTCCCTCCCCTCGAAAAGAAAACATGACATGTAATTTATGGTTCCGGTATGATATATACAGGAGAACCCAGGTTAACCAAGACTGCTATAACTTACTATGCTTATGGGGAGCTGTCCTATATCAATTAAATCACAACATGAAAATTTAAAGAAATCCCAATTCATAAAATAACTTTACAATCTTCATAAGAGATGAATAAATAAAGAATATTTCAAGAGTATAGATACAAAAGGGATATTACCCAATTTTTTAAAATGCAAGGTTTGCAATAGTAACATATTGGAGAAGTAAAACTTTATCATCTACATCTTGCATTTTGCATCATAAATGTCACTGTCCCTACCAAATAAGATACAGTACTAAATACTGTTTGTTCTCAAGGAGGACACTATTCATAATGCAGTGTACTCCAAAAGGTACATTTTTCATGCCACCAATAGAAAGGCCGTAGTGTGATGTGAACACTACTATGGCTAACTGTATGAGGTAACTGAGGTCATGGTTAGTCTTAAAACTGTGTAATGAGTGTAAGAATTCAATATATGCTATGTGAAAATGATGAAAATTGGAAGAACATCCAACATCTACAACTAAGGTAGGCAAACATTTTTTCTAAAAAACATTTTTATTTACAGTCAATATCACACATACTCATATACACAGATAGGTAGTAAGAGATACAGTGTGAATCCCACATAAGGTGAACTTATGTATGTGAGCTTCATAAGTACAGTAGCTAGATCAAGCGATTCCAACTGAGGTGCTCCCACGGCCCCGGCCGGCCCCGTCAGCAGCCCCGGTGCTGTACTATAGCACCGTTGAGGTGGTGGGGGAAGAAGGGGAAGTGACAGAGGCAGAACCACAGGTCGTCAAGTCAGCGCGCAGCTAACGAAAACAATATTATTTATGAAAGTTCTGTGAACACATAAACACACAATTTATTCTGTACATACTTTGCGTTTCCCTTAATGTATATTTAGCGTTTAAGTCAATTGCTGACATCGTTTTGCGGTAACTAATTTACCAATAATGGGTACAATCGATTTGGCAGTAGAAATTATAAGTACAGCCTCTAAGTCCGCATCAGACAGAGAAGTCCTAGTTCTCCATTAATTTAAATTCAGAATTGAAAACATCTGTTTTTTTTTTTCAGAGCAACAATAGCCCATAACGTGCTCGAACTCCGCCTTCTAAAGTATTGGGTTCAAGTATCTGTGGGACAGGGAGATAAAATAATTAAAATAATTATCTTTGTGGGCTCTTTTTCGCAATAGGTCTTATGGCGATGATGGGATAGGAAAACGCTATGAATGGGAAGGAAGTGGCCGTGGCCTTAATTAAGGAACAGCCCCAGCATTTTCTTGGTTTGAAAAAGGGAAACCATGGAAAACCATCTTCAGCGCTGCCGACAGTGAGGTTCGAACCCAACATCTCCCGGATGCAAGCTTACAGCTGAGCGCCCCTAACCGCGCCGCCAACTCGCCCGGTGTTTTTTCTTAGCAGCACATCAAAGTCTAATTCTAAACAGTTCTTAATAATACAAAACCAAAAACGAAAACAAATCTCCTAAATTGCATGTAAAACAATTCCTTATAGTAAGTTATTACGTGTATCTGAAGAACTTAGCAATTCCGATTTTAACTTAGCAATTTGTTCAGTTCTTGCTGCGCCAACAATGTAATCATAGGTGGAAACATGTTTATTGTGGTAGTGTCGTCGCATGGTTGAAGACTTTACGCTTAAAATGACATGACAAATTAAACAGTGAGCTTTCCCTTCGGTATTGAGAACAAAATATGAATCCACCCATGAAGGATTAAACGACATTTTTGACAAAGGTGAAACCAACTGCTCCACTGTCTGTTCTATCGAATAGATTCTACTGAGAATGACACACACAGAGAGAGAATGAGAATGAATGTACTGTCTCTTACGCACACATGCACCGACCACTGCGCGGGCTAGGTGGGGAAGGAGGGGAACGGTGCTGCTGAGTGCAGCTCTGGTGCGCCCCAGCACTAAGTGCTCGAGTTGGAAAGGCCTGAGCTAGATTATTTACAGCATGGCATACAGTGAATAGTAATTACTCCATTAGTATTTTGGTGATTTTGTAACAATTTTTATGGTCTGTTTTCCTGCATATGGCATAATAAGAAGGAAGCTGGAAGTGAAGGGCTTGGGGTAAAGGAGAAGATGGGTTTCGTTGTAGAAAGGAATAGTGAGCAAGATGGTTTAAATATGCTAGTGGAAATTTATAAGTTCATTTACTTTGTCATAGTTGTTAAGAAGCCATTTGACTAATCTTTTCTTCAGGGTATGCTGGTTGCTACCAGTCACATCCACAAGTGTATATATCCGTGGGCCTAAACAACTTAGATTTCTTTGTCTAAGTAATGTGTTCGGGTGTGGAATACTTATATTCCATTACCGAAAAAATGGCCGCTGGTATTATTTCATGCAGCTACCAGTTTGTGTTTAATCAGTCAATCAGTCACTACTGATCTGCATTTAGGGCAGTCGCCTAGCCTTTTCTTAAATGATTGCAAAGAAATTGGAAATTTATAGAACATCTCACTTGGTAAGTTATTCCAATCCCTAAATCTCCTTCCTACAAATGATTATTTGCCCCAATTTGTCCTATTGAATACCAACTTTATCTTCATATTGTGATCTTTCCTACTTTTAAAGACACCACTCAAACTTATTCACCTACTGATGTCATTCCACGCCATCTCTACACTGACAGCTCGGAACATACCACTTAGTTGAGCAGCAGGTTGTGGTATGGGACTTCACACTACCATAAACTCCCCCAAATTTCTACAATTTAAAACTACAACTTAATGGGCAAGCAGGTTTGAAAACAGATATTCCTGACAATTTTACGGAACTTTATTTGAATTAATTTTTTGAATGACTTTTATATTTTTTAAGAAAATAAATTTTCTATTATGTCTTTATTTCTTGTTTATGTGCACAAGTTGTTAGAACACTGTGGAGAAAGCAAGGTTGTCTAAGACAATGAAAGAGTTACGCCAGTAGGCATTGTCAAAGAATTAAGCCCGATGGCATTTATACTACTTAAATCAAATGCTATTTATATGACTAATTGACAAATTTATTAGCATTAAATTAAATTCTTTGTAATGTAAACTCGTGCCCTCATTCCAAGGTGGTGCAGCTCTTTTCAGGCACCCCCTCCCATGGAGGTGAGCTGCATGTACCATTTTAACCACATACCAGCCCTCCTGCCATTCTTCAATTTCTCAGTACCAGGAATCGTTCTTGTCTACAAAAAACAAAAATGGATAAAATAAGGAATGTAGATATCCGACAACAGCTTGGATTGGAAGGAGGAAAATATTCAAGGATTTGAGGCATATAAACTGCAGGTGAATCAGAAGCTCAAGGAAACTAGACCAGAAGTTTCTAACACTAAAGCAGAGTGTGCACGCAGATTTAAGGGTGTCTGTAATGACATAATTCAAGTTGACTTAGGAATCAGACAGAAGATTAGCCTTGTGCAGGAAGAAATTATGGACAATTTCATGAAATTAAGACTTTGTTGGAAGAGAATAAGGAAAAAGTAGAAAGGAATAATAATAAAGTGTAACCTCTGAAGGAACAATTCAGTGAGAATAAATATTAATGAAACAGAAACCCTAACACACAATTATTATTACATAAAATAAATTTCATTGTGCTAAGCCTGTATTGTAAGTATCACCTTAGCAATCCCCATCACGTATTCCCACTTTACAATTCAATTTGTGACTTTTTTTAGACTACATTAAAATCGATACATGCTTCATCCCTAGCAGGAGATAGTGGGTTCGAACCTCATTGTTGGCAGCCCTGAAGATGGTTTTCCATAGAAGAAGAACTCTGCTGGTATTTGAAGGTGTTCAAGGCAAATGTTGGGGTTGTAACTTAATTACGGACACAGGCGCTTCCTTCCTGTTCCTAGCCCTTTCCTATCCTATCGTCACCATAGTACCTATTTGTGTCACGCACGATGTAAAGCAAATTATAAAAATTAAAATACTTATTCCAGTTCTGTCCTGAAGCGTAGTGTAAATTTGAGACTTCTGTTCTTTTGCAGAAGAGATTTAAGTTTTTATGCATGTGTAGGGTCAGTGACCACACAAATAGCTGTCATGTTTGCTTTGCTTGGAGAGTTCATATGTTGGAAACATCAGTTGCTTCTTGTACATGACTTTCAGCATGTAATTCTGGCATGTATTTACCTGAGCCAAGTGTGAATCAAGTATTCAACCCCAACCATTAATTCCATATTGCAGTTGGGACTGAACCAAGGCAAAGTATACAGACCAAGTCAGATTAGAAGAGATTAGGGCATTAGAACAGTGGATACAGGAAAACATCAAAGAAGCAAAGTAAAGTGTACAGGATTATACTTGCTCTTTCCCCATGAAATAGATTGAAAAATGAAAGGAGTACCAACTAACGACATGCAAAATATTAATACTGCATTTTATACCTCTCAATGAAAACAGCAATTGCATTGTAGGTTCACTTTAGGCACAACATTAGTAGTGATAATATTATGTGATGTCACTCAGCATAAGTTTTTATGTACTGAGCAAGTTGACTATCTGGTTTGGGTCATGTAGTTATGAGCTACAATATGGGAGATGGTGGGTTTCAACCCCACTGTTGGTAGCCATGAAGATGGTTTACTGTAGTTTCCCATTTTCACACCAGGCAAATGCTGGGACTGTACCATAATTAAGATCATGGTTGCATCCTTCATAGTATTAGCCCTGTCCTACTGCCATAAGATCTGTCATTGTCAGTCCGATAAGCCAATAGTGAAAAAAAAAAAAAAAAAAAAAAAAAATTCAGCCAAGGTAAAGCCAGACTATCCTTCATGTAATCATTCAAAAGAAGCTTCCCATGGCAAATAAAATGATCTCTATCATAGAGTTGTGAAAGAAGAAATGAGAGTGGGGAAAATGAAAAAAACATTAAAGGAGATAAGAGATACGGGAGTAAAAAATGTGTGGAAATTAAGACAAGAATGTACTGAAAGAATTTCTGGAGAGACTGAAACAACAAATTCCAGTTACTGAAGCAGGAAATGTGGAAGATGAACGGTCCAATTTCAAAAGGGCTTTTGTAAGTGCAGAGTGTGCCTGTGGTAGAGCACTGACAAGAATGAAAGAAAAGGAGACACCTTGGTAGAATGAGAAGGTAAGAGAAGCAATGAAAGAAAGGAAGGAAACATGGCCAAAATGGAATGGAGATAAAAGAAATAAGGATCTTGATATTAAAAGGAAATGAAAATGGGGAAGGCACCAGGAATATATTGTACCGGGAACACCGATACGACAGAAGTTCGAAGTATGTTTGTTGAACTTCGCGCGAGATGGAAGGTAGGCAGCCCGCCGAACGCAGTGACGTACCCAGCGAGTGACGTGGCCGCAGTAAGCCAGCTCTCCGCTACCATATATGGTAATGATCCAGCTCGTCCTCAAAAGTACATCTTTGAGCTAATTTATCGCTATTTTGACACTGCCATCTTAAAGGCCCTTACAATAGACATCATCTGTTCAGATTTCAAGAAAATCCACCGAGTATTATAGAAGTTATAAGGGTAGATAGTACCCGAGTTCTAGACACTTCCATGCGAACGTGTATAAAAGGAAGACCACCCGACCTACGAATTCAGTGTCTGTCACTCCGCCGTCTCTGTGACACGGGTGACAAGAGAAGTCTTGTGTGTGTCGAACTTCTAGTCGACAGTCTGCGATATCCAAGTTCGGTATTTCTCTAAGTGTTGTATCAGGACTTTGCCATATTCTTGAAGTGCCTGAATGGGACTTTGTTTTCTGCGAGCATCGTATTGTAACTTTGTCATTTTGACACATTGGGACTTTGTTTTTTTGTCGTGTGTCGTGATTGGACTTTGTTTTTTTTCTTAAAGTGCCATATAAGAACTTTGTTTTTTTTTTCTGAAACGTCTCATTGGAACTTAGTTATTTTCGCCGAGTGTCGCGATAAGACTTTATTATTTTCTTAAGGTGACATACTGGAACATTGTCACGGAACTTTATTTTCTTCGAGTGTCGTGTTGGGACTTTAACATTTCTACACATTGGAACTTTGTTTTTTTCCTAAGTGCCACATAAGGACTTACTTATTCGACGACGATTGAATTTTCACGTGTGTTGTGTATCACATTGAACTTACGCGAACTTATATTTTTGAATCAATTTCTGGAACATTGAACTTAGGGGACATTAAACATTACGTTTAATTGTGAAATATGCAATGCTTTCCAAGTGCTGCACGGGGACTTATGTTTTGATTCTTAAGGACTGTGACAATTCGGAATACGCATATCGCATTTCCAGAAAGCCTAGAACTTTCCAGTATTTTGAGTGATCCATAATTTATGAAGTCAGACTTTTTCTTTCAAATATTACTTTCTTTAATGGCTATTCACTTCGCTTATTAATGCAACAGGACAGTTTCCGAGTGCTACTTATTCAGTTCATTGCCTTCAGAACTGTGCATTTAGGACTGCAGTAACAGTAATCCTCTAGAACATCCTGACTTACAGTGAGCTTGCCTTATGAACTTGCATTTCTACCAGTACTTGTTCTTCGAGTGATTATTCTAGAACGTTTTTGCAGTAATCATAATTAAAAAGGTCATATCTGTTCAGACAGTGCCCTGAATGTGTGGAGTGCCGTACAGGAAATTCAGGTGTGAATTACGTCTCGAATCGAACCCAGGAGCACGTACCAATCTTCGAGACTTCCAGAACGTCGAGACACTTCCAGAACCTCCAGACGTTCCAGAATTCCTCATCCGAGCAGGTGTGGTCCCTGCCCGGTCGATGTCCAGCACCATCCCAGGACTTGGAGGTACCAACCAGCCACGACATTTCCACGCTGCTGTATGAAGGTGATATGAACTTGCTTTTGATAATCAATAAACTCAATTTATCAAAATAATCTCTCAATTTGATAACTATACCCCTCTCTGTACCAGCTCCAATTATAAAGCCACAACAGAGATTAAGCCTCATGCTCGTTCATTTAATATCAAGCGCCTTAAAGATATGAACACATTTTTACGGGTACAGAGAGGAGGTAGTATACGTGGCGCCCACCTTTAGGGGCCAGATTTCATTGGAGCTTAACATGAAAGACTTACATACAGCTCAAACTATGGTGACTAAATTCAATCAGAATAGGAGTGTTTTCGAATTTCAGTGGACACTAACTTAACTGAAGTATAAGTGCATAATTTAAGTGATTTGGTAGAGGTGATTTGCAAAGACTTGGTTTAATTAATGTGTGTTGAAACATTGGCACTAGGACTTAAAACTTTGAACTTTTGACTGAATGCCAGTTTCGAAAATCTTTCAATTTTTTTTGAAGTGTGTCAATCATTATTTCTGTACTTGGTACTAGCGTTATATATTTTAATAAAATGGAGGAGATTATGGCAGCGATTGAAGCCCTTAGGCTCAGTATGAAAGTAGCAACTGAAAACTTAGAACACCGACTTACTGAGTCCAGCTCTAATCTTGAACGTCAGCTTAATGAATCTAGTTCTAATCTCGAACACAGATTTAATGAGTCATTGAGAGAACAATTAAATGAGTCTAATTCTAATCTCGAACATCGGCTTAATGAATCTAGTTCTAACCTTGAACGTCAACTTAGGGAATCCGTAGTTCAAATTAATGCTGAAGTAGATAAGAAGTTTGTAGAAGCGAATGCCAACCTAGAACAAAGGCTTACTCAGGCTGGTGCTCGCATTGAACAAAAATTTAAAGAGTCCAACGCTAGGGTAGATGAAAAATTTTCCGAAATCAATGACCAATTGAAAAGTAACATGGAGGTCATGAAAGAAGAAATTAAAACCCAAGTTGTAGCTCTTCTTAAAGATGACTTCAAAGCCATTCTCCCCACTTCTCAGGCAATTGCTAAAGAGATGGAAGGCTTAAAAACTCAGTTACAGGAATCACATTCACAATTATCTTTAGCCCAGGTTAAAATAGCCTCTATTCAGGAGAACCTTAGAGATACGCTTAAAAATGACATTCAAAGAGTAAGCAATGAAGTCAGTCTTATAAAGAGTAAACAGGGAGAGTTTGATAAAAAATTTACATCTCAATTAGATACTACACACACTCAGGTTACGCGTATATGTCGAGACGTATCCGAATTAAAAAAGGATCTCCAAGAAGAAGTTAAGGTAGTAGAAGATACTATTAAACAACAGGTGAAGGATGTTAAAACAGAACTACAAGAACAGATAGAAACCCTTGGTAGTAACGTCTCTAATTTAGAACTGAAGGATACTCCCTTATTTTCTTCTAGTCTATTAAAAACTAATGAAAACGCAAACATTACTACTATCATCCGAATGACCGATGAAAAACCTGCTAAATTCTCTGGGAAGGAGGAATACACCGCTAGGGAACTTTTACTCAACATTGAAGAATATTTTCAAGAAAATAAAATCAGTCCTGATCGACAGCTTCGTGTCGTTTCCAAGTTACTAGAGGGACGCGCTCTATCATGGTTTTCCGCTTTTAAATATTGCTTTAACACTTATTCTGAATTCAAGGAAGCTCTATTGAAGCGTTTTTGGAATTCAGAGACGCAACATTTAATTAAGTTGCAGTTATATGCTAAGAAGTACAATACTTCTATAAACACATCCCGTTACTCAGATTATTTTATCGGGCAACTTAAGAAGATGCAATTTTTGGATCCACCATTGCCTGAGCAAGAGCTGATCCAGGCGATCACATTGCAATTCCCAGCCCAAGTTCAGGAGATTTTGGTAGCTGCTAACATACAATCTTTAGAACAAATGGATGGGATACTTCGTAGATTGGACACAGCCCAGGCTCAATGTTTACCGAAAGGGAGTAAGACTAAAGAAATGACTACCAGTCCTGTCGCTATTGTGACACAAGGACGTCCAGATCCGGAAGTACCAGAGGAACGGCCTATATCACGAAACACACCTACCCGATATCGAGGGTATAAAGGACGGCCGGACCGAGGGAAAGCGCCATACCAAAATAGATTAACATGAAAAAAGCCAACAGAGGCCCAACAAGTAGAGGATAGGGTTTGTTATCGAGATGAATTGAATAGACGATGGCGAGATACTCAAGAGTACTTGAAAGAAGAGCGAAAGGGCGAGGATCAAGAAGGAGCCGCCTCGCTAGAGTATCAGCAAGCCGCTGGTAGGAAAAACGAAACGCCTGCCCCGAACCCTAACACAACGGGTGCAAAAAAAAAAACTCCAATGTTTTCTTAAGAAGATTGCCTGAAAATGGAAGGAGGGAAGAGCTGCTCTGCATAACTCAGGTACATTATTGGCACGTACAGGACTCGGAACTACTCCATGAAAACATGACACCGTCTAGGCCAAGAATCCAACGTAGCTTGCCAGTAATCAAAATTAGGGTTGGCAATATTAAAGTTATGTCATTGGTAGATTCAGGAGCTCAAGCCTCGCTTATTTCAGCCAGACTATTAGAAGCCATAAAGGAGAGACGTGATGTACTTGTGATGCCTGTTTCCCAACTTAGGATCAAAGGGATTGTTCCAGATAAGTGCATTAAATGTAAACTACAAGCGTTTATGGAATTCGTCGTGGGACATGTTCAATTTGAGCATGTTTTTCTAGTAATCTCTCAGATGAAATTCAATGTTATCCTTGGATCGGATTTTCTCATCAAATATGGAGGAGTGATTGATTACACAGCAAATGTCATTACATTTTATAACGTTGACCCTGTAGAATTACAGCTGATCGAAGGAGACGACGGTCGGATACAAGGGATAGATACCCCGCAAGAAGAATTCGATGGTGGAAATAGCGATGCTGCACCAGTCGAAGATGAAGAGGGTGATCCCGAAGAAGTGGGACCCGTCGAAGATGTACCCCTAATAGATGAGATGTACGACGACGGTCCAGACTATGTCAGCTCCGTAATCAGTGTGATTGAAGACCCAGTGGCCAACAAAGACGTTGCGGATTCAGTCAAGGAAATCTTCGAAACTTATCCAGACGTGTTCAATGATAAACCCGGAGAGATCCGAGATTTTAAATATCATTTAGATGTCAAGGATACTTCCACTTATAAAAGACGTCCCTCTTCCATAGTATGGAGATACAGAGCATTTGCAAGAACACATATTATGGAACCACCACAGGAATATATAATGCTTCTAGCCTAAAAACATACTTCGAGAGAGAAGCCTAAAGAAAATCCTTGTCGAATTTTCTTTGCCCTAAGAGGGGGGGACATGTACCGGGAACACCGCTACGACAGAAGTTCGAAGTATGTTTGTTGAACTTCGCGCGAGATGGTTGGTAGGCAGCCCGCCGAACGCAGTGACGTACCCAGCGAGTGACGTGGCCGCAGTAAGCCAGCTCTCCGCTACCATATATGGTAATGATCCAGCTCGTCCTCAAAAGTACATCTTTGAGCTAATTTATCGCTATTTTGACACTGCCATCTTAAAGGCCCTTACAATAGACATCATCTGTTCAGATTTCAAGAAAATCCACCGAGTATTATAGAAGTTATAAGGGTAGATAGTACCCGAGTTCTAGACACTTCCATGCGAACGTGTATAAAAGGAAGACCACCCGACCTACGAATTCAGTGTCTGTCACTCCGCCGTCTCTGTGACACGGGTGACAAGAGAAGTCTTGTGTGTGTCGAACTTCTAGTCGACAGTCTGCGATATCCAAGTTCGGTATTTCTCTAAGTGTTGTATCAGGACTTTGCCATATTCTTGAAGTGCCTGAATGGGACTTTGTTTTCTGCGAGCATCGTATTGTAACTTTGTTTTTTTGTCGTGTGTCGTGATTGGACTTTGTTTTTTTCTTAAAGTGCCACATAAGGACTTACTTATTCGACGACGATTGAATTTTCACGTGTGTTGTGTATCACATTGAACTTACGCGAACTTATATTTTTGAATCAATTTCTGGAACATTGAACTTAGGGGACATTAAACATTACGTTTAATTGTGAAATATGCAATGCTTTCCAAGTGCTGCACGGGGACTTATGTTTTGATTCTTAAAGACTGTGACAATTCGGAATACGCATATCGCATTTCCAGAAAGCCTAGAACTTTCCAGTATTTTGAGTGATCCATAATTTATGAAGTCAGACTTTTTCTTTCAAATATTACTTTCTTTAATGGCTATTCACTTCGCTTAGTAATGCAACAGGACAGTTTCCGAGTGCTACTTATTCAGTTCATTGCCTTCAGAACTGTGCATTTAGGACTGCAGTAACAGTAATCCTCTAGAACATCCTGACTTACAGTGAGCTTGCCTTATGAACTTGCATTTCTACCAGTACTTGTTCTTCGAGTGATTATTCTAGAACGTTTTTGCAGTAATCATAATTAAAAAAGGTCATATCTGTTCAGACAGTGCCCTGAATGTGTGGAGTGCCGTACAGGAAATTCAGGTGTGAATTACGTCTCGAATCGAACCCAGGAGCACGTACCAATCTTCGAGACTTCCAGAACGTCGAGACACTTCCAGAACCTCCAGACGTTCCAGAATTCCTCATCCGAGCAGGTGTGGTCCCTGCCCGGTCGATGTCCAGCACCATCCCAGGACTTGGAGGTACCAACCAGCCACGACATTTCCACGCTGCTGTATGAAGGTGATATGAACTTGCTTTTGATGATCAATAAACTCAATTTATCAAAATAATCTCTCAATTTGATAACTATACCCCTCTCTGTACCAGCTCCAATGATAAAGCCACAACAGAGATTAAGCCTCATGCTCGTTCATTTAATATCAAGCGCCTTAAAGATATGAACACATTTTTACGGGTACAATATGAAACTAGCAAGATACCCGTGCTTCGCTACGGTATTTTACTGAAATTTATAATTGAATGCTTAACGTTTTATATATAATCCGCCGAAATTCTCGATCTAACTTGCTTTCTGAGAGATTACGGCAAAGTTCCTCCCATATTTCAATCTTTCTTTCCAGCAATCGATTTCGTACTTCCCGGGCTAGGTCCAGGTATTCCACCTGGTCAGTTGGTTCCCTAAATCTTTGCCATCCTTGCCTGTAAGCATTTTTAATATGTATCAAATCCTTGAGGAGATCCGGCATGGTGTCGTCTTGGGTGCCTTGGTGGTACTGAACCCCCGGCCGGACTGCAATCGTAGTCATTACTCGGCCAGGACCCATTTCCAGCGCGGTCCGCACATTTTGACGACGGTCCAGAACATTATTATTATTATTATTATTATTATTATTATTATTATTATTATTATTAGGGTGGGTGATATTACTTGAATTTATATTATTATTATTATTATTATTATTATTATTATTATTATTGATGGTCTGTAACCCCCAGCAAGATGCAAGACCGCTACTTGGCAGTAAACTACATCCTCTGCCATTGTCATTGCTGACAATGTGACCAGCACCATCGTCGCGCGAAGACAAGTGCGCGAGATTTCTGGCGACACGAATGATATACTTCCGCGAATTATTGACCTTATTATAGAGGTGAACAATTGCACGATCAATATCATTCATATCGTTTATTTCAAATGTCTTGAAATTTTTATTTATATGCCAGGAGAATCTACTGTGATCTAAATTTATGTACTTCAAAGGAAAGATGGTTCTTGGAAACGAACCCAGGAAAGATTTAAAATGATCAGTTTATGATCAGAATAAGTACATTATGAACAGTAAAATCAAATGGTCTCAACTCCTTTTTCACCCCACTGTCATTAAGTATATTTACCCCCTACCCCCCTCCAAAAAAAAAAATAGAAGGCGTGTTTCCGTATGTTTAAAGGAGAGATAGATAAGGAATGGGTGAGCCCTGCCTTCGCAGAGCTCCACACGTAGGTCTATGAAGACCCTTTGTGTCCGTTTAAAGGAGATTCCAAATGCCGATGTTCACGTCTGTTACCTTCAGTTCTGGGATATAAGTATCCCCATGAAAAGAATACACTTTTTTCACTTCCTTTCACCCCCCCCCCTTAAGTGATTTTCCCGTTAAAAAGACTTATCTCTTTAATAGTAAAGGATCTTCTAAATGCCAATTATCACGACTCTAACATCTTCAGTTTTTGAGATATGTGTCCACATAAAAGGAATTCAACTCCTTTTCATCCCCGCCCCCTGAACTGATTTCCCCAAAAACGCTTTTTTCTTTGTTTTTAAAGGAGATCCAAATATCAATTTGTATGTGCGTAACAATATTAGTTTTTATTACATTTAAGTATCCTCATACAATTAATTCAATTAATTTTTCAATCTTTCGCCTCTTGCCCCCTCCCCACTTCATTGGATTTTCCGAGAATAGGTGTTTGTTTAATTTTAAAGCAGATTCCAAATACCAATTTTCACGTCTGTAAAATAATTCGTTTTTGAGATAATAGTATCCTCATACAAATAATTCAACTAATTTTTCTATTTCTCTCCTCCCTTTAGGTGGATTTCCGAAAACAAAAAAATTCGTATTCCTTTATTTTTAAAGGAAATTCGAACTGATTTCCAAATATCAATTTTTATGTCTGTAACAACATTAGTTTTTATTACATTTAAGTATCCTCATACAATTAATTCAATTAATTTTTCAATCTTTCACCTCTTCCCCCGCCTCCCTCTTCATTGGATTTTCCGAGAATACGTGTTTGTTTAATTTTAAAGCAGATTCCAAATACCAAATTTCACGTCTGTAACCTTCAGCTGTTGAGATATCAGTATTCTAATTAAAAGAATTTAACCTCATTTTTAGTCACTTTTACCCTTCCACTCAAGTGGTTAAAAAAAAATACATGTTCCTTTATTTTCAGTAGAGATAAAAATACTATTTTTCACTTCGGTAACATGTTAAGTTTTTGTGATATACTGTAGAAATGCTCATTTTAAAATTTCACTGCAATGTAATCTTGTGCAACACAGGGTAAGAGTCCAGAACAACACATCTTTGTCACTAGAGGTTTCTAGAATGTTCGATCCATTTGTATAAAGGTTAGTGGAGACTCGAGAAGATTCATACTTTTCTAGAAGCCTGGTCAGGCAATGTATATAAAGAGGCAGTCTTGGGAAATGGTGTAGAGTTGTTAGTTGACTTGTTAGTAAAAGTGTGTGAACTCTTGTTGTGATTTTGTTGTGTTGGTAATCTGTTGACATGCTAATGTAGCAGTCAAGTGTTTGTCAAGATGGCGGTTCATTAATGTGTGTGTATAATGTATGTTTCTTTATTTTTACAGAAGATTCCAAATACCAATTTTTATGTTTGCAACATGTTACGTTTCTGAGATATACTGTACTTATAGTCTTTCTAAAAATTCACCCCAACTTGTCACTCCTGTTTAACCCCCATTAATTAGATTTTCCGAAAACAAAAAATACGTGTTTTTTTTATTTTCAAAGGAGGTCCCAAATACCAATTTTCACGTCTGTAATATCTTCTGTTTCTGAGATATAAGTATCCTCGTTTAAGGCATTCAACCCCTTGTTCACCCTTTTTCACCCCTCCTATTGAGATTTTCCGAAAACAAAAAAATATGTGTTTCTTTATTTTTAAAGGAGATTCTAAATATCAATTTTTACATCTGTACACTTAAAATTTTTTTGAGATAGACCTATATTTACACACATTTTAAAAAATTCACCCCCCTTTTCAACCCCCCATTAATTGGACATTCCAAAGACAAAAATCATGTGTTTCTTTACTTTTAAATGAGATCCCAAATACCAATTTTCAGGTCCGTAATATCTTCAGTTTCTGAGATATAAGTATCCTCATTAAAGGCATTCAACCAATTTTTCACCCTTTTCCACCCTTCCTATTGGGATTTTCCGAAAACAAAAGAATAAGTGTTTCTTTATTTTCAAAGGAGATTCTAAATACCAATTTTTATATCTATAAACTTTAAAAGTTTTAAGATATAGATACACTCATTTTAAAAATTCACCCTCTTTTCACCTCCCCCCCCCCCCCATTAATTGGATTTTCCAAAAACAAAAATTACGTGTTTATTTTAAAAGGAGATCCCAAACACCAATTTTCAGGTCTGTAATATCTTCAGTTTCTGAGATATAAGTATCCTCATTAAAGGCATTCAACCCGCTTTTCACCCCTCTTACCCCTCTTATTGTGATTTTTACATCTGTAAACTTCCAAGGTTTTGTGATATAGATACACTCATTTTAAAAATTCACCCCCCCTTTTCACCCTCTTATTAATTGGATTTTCCAAAAACAAAAAAAATCGTGTTTTCATTATTTTTAAAAGAGATTAAAAGTACCAATTTTCAGGTCTGTTATATCTTCAATTTTTGAGATATAAGTACCGGTATCCTGATTAAAGGCATTCAACCCATTTTTCACCCTTTTTCGCCCCTCCTATTGGTATTTTCCTAAAACAAAGAAAATACGCGTTTTCTTATTTTTAAAGAAGATTTTAAATCCCAATTTTTACATCTGTAAACTTTAAAATTTTTGAGATATAGATACACTAATTTTAAAATTTCACCCCCTTTTAACCCCCTTAGCGACGGAATATCCAAAAATCCTATCTTAGCGAGCACCCACATCTTAATGTGAATGTATCCCCAAAATTTCATTTCTTTATGTCGAGTATTTTTGGCTCTGCGATGATGAATCAGTCAGTCAGTCAGGACAAGTTATTTTATATATATAGATTAGATTGAAAATTATAAAGGCTGCTGGTTATTGGACTACAATGGGTATACAGATTATTAAAGTGCATATGAAGACAGAAAAGTGTGCCAGAAAACTGGTGGAAGCGAATAATACCTGTCCTTAAGAAGGGTGACAGAACGTGTGTGATAATTATAGAGGAATCACAAACTTATCACAAGTGCGCAAAATACTGGAAAGAGTATAGAGAGGAGAATGAGAATAAAGATAGGAGAGTTGCATTAGGAACAGTATGGCTTTAGATCCACTGTAGATTTTCCACTTCTAATCTTCAGCATGAAGAAATTAATGGAAAGGAGTAGGGATCTGGTCATGACATTCATAGATCTAACCAGTGGCGGCTGGTGCAGAAAATCAGTTGTGTGCTGTAACCCATCCCCCGTCCAAAAATAAAAATACTTAGTAACATGTGCGGTATTCAAGAGGCTCTCCACTGAGTTTTTCATACTGAACAAACACGCAAACAACCCCAAAACATATAGGCCTAGACATTCCCATACAAAACCAATTAAACACACACAATAACACCTTCAATCACAAAACATTCACGAACTCAGAATCGCATGCTGTGAGCGCGCAAAGACAGAACTTCGCAACGTTATAAAAAACATTGAAATAAAATCAGCAACGTCGTAATGCAAAATTACATGTTATGTTGTTATAGTGAAATTTATGCCCGCCTCCGTAGTGTAACAGTTAGTGTTATTAGCTGCCGTCCACGGGGGCCCGGGTTCGATTCCCGGTTCTGCCAGAAATTTAAGAATGGCAGGAGGGTTGGTATGTGGTTAATATGGTACATGCAGCTCATCTCCATTGGGAGGTGTGCCTGAAAAGATCTGCACCACCTCGGGATGAGGACACGAGTTTCCTAAGTGAAATTTATAAACTAGACATTTTGTAATTAAAGGACACCACAATATCATGTCCTTTATTTTGACAACATAAAAAGTACATTTTTTATAGTTCATCGATTTACAAATGTGGCTATGGAATAGGCAAGTTGGGAGTATTAAAAGACCTGCAGCTTTCTCTACAGTAATTTGTTTCCCGTTTGCTTTGAGCTATCCACTCATAAATTCTACCGCTGAGTCACCTGCCACGTTCTCATTTCCGTCGGAATGCTGGTGTGACCAGTGCTGCCTCTGTGTGGTCGAAGACTCGCTGTGATGTGATGTCTTGGCTGTTCTTTCCACAGCCTATCGAAAAAGTTAGGCACGCATGCGCAAAAGGCGGAGTTCCTGCTTTCTGGCAAAAGGCTTAGAAATTCTCGCTGAGCCATGCTGAGCTGTGATCTCCACAGCCAGCACCCGGCGTGGAATGCACGACTAGTTACGTGGTTGTAAGGAGAGTTAAATGATTTTGTTATTTTTTGGCTGGCGTTTTTTTCATTGCACTGTATTTGATTGTAGATAATATTATTAAAATAATTTATTTTTCAAATAGACAATGTGCTGCAGCACTTCAGCACATAAGGTATGGCCTCCCCTGGATCTAACAAAGGCACACGATACCGTAGTGTTTCCAGATAGAAAGTGTGGGAAACCATGATCAAAAAGAGACTGGGTACACAAAATGTAGAAATGGTGCAAGCAATATACAAAAACTGTGTGAGCAGCATACAGACTCTCTTTGGAAAGACAGAATGGTGTAGAAATAAAACTGGATTGTCAGGGGAGTGTGTTCGGTTGCAGTTTTTTGTTTCTAATGGTAAAGGAGACAAAGGAAGCACATGGGAAGAGGAAGTTATTACTGTTTGCAGAACATATTGTGGTCTGGAAAACAAACAACAAAGAACTTGATGCACTGAACAAGAAAACTGAAAAGTATGGTATGAAAATCTGCACAGAGAAAAGCAAGACCATGGTGATGTCAAGAGGAGGACTAGAGAAAAGCATTGTGAAAATTGGTGGTCAAAGCCTTGGAATTGTTGACAGTTTCAAATACCGCACATAGGGAGTAAATTAATGCAGAAGACAAGGCTGGACATGGAAATCAGCAAGAGGGTGCAACAGGTCATTGTATTCTACCAGAGAGTAAGAAACCTTGTCTGGAATAAGAAAGTACCGTACCATCAAGCGGCGTTACTTGAAACAATTTTATTTTTCAAATGCCTCTACAACCTGGAAATTAAATGTCACAAATGTTTCAATTTTACATAAGCTCCATTGACTGAATTATTGAATTAATTTTCATGAATTAATTAATGTACGGATTTTGATTTTACCCAAAAAGGAGAATATTGTTACTTTCCCAAGTTACCTTCAAGATAGTATAACCTGGGGCAATACCGTAACTTAAACATAATATTCTTCAGTTTTGATGTCCCTGTCTTACGTTAAACAATATGTAGGTTGTGTGTGACACTATGGTAACAAAGCAAAGAGAAATAACTAATTACTGAGCTCGAAAGCTGCAGTCGCTTAATTGCGGCCAGTATCCAGTAATCGGGAGATAGTGGGTTCGAGCCCCACTGTCGGCAGCCCTGAAGATGGTTTTCCGTCGTTTCCCATTTTAACACCAGGCAAATGCCGGGGCTGTACCTCAATTAAGGCCACGGCCGCTTCCTTCCAATTCCTAGGCATTTACTATCCCATCGTCGTCATAAGACATATCTGTGTTGGTGCGACGTAAAGCAAATAGCAAAAAAACTAATTAATTGTCAAAATAAATTAATTTATCTTCTAATTATTATGCAAATTCTTAATACTGTAGCCTACGTGATTCAAAGAAGGCTATGTACGGTACGTTGAAAACATATCTACCCCTATTCATTATCTTGCCTGGCATAATAACTTTCAAGATTTGCTCTTTCTTAACAGTGTGTATGCCAGCAATTATAGGAAACACAAATATCGGTAGGCTATATTGTTTTTCTTTCATTCATAGCTTTGCAGGAATATCCACTGCTCGGTTCTATAATTTTCTATTGAAGGAACTTGCGCTACAAACAACTTTTAATTCTCTTTCTTAGTGCCTTCGTGATACACGAGTTTAAATATCACAAAATCCTTAACACTTGGCTGGCTGTTCCAGAGGGTTCCTTGCAACTTACATCATCACCATTTATCTTGAGTTCCCAAAACTTCGTCATTAGCTTTATCAGATGCACCATTAAGCACTTCTAAAACTATCAACATCCAGATCATCACTTGAATCGTGAATTGAAAAGAGTTCACTCCTTGATTCACTCTTTGAGTTCTCATTGTTACAGCACTTCTGCTTTTGTTTCTGAGGGAAAACTGCACAAGAGGTAGCGATACCGGTACCCTCATGAATGGAGTGAGGAACTCTAGGCTGTCGACTGTGGCTACCCTTGCTCCTGTTGTTTTTCACGAATGCAAGCATCAGTCAATACTGATCTGAATTTAGGGCAGTTGCCCAGGTGGCAGATTCCCTATCTGTTTATTTTCCTAGCCTTTTCTTAAATGATTTCAAAGAAATTGGGAATTTATTGAACATCTCCCTTGGTACGTTATTCCAATCCCTAACTCCCCTTCCTACAAAAATGAATATTTGCCCCAATTTGTCCTCTTGAATTCCACCTTTATCTTCATATTGCGATCTTTCCTACTTTTAAAGACGCAACTCAAACTTATTCGTCTACTAATGTCATTTCACGCCATCTCTCCGCTGACCGCACGGAACATACCACTTAGTCGAGCAGCTCGTCTTCTTTCTCTCAGTTCTTCCCAGCCCAAACTTTGCAACATTTTTGTAACGCTACTCTTTTGTCGGAAATCACCCAGACTAAATCGAGCTGCTTTTCTTAGGATTTTTTCCAGTTCTTGAATCAAGTTATCCTGGTGAGGGTCCCATACACTGGAACCATACTCTAGTTGGGGTCTTACCAGAGACCTATAAGCCCTCTCCGTTACATCCTTACTACAACCCAAAGAAATGGGGTGAAATGCTTTGGCCTGCAGGAAGCTGAATTTTCTGAAACTTTTTTTGTGTTTGAATCCTTGACATCCGCTTTTCTTTTAAAAATTCTTCCAATTCTTCCAATAATGCTTTCCATTGAAGCCCTTCTTTAGTATTCTGTGGTGGCCGTCTCAGAACTTTCTGTGAGTCAGAACTGGGGCCTTAAAACCACCTGGATTTTGATCTGTTATAACATACTCGCTGAGGTTCTCCTTCCACCCATGTTTGGTGCAGATGATCAGACTAATAAATATTATAAAGGGGCTGTGAATGTCCACTAGCTGTTCCAGCAAAACATTCCGGATGTTTTCAGGTGCGGCAAACAATAAATGTTTACCTTCTTGGGATCGTCGCACAAGTGGATCCCGTCGTAGTTAAGAGGATTTATTCCACTTACACGGAAATCACTAATAACATTCTCTCCTGGTCGCTGTGACATGCAAGATTATTGCCTATAGTAGCCTGTGGTCCGTCACCCAAAGTTTTGAGATAGGGTAATGCCAAGAGGGTACAGCAAGAAATATCACCTCTAGCTCTGTAGTCTTCTATTGATACACGGCAACTCTGGCTCGCTTGATGTTCTCGCTCTATACCACTTTCAATTGATCAGATGGTATCTGTAGAAAATAATTCATCCAGTCAACACCGGCATGTTGTTTTTAAATCTTGGTGCTTGCACACTAACCTTGACAAGAATTTTTTTCTTTTCTTAGAGGTGAAGCTTCCACGGTGTGTAGAATTATTTAGTTTATTTTCCGGGTTGAACCGTGTTGTTTTCTGTACATTACGTACCGAACCTACAGGTTGCCGACGTTTCGAATACATTGCAGTATTCTTTGTCAAGGCGACTGAAATACCCCTACTCGATCCGAGATAATCAGTCTCCCAGGCAGCAATCACACCACAAGAGTGGTTCCTGACCGCCTGACCTTTGACTTACATATCCTAGCCCTTCTGTCTGACGTGACTTTTGTCTTGTCTTGTCTTGTCTTGTCTTGTCTTGTCTTGTCTTGTCTTGTCTTGTCTTGTCTTGTCTTGTCTTGATAATTTGATGGGCTTCGCGTTATAGCGGTGTACCGAATCACAGGTCTGATCATAAAACAAAAAGTATGGAGGAGGCGAAAACGCAAGGGCTAAAAATTTAAAAGGAGGTTAAGAATTCAACTACTGATCTACAAAACACAGGAGCAACACAAAGACCCAAGGCACAAAGCTTCACGCCAGAGTGATTCATACTTGGCGACTTGCTACCACACGCACATGACCGGGTCCACACATAGGGAAGTGACAAAGGGACGGAAATTAAAGGTAAGTGTTGGTTTCAGAAAATAAATTCGATAAAACAACGACCGTAGTGGGCGTGGGATTGAGTATCCAACATGACAATTGGGTGGGTAATGATTATTGTTTCCGGAAAAACGGCTGTAACCAATTTCGCCTACTAACTTCGAGAAACGGACACTGAAACAAAATATTATTAATTGTACCAACCGAAGTACGACATTTACGGAGGATAGAATCAACTAACTTCATACGAAATAATTGATCAGGCGTGCACATATGATTTAGCCGCAAACGGATAATATTAGTAATGTGACGTCTAGTATAAAAATGTTTAGTAGACCACGGAGAGCGTGGGACGTTCGGAAGGATCGTAAACAAATTCCGCCCTGTACGACACAAGGGGTGACTCCACTCATCCTGCCATAACTGTCTTATCTTCTCTCGACAACCGCTCCAATAATCAGTGAAGGGTAACGCCAAATATTACGCAACACACTTGCCTTGAGCTGCCGCCTGATCTAAGGCACCCGCCTGTTCATTACCTGCAATATTTGAATGGCCCGGAATCTGACGTGACTCTGAGTCACGCAGTATATAGTCCGCGCACCTTTTAGCGATATTTTTTGTTCTTGTTGATGGGAGGGGGGTCTGGGTTCTTTTAATGTTACCCAGTCACAACTCAGGAGTATAACTTTACTGTTTTTATAAAATGACTCCACATTAAGCACACACAATAATAACGAAGCATTTAGTCACAAAAAATGCACTATGATATACACACGTTTTTTACTGAAAGTTATGGGTCATATTGAAGAGGTGCTGAGTTCATATGACAATGGAACGTAGGAGTGCAAACATCCTTGTGAAACAAAAGAAGATCAGTTGTTTAAAATTTAATTTAGAATCATCAAGTAAATGGTTTATAAGTTTAAGGATGTTGGAAGAAGGTTAGAATAACAAGCAAGAAACACTAGTTGGGAAGGAGATATGTAATTGTACCAGTTGTTTTAATAACGTACGGCGTGAAGAAGAATACTCAGTACATTGGGAAAGCAAATTATTACTGTCGCCCTTTGGATTACAACGTATACAGTGGGGGAGGTTAGTAATATTGAAACGATATTTATATAGAGGCGAGAGTGCATGGTTGAACCAAACGTATAATGTTCATAATATGCCGCCGCGTATATGATCCGTTAAGGTACCGGTACCAAGGTTTCTGTGGAATGTATGGTTGGAGCTGATAATAAAATTGTCCTTTCGTACGATCGGAGCGTTACCACACGTCCTGCCAAGATTGAAAGGTTGCATCTTTAATTAGAGGATAATAATCGGGGAGAGGAGTAGCTACTGTAAGGGGCTCAGAGGGTGAGTTACTCGCTTCGTGAGCCGCTAGATCAGCTTTATCATTTCCTAGGTTTGCGGAATGTCCTGGAATCCATATTAAAGTTAAAAAACACCCGAAGTTTCAGGTTGATAAAGTAAGTATTTAACGTTATATAAATACTAATTATACGACTGCGTGTTCAAAGAACTTGTAAAACATTTTGGGCATCAGTATATATGGTTGTCTTTTTTAGGGAATGGTGTTTAACGTATGAAAGCGCTTGTCGAATTGCAAAGATTTCTGCTGAAAAGATGGAAAAGTTAGTTGGCAAATGAAATTGCTCCACTGTGTTCGTATTAGAAACGAAGAAAGCCGCACCTAAACCCCTATGAGATTTCGATCCGTCAGTATAGATATTGACGCCACCATCGCAAGGAGAACTTTTAAGTTTCTTCTTCGCTGAAATAAGGAATGAGGCACCTATTGATTGATCTGGGGAAATGGATGTGTAGATAATTATGATATGGGGAGTAAAATTTAAGCTATCATTGGAAAAGGAATGCATAGGTATCTGGGGGTGTGTTGTAATGTACTGCGAAGGAAACTTATCTCAACGCAAGCCTGATATACTGCGGGGGTTTGTCCATATTTTGGGGGTTTTGGCTACAATATTCGTGCAGACGTTGTAGTTTTGGTATTAATGTGGAACGGGATAGAGCGAGTTGTTTAGAATATATTTTTGGCAGGCATTGGGCGTGTAATGTAAACGGAACATTCACTTGTTTCTACGAGTAGAGCATTGGTGGGGGAAGTTTTGAGAGCGCCAATACAAGTTCTTAAGACTTGATGTTGGATTGTATTGTGTTGAGATAAAGTGCCTTCCGACGCTATATCTAGGAAATTGGCACTGTAATCTATATATGCACGGATAGTTGCTCGATATAGCTATAACGCTATTGAGGGTTCGGCTCCCCATTGGCGCCTCGTGATTGTTTTAAGGATTTGAAGGTAGCCGTCTGCATTATGTCGTAATGTATTTATATGTTGTTTCCAATTCAGGTTACGGTCTACAAGTATGCCCAAGTAGGTATGTTGAGTAGTGAAAGGAATACGGAGTTCATCAAAGGTGATAGGCGTATGATCAAACGAGCGTTTGTGTGTAAAAATCCTTGCAGCGCACTTTGAAATAGAAAGTTGCAAGCCATTTATGTTGAACAATTTTAGTACATTACTCATAACGGTTTCTACGGACTTTCGGCATTCATCTATGCTAGTGTGTGAGGCGTAAATGACGAAATCATCCGCAAATGCTAAAACGCGATTTAGCTTTAATTACGTGTATGATGGTGAGGAGTAAGGAGGGGCTCTCCCGGTTCCGCTAATACAGCCAACTGAATGGAAATGAAATCTGAATTGAATCGATAATATGATCGATCGATATTAATGTTTTAAACCTTTATTATCTTAAGCCAACAACTGTGTCATACACACATTATATAATATTATATAACATTTCACGATGCGAATCTTGTTCCTAGCATGAATTATATAGTTTGGCTTCGCTGGGTAAACAACAACAGTACTTGTACGTAAAGTGTACGCCAGTTTTCGCACAGCGATGCACAAGCAATTCATAGTTTGTGTTTCAAAGGTTGCCAATACGAATCTCGAATATACCCGAGGTCTACCGTTTCAGCATTAGGGTGTCCATGTATCGCTACAAGGTGCGGGTACTATACAGGAAACCCACACACACAGACAGGTACCTACATGCCTCTTCTCATCACCACCCATCACAAAAGCAGGCTGTTCTAACATCACTAGTTATCAGACGCAGAACACCTCGAATAAGAGAAGAACACCTCACGAGAACCCTCAGGAGAAATGGCTACTCGCCCAATAGCATCCGACGAGTCTTCAGAAAATCGGAAGAAAACAAAGAAAGGGCCGCCGTAGAAGAAAACAACGAGAAACAAGAACTAACCCGCCCGAAAACAGCGATACTTCCATACGTTAAAATCACTACAGACAGGATCGGCAAGATACTGGACAAATACCACTACTTGAGCAACCGGACAGTGTAGACGTGTGGTAAGGCGAGTGCAGTAAAACATAATTGGGATTGAGCAATATCGTGCGGCGATAGGCGGCTGGCAGAACGCGCAGATGAAGACGAAGGGAAATGAGGCGAACAAGAGAGAACTGGGGAAGATTGGCGAAGCTATTCTGGCAGCAATTGTGATAACTATGCTACTAATCACAGGGGGAGTGGAGATGAATCCAGGCCCTGATATGAACTGGGAAGACTGGGATAAAATCAAAGGGCTGATAGGAGATGCCGTAAAAACATATACTGGAGACGCACTGGTAAAGGAATTGAGCAAAGAACAAGCCAAGGGCTTTGAAGACATGAAGATATGGTCCAAGGAGCAATGGGGAGCCACGGAAAAAAGAATAGAAGAGAATGAGAGAGAAACGGGAGTGCTAAAAGAGCAGATGAAAAGTTTGGAGAAGGAAGTGGCATCCCTGAAGTAGGAGCTCGGACTTGTTAATCAAGAAAAGACGAAGAAATGTATATATATATGTATATATCTATGGACTACAGGAAGAACGAAATGAAGATAAAGTGAAGCTTATATATAAAGTGGTGGACCTCGTACAAAATAAATTGAAAACTAACTTCAGTGAAGTAGATATGGACGATGTAGAGAGAATAGGGAAAGTGAAAGGTAGTAAACCAGTGAAAGTGAAGCTGATGTCTACTTTAACGGCGGATATAGTGATAAAAACGATAGGAATTTACAAGGTCAAAAGATCTGGATAAACAGAGACTTAGGAAAAGAAGGAGTTGAGAATAGAAAAATCCTACGAAAACATTTAGGCCGAGCTAGACAACAAGGCCTTAAAGCATTTATTAAGGACCAAAGGCTGGTGGTAACGAACGGTATCTGGTGGCGTGTATGGTCCGTAGCAAAATTAAAATGTATGGAGGAAGAGATGAAACGGGAAGAGGAGCGATCGGAGCAGCCAAAAAACAGACAGGAGGACGCACAAGAGGAAAGAAGAAACGAGGTAACGATGGCTGAATTGACGAGACAAGTAAACGGTGCAGCGCTAGGTAATGTGAGTGGAAGTTTAAGTGTGCAGGTTCAAAAAGTGTCATTAGATAGTGCTCCGCAAGAAAAAGAGGATTCATTGATTACCGACCTGGGAGGTGACAAGAAAGAAAGAGACCTTATGTCTAAGGGGAGGAGCAGGAGCCTGAAAGATCTGAGGGGGGAAAAGGAATAAATGTTTGGAAGATAAAGAGAAGAAAGACGACAATAAAGCTTCCAAGAATGACGGACGGGAGGTAGAAGCTAATAATTAGAGGTTGACGAGGAGTAAGAATAAAGAGCGTGGCGCGGAGAGTAGGGAAAAAAGCTGTAACTAGGCTGGAAGATGGGCTTTGTTAATACTGAAAGTGTGATGAGTAAAATAGGAAATACAAAAGTGAAAAATTTAATAGAAAGCTTTGAGATTGTAGCGCTTTTGGAGACATGGCTAGAAGTAGTCAGGGAGATAACTTGGGGAGGATTTACGGTGAGGCACAAGTCAAGAAAGAGATTGAGCAAAATGGGCCGTATGCCTGGAGGAGTAGTCGAGCTAGTTAAAGAAGAATTGAACGAAGGTATAGAGTATATTGAGAGTGGCATCGAAGGTGTGATATGGATGGGAAGAGAGACTGGGAGAGGGAATCATGTAAGTTTGGCTTTCGCCTACTGTCATCCCAAGGAATCTCCATATGAAAATGATAACTTCTTCGAGGAAGTGTTATTAGAAATTAGCGTCATTAGAGGGAGGTATGAGGAGGACGGAATATTGCTATTGGGAGACTGGAATGCCAGAATAGGCGAGCGAAGCCCGAGATATAGTAAGGAAGAAGAGCTGAGAGTAGGATCAGGAAGAAGTAGGCTAGTAATGACAAGGTAATACATAACTACGGTAAAAAACTTTCAGAATTCTGTGAAGTCGGGAATTTCTATATTTTGAATGGGTATTGGATGGGGGACAGAGAAGGAAAAATGACATATATTACTGAACAGGGGGGGGGGGGGAGCGTTATAGATTTAGTAATGAGTTCAGAGGACTTGCTAGATAACATCAAAAGCATAATGGTGGAAGATTGAACCGAATCGAACGACGCCCCGGTATGGGTGAGTTTGGTAAGGAGAGAGGAAACTAAAGAGGAAAAGAATAGTACGTTAGAGGGAGAGAGTGGGTACATTAAGTATATATGGACAGAAAAGTCAAAAGAAGAGCTGCATGCGTTGATGGATAAAGAGATACAGTTAATTAGAATTGGCTGGAAAGGGTGCTGATAGAAAATAACACAGAGTGCTCGAACTGTTAGAGTACCCTATAAGGAGGGTGACTCGGGCAGTTGAGCAAACAGAGAGAAAAAAAGAAGGGGATGGATGGTATGATAGGGGACGTGAGGCTTGTAGAAGAGCATCGCTAGGAGCATTAAAAGAGTACAGAACAAAATGAAAGAACAAAGATCGTGAAACATTTTGTAGGCCGAGAAAAGAGTATAAAAGGAAAATTGCGCAGCAGAAGAAGAAGAAGAAGTGGTTGGAGGACCAATCAGAGCTAATAAATAAGGAATGTAGCATGAATCGGACTGAAAAAAATTTGGGAGAGAATAAATAGGATAAATAAAGGAGGGAGGGGACCGAAGAAAATTAATATTGACTATGCAAAATGGGTGGCTTATTTTAGCGAACTATTAGGTGGAAGGGACGACTGGGAGTATGAGGGAAGAAAGCAGGCGGCGTGGTCTAAAGTGGAAGTAAGCATGCACGAACTAGATGGGGATATTCAGATGGAAGAAGTTAAGGAAGTGATTGGGAAACTGAAGATAAAATCAGCGGGGGGAGGAATGGTATTAGTAGGTAATGTATGCTGGAAACAAATAAATAAATACGGCCAGATGGTAGAAGGAATTGTAAACCTATTCAATAGGATTTTCAACGGAGCAAAGGTACCGAAAGAATGGTAGTATGGGATAATATGCCCACTATACAAAAAGAAAGGAAATAGAAATTTACCCAACCACTACCGTGGTATAACCCTGTTAGATTCATTGAGAAAAGTGTACATAGGTGTCTTAGCCAATAGACTAAGAGATTGGGCCGAAAACAACGGCATAATCTCTAAATTCCAGGGAGGTTTTGGGAGGAGGAAGCAAATGATAGATAAATTCATGATTGTGAAAATGTTAGCGGAGTAATATACTGTGCGGAAAAAAGGGGACATATTTCTACCAGCAGTAGATTTTGAGAAAGCGTTCGACACAGTAAGCAGAAAGGCGTTAATACGAAATCTAGGGAGGTTGGGAGTCTCGAGGAAAATGATACGTGCGATAGAGGCGCTGTATCAAAGAGTATATAGTAGTGTCAAATTAGAGAACAATTTAATAAGCAGAATGCAAGCAGGACCTCAAACAAGGGTGTAAATTATCGCCTGTATTATTTATACTATTTATAAATGATATATTGGATGAGCATGGAGGGGCTAGTTGGGCTGTACCGGCAGTGGGTAACATGGAGATCCCAAGACGGATTTTCGCGGATGATATTCTACTAATGACGCTGACTAGGGGTGGGCTGAAGAAAAGTTTGCATAAACTAGTAGATTATGCTAATAAGTGGTCGCTGAAGATTAACTATAATAAAACAAAGGTGATGATTGTAAGTAGATGAAGGAGGGTAAAAAAGCAAGAGAATGGTGGATACAAGGAGCAAAAATAGAGGAAGTAGGTAGATTAGAATATCCAGGAATGACAATGAACAGAAAAGGCGATTGGGACAACCACATAAAGAAATGTAAGCTAAGAGGGGTTGCAGCACTTGCAGGGCTAAAAATTCTAGTCGCCAAATACCCACGATCAAGCTATAAAGTACTTAGGGTACTACTAAAATCGCTGGTCCTAAGCAGAGCTCTATAAGGGGTTGAATTGTGGGGATTAGAAAAGAAATGGGACAGCCTGAATCAAAAAATATTCAAGTTCAGCATAGCTGTTATGAGGCTACCGCAAATGCACACCTAATGTGGGTGCACTAAACTTATGTGGGGAGTTCATTGAGTTGGACTGCGTCAAAAAAGGCGCGGAATTGGTGGCATTCTTATGCAGGTATTATACAGACATGAATTGGACGGAATGTATGATGAGGGTTGGCTAGCAAAAATCAAAAGTTATGTTGAGGAATTGGGTATGGGATATATTTGGCGAGAGGGATGGAAGGGGAGTAACAGCGGAATGCAACGGGCACTAACAATGAGAATTAAGGACATACAGACCCATAAATTTTTGGAAGAATGTAGGGAAATGCCTTCGCTCAGCCTATTCTACAAGGTATACCAGCTCTCAAAATCAAGTATAAGATTTGGGGACGGAAGATTTAAGGGTGGTTTACTATGGAGGCTCTTGGGGATGCATAGAAACAAACGGTGGAACAGGATCAGGAAGAACTCTCAGTGTATACTATGTGAGGCCGAACAAGATGATTTACACTTTCTCTGTGACTGTGAAGGAACAGAGAAATTAAGGGCAAAACTCCTAAATGTTAAGCAGCAAAAAATGTGCAGGCAAAGCGATGAACAAAAAAATCACTGTATGGATTGCAAATCAGTGGAGAAATGATAGTGGCCTGAATAAGATTTTATGCGCAGTGAGAAAACAATGTATCAGAGAAATACGAGGTAGTATATGCCGTAATGGCATGGAATGAAAATAGTGTAGTGGCCAGCACAATCAGGTCAGAAAGAGATTGGCACTCAGTATTTTAGAGGCTAGTACAACGTCAGCATGTAGTAATAATTCCATTAGACATGCTGACAGGGTAGGAAGTAGAAGTAGGTTCACAGGGTTGCGACAACTTGCTTATTATTATCATTGCCTTAACTTTACGTTAACTATTTTATCTAGCATACCTTTTTTAATTTGTTAATTGCCATTGTCAGCTCATGCTGTTTGCCGAAATGCCATGGCTACCGGACCTCCGGGAAGGAGTTGTCCAAAGCCCTTATGGATATAGATTTTAATTTATTGTACTTACTTATTTTATTTATGTACTTAGTTATTGACTTAATTTTAATTTATAACCCGATATGAATAAGAACATGTATTGGGCGGAAGCCTATTTATTCAACAATAAATACTAATACTACTGGACAAATACGACATAAAACCATCTATAAACCCCACCGGAAGCGAGCCCGTTATCTACCACCAGTAAAAGAGACAATAGAACTACAGGCTCCTGGAGTATACCAAGGTTAATAGAGAACAGTATGGTTAGTCATTCCGTGTTACGAGCTGCCATTGGCTGTCGCTGTGACGTCACGATGGAACATCGCTGGTAGCCGCTGACGGCAGATTGTATTAGCGCGCAGGTAATGTTTGACATTTTAATAATATGCCGGAGAGATATTTTAGAATTTTCGAACGTCATTCAATGTATTCTATAGAATCAAACATTCTGTACAATATAAAGTATAATATTGTAGCGTGAGCCACACCCTCCCTCAAGAGGAAACTGCACGTGAATCACGATCAAGAAGGGCGTATAAATCTGCCCTGAACTGGAAATGTTATTCACCTAATTAGTTCTAGCATAAACTAACACTACTAAGAGTCGAAACCCGAATAAGTGATAAATGAATGTTTATTGAAAAGCAACGTTAATTAAAGAATTAATTGAAAAAGAAAACATAAGATATAATAGGGTGATACATACGTATATGGGTTAACACCAATGATAATTAATCGTGATATCCATATCTCATCAATATGTACATGCACAGTTGCAGAATTACGCAAGGGATCTTAGCATTTTTACTCACGAAGATTTCGCATATAACAATTGCGAGAAGAATAACTAATGAGGGTCAATACATGATTACAAATCGGGAGTACCTTATTCATTCCACCCCCTACTTCTTATCCGTTCTCTCTTTTTTTTTAAACAATACTATGATCTCCTTTCATTAGGATCCCCCACACACCAAGGAGCGCACACACCCAAAAAAGGGTAGACCAGAAAAGAATAACCCCAGCGGGCAAAGAGAAAAAGATACATAGGATGGATCAATCAGATAAACACGGGCCATCGTGCGGCCAAGGAACAAAATAAATCAACATGGCGACGCCCAGGTCGAAAAAGATCAGGGCGCGCACCAAATAAAGAGAAAAATAGAACCCGAGATAAAAGGGGCAAATAACGAAAAGTTAAACATAAATAACTAGGCCGACACTTCTTCATCAAAACACTCGACTCATTCATTAATTCATCCATGACAGCCATACGAACAAATCGCCTCGAGGGCGGATAACAGTGACAACTGGTGCGAAAGGATCAATCCAGCCAACTCGTAGAGTGCAATATTACCTAACATCAATGAGGCCAAACGTCAATAATAGCTGAATGACAACAGCACATGTCGTGGCTTCAAGGCCACGCGTAGATCTGTCACAAACATCGCTGTGTACGGCCATAATAATACGACGGTCGACACACAGATTATAATTTCAAACGAAAGCAAAGATGTCTCATTGAGAAATTCATTATAATGCACAGAGACTCAGATTATGAATGCACCACTGTTATATCAACAACACACTTTCACACACGCCTTCCACTCTCCGAGTATCAAGACGGGTTACGGTCGGCCAATAAAAAAGGGAGAAATACAAATACTAAATGGTAGATCACCCACAATATCAAGCATCAGAACACGTTAATCGTGCAGCGATCTAGCACGGTTTTAAACTTACGATACATCCATTTGAAAAGCTTTAACATAGCTCCTGTGTGTGAGGGTCCCATGTTATTATAAGCTACCATCTTCCGAACAGAATATAAACCAAAGAGAAGATAGTTAAAGACTTAGTCGAGGAAAGATCATTAATGTTCTCGACAGAGGGGGCTGTCCTCTATCGATTAAAACCGGAAGCACATATAATAACAGGTCGAAACCAATTCAGTAAAACATAGGTAATAAATTATGGAAACCATGCTGAAGCAGCATGTTTCATCATCACCCCCATGCGTCTTTAAAATGTGTCCGATCTTGACGAAGGGTCAAAGGGACACATTTTAAAGTGAGGCGTAAAGCTAATAATAAGAATACATACATGAAGAAATTACATATATATATATAGTGCGCACTATATAACTAAAATTAACTAACCTAATTACTAACCTAATTAATTAGAATAACAACAAATAACACTGAAAATCGCCAACAGTCACAAGGGAGCACAGATTGGTGGATTACATATTGCTTTAAAGTTCAGTACATTAAAAGAAGGAAAGGCGCTGAATTTAATCAGTCTTTTTCCTATCATTAATATGACACTTTCACGAATCGGTTGTAGGCAGGTAGAGGATAAAAATAGTCATACAATTTTCGTGTCCTATCAATAGGTCCGTTGTTTATTATATTATCCTTGTCATTCGGTACTGAAATATCCTTTGACTCTTCTTTTCTTTCCCTTTCCTTTTTTCATTTTTCCCTGAAAAGAAAAAGACTTTAGAACAACGAGTTTAAGAGTGTCAAATTGATCAAATCATGTTACCACCAGGTACTAATAGCTACTAGATCAATTATTTTCGCCCCGTGAATGGTAGGGCTTCAACAGACTCACGTGAGCTCTGGATACTCTCTTATTTATTTCATCCTCCAACAACACGGTAACAGGTCCCAAGAATTTCACAATACGGTTGGGACCAGACCATTTTAGGCAGAGTTTCGCTCCAATTTGGTCTGCTGCCGAGCTTGTCGGGAACCTTTTAATCATTACTAAGTCTCCAACCTTTAGGGTGACTTCTCTCCTTCCCTTGTTGAACCTTTTGGCTACACGATCTCTGGCTTTGATCAGTTGCTCGACTGCTTCCTTCCATTTTTCTTCGACGCTCTTGGTCCTTAACGGTTCGGACAAATATCCAAAATTCCATTTTAATTGTAATGGGTCAGTAACATTCCTGCCCAAGAACAACTCAGCCGGTGTGTGCCGATGCGATTCATGTAGAGCACTGTTGAAAGCTAGAACAAAGAAATTTAAGTTTTCGTCCCAACTGCGCTGGTCAGCGCTGTGGAACGCGGTTAGACAGGCCTTAAGATTACGATGAAACCTCTCAACATGAGACGGTTTTGGGTAGTGAGGGCTGAGAAATATCTGGTTCACTCCCCACTCAAAACACAATTGACGAAAATTACTACCGCTGAAAGTGGATGCATTGTCAGTTACCAACTTTTTGGGGGGGCCATAAATTGCAAAGATGTGACGAGACAAGATGTGAACGGCGTTATTAGAATTGATTTTGCGCACTGGGAACAACCAGACGAATTTTGAGAAACCATCAATGACAGATAGGATACCAACGTTGCCTTTACGGGACTTGACGAGAGGGCCAAAATAATCTACGAATAACCTTTCTCCGGGGTACGTTGCCACATCAGCGGAATGCAGCCCAACTTGAGATGATTTGGCAGGTTTAGACCGTTGACACACGTCACAGCTTTTCACGTAGTCAAGCACTTCTTTTTTCATATTTGGCCAGTAGAAATCGCGAGAAACGCGATGTAATGTCTTGTACTGACCCAAATGCGCCCCTAAATAAGAGTCATGGTAATAATGTAATACCATGCGCCTTATGCTATCAGGAATGTAAATCTTGTCCTTTCCCTTATTACCACAACGACGAACTAACAATCCACGCTTAATACAAAATGATTTATCATGAAGTGACCCATCGGTGACACCTTTCATCAGTTTTTGACACTCGTCATCAGTATTCTGGTGCTCTGAAATATCAGAAAATGACCAAGGATATTTCTGCATTATATTAACGCATCCAGTACCATCAGATTTATGGTATTTCTCCGCGTCATCGGCTTCACTCATGTTTATTCCGTCAAACATACGTGACAGACAGTCAGCCACGACATTTTCCTTTCCGCGAACATGTACAATGGTGAACTTATACGCGGACAGTCGAAGAATCCACCTGGCTGTTCTTCCAAGTCGTTTGACGTTGGCACTCATCCACGACAGGGCCTGATTATCAGTGTGGACAAAGAAGTGACGGTGTTCGAGGTAAGTTCTAAATTTTTCTACACCCAACACAACGGCCAAACATTCCTTTTCGTAAATGGAGTAACGTAACTCGGCCCCGTGTAGTAGCTTGCTAAAATAAGCGATCGGGACTAGTTTTCCGTCCTCATCGGCTTGGTTTAGCACGGCGGAAATCGCAATTTCACTGGAATCGCATTGGAGCACGAAATCGCGGGAGAAATCGGGGCTGTGGAGAACAGGGGCTCGACAAAGGGCATCTTTCAGCTGATCGAAGGCAAGGATCTGGGCTTCACCCCAGACGAAACGACAATTCTTCCTTTTTAGAAGATTCAAAGGGGCCGAAATTTGAGAAAAATTCTCGATGAACCGACTGTAAAAACCCACCATACCCAAGAACCTTCTTACGCCCCGGACGTTCTTGGGCTGAGGAAACTCTTTAATACATTTAACCCTCTCAGGGTTTACAGCTATACCGGAATCCGAGATGACATGCCCCAAGAAATTCAATCGTTTGGAACAGAGAGAGACTTTTTTGGGGTTGATAGTGAACCCGTGTTTGCGCAGACGACTAAGTACCTCACGTAGGTGAGCCAGGTGTTCGTCAAAGCTTGCAGAGTATATGAGGAGATCATCCAGAAAATTAAATACATAGGAGAACTTTAGATCACCAAAGATCGAATCCATGACCCGGCTAAGCGCTTGTCCCCCTATCGAGATGCCCATGGGTACTTTATTGAAATGAAAAAGGCCAAAAGGGGTGACAAAGGCTGTACAAGGGCGACTTTTTGGGTCCAAAGGAATCTGGTAATACGCCGAGTTAAAGTCGAAGACAGTGAAAAACCTAGCACCATGAAAATGCTGAAAGGCGCTTTCGATGGTGGGCAATGGGAAGCTGTCAAATACAATGTTCCTATTTACCTTGCGGTAATCCACAATGAAACGAAAATTCCCGTCTTTTTTAGGGATTAGGAAGGCGGGGCTACCATAAGGTGACTTGGATGGACTGATGACCTTCTTTTCTAAAAGTTCATCTACACATTCTCTCATGGCGGACAACTTCGGAGGCGAACATCCGAAAGGAGGGGACCTAACAGGAGTTTTATCTTTGAGCTCAATTGAATAAGAAAAGTTTTTTGCACAACCTAACTCAGGCGTCAAAACATCAGAAAATTCCTCCATTAAACTGTTTAGCATCAAATTCTGTCCGTCGGTTAGGTCACACGACGCACTTGGAGTCACAAAAGTAGAAAGAGGGCACACAATATTACGCAGAAAGGGGGTTTCGAAAGGATAATTTACGTCAGACCGGAAGCGGAAGGCGAAACTTCGAGTAATGAAATCAATGGATAGACCGGTCGCTTGCATAAAGTCGGTCCCTAAAATGATCGGGACAGACAGATCTGCAACAACATAAAATTTCCAATTCCACGAAAGATTATGAATTTTCATGTGGCACACGACGCGGCCCGCCGGACACACTTGACGGCCTTCAGCAGACATAAACTTATCTATCTTCCCGCTGTCCGAGAGATACTCTAAATGTACGAAAGACGCAAGGCTCAGATTCAAGAAGGAAACGCTGGAACCGGTATCCAGCAGGGCGTATAGCGTGCGGGGCCCTATACAAACTTTGGCCCAGGGTGTCGACGAAGGAAGGCCCCAGATCCTTTTGTTAACACCGACATTTTGCGCCAACGAAGGGCCATTTCGCTGGCGCGCGTTCAGTTTCCCTGCCCGGAACTACATCTAGGACATACACGCGCAGTGACACCAACGAGGCTACATTTAAAACACTTCAGTCGCGATTTTGACCGACAATTATTAGAAATGTGTCCCGCCTTACCGCAATTCCAGCACTTTCTTGTAGCGGACCCACGTTCAACAGGCGACTCGGAGGGTTGGATGGCGTTAATATAGCGTCGGGCCGGAGACACAACGCTGGTCCTTCGCTCGGGACTACTCGAGGGGCGCGACGCCGAAGGGGGCGCATCAAAGTATACAGACTTGAAGGACGTGTGGCAGGCGACGTCGGGGAAAGAGCATTCAGACGGAATCGGAGGGGGACGATACTGTTTATTTTGACATACGATTGATTCAAACTCGCGACCCAAGTTAATAACATCATCGACGGTCTGAACCTCGGATCTCTTAATGAATAATTTGTATTGAGGAGACAGGTTTCGGTAAAACTGGTCGAAAATTTCACACTCAGGAACCTTCACACTTAATCGGTTATACAGGGTCAAAATACCAGTTGCATAGTCGTCAACACCTTCCCCAACACCTTGGGTTCTTCTAAAGATCTCTTGTTTCAGACGATAATCCATGTCGGACAACCCGAAACGTTTTTTAATGCGATCAACGAAATCCTCCCACGATCGGACATTCGCTTTAACCAACCTAAACCACCTTAACGCCGGCCCTTCGAGCATCCCCGGAATTACAGGAACAAAAAGGTTAAGGGGTATTGAGCTGCATTCAGCGATGTCCTCGACTCTTTCAAGAAACTCAACCACATTAGAATTTTCCCCTTCCCCGGAGAAATTGAGCTTCCATTTCCTAACTATATCGAAAACGGGGTTAATATGAGGACTACGTTCACTACTGGGTCCATAACAGGGTGAAACCAAACCAACACGATTCTCATCGAGGCCACAATTTCTATCAACAACAGCATTGTTATTTCCTAAGCACACATTACTCTCACTACCTGACAGGGCAGAATCACTATCCTGATTAATACGTTCACGCCTTTCTCTTTCGACATCGGTGACCTCTCCAGCAAATACATCACTCTCACCACTCATGTCAAAAACTTTATCACTTTCCATGTCTCAACCGAGGTTTTATCCGCAATGAAAAACCCACACATACACAATGGTCATCGAAAGAGTTAATTAATAAACGACACACAAGATCAGAATTAATATAACAAGTTTCAAAAGGTTAAATCGAAAAGAAATAATGGTTTTCCTTAACGTATCCGAAACAGAATACCATTCCCAGTTCTATCTCACCCGTGCTTTTTCCAGATGAGATATCTTGATCAACCACGCTCTGCTACCATTTACTGAGCCACACCCTCCCTCAAGAGGAAACTGCACGTGAATCACGATCAAGAAGGGCGTATAAATCTGCCCTGAACTGGAAATGTTATTCACCTAATAAGTTCTAGCATAAACTAACACTACTAAGAGTCGAAACCCGAAAAGCAACGTTAATTAAAGAATTAATTGAAAAAGAAAACATAAGATATAATAGGGTGATACATACGTATATGGGTTAACACCAATGACAATTAATCGTGATATCCATATCTCATCAATATGTACATGCACAGTTGCAGAATTACGCAAGGGATCTTAGCATTTTTACTCACGAAGATTTCGCATATAACAATTGCGAGAAGAATAACTAATGAGGGTCAATACATGATTACAAATCGGGAGTACCTTATTCATTCCACCCCCTACTTCTTATCCGTTCTCTCTTTTTTTTTTAAACAATACTATGATCTCCTTTCATTAGGATCCCCCACACACCAAGGAGCGCACACACCCAAAAAAGGGTAGACCAGAAAAGAATAACCCCAGCGGGCAAAGAGAAAAAGATACATAGGATGGATCAATCAGATAAACACGGGCCATCGTGCGGCCAAGGAACAAAATAAATCAACATGGCGACGCCCAGGTCGAAAAAGATCAGGGCGCGCACCAAATAAAGAGAAAAATAGAACCCGAGATAAAAGGGGCAAATAACGAAAAGTTAAACATAAATAACTAGGCCGACACTTCTTCATCAAAACACTCGACTCATTCATTAATTCATCCATGACAGCCATACGAACAAATCGCCTCGAGGGCGGATAACAGTGACAACTGGTGCGAAAGGATCAATCCAGCCAACTCGTAGAGTGCAATATTACCTAACATCAATGAGGCCAAACGTCAATAATAGCTGAATGACAACAGCACATGTCGTGGCTTCAAGGCCACGCGTAGATCTGTCACAAACATCGCTGTGTACGGCCATAATAATACGACGGTCGACACACAGATTATAATTTCAAACGAGAGCAAAGATGTCTCATTGAGAAATTCATTATAATGCACAGAGACTCAGATTATGAATGCACCACTGTTATATCAACAACACACTTTCACACACGCCTTCCACTCTCCGAGTATCAAGACGGGTTACGGTCGGCCAATAAAAAAGGGAGAAATACAAATACTAAATGGTAGATCACCCACAATATCAAGCATCAGAACACGTTAATCGTGCAGCGATCTAGCACGGTTTTAAACTTACGATACATCCATTTGAAAAGCGTTAACATAGCTCCTGTGTGTGAGGGTCCCATGTTATTATAAGCTACCATCTTCCGAACAGAATATAAACCAAAGAGAAGATAGTTAAAGACTTAGTCGAGGAAAGATCATTAATGTTCTCGACAGAGGGGGCTGTCCTCTATCGATTAAAACCGGAAGCACATATAATAACAGGTCGAAACCAATTCAGTGAAACATAGGTAATAAATTATGGAAACCATGCTGAAGCAGCATGTTTCAAGCGCTACAATATAAGAGGTACTTAGAAGTGTGCGATATTTTAGGTTTAAATCAGCAGATTCCGGACAAATGAGGCTATAATATATTAACTGATGTTGACGAATTGCATGGAATCTGCAACTCACTGTGACTGACAGATGGACTTTGCTTTACATCAAAAACATTGTTAATTTGTTCAACACTCCATGGTGAAAACTTACAGGACACATTGCGATATGTAATAACTTCAAGTCTTGGAAACTAGATTCAAATAAATGGCTTGTTTTTCCTTCCGTTCACGTAAGTCAAGACGAGTATCACAGAAGTATATTCACTACTTACTCGATTTTCATCAAAAGGGCTACATTTCGAACCGTAGTCGATGAAAGTGGGACGTGGTAAGAAATACGTTCTTTTCCGAGTTATGCGTAAAACGGAAAAGTCCCGTGGCTTTGCACCTGAAGTTTAAAACAACAAATACAACGGTCACGAACATTTCTTGACCTTGAAAACATTTACTTTGTTGTAAAATGCCACATTCTCGCTGTTCGATTACGGGCAGTCTGTATTTTTTGGATTTCTGTTTTGTAGCCAACCATCGCATACGGAGTAACGTTCGGATCTTAGCATATGTTTTCAAGACTTGGGGATGAATGTCAAGAAAACGGCTTTTCAGCTTCACAAACATATTATTCACAACCTCTGGTTTCCTGTTCAAATCTGTTCGTCCGTGAACTTCAGGAAATATTAGTTCGAATTTAGTGATCATTTCCATGAAATCTTCGGAACGGACGAGCAAACCTCCACGAGACAGCATGTGTACCCACCCCAGACTTGGGTCTTCAGGTGGTGTCAACAACTGGCCTGTCCGACTCGTTGGCTGAATGGTCAGCGTACTGGCCTTCGGTTCAGAGGGTCCCGGGTTCGATTCCCGGCCGGGTTGGGGATTTTAACTTTAATTAGTTAATTCCAGAGGCACGGGGCTGGATGTATGTGTTGTTTTCATCATCATTTCATCCTCATCACGACGCGCAGTTCGCCTACGGAGTCAAATAGAAAGACCTGCACCTGGCGAGCCGAACCCGTCCTAGGATATCCCGGCACTAAAAGCCATACTGCATTTCATTTCATTTCAAAAACTCTCCTGCAGGCGTGCCCAAGGACCTGTCAAATTTTCGGCAGCAATATGCGATGAACCGCGCAACGTATTTTAATCCCTCCACACTATAGCCGGTATATTACTGTAAGGATAGATCATCGCAATCAACAGCTGTCAGTTCAATGCCATTAATATCCTTGTCACCCTCAGTCATCGCCAGAGCTTCAGTCACGTCCAGGAGGATGTTGCAAAAGATAGCCGACTTAACAAATTCTCCTCCTTCGGCAGGAGCTACAGGTGACACACTGGGAAGAGGAATATCACGGGAATTGGCTCCTAACAACAACAACAACAATCTGATCCTATTTTTGACATCAGGTGGAGAAGGATAATCGTAAAAATGTCCAAGACCTCTTAGACGCGAAAAGACATTTTCCAGGCAATCTTCATTCAAATGTGCTGTGAGAATGTATTTTACACGAAAAGAGTCCATGTCTTTGAAAAGGCCAAGCAGGGAACAGATACTTTTCAAAAGTCCTGTTTCGTAGAGCCATCACGCCTGTTCTCAAAACAGTCATAAAAATCTGTGAGGGATTTATCCTGTTTAGCGCGATGAATGCCAACGCCACATGCAAGTGGCTTGTCACTCTCAGATATTATAGAATTTAAAATGTCTAGTGTCTCATCGGCAAGCTGCATGAACGCACTAACAAATTCCTCGTCTGCCATCAAGTACCGGATAGCCTGTACTGTTGTGTTAGAAAACAACTCAGCTGCTAATCGTACACGCTGTTGCTCCATGTCTATCACATTAATATGTTGCTGAGAAGCTTAGGACACATTTTAAATTCACCACTATCCAGAACTATTTTGTTTCAATCACATTTTTCGTTGCTGATTTTTGCAAGTTAGTACAATACCTTTGTACAAGAAGTGATTTCTCATTAACTTAAGTACATGAGGTACGTCAGAAAACACCCACACATTTCTGCTCGCGTTGTGTGGATTAGGAAAATGAGTGTTTAGGTATGTTACCTCAAGTCTTTCCACACAGATGCATTATTGGCTCCCATGTCTGCCACCAGTAGCTACAACATTGTACGAGACGAGGACAATATTATTCCTTTCAGAAGCGTAGCTGTCATTTGTACGTCAAAATCAAAGTAGACAGGTTGTTTCCAAGATGCAAACAACCCTCGTACCATAACAACAAGAAGATTACTATGTGGGCCTACTATTCTGTTTTCTTCTTGGTCATAACAAATTCTGCTATTGATGTTCATTTCATCGAATGATACAACGCAGATTCGTTCTTTGTCGCTCAGTCTTTCAGCTTGCATTTTCATCAGAAGCAGAACATCTTGCAATATGCCTGGCTGAATGCGAAAAAGCGGTTTATCCATGCTCTTAGCGTTGAAACTGCAGGCAGTGGGTATCCCATTTCTTCTCTCAAGCAAAAATGTAGAATTTCTGCGAAACAGCACGTAGAGTAATCGTTTTAGAAATTTCCTCCTTATTCCATTGAACTCGTTTAGAACCATTTAACAGATGTCTTATTTGGCTGGATGAAAATGTTTTCCTCAATATTAGTTTAACTTCGTAAGACATTAAAGCACCTATGTTCTTCTTTAGTTTGTGAACATTTCTTTGGGAAAATGACAGCGTATTTGCAAGTCTTTTGTTTCGTAATTTTAATTTCATTTTCACATCAGACAACCGAGCGTTTCTTTATTCAAGAACTGCAATAGTCTTTAATAAGTTGTCCTTCTCTGAAATAGAAGTAGGATTATCTTGTGTGTCAGTACATTTGTCAGCTGTTCTCTTAATGGGTGATAACTTTTTTAAGTCTCAGAGCTCGTTTCTGCACTAGTCTTTTGTCGTACCACTCTCGCCTTTCTTCTGCAGTAGGCGAGGTCATGGCGGCAGTAACTGCAGGCATGTTATCATTCCTATTCACTAAAACAGCATTCGTTTTAATGCATGGCAACATACGTGAGGGAACAGCACCAGGTTTGAGCAGCAAATTCCAAGGCAAATTCAACAACTCAGACCTCAAGTCTCTTACGAAGTCTGACTGCTGAAAATGAAGAAAGCATATTCGGCCATTTTTAATACTTACCGAGTCTTTTCTACAACACTTCGATACCCAAACGTTTTGTAGTTTAATATCACGGAGGAAAGCATGCAAAACTATTTCACTTTCTTTGGTGTTTCGCTTGTGGGATTTACAGTTTACTACAAGGGGTATCCCTGTCACACAATTCTAGAGCACCGTGAAGAATAGAACCGTCGTCACCGTATCACGACCGCCTTTAAGCGATATCTCTGTGAATACACCTTACGACTTCATTTCACAATTATCTCATACCTTGTACCGAGTAAATCACAGCCAAACAGCACAAACGAAAAACGAAACGAGGTCATCTCACACTTTTAAACACTTACGCACAGTAAACGTAAATTGCCGCTATCTACCATGGTCCCGCGTGACTGGCTGTTCCACCGTGACGTCATGCGCTAAGCGAGGAAAATGAAACGCCATCTACGCACGGCTGAATGCGTCCCCCTGGAGTATACCACATTCAATGTAGCTGCGGAACGTGTTATGTTGTAAAACGAAACTTCTTCTTCTTCTCCTTCTTCTTCTTGAAATGTTGTGTTGGGCTCCTTGTAAATTTCGCCCAGCCAATATTCTTATGAGAGTTATAAAACACCGTGTAGATATGTGTATAAATATAAATAAACATATGGAAGCATTGCATTATACACACGACAAAAACACTGGGGGTTTGGAAAAAAGAGGTGTGCATTATAGACTTGATTAACTAATAGAGCTGTAACGGTATCGTATGCAGGGGATGAGCTTTATACACAAGGTAGTAAGCAGATTCAGTAACAAAATAAAAGAAAAACTGAGAAGTAAGAAACAGTCAAAAAAAAACGATCAGGTTATATACACAAAGGAAGCCAGGAGCATACCAACAAAAGACAAATGAAAGAGTAATATATCAAGTTAAAAAGTGAGGTTGGAGTCATCAAGAAAAGTGGTAATTGGTGAAATTGCAGTGGGTGTCAGATTATAGAGTAAACAAGAAATACTGGTAGGCAATGAAAATTTTTGTTGGACAAGGCGCTGTAAAAAAACGTCGGCGGGCTGAACGATATAAAGGACATTGGAAAAAGATATGATTAGCATCTTCGTCGGGGTAAACACATTCACAAAAGGGGTGAGTTGTCAGATCAAATCGATATTTATAGAGCGGAGTAAGGACATGAATAAATCATAGACGGATGATAGTAATATGTCATCTAGGGTACTGGCCTGTTGTGAACCTCGGTTGTAGGGGAATAATACGCTGCAGTTGGTAGTACGATCTACCTTTGTACTTGGCAGTATCATGCCATTCTGTTTGCCATTCAGAGTGAGCCTTGTTTGTGACATGTATAAAATAATCAGTGGGACGATTGGCTATAGTAGAGGCGGAAAGCTGAAGACGTGCTGCTTACTTTGCATAAGTATCAGCTCGTTCATGTCCATAAATTCCAATATGTGCTGGCACCAGGACGAAAGTGAGGTAAGCACAAGAAAGAAGTCATTCCATTGACAGGGCACTTTTACGTTATATAGGTACCAATTGTACGAGAAGGAGGTGGAAGAGAGTGACTGTAAGACGCTCATAGAATCAGTAGATGGTTGCTTTTGCATAATTATGTTGTGTAACATAAAGGAGGGCTTGGAGCACGGCAAAATGTTCAGCATAATAAATAGAGAAGTGATTAGGTAATCTAAATTTTGGGCAAACTGACGTTGAACGGCAAAAAGGCCGCTCCAACGCCAGTCAATGACTTAGAGCCATCTGTGTATATATCGACAGTACTTGCAAAGGGGAGACTTGTAAATTTTTGTGAAGATGTACCTGTGTACAGTGCTAATTGTCATCGCGGCAATAGTTGAAAGAAGTAGTGAGAATAATACAAGGGTGATGAATGAAACACTTATAAGAAAAAGAGTAATACGGCGGTGTAGGCATGAGCAAAAGAGCATCGTGATATCCATGTAAATAACTATATGCGTGATATAGTGCCGGCATTTTTTGAAGACGGTAACGGGGAGAAGCGGAAAATTCGAACAATAGTTGTAATTTTGGTATGAGGGGAGTAGCGATGATGGCAAATTTCTTGAAGGGGTATTTTGTTGTTAGCATAAGTCGTCGAACTTTTAGTGGGGGATCGCCATCTTCCACAAGTAATGCGTTAGTAGGCGTTGTGTGAAGAGCACCGAGACAAATATGGAGAGCGCTGAATTGTATCGTATTTAGATGTGCTAAAGTAGTGTTAGAAGCCATATCTGGAATATGGGCACCATAGTCCATATAGGAACGGAGGGTGGCCTTACATAAAAAAGAGCTGCGGCCGGGTACGCTCCCCAATTTCTGCGTGTAACAGTTCGGAGGACGTTTAAATAAGACGTAGCTTTATTACGTAAATGTATAAAATGTTGAGTCCAGGTTAGTTTATGCTTTGAATGTAGTCCAAGGTATTTGTAACGGGTAGAGATAGGGATAGAATACGTATCGAATAGAAGACGGTTCCGGTCATATTTACGGCGATGGGTTAAGACCATCGTTGAGCATTTGGATATTGCAAGCCGAAGGCCATGGGAATCCAACCACGAGGTAGCCTCACTCATAAGTTGCGACATTCGCTCGCGGCATGTATCTATGTTAATGTGAGACTGATAAAGAACGATATCGTCAGCGTACGCTATTATGCGGTCGGAGCGCGTTACTGACCTGTCAAAATCGCTCATATAAAGACCAAAAATTATCCCGCTGAAAATATCCCCCTACGGTAAGCCATTTGACATCTGCCGACTAGAAATAGGATGTTGAGAGGATGTTATTATAAGATTTCGGTATGTAAATAATTGCTGTAAAAGGGAAATAAAACCAGGTGGAAAATTATTAGCAGAAAGACAATCCCATAACATATGTAACGGAATAGAGTAATATGAGCCTTGAATATCAAGAAACGTAGCTATGGTACTGTGGCGACGTGCCTTGGCCAATATTAGGTCGAGTACAAAGGTGTTTATAGCATCTTGAGTGCTACGACCCTTAATAAACGCATATTGATTTTTTGGGACTAGGTTATAATATTTCGAGCACCCAAAGAAATCTTTGGAGTAGTACCGGTATTTTAAGAAATAATTTCCTCATACACGAACTGAGAACAATCCCACGGTAACTGTGAACATCAGAGGCTATATCATGCGGTTTAAGGATTGGCACAAGAAAGAAGTCATTCCATTGACAGGGCTCTTTTACGTTATATAGGTACCAATTGTACGAGAAAGAGGTGGAAGAGAGTGATTGTAAGACGCTCATAGAATCAGTAGATGGTTGCTTTTGCATAATTACGTTGTGTAACATAAAGGAGAGCTTGGAGCACGACAGAAAGTTCTGCAGAATAAATAGAGAAGTGATTAGGTAATCTAAATTATGGGCAAACTGACGTTGAACGGCAAAAAGGCCGCTCCAACGCCAGTCCATGACTTAGAGCCATCTGTGTATATATCGACAGTACTTACAAACGGAGACTCGTAAATTTTTTTGAAGATGTGCCTGTGTACAGTGCTAATTGGCATCGCGGCAATAGTTGGAAGCAGTAGTGAGAATAATACAAGGGTGATGAACGAAACTCTTATAAGAAAGAGAGTAATACGGCAGTGTAGGCATGAGCAAAAGAGCATCGCGATATCCATGTAAATAACTATATGCGTGATATAGTGCCGGCATTTTTTTAAGACGGTAACGGGGAGAAGCGGAAAGTTCGAACAATAGTTGTAATTTTGGTATGAGGGGAGTAGCGATGATGGCAAATTTCTTGAAGAGGTATTTTGTTGTTAACATAAGTCGTCGTATTTTTAGTGGGGGATCGCCATCTTCCACAAGTAATGCGTTAGTAGGCGTTGTGTGAAGAGCACCGAGACAAATATGGAGAGCGCTGAATTATATCGTATGTAGATGTGCTAAAGTAGTGTTAGAAGCCATATCTGGGATATGGGCACCATAGTCCATATAGGAACGGAGGGTGGCCTTACATAAAAAAGAGATGTGGCCGGGTACGCTCCCGAATTTCTGCGTGTAACGGTTCGGAGGACGTTTAAATAAGAAGTAGCCTTATTACGTAAATGTTTAAAATGTTGAGTCCAGGTTAGTTTATGCTTTGAATGTAGTCCAAGGTATTTGTAATGGGTACAGATAGGGATAGAATACGTATCGAATAGAAGACGGTTCCGGTCATATTTACGGCGATGGGTTAAGACCATCGTTGAGCATTTGGATATTGCAAGCTGAAGGCCATGGGAATCCAACCACAAGGTAGCCTCACTCATAAGTTGCGACATTCGCTCGTAGCATTTTTCTATGTTGATGTGAGACAGGTAAAGAACGATATCGTCAGCGTACCCTATTATGCGATCGGAGCGCGTTACTGACCTGTCAAAATCGCTCATATAAAGACCAAAAATTATCCCGCTGAAAATATCCCCCTACGGTAAGCCATTTGACATCTGCCGACTAGAAATAGGACGTTGAGAGGATTTTATTATAAGATTTCGGTATGTAAATAATTGCTGTAAAAGGGAAATAAAACCAGGTGGAAAATTCTTAGCAGAAAGACAATCCCATAACATATGTAACGGAATAGAGTAATATGAGCCTTGAATATCAAGAAACGTAGCTATGGTACTGTGGCGACGTGCCTTGGCCAATATTAGGTCGAGTACAAAGGTGTTTATAGCATCTTGAGTGCTACGACCCTTAATAAACGCATATTGATTTTTTGGGACGAGGTTATAATATTTCGAGCACCCAAAGAAATCTTTGGAGTAGTACCGGTATTTTAAGAAATAACTTCCTCATACACGAACTGAGGACAATCCCACGGTAACTGTGAAAATCAGAAGCTATATCATGCGGTTTAAGGATTGGCACAAGAAAGAAGTCATTCCATTGACAGGGCACTTTAAGTGTAGATAATATGGTATTATAGTATTTAAGAATTACTTGTTTAGCTGTGGGAGGCATCAAGTGCAGCATACTGTAGGTAATGTAAACAGGGCCAGGTCCTGAGAGGATGTAGGGAGGACTGCTTCGAATGTATATAGTGTAATAGGTTGTAATAAAACGGAAGAATAACGACTGAAATCGGCTTGTGGAAAGGTACTGGCAGGGACGACATAGTCCGGAATGAGGGAATGAAGAAACTGCTCAAGCACATCAGTTGGGACTATCACACTTGCGGCATGTTAAGACACACGAGTCAGTGTTCGAACAGCATTTCAGAGTTGCGTAACCGGTGTGGATGTTGTAACAAATCAAATAAAGCTCCTCCACGCTTCCCGGCGCTTGGTATTAAAACTTGGCGGGAATAAGCATTATGGTGTATTAAAACGAAATACTTATGAGACGATACGTTTTTTCGATAAAGGCGAAATAATCTTTTGTATAATGTTGTGGCACTCATCACCCCACCAACGCAAACGACAAGCTTGCCGTGATTGAGGAGTTCGAATGGCTTTAAAAGGGCGATTGATATTGATGTAGCGAAAGACGATCTGCCGGAGTGAATCATATGTTAGTATATATATATTTGCTATTTGCTTTACGTAGCACTGACACAGATAGGTCTTATGGCGACGATGGGATAGGAAAGACCTAGGAGTTGGAAGGAAGCGGCCGTGGCCTTAATTATGGTACAGCCCCGGCATTTGCCTGGTGTGAAAATGGGAAACCACGGAAAACCATCTTCAAGGCTGCCGACAGTGGGACTCGAACCCATCTCCCGATTACTGGATACTGGTCGCACTTAAGCGACTGCAGCTATCGAGCTCGGTATATGTTAACATATGAGAAGGTATAAGAGAAAGTTGAGTCACGATAAACTGGCGGAAGGTGTTCGTGTCAAAGTTCTTAAGCGATCGTACGGTAGGAATATGTCTGCTGTCAAACAGAGACGGGTTCGGTCTACTTAGGCCGTACGTAATAATGATGGGAAAGTGATCGCTTGTAAAGGTATCCACCAAAGTATGCCAGGTTGTGAGTGATGCCATAGAACTACGACACAGAGTAAGATCTACCGCGCTGGGTGGGGAGCCTGGGGGAGTCAATCTTGTAGGAGAGCCATCGTTAAGTATTATGAGATTATGTTGATATGACTCATCCAAGAGATGGGTATCTTTTGACGATCTAGAGTCACTACCCCATACTGTATGGTGACAATTCATATCTCCGAGGATGAGGATCTTTGAGGCATGATCAAATTGGACGAAATAGTTCAATTGTTCTTCTGAAAGATAAATATCCGGAGGGTAATAGATATTGATAATGTATATATCACGATAAAGTACACCGATACTGAAGATGGAAGGAAGATGGTTAGTAATGTGTAATTATTGATATGACATATTATTTTGAACGAGGTTGCCACGCCACCAAATCCTCGCCCATCATATGGTTCATTTTTATAACCTGGAACAGAAACAAAATGACTCGACAAAAACCATGTTTCTTGTAAAGCTACAATCTGAGGGTGAGTTAGTTGGATAAGTAATTTTAGTTCATGTTGTTTAGTTAGGATGCTCCTGGCGTTCCATTGCGTGAGACTGATCATAAAAAGAAAACATAGCGTATACACTGTCTTTTAACATGTAAAGAGCATGAGATACTTGATGATTATCACCCAGAAGTTGGATTAATTGCGAAAGTTTATTGGTAATACCATGTCGTAGATGTAGACGTTGGCGTTGGATATTGTATACCAACGGTGGTTGTGACACACATCCGGACACAGGACGAGCTCGGAAATCGAGGGTACAGATGGGGCGGTTGAATAGGAAGTGGATGGCAATGAAAGGCGTTGAGAAACTAGTGCCGGAGGAGCACGGATGAGATTTAGATAACCATCTCGGTCATATAGTGGTACAGGTACAGGCCGAGGTTGATGATTAATAATTTGGGTGAATTTGCTTTTTCTTGGTTGTTAGGCAGGCATAGGAGATGTAGCCTGAGGTAGAGGGGGAATTTGTTGCTGATGCCGATCAGGAGAATAACTTGGGGGATGAAGCTTAGACAGGGCGTCATTAAAGGAGATATTTTCAGTGCTCATGATTTTCTTAATTTGGAGCTGGTGTTGTTGTTCGGGACAGGAGGCAGAACCAGTCAAATGGGGTTCTTGTCAGTGAACACATTTAAAGAGTGTTTCTAGACAGTCTTCAGTAGAATTGGAAAGGGAACTGCGACCACATCTGGTAGTATTTGCCATACAATTCTTGTCTCTATGGCCATACCTTTGGCACTTGCGTCAAAGAATAGGAACAAAAATAAACGGTTCAACCTCCATATAAACACTGTATGGGGAAACATGTCGAGGTAATGCCTGACCACGAAATACTACTTTAACAGAGCCCGTGGGTAAATATTCCGTACTACCATTTTGCGTGACTCAACGGTTAAGGTGTTTAACATATTTGACTGGGATCGTGGATTTTAAGCTTTTAGGAATCTCAGATTCAGTAAGTGATTTTTTAACGTCACGGATGATACCCACACGTATAATATAGGAACTGGGTATGCTTTAAGTTGAAGAGTAGTGAGAAGAAGATTAGTTAAGAAAGCATTGGCTAGCACTGAATATGAAAATTCAATCTGAAGGCGATTACGTCCTTTGCGAATAATGGATTTCGCACTTAAATTATTTTCATGAAATTTGCTCCTCAAAGCCATCGTGTGCAAATGACTGATATTTTGTGGATTGGTAGATTCCACATATACAATATATGGTCCATAGTGAGTACTAGGATACGTATAAGTTACAACAGGCGGAGTAGAATCAGTGTGGGGTGGATCATTAGATCCTTCCATATTTTGAGAAGAAGAATTGGGTAATTGAGCGGAATCAAGTAGTGAGTTATTATCTTCCATACGGAGTTCTATTTCGTGTTCAAATTGTAGCTGTGACGGATCAGGTGATTCGACACCCCCACTATGCTCTGGCATATCACACACACTACACTATGTAGCACACACTGCACTACACTACACTCGACCGTACGTTACTCGCAACCGCACACACTATACAAGGCAACCGTTCAGGTCCGCTGCCAAACAGCAACTAGCTGGTGAAACGAAAGGTCTGATCTCCACCCGCCTAAAAGTACATATCCGTCACACCAAGAACAAAAATACACATATATCAGTGGTAGCCAAGTATTCCTACGAAACAAGACACGGAATATCATTTGATAAGACCAAGATCCTAGCAGTTATTCCTTGGAATCTGGAAATGAAGAAATCAAGAAACATCCGAACAATACAAATTAAGAAGAAGAATATAAAATCAGTAGTTCTTGGATGCCTATCATACATAGACTAAGACATACGAACCGCAACATAGACACGCAGGTCGAACCTCCAATCACATAACGGCGCGGGCAAGCCCCACTACCTGGCAGTGACACACACACATTCCAGAATTCTCACGATACAGCCAGGGGGCTTAGAGGGATATATAAGACCAAGATCAGGAACAATTCTTGTAGTGTGATTGCTGTCTGGGAGACTGATTATCTCGGATCGAGTAGGTGTATTTCAGTCGCCTTGACAAAGCATACTATAATGTATTCGAATCGCCGACAAACTGTACGTAATGTACAGAAAACAAGAATAAGGTTCAACACGGAAAATAAACTTAAATAAAGAAATATTATGGCAATGAGTCTTATATCAAACTCAGACATTGGCCAACTCCAGTTCGCAGTCAGAAGTAAAGAATGTGGAAACGTGCTCGTCATTTGGTGATAATACACACGGACGTCCATATTTCTTTGCGGTTTTGCAGGATATTTTCTGAGCAATTGTGCTATTAGGAACACCGGACATCTCAGCACCTTTCTTCAAGGACGTTACTTTCTTTTTAATAGCATCCAAATCACGTTGCCGATTTTCCTACGAAAAATCAAGATTTTTTTGATTCCTAACTGCCGCTGATACTGACGCACCATGATATTTCGTCGGAAATATAATAATTAAACCAATATTTATGAATGTAGTAGAACAAAACCGCAAAATTGCATGTTATCACTAGAGGAAATTTGACTTGTTGAGTTTGGTAGAAAAACAAAATACAACGCATGTGCGATGTTCTTGAATATTAGTGCAGTTAAACAAAACCCAATCCTGATATTGATTTACATAACAGTATGTGTATCCACGCAGGAACAAGACCTACTTATTTACACTAACGGTTCAAAAAATAAAGATGGAGTAGGTGCGATTCTTATATTCCTTCTCATAAGATTTCTCACAAGTTTTCCCTAACAAAAATCACGTCCATCTTCACTGCGAGGCAAGCATTATTATATCTAAATCAACTTAAAATAGCTAAGGCTACTTTTTACTCCGCTTCATTAAGTGTTCTTAAATGTACCCACGATAGCACCATTTCCAACCATTGGTAGATACTTAACATTTACAAATCACTACGGTATACGAATTGGACCAATCGGGCCAAAACATAACTTTGGAATGGATACAGGGACATTCCAATATTGCAGGCAATGTACAAGCTGATATTTCAGCAAAAGATGCATCTTCCAGAGAGGAAGGGGTCTAAGTTAACCTGTTGAAGTGAACGGACGTATCTTTCCAGCACTCCGAAGTTATTTACGATGGGCTGCGCGTTGGACATTTACCGCGCGCAGATAGGAACGTGGTACAGGCGTGTGAGTTTCGTACCTTCGTTGTAAAACACTATAACGATTCAATTACATCATTCTTGTACACGTTTTAAAATGTTTCATAACATTCATAACTCTGAGTCACGATTTTCTGGATATTTCCGGAACTGATTTCATTTTATAGTTAGGCATGTTGGCTGATTGGGGAAAATGCTAGGATAGGCATTATTAGGTAACCTAAGAATTTTGTGTGGCACCAGAACGGGATAAGCACCTAATATGGTTATAACATCCTCCCTAGCAATACATTTGTTATCAAACGTTTAAAGCACACAACACTAGTATCGCTTGTTTAGAAGTTTTACCTGTGAACACACCTAACAAATTTACCTTAATACTAGGTCTTTTGGAAATCTGAACACTGAAGTTTTTGCTCTGCTCCTGTACTTGGACTTACATACAGGCACACAGCACACACGACCCATCAAATTAAACTATAAACATACCCACAGGTAAGTAAAAATATAAAGAAAATAAGTTCTGAGAAGGGAATGAGGACAATCACCTTATCACCACCAGAATTGTTACAGTACATACGCTTTTTATGAAGAAACAGCTTCTTACGGCACTGAAAGAGGCGCTATAGCATTTTGTTATAAATGGGTATTAAATTTGAATAATAATATTCAAATTTCCGCAAGTATTTGGTAACAACACGACTTACATAAATTAAAAAAAACACATGATAGCACTCCAACTGCCACCATTGTGGGCAGTTTCGATAGATCGGTTAAGGTCTGAGGTATTGTAGATGGTCTTGACGGAAGCAAGAACGACTTCAATCCTTAGACCTTAATGCTACTCTCGATCGTTCAAAGGTGGCGAATCGAGCAGCCAAAAATGTTTTAAATGTGGGTTTGTTTTGGTTTGTAGTTATCTTATGTAGTCAGTGTAAATTCATGAAAGTTGATGTTAAATGTTAGTTTCTTTGTAGAATGTATGTGTGCGAGTGTATTTATATTAGTCAGTGGACACTTACGATCTGTAATTATACGCAGAAATGTGAGAATGTGTTTGTTTTGATCGTATTGTGGACCACGATTTAGCATACCTATGTCAATGCCTCTTATACTGCTATTCTTAAGTTTCCTACGGAATAAAACATTAAGAGATTAGGAATATGCATCTTGATTATTTTGAAGTCGATGACGAAACTGAGAATAGGTCTGAGTTTAAGGAGGACTTTTCTCTAATTCCAAACTATTCGTGTTAATTGAAAAATATTAATTTAGATAGAATATAATTGATATTGTGATATTTATTCAGTGTCTATGTGCTACAAAATGTCAAGTGATTTAGATACAAGTGTATTTTACAATAATCTGTAATTGCGTGCAGAGATGTTTGGCAGGATCTTGGAGTATAACAAAACATATAGGTGTGACAGATAGAGCAATCTGTATACTGTTACAGAGAAGAAATACTGACTTGGAGAGATTAGCTGTGTTTATAACGTAGAATTTGATACTAAAAACGCCTTCCGATACATGTTGTGGTTTTCTGATATCAAGAAGACTACACCGAACGGGAGCTCGTCCATCTATTGTATATTTAATGCTTGAACGCGTCATTACTATTGTTACCATCATTGTGTGAGGTGCTGCTATGCTATATGTCAACATTATGTTAGGATTACTAGGTCCATTGTTAGGAAACTGAGAATTCTGGCGCACCTACAACTTTTAACCGTTCACACATAATTTTGCGTATTTTTTCTCAGAATTTCATGTCTTTTCTCCCAGAATCACCCATTTTTGCGGCAAAATATCAAAAGTTAATATGTCTATAAAATTAAAACAATAAAATATATCATCAACATTTTTAGGATAAATTTCTAAAAATCATTACATAAAAATAATAATAATAGTAATTTGAATATGTCTTTAATACAATGCGCTTATTAATATAAAGTTCAATAAACTATGTTCAATTAAAATCGGCCCATAAATGGCTGAGTTTTAGGCATTAGAAAATTTTACTTGTTTTTAGAATGGAACTGATGTGCTGTGGATATTGGAATACACAAAGGGCCGATGACCTTCGATGTTAGGCCCCTTTAAACGACAAGCATCATCATCATCATCATCATCATCATCAGGAACACACAAAAGTGATAATAAAATAACCCCTTTTGTGGTAACAGAGATTGTGATTCACCCAACATCCTCGTTTGTAATTAGCTGATACGCGAGCGCAGTACTGAGGTAGCCAACCGGAAGAAATAAGAGGTAGCGCGGCTTCCTGATTCTCTTTTGACGGAAGCGGCCTCATGTAGCTCCGCGCTACAGCTAAATATTATTATTAAAATAATGTTAATAAAATGTTATTGTATTTATTACTGCTGTAAGGAAAAAAATGCCAAAACTCCAAACCACGGAGAAACACCCTAGAGTGTTGTTCGAAACCGGCGCCGGTTTTCTAATTTATCTTCATCGGACCCTAGGGAGTTTCTTATTTCGCAATTCTCTCTGCTCGTATCTCCTTCCTCTCTCTCTCTCCTTTTCCCGAAGTGGCCACTCCTCCAATTTATTCCGCCAAGGAATCTGTGCGTTTCCAAGTAGACTCGGCTTAAGCCTATATCCTAACGACTAACAGACGCTATGGAGGAATTTACCTCTCTTTTGCTCAATTTTTTATTGAAGGAATTAATAGAAATTCAAACCATAGCAGTACGGGCCCTTGCACTGCTAAGGGTAAGAATCCTAAACATTTACCAACACCTAAACCGCTTGAGCTAAGACGGTAGGCGAGGATTGACCTTTAATTTAAGAGTTAATGTTAGTTAATGTCAAATATTTGTGGAAAATTTCTGGAAGAATGAAGATACGAACTACGAATATACAGAATAATAACTTAATATTCTAACCACTCGGCTATCTGTGACTTACCTGTAAACTGCTTTAATATGATATATGAATTGGGATAACTGTGGAATACCAAGTAGTTCCTATATAAACCGATAGATGACTCATTTCTTTTGGTTTCTTCTTAAATTAATAGATGGCGTATTTCCGTAGTATATTATATTTACTGATAGAGCGCGCCACAAGTTATAACACTCACTTCCCAGAGTTAACTAAACCGGAAGCTTCAGCCAAGCAGTGGTTACCAATGTAAGATATTACTTTGCCGCAGAAGGAGTTAGTCTTTCAACGGAAGCAAACCTAGTGCCGCTCCGCGCTACAGCTGAATATTGTTTTTATTATTATTACTATTAAAATAAAGTTAATAAATATATTATTATTAAAATAAAGCTAATAAAATATTGTTATTAAAATAAAGCTAAATATTATTATTATTAAAATAAGGCTAGTAAAATATTATAAGTTGCCAGGTTATATTGATATAAAAATAAATAAGGCTAACATAACTATAACAATTAATTTTATTATATCAAAACAATTTTTTTAAAAAAATCAAAACAAACAGTAATTAACTCAGGAAATTATTTTACCTTTTTCTTCATTTATTTATTAAAATTTTCGGTTACTCTTCCACGTTTTAACATCATAAGTTAAATATTTTCACCCCACATAATTATATAAGCAAGTGTGTTAGCAGGAATATTAACATTAAATGTATCACAGAGCTTCATAGTAGTTTTCTGAGCCGTTATCACATTTCTTCGCCTAATCATATTGATAACATAAATCGGGTGGTAATTAATGAACTCCCCAGGATTGAGAGAAGGAACAGACTTTAAAGCAGTTACGGAATTAAATTCTAAAAATTCATTATAGGCTTTTAGATAAGTATTAGGAGGGCTTAAATTCCACATTTGTCCGCTTCTGTGGTGTAGTGGTTAGCGTGATTAGCTGCCACACATGGAGGTCCGGGTTCGATTCCCGGCTCTGCCACGAAATTTGAAAAGTGGGACGAGGGCTGGAACGGGGTCCACTCAGCCTCGGGAGGTCAACTGAGTAGAGGTGGGTTCGATTCCCACCTCAGCCATCCTGGAAGTGGTTTTCCGTGGTTCCCCACTTCTCCTCCAGGCAAATGCCGGGATGGTACCTAACTTGCCTATCCCTTCCAATATTCCCATTTATTCTGGAAATATCTCGTTTCTTCCATTTTTCACGTAAATATTTTGAAGTTGAACAAGGTCAAACTTAGAAGAATCTTCGTCTTGATTACCTTTTCTGTTAGTTTGAAACACAACAAAAATATAATACGGCATATCAAACTGCAATGAACTGTAGTAGTTTTTAATATCTATTCCGAATTTCCTTTTTCCACTAAGGCCAGATATTTCTTGAGTTTGTAGGTCATAGAATGATATAGGTACTCGTGGTTCATTTAGAATTTCCGTCTTTTTTCTTGGTCATAATGTGGTTCGAATTTAGCAATTGATATTCATTTTTCCATGGAATTTACAGTAAATTTTTCCTTCTTTAGGCCGAGTGCCCGCGACATCCTCTCCTGCTGCACTTTTACTAAACCATCTATATAAAGCATATTTGCATCTTGACTCCAAGTAAAAGTAACTGTTAAATTGCCTTCAAACATTACTTCTTTATAATCATTAAAAAACCACCTAAGAGTCTTAACCCGCGAGTGGTCGCTATATGAGATTTTCTCTCACATTATTTTTTTATTTTATTTTATTTTTTATTGTGATATTACTTCACAGTGATGAAAGGGAGGTGACTGTTCCCTCTTCTAGCTGAGTTTATAACTGTATTGAGTAGACCGATTCACATTTGAAGGGTAAGCACCACCTCCCCTAGTCAGAACAAAGGTTCCTATGTGTCCGTGCGAGCTGCGTGAGAGATTCTCTCATCGCGCGACTAATGACGTTGGTGTTATTTTGAAGTGGCGCGGAACTTACTCTCTTGTACGCGTTAGTATTTGTATTAAGAGCACTTTCTGTTTTTGAAAATGTTATTTTGTTCAGAAACCTTACTTTGTACGTAAATATTGCTAGATATAATGCATGCGTGAGAAATTATTTTTTACAACTTCAGGACGGAAGTTATTTTGATGTACATTGCATATGTTAAGTAGTAATTTGCGTCTTTAATAAACAGATAATCATGTCCGGTTCCATGAATAAATTGTTAGCGTGCTGGCCTTTGGTCACAGAAGACCTGGGTTCGATTCCCGGCGGGGTCGTGAATTTTAACCTTAATTTGTTAATTTCGCAGACACGGGGGCTGAGTGTATGTGTCGTCTTCATCATCATTTCATCCTCATCATGACGCGAAGGTCGCCTACGGGAGTCAAATCAAAAGACCTGCATCTGGTGAGCCGAACTTGTCATCGGACACTCCCGGTGCTAAAAGCCATACGCCACCTCTCTCTCTCACACACACAACTAATCATTTCAGTTTTATCTAAAATATATAAGGTAGAACTTGCGCTTCATTTCAGTAGTAAATTTCAGCCTTACGTCCCAAAAAACTGTGAAAAATATCATATTTATTTTAATGTGAGAGAAAGTCTCACGCGCGACCACTCACGTTTCATTTTGGCTAGCGACCACTCGCGGGTTAAGTGATATACGACCTCATTTGATTTCTTCTGCAGTTTATTATTAATAAAATTACCTTCATACATTATATGATCATTTTGAGTGGAAGTTAGACGATAAAGAACTCTTGAAGAAATATTTGGATGATCAGTTCGACAGATAGTATATCCTCGCTTTTTTATAGTTACTGTTTGCCATAATTGAGTGAGAAAATTGTCAATTAATTTCACATTTGATTTTCCTTCATATTCAAAATAATCAGTTCCAACCGCATGAGTTGCATCAAAAGTAAGATACAAATAGGCATTTTATCAATCCAACCATTTCCAACTTATATATTTATTTCTACATCCTTGTTAGGGAAATTACAATTAGTTAAATCCTTTTCATTCATAGAAAATGATTGCCACTGGCAACTTTCTCATTTATCCATTAATTACAAAGAAAATAATAAACAAAGTGAGGAATTAATTATTTGAGAAAATAAGAAAAATATATGACTTATAACGAGAAATTACGTTGTTTCTTTCACATAATTGACTAGCGGTGTTTAATCGCTACCCAATTTTAATTTGTTTTCAATATTTTCATTTCACATCCAAAATCACTGTTATATTTGCACCATTAAAAATCTTTTAACTCATCATTTTCATTGGTTATAGTTCTTTTTAAGTTTTGAATTATATCGAAACTGAACAAAATATTGGGTGTTTTGGTTCACAAATTAGTCACGTACCAAATAATAAATCAGGCTTAAAAGAAGCAATAATATTCCTTTCACGGTGAAAATGTTCAGAATCTTTTATAAACATACCATCAGCATAGTTAAAATGGATTTTAATCATTTCGAAAGAAATTATTTTTGTTAAGTTGAGAGCAAGTGATTTGGTTTTTGGTTCTACAATTTGGTTATTAAAACCCAAAACTGAACCAATACTTTTTTCTTTATCGAAATATGTTTTACAATCACTAATTATTTCCAATCTGTTTAGAATTTTATTTTGTTCAATACTTGTCTTAGGCTTTTCACTTTGAATTGTGTTTTGTAAATTTTCTACATTCTATATTCTACCTGGTGGAACAAGCATCTCAGTTATCGTACCTGATACTTTTTCATAGGGAAGTTGATTGTTTTTGTTGTAATATTTGGAGTTACGAAAGTTGAAGAAAATCCTATTAATCCAATCTTTTTAAATTCGTCTCGCAATGGAACATTTTATCTTTTTTTCTAAAACTGATGATGTACCACTTAAATCAAAAATTCTATTCATTTGTAAATAAATAAATAAATAAATAAATGGATAAAAAGTGTGAAAATAAAAAAGTAGATTGGTATACAACAGTAATAATTCCTGAGAAAAAATAAAACATAGACATGGAGAAATTTTGCCAAATTATATTCGTTGCGGAATCATTCGCCCTAGTGGCTGCGGCAAAACAACTTTAATGTTCGATAATTATATAGTTTAAAACCTGGGTTTTTAAACTGGAGTAAAATAAATAAACCTTATATTTATTCCAAAAGTAGAGATCAACCAAAGTATCAACAGTTTAGGAAGGAAAGTAAAAGAGAGGTGAAGTTAGGAAAATCAATTGTTCAATTTATTGGTGATGATGAAAGCATAATTCCCTTAGATGAATGTGAAGAGATTTCAGTTGTTATTTTTGATAATTTTATATTGGAAAACCAAGATATATGTCATGAATATTTTACTTGGGGAAGATATAAATTCATTGATTTTTTTATTTAGCTCAAACATATTCGAAAATTCCAAAACAGTCGGTTAGAGATAACTTGAAGTTTTTAAACATATTCAGACAAGATTATATCAATTTAAATCATATTTATAAAGAATTTGTATGTGGAGATATGAAGATTGGAGTTTTTTAAGGCTATCTGTAGTAAATGTTGGTATGAAAAATTTGGTTTTATTACTATTGATATGAATCGCAACACGAATGATGGTAGTTACAGAAATAAAATTAAAACATTTCTACAAATGTAAAAAACGTTAACATAAACATCAACGCTAATATAAAACAAACATTAACATAACATAAACGTTAACATTAGCATAAATGTTAAGATAATTTTTTCCTACTAAATAATATTAGCTCATTATGATTCTGAGGCTCTTAAAAAGCAAAACAATATAGGAAGAAATTTTTAGAAATGAAAAAAGAATGTCGAAAATGGAAGAAGCAACCTATAACAGAATATGAGAAATATAAAAAAGAAGATCAACTTGTTATTGATGCTGTTAATGTTTTAGGAAATAAGTTGGATAATACTGGTGAAAATGTTATTAAACCTATAGAAGAAAATGGTTCTTAATTAGGTTAGACATAATTATCTCGTATAATTTACATAAGTGTGAAGTATTTAAGAAATGAAGTGATTCAGTGAAGTGATATGTTTAAATTATATCTTACTATGTTGAATTATTACAAGATCGATATCTCGAAGAAGTGGCTATACATATGTTGAGTGGATTATGATAGCAAATGAAAACATGATTAAAGCATTTTAATCAATTTAGGAAAAAATATGAATGATAGGAATACAGGCAAGTATAGTCTCCATAATCAATTCAGGCATTTTAGACAATGTAGAACCACTGTATCTAACCTTATAAATACATGAATCGTTTAAATACAACTTCATTTTAAGTTCTGTCTTCCAGAACAAGGCAAAAGTTCAGTATCTGCAGCAGTTTTTCAGCGCAGACATCTAGGCGCGATTGCACTGTCATTTTGTTCCTTCTCGCTGACTTCTCGCGATGGTCTTGATCGTGATGTGCACAGGGCTGCCAATTCGTGACAAAACCATTGTTGTGGATTGGTTAGGTCCGGCTGGTGACAAAACCATTAATCAGGTTAGTTTATTGATAAAACTATTGGCCTGGGATCACGCAAAGTGCCCCAGATTAGGGCCGCGAAGCTGTGTTAGAGCTTTATCAACCCGTACAGTGAGAACAGCGCATTCAAATAGCTGAAGTAATTTATCATGCCTGCTAGTGACAAAGCTATTGGTCTGACTACATTGTTTTGTTACAGATTGCATTTCGTTTTGTTTATTTGCGCGCAGTTTGGTAACGGAAAGCATTCCACTTTATTGCTGGGAATGTAAGAGACATAGATTAGATATTGTTTGCTTAAAGTTTTGTTTTGTTTCTGTGTGTTTTGTTGTCTTTATTGCCTGTAAGCCGATGGTGGGTACTAGGGTGGGCAATAAAGAGATCTTCATATTCATAGCTTCCAACACATTATTCATTGCTGGGAATGACGTTATATCCGATTGTATCTCAGCCAATGGAAATGCTACAGCACGCATGAGCAATGAATAATTGCGTGCGATAAATTGTATTATGTTATAAACTTAAATGTACTTCTTGGGGATGGCGGGTGTGTCCCTGACTGTCGCAGTGAACACATCTTTCCCCTACAAGGTATTCTACATAAGATTTGTAACATTTCAAATCCCTTATGATGCCGTGAGACTTATGTTGCACATACCGGTACTGAATTTCTACCTAGAACAAAATAGGCCTTTCCCTAATTTCCGAGGTCTAGTTTTTACATCCATCCATATAGGGTTGGCGTGAGGAAGGGCATCTGGCCGTAAAATGGGGCTAAGTCCACAGCTCGCACCCGTGATACCACAGATCTGGGAAAAGCGTACAATAAGAAGAATTTTTGTTTTGTAGACTTTGTTTTATTTTGCTTCATAAAATTAATCTAAGAATACTTGTTGAAAATTAAATGTTAAAACTAATGTGATTTGTACACTAACATGTTACAATATTGGAATTTACTTACAATGTTTTGTCTGGAGGAAAGCGTAGGAAGGATTTCCATAGGAGATCAAGTTCAAAGTTATTGAAACCAAAAACTGCACAAAGCGTACCAAAAATGGTTCAGTGCTTGTATGATTGTAATTCTAAAAAGTTTTGCCACCTGATAAATTTAATTTGATCGAAAATCTACTTCTTAACGCAAATCCAATATCAAAATTTCACACTAATTAAGGTAATCTGTTTACTACTACGTTCAGTTTCAAGACTGTCCCTCTAGGTGCGCTTGCAATCAATGTTTCGCGATAGTTTACGTGGTGTAATTGGTCACTGTAGTGTTTCTGGCGCTACCTAGCGCTCGTAACATTGACTAACCGCCATACGTTTACGACTTCTCTGTCATATCCATGTTAGCTGTGGAGTGTGTAACAACCATATACGAGCGTGTGAAAAGTTGCGGTGGATTGTTGTACAATGTTTTCGCGTAGTAAGATCCTGTGTCAGAAGTTTTTGTACAAGGTATTCATAAGAAGTATATCAAAATGTTATATGCGTGATATTTTTTATGGTTTACATGAAACATTTCTTATAAAATAGCGTGTTCACTAATTGTATATTTGTTTGCAGGGAGGTTATGATGTTGTGAATGCAGCCGCTCGTTGTTCAGGCGTACACGTTCGCACAATAGTAGCTGTTCCAATGAATACTGTAATAATGTTTGTTCCCGAACAAGAGGTAATTTACCTATAATTTTATTCTTTATCTTTAATGCTGGTGATCTATCGTATTGGGACTTATCACTGTGGAAGGTAGAGGTATGACCTCGCGATTAGAAGAGTCAGTTCTGTTATCTCGAAGTAAAATCTCCCTCCTTTTAGGAAAGAATAAGGCTGGTAGGACAGATATCAACATTTTCTCTTGGCCTGGTATCCTGTTTCATCATGTATAGTTTTATTCATTTTCGTGAAACGAACGACTGTTTATCGTGGTCTAGAATTTCTGTTCTTTTCAATATCATTCGGACTTAGTTCATTCCAGAATGAAAAAGTGAGAATAAAACTTGCTTTTGGATCATCATGTATAGTTTCATTATTCTTATTCATGTTCGTGAACCGAACTACTGTTTATTGGGGTCTAGAATTTCTTTTCTTTTCAATATCTTGCGGACTTATTTCATTCCATATTGAAAAAGTGATTATGCCAACTTCGGTAAAAATATAGAAACCGGTACTTAAAGATTATTACATAGAATGTTACTTGAAATGCTTCCAAGTTTACCTTATAATGATCGTGGAAGAGAGATGTGTTCAATACGCTTGCCAGGGGCCATCCCACCCGCCCCTAGAAGTACATTTACTTTTATAACCAGAAATACTGTTTTAGACGCCATACTCCATTGCTTATAACGGTGATTGGTTCACGTAACAAAGAGGATAACGTCACTGACACCTAGGATGAGGCCGAGAATTTGTTACCAACCATTGCCACACTCCCTTCGAGAGGCTCTTTTCTATCGCCGCGGCGCATGCTGTCCACACGGCAAGAAAAAGGTTTGTTTAGTAGTTGTAACCTATCTTTGCACATCCAGGCCAATCTTTGTCATGAGAACACACCCTTCAAAAGGCTCTTCTCTATCGCCGCAGCGCATACTGTCCGCAAGGCAAGAAAAAATGTATAGCTATATCAAACCAACAGTTGGCAGCATTGTCGTTCCTCTCAGCGCTACTAGTGCGACAGTGAACTGGCGTGCGCCACCTACTGGTGGCTCGTGTCACTAAACCGTGAGTACCGCTTTCTATAGTTTCGCTAAAACACCCTCTTGGATATATTCTGGCCACTTTAGAATCAGAGGAAGGATGACGGCAACTTAATTAAACTCTATGCACAACCCACCAATATCCTATTGAAAATTTTTAGTTTAGATTGGCAACATCTTCAAACTCCAAGGTAGTTAAGTTCTTCCAATTTCCTTTTTGACAAGCGGTACGCTTTTGAAGACTTTATGGCCGGCTGTGTTTACATTCCATGTCCATGGATTGCGAGGATTTTCCTAACTCGAGACAGCGCTGTCAACTCTTATATAGCCACTGAGAGCAAGCAGCGAGACTGGGCAAAACTGCATGCAGCTGTGGAACACTGGAGACCTGACTAGTGGGCCAGCTCGAGGACCGTAGCTATAAATAGCTATAGGGCTGTTTCTGGTTGTCTTGTGATGGACCTTGTAGACCTCTGGAAGGCATTTCCAAGATCATAAACCATTCTGAGTGACAGTGTGCAGAAAATAGAACATTAACTTTCATACATTTTTATGGTGTGTTGTGTAAAGTTCATTATTAGCTTCATGGGGCAGGGTAATGCCACCACGACTTGCACACATTTTTCCTATGCTACCCACCTCATTTGCTTATAGTTTGCCAGTGTAGGCCTATAGTATACACAAGTTAAAAGATTTGATCAACTTACAATTATTTAGAGTGTGATTGGGTTTATTAATGAGACTATGGAGTGCGCATGTGGGAAACTGAGAGTGCGATTTGTACATCCTAATGGGTCATAGGAGATGAGGATCTATGTTCAGATGGCCTTTACTTGAACTGCAGTGGTACATACAGTACGCAAACCTTTTCTTGATACCAGGTTTTACGGGGGTGAGGAGTAAGGAGGAAGTTCTCCCGGTTCCAGTTATACTGCCAACTGAATGGAAATGAAATCTGAACTGAATCGATAATATGATCGATCAATATGAATTTTTTAAACTTTCATTATCTTAAGCCAACAACTGTGTTACACACACATATAACATTTCGCGATGCTAATCTTGTTCCTACCATGAATTCTATAGTTTGGCTTTGCTGTGTAAACTGCAACAGTACCAGTACGTAAAGTGTACGCCAGATGTCTCACGGCGATGCATGAGCGATTCATAGTTTGTGTTTCAAAGTTTGCCAGTAGGAATCTCGAAGATAACCCGAGGTCTACCGATTCAGCACTAGGGAGCACAGGTATCAAGAAAAGGTTTGCGTCATATACACTCAGGTCTTATCCTTGAGATGATTACATAGGCTGAGGATGCTTGAAATCGAGCAGAACATGTCCCTATAAAATAGTGTTGTAGCATTATGATTTTCTAACAACATAAAATCAATTTTATTGAAAAGGTGGAATAAAAAACACAATATTGTAAGCATATTATAGCAAATTTCAATACGGGTCTGAACATGAGATTAGTTACATGTAATCATATACACTCACCGGCAAAAAAAAGCAAAACATTACGTATTTTGGACAAAATTTAATGCCTGTCCATTTTCAACCTGGTGAGAATCAAAAATCAACAATACAATCAATCAATACTGATCTGCATTTAGGGCAGTCGCCCAGGTGGCAGATTCCCTATCTGTTGCTTTCCTAGCCTTTTCCGAAATGATTTCAAAGAAATTGGAAATTTATTGAACATCTCCCTTGGTAAGTTATTCCAATCCCTAACTCCCTTCCCAATGTGGCAATGTATCATAAGTTAGCCCATTTGAGAAGTTTCAGCACAATAATTGATAAAGATTATTATCGTGACAATCACAATTGTCCACCAACATGAATTCGGAAATTTCAAAATCTGGTGTTCTGCAGCATTTCGTATGCAGTCCATTTGTCCACATGTTTTCAACACATTTCCTCAGTAATGAGCATTACCACCTCTTGCTGCAGTTACAGCTCTGATTTGATTAGCCATGCTCAGGATGTAAGTTAATCTGGAATGTTCTCTTGTGATACAAGCTCCCATTCCACCTGGAGCGCAGCCCCATATTGAGCCAGTGTGTTAGGGGAATGACTCTTCGCCTATCTCCCAAGCATATCCCGGACGTGTTCTGTTGGGTTTAGGTTGGGACTACAAGCAGGCCACACCATGCACTCAATTCCAGCTTCATCTAGGTACTCACGTTCACAAACGGCAGCATGTGGGCGAGAATTGTCCTGCGTCAGGATAAAGTTTTCGTCAGTGACAGGTGCAAAAGGCACCGTGTGAACCACTAAAAATCTCCTCGATGTTAACGTATCCACAAAGGCGCACACGAGATGCTGTCAGTTGGTATAATTATTTTATTCACATGTATTTACAAAAAACACACATAACCTTAATCACTGTTGTCAAAACCAAAACATTCACATCACAAACCACCATTTAAAGACAACTGCCAATCGCTGCACATCGAGATGACAACATTGAAACACTAATAAACCAGTTGACTGCTTAAAAGCATGTCGTCCACGTGGTCACAAGTATAACCTTGCTAGACCATGACTCTTCAACCCATAACTTCCAAATCATAACTTAACGTTTACCGTCAAGATCATCCCCTTATATATGTACCTGGCCGGGTGTATAAAAAGTTACCTTACAGAAATATATCTTCTCGAAAACTTGAGAGTGCATAATACACAGATTATAATGTATAGAATATTCCAATCGTTCTCGTGCCTATACCATTCTGGAAGTTACAGCGTGTTTCATCATTATGGATTACAATTTATATATACCGGTATGAATAAATTATAATATTAATTCACAGGTATTTACATTAACTGAACTGATATAAATGTTTATATACAGTTCCTGTTTCATGACATAACCTCAAAAACAACACGATCACATTGCATGTACACATGATGTAATAATAATACAAATACCAAATGGATGCAACACTTCACAGCTATATGTACAATAATAATAATAATAATCATAAAATAATAATAATCGTAAAATATTAATAATAATTATTCCAGCTTGATATCTGCATTAGTTACCCATGGGTGGGAGAATATTGTTTTCAAGTTATACCTGTTATCGCACTTGTCATTATCCCCCCTATAACTTGAAACAATTTCTACACGTCACACTCGTCGACGTTGCCTTGGGCGTAGATTGTATCTCCTTTCTTCCTCAATGTCGCTGGATGTGCTGTCCTCCTCCTCTTGATCAGCATGTGCCGTGTCGGGGGTCGGGGTTGCCTCCCTGCCAGCATCTTCCTCGATGATATTCGATGTGTTCTCTTCCCGATGACCAGATTGTGCTGTGTCATTAGTAGCATCTCCTCCAGGCTTACTCTGTTGGGTGACCCGGCGTAACTCCGATGCGTGGATTTTGACAGGATGGTTGGTGTTCAGTAAGTAGACCCCATGGCCCAGCTGTTTATCCACCTCGATGGGACCAACCCACTTAGGTGCAAAACCTGTGTGAAACTCTCCAATACGAGGACGGTTTGAAAGTTCTTGGAATCACCGCTAGATGTCAGTGCTAGAGCAACGAGGTTCCCGCGCAATAATCACACATCCTTTGTGAGTGAACACGTGGCGCGTCAGTGCTCTAGCTGCAGGAGTGTGGTAGTGATGACTCTTTGTTGTTCCCGCGTAGTGATTTGTGACAATGGAAAAAAACTGAGATTCGAGCAGTGATTAAATACTTTGTAAAGAAAGGTATGAAAGCAAAGGAAATTCATGCCGACTTTCAGAACACACTGGGGGACTATGCTCCTTCAATTTCAACTGTTGCCAAGTGGACCAGCGAGTTTAAATTTGGTCGGGAGAGCTTGGATGATGATCCGAGTAGTGGATGGCCAAAAAGTGTTACGACCCCAGAATTTATCGCAAAAGTGCATGGAGGATCGTCGACTGAAAGTGCGGAAGATTGCTGAAGTTGTAGGGATGTCTTCTGAACGGGTATATTATATTTTAACCAAAGAATTGGGTATGAAAAAATTATCCGCTCTTGACATTGGACAATAAACGCACCAGATTGGAAATGTCCGAACAAGGTCTGGCCCGTTTTCAGTGCAACCAACAAGATTTTTTGTGCTGGTTTGTGACTACAGATGACACTTGGGTCCACTACTATACCCCAGAGACAAAAGAGCAGTCAAAGCAGTGGAAACATGCTGATTCACCACCACCAAAGAAAGCAAAGGCAGTGCGTTCGGCCGGAAAGGTCATGGCCTCAGTTTTCTGGGATGCAAAAGGCATTCTTCTGATAGATTATCTTCCTACTGGCCAAACAATTACGGGGCAATACTATGCAAACCTCCTAGACCAACTACAAGAAAAGATACGCGAGACAAGGCCTGGTTTGGCAAGGAAAAAGGTCATCTTTCATCAGGACAACGCTCCGCCGCATACAAGTATTATTGCCATGGCAAAACTCCATGAACTGGGGTACGAATTGTTGCCACATCCACCTTATTTACCTGATTTGGCACCATCAGACTTTCATCTGTTCCCCAAGCTGAAATTTTTCATCGGTGAACGGAGATTTTCTACAAGGGAGGAACTGGCAGCCAAATTGGAGAGGTATTTTGCAGGCCTGGAGGAATCTCATTTTCGAGATGGAATCAAGGCATTGGATCATCGCTGGACCAAATGCATTAGTCTAGAGGGACACTATGTTGAAAAATAAAAGCAGTTCCACCGAGGTAAGATGCTTAATTCTAGTACATTCCGAGAACTTTTCAAACCACCTATGTACCATTACTGACTGGGTGGTTACGTCGCAGTAGTTGTTGGCCTGGTAGGAAGATATGCTTCTCTTCGACATCTTGAGCGTTGGCCTGGGTAGGGGATCTCTTCTTGGCCAAAGCTTGCTTCTCCTTGATGTTATGCTGATGCTGCCACTCTGCCAGAGAAACAGCTGCATCATCTTGACCCGAAGTTGATTGTGGATGAATCTTCCAATCCCCAGTGCCGTACAGCTGTCGACCAAGAAACAGCTCTGCTGGAGAATAGCCGGTGATACGGTTGATGCGTCGTTGCAGGGCAAAGAGGGACTGCGGTATATGGTGGTCCCACAGTCGATGTTCTTTGTTTATCAAGTAGACTCGTAGCATCCGTTTTAGGTCCTGGTTCCATCGTTCCGTTGGATTTGCCCTTGGGTTGTGAATAGGGGGGTCCAATGCTCCACACTCATTCCGTCATCATTTGCTGCCACTTCCTCGACATGAACTGACTCCCGTTGTCTGACAGAATGCACCGAGGATAACCATTGTGGCTGAATACCTCGTCTTGTAGCAGGCTGGTGATGCGTCCCTTCATGGCTTCAGGTATCGGAAAGGCCTCAAGCCATCTTATTAAGAGGTCAGTGATTACTAGGAGTCCTGTTCAACCCCGTGGTGTTCTAGGGTAAGGACCCATCAAGTCCAGGGCTATGACCTCCCATGGACATTGTGGCCGTCTTCCTCATTGGCTCGAATTTGCCTTCCTGTTGGTGCAGGCACACATTTAACACCCCTTCACGTAGTCCAGGATGTCTTTCTGCATGTTGACCCAGAAGAATCTTCGTCGGATGGACTGATATGTCTCTTCACCTCCTGGATGTTCGGCTTCAGTGCTGTTGTGGAACTTCTCCAGGATCTCACCACTAGGGATCACCACTACTGCAGGCGTGTCGGAGAGGTGCGACCTGTACATCAAGAGTCCTCCGTCAACCCGGAAGTTCTTGTAGCGCATCTAGAACATCCTCAGGACAAGTCGACTATCGGTGTTCGGTCTCCTAATCCACTGTGCCTTGGTCCTACAGGGCTTGTCTTGTTCCTGCCGCTGTTTGATCACTCCCAGATCAAGTTCCTTCTTGATGGTCATAAGGACAGGTTCCTTAGGCTCACTCTCGAATTTTTGTGGGAACTCCCTCTCGACAGTGGTGTTCCTAGCTTCAGGTTCCATCGCCAGGTGCCTAGATAAGCTGTCTGCTCTTATGTTAGTCGGTCCTGGGAAGTGACACACATCAAAATCATATTCTGCGATTAACAGGGCCCATCGCATCAATTTAGATTTTGAGACCGAGATCAACCATTTAAGAGCAGCGTTATCGGTGTAGAGCTGGTACTTCTTTCCCTCCAAGTAGCCTCTGAATTTGCCCATGGCCCACACCTCGGCTAAGGCTTCCTTATTACAAGTGATGAAAATCATTTTTCGTCCGTATTGAAAGTTTCATAAACTGTATATAGGATAATATCTTTTGTTTATTTCCACCTATTCAATACATTACAAGAAGTTGGCATTTACTTTAAAACGTTATTCAGATGAGACATGTTTCGCCTCTCACTGTGAGGCATCTTCAGTCATTATCAAAAACCTTATTATTTTATCAGGCATCGGGTTAAAGATATTCAAAAATGTGTTTGATGATTATAAGAGAGGTAAAATTTACGTTAGTTATAAACATGTTCATGAAGTAACTAAAAATCTAATATATTGATAAAAACATATGTAGTTCTTTGTTGAATAGGACTTGTTTGATTGTACTATAGTAAAAGAAGGTGGCTTGAAGCCGTAGTCATTAATAGATGTCTAATACATAGTGGAAGGCATAAAATATCAGTTCTATGAGAATATACATTACATTCAAATGATACTAGAAACTAGTGGATTCAAAGGTAGTAAATATAAAATGTTCAATGAAATAACTATAGATCTAATAAAATGATAAACACATATGTAGTTCTTTGTTAATTAGGACGTCGTAAGATTGTACGGCTTAAAGCCGTAGTCATTAATAGATGTCTAATACATAGTGGAAGGCATATGAAATCAGTTCAATGAGAATATATAATACAAACAAATGATACATAAAAACTGGTAGATTCATAAGAGGTACATTTAAAAATGAAGGCGTCATGTGACTATAAAAGACAGTTGATGGCTTAAAGCCGTAGTCAAGGTTTGAAATGTAGGTCAAATAACTGCTAAATATATGGTAAAAAGATATAAGTCAAAATATACAGCTTAGTATAAAAAATATGAAGGAAAAACATTCCAATTGCTTGACAAAAGTTACTTGACGTTGGCATGCGTTTGTCCGTGATATTTATTGGTCAACATTTCGTAGGTTATTTTAGATTTATTCGGCAAGATTGCGTTGACAAGAAGTTCACCAGATGCTTATAGTTGGCCTAATTTGTAAAAAGAAAGTTGCAGGCTCTTCTGTAGCCTTGCTCTTATGTTCCTCCTCCAGCTGGTCAATGATTTTGTGTAGATCATCAAAGGATCTGGATTGTGATCGTTTCACTAGGGGCCGAATTTTATCGTGGAGTAACTCTGTGATATCTGGCAAGATCTAGTTTTCGTTCCATTCTGGGTGCAGACGCTTGAAGAGTTGGTACTTCTGTAGGACGAAGACGCTAGTTCTCGTGACAGTGGGTTGTGCCTCAGTCAGTAGCTTCCTTTTCACTGAGCTTTTCACCCCTTTGGAATTAAACCGAGCGAGGAATTCCCTCTCGAAGTCCGTCCAGTTTAGATTTAAACCCTTCAAGTTGTTCCACCAAGTAGCAGCTTGCCCCTTTAAGTGTGGTGTGATGAGTTGCACGAAGATGTCTTCTGGTAAATTAGTCTTTCATAATAGATTGACCGATCCCTCCACGAAGCTAGTCACGTTCTCATTCAGTCGCCCGTGGAATTCCGGAAGGCTCTCTATAATCACCTTTGGGTCTAGGTGTCCTGTACTACCGGTTAGGTTTAAGGAGGTTAGAGGTGTGGCGGTATGTCCTGTTTGAGTCAATCTATTTTCTACTGCGTGATGGGTGCTTTCCCTTATATTCTGCGCATCTCCCTTGATATGATATAGATGTTGATTCCCATAGGGAATCTGAAATATTTGTCCTGAATGAGCAAATTTATAATACCAATTATAATGTCCAATAACGGACCATTTATATTGGTATCTCCCTTGATAGTCGAAATCCAGATTTCTATCCTTCCTTCAACAGCAGAAATACGGCTCCCAAGATTTCCCTCGATGGCAGATATACGGCTTTCAAAGTTTCCCTCCGTGTTAGAAATCCTGGATTTCCACCCCCTCCTTGAGGTCCAAGATATCCTCTTCCAGCTGGCTTACTCTAGTATCGATCTGGTCAACGGTTCCAGTTTTGACCTGATATTTGCTGCGTTAATCGATCGTTGATGTCGCTAATTTGCGATTAAATTGTCATTTATGGGTGAAATGTTGTCATTTACGGTTGAAATTTTCAATTCTAGGCCCTGAAAATTTTGTAAACCTGCATATACACTTGTGATATTTGTCCAGTTATTACTGAGTCAGCTTGAAAAATTTCTTCTGAAATTTTGTCTGAAAGTTTGTCATTTAGTGCCTGCATCATGGTCATTAAGTTAGAGCACATTTCGGTTATATTTACCTCATCTTCCGATGTTTTGTCAGCATCTTCATTAACTTCGATGCAAAATTTCCTGGATCTTCTCCCTTCTCCATGAGATCTTCCCGTAGTCGCGCCTGTAGCGATTTCTTCTTCCCGTTCGTCGGGAGATTCTCTTGGTAAGTTCGTCTTTGAGCTGTTTGAGTGACATATTTTCTAATACGACTTGCATTTTGAACTGCTACAGTCATAATCACTCGTAAATTTTTACGTCCTCATCACGGTCGCCAGTTAACGTATCCACAAAGGCGCCCACGAGATGCTGTCAGTTGGTATAATTATTTTATTCATGTGTATTTACAAAAAACACACATAACCTTAATCACTGTTGTCAAAACCAAAACATTCACATCACAAACCACCATTTAAAGACAACTGACAATCGCTGCACATCGAGATGACAACATTGAAACACAAATAAAACATTCGACTGCTTAAAAGCATGTCGGCCACGCGGTCACAAGTATAACCTTGCTACACCATGACTCTTCAACCCATAACTTCCAAATCATAACTAACTTTTACCGTCAAGATTGTCCCCTTATATATGTGCCTGACCAGGCATCTAGAAAGTTACCTTACAAAAATATATCTTCTCTCAAAACTTTGAGAGTGCATACTACACAGATAATGATGTATAGAACAGGTTTCCATTTTTTGCGGCCCGCGAGAGTACTGTAAGAAATAATGTGAAGAAAAGTTACAAACATATTTATTAGCTCGTTCAAAAACGTATTAATTTTTATACACCTTATAGACCCAAGTCAGAACTAATTATTCTTTAATACTAGTTCCTCTTTTCAAGTATTCACTTCTTCTCAACAGATTATTTTTATTTTAAAACATTTAAAATCCAAATTTCAAGTAACATTTTTGCGTGTCACTGACTACTTTCGATGGTTTTCGGAGACACCGAGGTGTCGAAATTTTGCCCCACAGGAGTTCTTTTATGTGCCAGTAAATCTACCGACACGAGGCTGACGTATTTGAGCACCTTCAAATACCACCGGACTGAGCCAGAATCGAACCTGCCAAGCTGGGGTTAGGAGGCCAGCGCCTCAACCGTCTCAGCCACTCAGCCTGGCTCCAAATTTCACTCTTTTATGCAATTTTAAAATAATGTTTTAAGCAATTAAAATGTTCCAACCCTCATTTCAATTGAACTATACATATTATTTCATAACGGTGCTTCTGTACTGTTTGCAGAATTTTACGAAAATTGGCCTATTCAAGTGCGGCCCGCGAACATGACTAAGGTTTCCAAAATGGCCCTCGAGCCCTTACAAATTGGAAACCCCTGGTATAGAATATTCTCAATCGTTCTCGTGCCTATACCATTCTGGAAGTTACAGTGTGTTTCACCATTATGGATTACAATTTATATATGCAGGTAAGAATAATTTATAATATTAATTCACAGGTATTTACATTAACTGAACTGATATAAATTTTTATATACTTGCCTGTTTCATGACATAACCTCAAAAACAACGCGATCATATCGCATGTACACATTATGTAGTAATAATGATAGTAATATTAATACCAAATCAATGTAACACTTCACAGCTATACATATAGTAATAATAATTGTAAAATAATGATCATTATTCAAGCTCTCTGTCTGCATTAGTTACCCATGGGTGGGACAATATTGTTTTAAGTTATGCCTGTTATCGCACGTGCGTCAATGTATCGGTGGGCTGTCAAATTCCATTCTCGGAACACAAGCTCCAAGCATGCATCAGTGGTAATTTTAGCCCAGACTATCACAGAGCCTCCAGTGAACGGTGTCCGTAAAGATAAAGTACAGGGTGAATAATGTTCCCCGGACCTTCTCCATACTCTCTCAATTCCATCCGTTTCCCTCAAACAGAATTTGTATTCATCTGTAAACTGCACTGAGCTTCACTGCTCCTCAGTCCAGTTTCGATGGGTGTTGGCGAATTACATCCGAGGGGCATGGTGATCACATGTAAGCAGAGATCCTATGGCAAGCCTCTTGAATGTTAAATCCGCTTCATACGAACTCTTCCTACTGTCCCATTGTTGATCTTCATGCTCCGTACTTGCTGCAAATGATTTCTGTCCTCCACAGCTCTTGTTTGTCAATTATATCGTGAAGAACTTGCATTACGAGAAAGTGATCATCGCATTCGGTAGTGCTTCTCTTATGAACAGAACCAAGCCTCGTGGTGTGGATATTGTCCTCTCTATAACTTTTAACAGTTCTGTACATGATAGAACAAGACCTGCCTATAATGTCTACTACATAGAATATGCTGCGCACATCCTCCTCTAATGCCACGGTCCTTGCTGCGTTTTCAGATGAAAGAGCCATTATTACCTGACTTAGAAGCAAGACTAACTGTTGTAGACAAGCCGTAATGTCCACAAAAATACACAGTACGAAAATTCACAGCAATAAATCTCAAGACAGCTGTTTGAGATTATTCTCGTCCAAAGGTGGGAAACTGCAATATTGGTGTTGTGATTGTCACCACCAGTAATCGTTATCAATTGTTGCGCTGAAACTTCTCAAATGGGCTAGTTAACTTATGATATATTGCCATATTGTTGTAATGTCATAATATTTTATTTTTACCAGGTTTCAAATGGACTGACATTAAACATAGTCTGAAATATGTAGTGTTTGCTTTTTGTGCCAGTAAGTGTATAAATTTGGGGGGTTGTTTGGAAGAGTTACAGGGAGGTGTATTCAGGTGAACAGGGTGGACTAGGGAGCGGTGATGACAGTATAAGAAGCATGAAGTCAAGTAGGGATGACTTAAAATTGTTAAACTGTAGAATATTGTAAAGAAATTAATAGAATGAAGTCATTTAATCAGTATATATTTACCAGAAATTGTAATAGAAATTGAATCATGGATACGGTAGTTTTCTTTCGGAACTCAAGTGTTTCAATAAGTAAATCTCTTTCAAGATTAAAATTATTGTGTCGACCTATTCAATACAAATATCTTCAATACGGAACAAAATGAGATTAGTTACTTTTAACTCGAGTGTTTATCGTAGGGACAGGTTAGGAAAGATAGGAGAAAGGAGTATTCTTACTGTGAAAGAAGAATTCCAAGTTAAGGATGAGAAATACGAAATTCTGTGTGTAAGACTTGATCTAAAGATTGTAGGCAAGTTGACCTTTCTTGGGGTGTACAGGTCTGGTAAGACTGGGACTGATGATGACGTGGAATTGTAGTGGGTGATTTGAACTTATCAAATGTTAACTGGGGAGTGAATGCAAATGACAGAATGTACGACTAGCAAATGATAAATAAGTTAATATGACAAGGACAGCTGAATCAGAAAGTTTTGGAACCAGCTAGAGGGGAAAATATTCTAGACATGAAGCTGATAAAACCAGATGAGTTCTACAGAGAGACTGAAGTGGTAAATGGTATAAGTGATCATGAAGCTGTTACAGAGAGGAAGGTTGTAAAATAAGACTATTAGATGATACCATATGGTTGATGACATAGGCATGGGGGAATTTAAAAAGAATATAATGTGATACAGTGGAAAATGGTGGATCAATGGATGGTTTAAAGTGATTGTTGAAGGCCGGGCTGAGTGGCTCGGACAGTTGAGGCGCTAGCCTTCTGACCGAACTCAGCAGGTTCAATCCTGGCTCAGTCCAGTGGTATTTGAATGTTCTCCATCAGCCTTGTGTCAGTAGATCTTCTGGCACGTAAAAGAACTCCTGCGGGACAAAATTCCGGCACCTCAGCATTTCTGAGAACTGTTCAAAGTAGTTAGTGGGACGTAAAAACAATAACGTTATTATTAGTTGTTGAGAGCTGTGAAAGCAGGTATGTACCATTAAAAGTTTTAAGGAATGGTAAGGACACATTATATTATAACAGAGAAATAAGATATTAAGAAGGAAGTGCAAATTAGAAAGAATTAGGAATGGTTGCAAGACTAAGGCTGCTAGTCTACTGAAGGCGACTACAGGATCAGGCAACTACAGCCAACATCAGTTTGTATGACTATGCATGACTGGGGTCGTCCACTGTAGGCGGTTAGTTGGCTTTATTTTTGACAAGTAATTGTAATTTTGCTCCCTCTATTTCAAGTAATTTTTCGTTATCATCAAATGTTTGCTTGGTGTTCGTTGTTGCAGGCTCCAATTTTGGTTGTTCAGCAGATGAGCTGCACTGCTGTGGATCAATTACAAACATGTTACTGAAATTGTAAATAATAATTTAATAAGACTAGTTACCATTATCAACACACACTGAGCGGAGTGACCACACATATTGATACGCCACGGCTATGGAGCCAAGCTCTGCATTAGGGAGACGATTGCGTTCAAATCCCACCGCCAGTTGTCCTGAGAATGGTTTTCTGTGGTTTCCCATTATCATTTCCAGGCAAATCCTGGGACAGGTCACAGCCGATTTCTTCCACCTATTTCCCCAGTTTCATTCACAATTATCATTTCATCTTTGTTAGCTCCTCAACTGAGGTTGGCGCCAGGAAGGGATCTAGACATAAAACACGCCAAGAAAATTCATCTCACCTCATCCCCGACCCCGCATCAAGAAAAGGGACCTAGAGATAGACATACATAAAATTATGAACACCCACTTCCTCTGTAATATTCGCTCATAATTTGTGTTGTATGTCCAAAGAGTTATAGCATTCATCTTTCACGTTTCATAACGGGGTGTTTTTTTTGCAGACTGCACTGATCAACTTTTCACTGTCTACATCCATGACAGATGTTGATTGATACAATAATAATAAAAATGTTGTGTATGACGACGAGAGACAACCAACTGCATCCAGGTGATAGTTGGTTCGACCCCACTGTCGACAGCCCTGAATATGGTTTCCCATTTTCACACCAGGCAAATGTTGGGGCTGTACCTTAATTAAGGCCACGGCCGCTTCCTTCCCGTTCCTAGCTCTTTCCTGTCCCATCGTCGTCATAAGACCTATCTGTGTCGGTGCTACGTAAAGCAAAGAAAAAAAAAAGAGAGGCAACCAAGTGCTTGTAGGAACCGTGGTGTGCTGGCAACTAGAAGCAGTAAATCCCACTCAAGGAGGATCTGACACTTGTCACCTCTAGTCGCGTGAAGTTGGTCGCTTGCAGTGGATGTGGTTTAGTTACACTCCTCGCGTTGGGATCAGTCACACCAGTACGCACGTAGTCACCTCATTTCATAATCACGTGTAGCCGCTTCCGGTGGATGAGTTGCCTAAGGAGAAACTGAAGGAACTTACCGGTAAGTTGAATTTAGCAACAGCAACAAAAAAACTGTGCCAAGGATAACATGATGGCAAACATAATTGGCAGCAGTGTGAATCTTAAGGAGCAATGGAAGGATATGTATAGATGCTTAAAGGCAGAAACAGGTTCCAGGAAGTACTTGCTAGCGATCATTAATGAGCAATGGGTGTGTAAGTGTGAGGGGACTTATGGAAGGGAGAAATATTCAGCCAGCAGTATGCAAGGGAAATGTAGTTGGATATAAGAATGATACTCGGGTAGAGGAGGCAACTAATATTGGTGAATTACTGAAATTAACCTATAATAATAAAGATGTTTACAAAAGGATAAAAAAGTTGTAATCCAGAAAAGCAGCTGGGATTGGCCAAATTTCTGGGGATAAATTAAAGGCAATGGTTGGGATATAGCACCATATCTGAGATACTCATTTCATTACTGTTTGCATGAAGGATCAATAAAAAATGAGCGGAGAGTCACAATAGTAGTCGCAGTATACAGGGTAAAGGGTGATAAACATACAGCGGGTAATTTCATGCTATTCAGCTTGACAAGTGTTGTTAGCAAGCTCTGGGAAAGTGTTGTTTCAGATTTTACTAGACACATTTGCAAAGTTACTAACTGGTTTGATAGAAGGCAGTTTGGGTTTAGGAAAAATTATTCGAGTGAGGCTCAATTTTTAGGAATCCAGAAGGATATAGCAGATCAGGAGATCAAATGGACTGTATTACTATTGACCTGTCCAAGGTATTTGATAGGGCAGATCGTGGGAGGCTACTCTAGAAAATGAGGGCTTGCTGGTCTAGACAAAAGAGTGGACGAATGGGTGGCTAAATTTCTAGAAAGTAGAACTCTGATAATTAGACTGTGAAGCCCTATCTGATCCTGTTAAAAAGGGGGAGAGGGGTCCCCACAGGGCAGTATTATTGGACCTTTAGGTTTTCTTATATATACAAAATATACTTCATACAAGGGTATGCACCGCAGACAGGGAACAAAGAGGAGGATATTGACGAATTCCTGGAGAAATTAGAAAAAGTGATAACTGATTTGGAAGTGATTATCGTGGGAGACATAAATGCACAGGCAGGAAACAAAAGACGAGAGAAGGAAGAAGTAATTGGACCAAACGGATATGGGAAAATTAACGAAAAAGGAGATAAAGTATATTTGAGTTTTGTGAGAGGAATGACTGTTCAGGTTGGTGGTGCGTTTAGGGGTGCACAGCTGTGAGCTTGCCTTCAGGAGATAATAGGTTCGAACCCCAATGTTGGCAGCCCTGAAGATGGTTTTTCATGATTTTCCATTTTCACATGAAGCACCTTAATTAAGGCCACGGCTGCTTCCTTTCCACTCCTAGGCCTTTCCTATCCTTTCGTCGCCATAAGATCTATCTTTGTCGGTCCGACGTAAAGCAAATTGTAAAAAAAAAGTGTGAGGAATGGAGTTATTGTGGGCAACACATAGTTTTGGGAGAAAAACAGCCAGAAAATTACAAGGTATGGGGTGGCAGAAGAATAAAATCAGTAATTGATTGGTTTCCGGTGGAAAGGATCTCAGATGGTTGATGGATGTAACAGCTTTAAGGAGAAGCATTTGATGGAGATAACAGAGTTGTGATAGCAAAAATGAGAGTGGGGAAAATTGAAAGATTAAAGGAGATAAGAGATAGTAAAATAAAAGTGTGGAAATTAAAAGATAAGAATGTACAGGAAGAATTTCCAGAGAGACTGAAACAGCAGATTCCAGTGACTGATTTAGGAAATGTGAAAGATGAATGGTCCAACTTCAAAAGGGCATTTGTAAGTGGGGCAGAGTGTGCTTGTGGTAGGACATCGACAAGAGTGAAAGAAAAGGAGACACTGTGGTGGAATGAAGTGAAAGAAGCAGTTAAAGAAAAGAAGAAAACATGGCATAAATGGAATAGAGATAAAAAAGAAGAAATCGAAAGGATGTATCTTGATAATAAAAGGAAATGTAAGAAATTGGTAAGAATAGGAAAAAAAAAAGAAAAGTTGCGGAGAATTTACACAAAAGATGGAAATAGATGGAGCTGGCAGAAAAAGAATGCTGTGTGGAATTCTACGAAGTAATAGGAAATAAAAGAGTTTATGCACAGCTGAGGAAAGAGGAAGGTGGGGAGTTGATAACACATCCAGAAGAAATAGAGAGAAGATGGAAATAGTATTTTGATAAACTGCTGAGTATGAGAAATTGTGCAGAGGAGACTGTAGTAATACGGTGTGATAATTCAACAGTAGAAGATGATGTAACCATGTCAGAAATGGAATTAGCAGTCCAGAAAATGAAAATGGGGAAGATGCCAGGAATGGATGAAATTAGTATGGAAAACAAATATATACAAAGTGACATTAAAAACTGGGATGGAATTATGAATAAATTTGAAAATGAACTAGGTTGTTTTTTTTTTTGTTTTGTTTTTGCTAGGGGCTTTACGTCGCACCGACACAGATAGTTCTTATGGCGACGATGGGATAGGAAAGGCCTAGGAGTTGGAAGAAAGTGGCCGTGGCCTTAATTAAGGTACAGCCCCAGCATTTGCCTGGTGTGAAAATGGGAAACCACGGAAAACCATCTTCAGGGCTGCCGATAGTGGGATTCGAACCTACTATCTCCTGGATGCAAGCTCACAGCCGCGCGCCTCTACGCGCACGGCCAACTCGCCCGGTGAACTAGGTTCTGACATCTTGAGTATGTTCATCATTGTTTTATGTCAATTGTGTGCATGTACATTTGTTTAGTTATTAGGTGTTTTACATTAAGGCTGAAGATGGCCAGCCCTGGCCGAAACTAGTCCCTAATTAATGTAATTTAGAATATTACATATTATAGTATTGAAAGGTGGACCATTACTACATTAATTTAATAATTATATTGTACTTACAATTCAGTACGGATCAGAACCATGAAGTTTATAACCTATTATTACAAACAGACCAGTAATCAGTGTAATTTTTTTTTTTTTCTCTTCTGAATCACACCAATTTAGTACATGAATTCACTATTATTTAAATATAAGATGCAATACCTAGCATATATCATCACATCCAGAATGTATCTTGATGCAGACCATCATAACCAGGAAATATACCAGTTATAAGGTGCTATGTGTTGCAGCAAAATTTTTAAACTGATAAGTCAGCTTCATCTTGTGGAGCATGATGGCATTCTAAATATCATGGCCATTCTGGCAGAAGTCACCCATTCCAAAATTGCTATTTTGAGATATGGACTCGGCTGAACACATAATATGGTTCTTCGTAGTGTGGCAGTAGTTACAAAGCAATGTTCTTATCTGTTTTTAAGAATAAGAGCTTTTTAGCTAAGCAGATAACACTAAGTGATTTCTGCTTGTTGAATCCTTGTGCACTTCTTCATCCAGCAGAACTCTCGAATGAAGCGATATAATTAGGCTTTGTCACAGAACACTCTTATTTATCTTCCTTATCTTTTATACCAATACTTGATCAGAAACTTCTGGAGCCACAGCTTTGTATGATGGACTGTGACAATGTTCATGGTACCATTGAGTATGTATGTCTACCCCTTAGTTTTGGTTTCCTGATAGGGGGTCGGGTATGGGTTGAGATTAAGTTATATGGCATGCCTTTTATGGCGTTCCTAACGCCGACCGCAGTTGAGGAGCTAATGAAGATTAAATGAACGATGTTGAATGAAATTGGGGAATGAGTTGGAAGGAATCGGCTGTGGCCTATTAATAGGAACTGCCTCAGCATTCGCCTAGAAATGAAAAAGTGAAACGACAGAAAACCATTCTCAGGACAGCCGACGGTAGGCTTCAGACCCACTTGTCTCGCGAATGCAGAGCTTGGCTCCATAGTTGTATGGCCAATTTGCTCAGTCATGGTATCATTGAGTATCAGAAGAAGTTTACCCTTTCGTAAGACAAGTTCAAGGATGTTTATGAACGTTGAAATTTTACTGTAATTTGTTAATGACAAGTTAGAATCTCTTAGAATATAGATGAAATGTATTTGGTGTTCACTATGCATGACTGGCTAAACATCTTCTCCATCAGCTTGTTCAATAACCTATGTGATCAATGTTCACCTTTCGTTCACTTCAAAACTTTTTCCTTCTTTGCAACATATTCTCACATTTTTCTTAGGAAGAATGAATCCTGTAACACATAACAAATAACACTAATCATACTTCTGTACAAAACATCAAGAGTGACACAGGAAGTGAATAGACAAAATTACAGATTATATGAACATTGATTCATTGCCCCATTGAACGAGCTGCTGGAGATAAAGCCAGTGCTACCTCTTGGGATTTATTGTTGCTAATAGAGCTTTCAGTGGCCCTTAGAGCCTTCTGAAAGTTATTATGAAGGGTACATAGATCTGTTCATACGTGTTAGCAGTAGAATCAAGATAGTGGCACTGAGATGCTTATGAGACTAAATGCTTCAGTTCTTTCTTTAAGTACTTCTCTAATCATAAGATCAGCTTCACAGATGAATTTACGAGGAATTTTATTTGGAGGCACTGTTTTAAAAGGGTTCATTGGAGTTGGGCATATGGAAGTATTCATGACAACAAATTTCTGGTTGGCCTGCGGAAGAGATGATAGTATGTGCAAATCTGGTGTGTTCTTTAGCAAGTTCAAAACTGTGGTGCTGAGGAAGTTAGCTGTCTTATTTGGGTCATGTAGCTGTGAGCATGCATTTGGATGATAGTGGGTTTGAACCCCAATGTCGGCAGCCCAGAAGATGGTTTTCAGTGGTCTCCCATTTTCACATCTTGCAAATGCTGGGGCTGTACCTTAATTAAGACTACAGTTGCTTCCTTCCCAATCCCTTCATCGCCACAAGACCTGATGGTGTCGGTGCATTCATTAAAATCTTGATCAATTGAATGAATGGAAGATCATTAGTATTTCAGGGGAGCAAAATACAAGCTGGGCTGAGTAGCTCAGGTTGTAGAGCACTGGCCTTCTGAGCTCAAGTTGGCAGGTTTGATCCTGACTCAGTGCAGTGGTAATTGAAGGTGCTCACATACGTTAGTCTCGTGTCAGTAGATATATCGACAATATACCGACACATTAAAGAATTCCTGCGGTACAAAATTCCAGCATCTTGGCATCTCTGAGAGACTAAAAGTAGTTAGTGAGATGTTAAACTAATCTAATAGCATTGTTATTTATTAGCTAAATGCTAAGGAATATGTGTGCATATACATTGCATTTAAACTATTAAATGTTTATCATACAGTAGATGCCCATTTCTTTGATAGTCTTTATGATCTTGTCCATATCTATTATGAACAGGAGTGGTGATAGGGCACTTCCTTGTTGGACACCTCTCTTTGTATCAAACCATTTTGAGCTTACATTGCCTATCTGAACACAGCTGTAGCAATTCTGGTCATAGCACCTTCACTTTGTCAGTTAGGTACTTTGGCACCTTGAGGTCTTCCAGGCATTCCCAGATCTTGTTTCAAGGGACAGTGTCAAAGGCCTTTTCAGTGTCCAAGAATGTAATCAGAAGATTCTTTTCATATTCCCAATACTTTTCTGTAAGCATTTTTATGGCAGAAATGAAGTACGTAATACTTCGATCTCTCTTGAATCTGTATTGTTCTTCCTCGTTCAAAAGTTCCACTGTCTTCCTAATTCTCATTTCACTGATCATTGCCAACAGCTTCAGGGTGTGTGACAACAACGTTTTGCCCCCTATAGTTTCCACGTTTCCATCCGTACCATCTGCACTTACACTAGGAGCTCCATGGTCATGATTTCGATGCCCGGGTGGCGTTCTGTCAATGCATCCTACAGCATGTGGACACTGATCCTGCTTTCCTAGCGACTCTCTTATTTAGGAACGAAGTACGATTCCATAACAGTGGAACAGTTAATCGCCATACTATGCATTACTGGAGTGTGGATAATCCCTATTGTGTGCGACAGGCAGCTTTTCAGGTACAGTGGGGCATGAATGCATGGTGATCACCTCATCGGTGTCTGACTCGGCTGAATGGTCAGCGTACTGGCTACGGTTCAGAGGGTCCCAGCTTCGATTCCTGGCCGGGTCGGGAATTTTAACCTTCATTGGTTAATTCCCATGGCTTGGGAGCTGGGTGTTTGTGCTGTTCCCAACATCCCTGTGCAACTCTCACACCACACATAACACTAACCTCCACCACAATAATATACAGTTACCTACACATGGCAGGTGCCGCCCACCCTCATCTGAGGATCTCCATTACAAGGGCTGCACCCGGTTAGAAATAGCCACACGAAATTGTAATTATACCTCTTTGGTCCGAATTCCTTTGTGGGCCATCTGACCAACCAACGCTAACTGCTGTTCGTCCAAGATGAACTACCACCGTTCTTGGAACATGTGTCACTCCTTGACCGCTGCAGGATGTGGTTTCAATATGTTAAAGCTTACCGCAGGTGGCGGTGGTCATCCGGAACCATCTCCATGCAACGTATCCTGATAAATGGATAGGAAGGGGAGAATCTTGTCTGCCAGATCACCTGGTTGGATTTTTTTCTGTGGGGCCATGTAAAACAACTGGTGTATGCACAGGAGCTGGCCAGTCTTTGTCACCTTAGTCAGCTCATCACCGAGGCATGCCAATCCGTTTTGCCAGAGATGTTGCAACAGGCCAGACGGCCCTTACGACAACGCGCGCAGCTCTGTATCACTGAGAACACACTATACCGGGTGGTCCGCCAGCCCCTTGCGATTCACTTTTATGCATCCCGTCACATTTACTACAATTCTGAATCTGTCCCTCTACCTAAACCGGGGTAATAGAACGAGATGTGTGTTTACGGACTAGAAGACAGCAGGAATCGTGAGCGCCACTGTTAATTCATTGTTAGTACCTCGAATGGCATTTCCTCTACAGCCCAAATATACCTTGTACTAGTCACCCTTCCGTCATGGTGGCCTAGATCAGACAGACGACTCAACCACGTGACAGAGCGGCCTTACTTTCTAAGCCGGTATGACATCAAGCAAAGTGGAGGTTAACCAACCACAGCCAGCTTGAAGGGGTGGTGAATACAAAATTTCCTAGTTATTTAGAAATATGCCATTTGGTGGACACCATATCAGAGAGGGTAATGAAATATGTTAGTAGGTAGCACCAGCCATAAAAAAGATAGTCTTGCATCCAAACAGTTGCAGTGAGGTAATGCATTCGCCTGTTGCACCCTATTGCTAATCTCTTTATCTAGCCATTCATTTTGTGTTAGTTTGCTTCCTAATCATTTGAAGCTGTCCCCAATTTCAACGTTTTGACCTTCGAATTTATGATTCTTTTCTCTAGTTTGGCACCTCTTATCATCATCTTTCTCTTCTCCATTCTGAATTTCATACCTTTTTCTCATTCTCTTGCTTTGCTGAGTGGCTCAGAGAGTTGAGGCGCTGGTCTTCTGACCCCAACTTGGCAGGTTCTATCTTGGCTCATTCTGGTGGTATTTGAAGGTGCTCAAATATGTCAGCCTCGTGTCTGTAGATTTACTGGCATGTAAATGAACTCCTGTGGGACAAAATTCCAGCACCTCAGTGTCTCTGAAAACTGCCAAAGGAGTTTGTGGGACATAAGAACAATAACTTTATTGTATGTATGTTGGTTATTCAGCCCAAAGGCTGGTTTGATCCTCTGCAGCTCCGCCAACAGCTGTCATAAATAGCCTAGGCATCACTGAAGAGGCGTACTAGGGAAATGAGGAGTGAGGTAGTTTCCCCGTTGCTTTCCTCACCGAGCCAGCCGTTGCTATTACATATCAGTCTGCCAAGCCCACTGAAATGCATGCACCAACCGACCCTATGAGCGATATTTTCACACCATTCATAACAGGGACAGGCTGCATAAGGAATGGTATTACTAGCATCACTCATACCTCAGTCACTTTCATATTGTCAAAGCCAAGGATGAGACTGAGTCAGGTCAATGAAAGTAACAAATTTGATATAGCCCATACCAGAAGACAGTGCACTCTAAACACTACATCTCATAACTTTATTATTATTATTATTATTATTATTATTATTATTATTACATTTGTTCTTGAACTTCCTTAGTGTCCATTCCCCGCACCACAATATCATTAGCAAAAAGCCTTATCTTCATCTCACCAAATGCTTCCTTTTGACACCTTCAGGGTTTCATCCATTACCATTATAAATATTAGTGAGTTCAAACCCCATTGTCGGCAGCTCTGAAGATGGTTTTCTGTTGTCTCCCTTATTCACACCAGACAAAATCAAATGATTAATTAACCTGAATTAAGGGCACAGACACTTCCTTCCTGATCCTAGCCCGTTCTTATCCCATCGTTCCTATGAGACCTATTTCTGTCAGTGTGATGAAAAGCAAATTGTAAACAGAATTAAAGATTCTGTCCTCCCCACTAGAAACTGGACACAGCTAAGACATTTGTCATGCATTGCATTTAGAATTTCTTTTGTTTGCCAACTCCCTTTCTTACCAATTTTTTGCATACATTTGCCCTGTGTATACTGTCATATGCCTTTACTGTATTGAGAAAGTTATTGCTGGATGTTTGTCATACTTCCATTGTCTTTCATCACCTGTCTCCTACTAAAGTTGGGATCCATCTATGATCTGCGATTTCTAAAGCCATATTGTTCCTCTTCTAAGTGTCCTTCCATCATTCCTCTTATCCTTTCTATAATCCTTTCCATTATTTTGCCAACATATGATATAAGTGTGATTCCTGTGCTCCTCCTTAAACATTGGTTCCCTTCCCCCATTCTTCTGATACGCAGTCTATTTCTTTCACAAAAATTTACTTTTTTTTTCCTTCCCACATCCTTCCCTAGTCTTTCAATTTCCACTTATACATTTTAGTCATCCATCTACTATCATTTCTGCATCAGTAATTATTTTCTGTTTCCAGTTTCTCCTGGAATTCCTCAGTATCTTCTTCTCTGTTTCCAGTCTGGGGTGCATACACTTGTATGAAACCCTACATTCCATTTTACATTCTCATCAGAATGATGATTATCCTAATGCTTATGCAATCCCCACTACTTCCACAGACTCTTCAAGTGCTCCATTAATCATCATTGGGTTTTTTCCCCAGACATATATACCCGACTCCAGTGCAAAATATTAGTGCCAGAATTCATTCTCACTCAGTTTCTCTATGGCCATGGAAAGTTTAAGTGCTAATTTGAATGCTTTAAAATTAATATTGCTGATGAATGTTTGTGTTTTTATGGATCTTCTCAAACAGTGGACCCTTTACTGTTCATCTGTGCCATGTTTGGAAGAACAAGATTCAGTTTGTCTTGAGTGTCACCTAAACAATTGTAATGTGGAACTCTCAAAGCCGTTATACCATCTGTTTAAAAAATCCTGCTGCTACAAACAGTTCCTTAAGTTCATTCACCACATCTTCAGCAATTTATTTTCCTAATTACTGAGCGAGTTGGTTGTGTGGTTAGGGGTGCACAGCTGTGAGCTTGCATTCGTGAGATAGTGGGTTCGAACCCCACTGTTGGCAGCCGTGAAGATGGTTTTCCGTGTTTCCCATTTTCACACCAGGCAATTGCTGGGGCTGTGCCCTAATTAAGGCCATGACTGCTGCCTTCCCACTCCTAGTCCTTCCCTATCCCATCATCACTATAGAACCTATCTGTGTCGGTGTGATGTAAGGCCATTTGTAAAAAAAGAAGTTTCCTAATTTTGTGTCAAGGACAAATAATTACCTCATTGAAAATATAACTCTAATATACTCATGTAAAATAGGGTAGTAAATAAATAAGTAAATGAAAAATGAAAATTCACAGCCTGTTTCCAGTCATTCGACCGGGTCAGGAATGGAATGGATGAAGCCCCATCTAGCGTCGAGGATAGGAAATGTGCCGCCTGCCGGAGCCTGTCACACACCTCTGGGGCAATGATAAATGACTAATGGATAGAATGAAATGTTCATAGAGGGTGTTGCTGGAATGAAATATGACAGGGAAAACGGAGTACCCAGAGAAAAACCTGTCCCGCCTCTGCCTTGTCCAGCACAAATCTCACATGGAGTGACCAGGATTTAAACCGCGGTATCCAGCGGTGAGAGGCCGGCGCGCTGCCACCTGAGCCATGGAGGCTCCATAAATAAATAAATAAATACCCTAATTTTTTCCTTCCTTTCTCCTTTCCACTCTACTTCTGTAGCCCCATATTTGATACATCCTCTTTCTCTATAAAATCAATGATCTCTTCAGCTTTCCCTTTTAGGTTCATCACATTGATAACCGCCACCTTCGTTGTTTTGGATTCATCCGAGAACTGTGTGTCACCTGCAGGTACAGGCTAATCTTTTCCGAGGTTGGTTTCTTTGTACCATTATAAGTATAGACTATTATTAGAATAGGGCCACCACACTGTGTGCTGTTTTCCCAATCTCATAGGACAAAATTAATTTCTTGACTTGGGTCAAAATGTGTACTGACTTATGTTGTTAACTTTTTGTTAAAAATGAAGCCATGTTTTCCAGTGTTGACTTAGTTAAATGTAGCAAAGGCTTTTCAGTCTGTCAAACACATAGCAAATACAATGTAAATTAAAACACTAAAAGCATATCTGTTAGTGTGTGTTTTACAGATATGCTTTTAGTGTTTTAATTTACATTGTATTTGCTATGTGTTTGACAGACTGAAAAGCCTTTGCTACATTTATGTTGTTAACTGTACAGCCAGCTATTTGTTGGGACTAGATAGCATAATCGAATCCAAAGTGCTTCACTTGCTCTTTGTAATCTTTCAGTCACAGTGAGGTTGGCCTTGTTAACAGACCTGCAAGTGATACTAAATGAGTAATCTTTGTATGTCGAAGGCATGGAAGGAAATAATACAGGCATGTTGTTCTGCATGGGGTAAGAGTCAGTGTTGTCAGCAGTAGTTTGATCACCGTAAAGAAGATTACATTTTAAGGTGTAAACATAAGATTATTCTTTCTCTAATGCTAACTTCTAATAGAGCTATAAAGAATGGTTGCATTCAACCCTGTTAAAACCATATATGACTGTATCTGTGAAAATTTGCATTTATTTGTGCTAAAAAGAGAAATCAATTTATTTCGGTGGTGCTACATAGGACATCCGGGCTGCATTTTCTTTCAAGTATGGTACTGGAGCAATACAGACTCGGAGAAAGATGTCATTTATAGATTTATAATACATCATTTAAGAATACAAGGTATCTCAGGTGATCTGGAGCAGAAACTTAGGGGAAAAGTTTGGGTGTTTTCAGGGAAAGTTCTCCTGCAATCTCGTGCACTGACAGAATCTTAGGAAGGAATTCCAAATAATTGGGTGGAAATTTAATTTTCCTGGAAGAAGTAGGCAACTTTGAGGCTTAATTTTCAAAGAGTGTTTTTTACCAGCCCCGGTATGGGTAGAAGGGGATGTCCTAGGGAATTATTTAGTGACTGCTGTCTTTTGCTGCAGAATCTAACTTGCAAGATGCAGGAAAGAGAGATGCTGCAGGAATTTCTAAAAGGCTTTCGTCACTGTCTCTACAGAGAACCATGAAAAATTAAGGAATTGAGGGAATCATGTTCTTCATCAAATGCTGTCCAGTATTGCTATGAAGAGGCACTGAAATTTTTCCACAGTGCCAGGCTGAGTGTACATCAGTATAAACTTATTCAGTCTCTGGCCATAAGTAGATACTGCAATATTTATCCACCTTATTACAAAATTCAGAACTAGAAAAAAAAAAAAAGTTTGTGTTTTCGGTTGACAGAAGTAATTACAGTGCAGTAAATAAATTTCATCCACACTGATGTTTTGTAGCAATAATTGCACTTTCCTTCTTTTACTTTCAGTACTGTTATCACTAAATAATTTCCTAGGATGTCCCCTTCTACCCCTTCTTGGCCCAGGTACAACTTCAATTGAAATTGTAGCCTCGAATGTAGTGTATTTCTTCTGGAAAAATTAAGTTTCCACACAGCCATTCAGAATTCCTTTCTGAGAATCTGTAATAGTACGAGGGACATTTTGTTCATCGTACGAGAACTTTTCCCGAAAATACCCTAACTGTTTCTTTAAGTTTTCTGCTTCAGACCACCTCAAATATCTTGTATTATTAAATTATGTACTATATATCTAAAAATGTCATCTTTCCTTGACTTCATGCTGCTCCAGTACCATACTAGAAAAAATATGCCACCTGGATAGCCCATGCGGCACCACTGAAATAAATTGATTTCTCTTATTAACGCAAATGAGAGCAAAATATGAATGCATATTTCAACAGGTTTATAAGTTTCTCGGATACAATCATATATGGTTTTAATAGGATCAAATGCAGTCATTTTTTATAACTCTATTTGCAGTTAGTGTTACGGAAAGAGTAATTCTACATCTTAAAATCTAGTCTTCTTCACGGGGGGGGGGGGGGGGGGCAACCTATTGTCGACAACATTGCTTTTAACCTCATGAAAAATTACATACCTGTACTATATATTTCCGTGCCTTCCGTATACAAAGATCGTTCATTTAATATCACTTGCCGGTCTGGTAACTCTGTTAACAAGGCAAACTTCACTGTGACTGAAGAATGACAGCGAGTGAAGCGGTTAGGATTTGTTTAAGCCATCTCATTGTAACAAACAGCTGGCGAATATCCAAAAATCCAGTCAACTGACTGACTGATTCATCAACGCCGAGCCAAAACTATTGGACATAAGGAGATAAAATTTTGGGGATACATTTATATTAGGGTATAGGTGCTCACTAAGGGAGGATTTTTTTATATTCCATCGCTAAGGGGGTGAAAAGTAGGGTGAATTTTTGAAATGAGGATTTCTAGATCTCAAAAACTTAAAAGTTTACAGACGTAAAAGTTGGTATTTGGAATCTCCTTTAAAAATAAAGAAACACATATTTTTGTGTTTTTGGATAAACCGATGAACAGGGGGTGAACAGGAGTGTCAAACGGGGTGAATTTTAGAAAAGATTATATCTGCAAATTACCTCAGACACATAACATATTACAGATTTGAAAACTGGTATTTGGAATTTCCTGTAAAAATAAAGAAACAATTTTTTTTGGAAAATCCACTGAAGGGAACTGAAAAAGGGGGTGAATTTTAAAAGTTAGCATATCTGCAGTATATCTCAAAAACTTAACATGTTGCAGACGTGAAAATTGGTATTTGGAAATTCCATTAAAAATAAGGAAACACTTATTCTTTGGTTTTCGAAAAAACATTAACGGGGAGGGGGGGGTGGTGGTGTAGGTGGGGGTGGTGAAAGAATGGAAAAAATTAGTTGAATTATTTGTATGATAATGTACGTATATATACAAAAGCATTCTAAAGATGTTACAAACGTGAAAACTGGTATTTGGAATCTCCTTTAAAAATTAAGAAACGTGTGTGTGTGTATGTTTTTGGAAAATACACTTAGATGGGGGTGAGGGAAGGACTGATCAAGTGGTTGAATTATTTTTATGGGATACTTATGTATATCTCAAAAACTGAAGAAGTTACAGATGTGGGAATAGGTATTTGGAATCTCCTTTAAAAATAAAAAAACATGTATTTATTTTTTCGCCTTGAGAGAAGACTGTTTCTCACATGTACAGTTCTATGTCGCAGGGTCGTCATAGCCCCAAAAAGTAATACCACAAACATGGTTTACAAAGTATTTCTTGGGTAAATGAAACACAATTTTTGATTTTTTATACTTTAGGAATTTTCAGATAATGTCTTTAGTACAATGCCGAGGAAAGATTATTTTGATCAAATTATGTAATACATGCAAGCTAAGCCATGGGTAATTGCTTGTTTTATATATATAGATAGGTGGGGTATTCGGATGTTCTGAAAATGTCATATTTTTTCTCTGCCTTCAGTTTAGGCTAATTGGTGGAATAAACACGAATTGGGCATTTCCGACCATATTCTGCCTTATTTTATATCGCATGCAAACACATATTTTTTTGTTTGGTTATATTTTGCTCATTTTAGTTGTTTAAGGTTATATTTTGTACTTCAAATGTGATATATGATGTTTGTGTAAATGTTTGTGGTGTTGTGACAAAACGTGAGGATTGGGCCTCAAAGCTGAATAGTTGACGCTTGTTGTATATTGTCTGAGATTATATCACTAGTGTTAGAACTTATTCATTTAGAATAAGACTTGCAGTGCGCTTATTACACCCTCTGGAATGTTACCCTTGTTAACATACAAGGGAATTCCACAATGGTTTATCTTCTTGTGGGTTGTGACCACTTCAGGAGTTCCTGCATTATTTCCTTACTCCCTTCACCATTCTTAAAATGTTCAACAGGGACAGTTTTCAAGTTTCAACTTTATAGTTACATTAATAGTGATAGAGCTCACGTAAGTATACCTAAAGAAAGTGTAGTGAAAGTGTTAAATTAAGAAATTGTGTGAAAGAGTTCAGGTAGGAATGCTTGTCTACTGAAGAAGAAATCCTCTTCCATTAAGTCTGTGACATAAAAATAAGTATAATAGTTAACACCACCTTTCCAATACTTATCTTTCCTATATTTAGGAAATAAACATTGCAACAGGCGTTGTAAGATGGGACATGTTTCGCTTAACAGTCGTAAGCATCATCAGCCGAAAATAATCTTAGCCTAAAGTTAGGTCAGGGTCCTGAACCTAGTGTCCTTAACATATATGGCACCCTAAGAATCAACATTTATATTTATAAAATGAAAATAGGCTTAAAACTAGTGTGAAAAAACATGGAATGTTACAACATGTTTAATGTTCATATCTGATGTCCAATACGGTCTACAATGAGATTTATTACTTGTAAAAATAAGTGTTATAAAGCTTGTTAATGTCCATCAGTAGCGACACTGTTAGACACAGAAATGCTGATATGAATGGGGAATAAGAGGTATGCATTTTGTCTTTATTTTACTTCAATTAAATATTCTGCACCCACATCAACTGTCTGTGCATTCTTAATTTCAATAACTAATACGATTTTCTTTGGTTTGTAGGAGCAGCAATGTGAACTCTGCTACCGCTGTGTAAGATTGCGATATTAATGAAAAATATCTTCGTTACTGACCACAGTTTAATGACTGATAAGTCATTTTTGATACACGGGAGTGATTTAGCTGTGCAGTTAGGGTCGCGCAAGTTTGGGCTTGCGTTCGAGATATAGTGGATTCGAACCCCACTGTCGGCAGCCCTGAATATGGTTTTCGTTGATTTCCCATTTTCACACCAGGCAAATGTTGGGGCTGTACCTTAATTGAGGTCACGACCGCTTCCTTCCCACTCCTCGGCCTTTCATATTCCATCATCGCCATAAGACCTATCTGGTGTCGGTATGACATAAAACAACCTGTAAAAACAGTTAAACATGTAATAATGCAGTAACAGATCAATACAAGTTAATCCCAATTAAATTTTTTACAATGTAATTGAATTAATGTGTTATTCCAAACGATTGAATTTAATTATTTGATGAAGGCATACAAAAATAATTAGGGGCTGTCTAGCCCAGGCAGTTAATGCATGCTTTGCTCACCTGGAATGATGTGGGTTCCTTTCCCCATAAGGAGGTCTAAAAATTTGTATAATTTGAATTATTTTTTAATTATATTACACAGCTTTCAAATTATAACTGCAACCGAACTCGATAGCTGCAGTCGCTTAAGTGCGGCCAGTATCCAGTATTCGGGAGGTAGTAGGTTCGAACCCCACTGTCGGCAGCCCTGAAAATGGTTTTCCGTGGTTTCCCATTTTCACACCAGGCAAATGCTGGGGCCGTACCTTAATTAAGGCTTCGGTCGCTTCCTTCCCACTCCTAGCCCTTTCCTGTCCCATCGTCGCTGTAAGACCTATCTGTGTCGGTGCGACAAAAACAACTGGCAAAAAAAAAATTATAATTGCCTACTAATAGTTCATATATGTTCTGTTGTGCCAAAAGCTATTTGTAGAAAACTTGGCTATGCAACTTAGTAGACATAGGGTGAAATGTTCCTGGATGCTCTAGATTATGCCAGAACATTATAGATTTTTCGAGAAAGATCCAGAAACCTCAATATAGTCTGGAATATTCCAGAATGCTGTAGAATAATCCTAAATGTTCCAGAAGGTTCTAGAATCAACTAAAATGTTGCAGAATGGTTTAATCACTTGTAAATTATTCTTTTCTCTGTATGTTCCATAATGGTGACAAATATTCTGGCATGTCGGTGCATCACATAACATGTCAAGAATGATCTAGAATATTTGAAGTTGGAGGGCTCTATGTAATTCAAGAATATTTCAGAAGGTTCAGGTCCTGTATTAAGGTTTATATGAACGAGTCAGTCCAGCATTTTTATAGTACAAGTAATGAAGGGCATCACTTGGGAAATGTGTAAACAAATGTTGCAGTTCTCTAAGTTGTGTAATGTTCTGCTGTACATGTTAAGTTGATGAACATTTAGTGTAGTGATGTTAATATGATTGTGGCTATTTGTGATTATTTTGGACAGTGAAAGTGTATGTAATGGATGAAAATAAGATACTGGAGAAGGAAGGCACTAGTATTTCTTCAACTGAGGGTAGCACTCGTATCACCCAGTTGTAAGCATTGTTACGGGTGGGGTTTATTATAGTTTTATTCTTGATTTATTTCCTTATTATTCTTTTTTATTTGTTGTTTGTTTAAGAATAACATTCTATGCAACAAAATTAAACTTATTTTCATTCTTGGAATATTCTCTAACCAAGAAATCTCTTTACTTGCAGTGAAGAAGGAGAAAAGAACTTGTGCTGTACAAGGACTGTGAGGGGGGGGGGAGGGGGTTCAAATACATTTACTATCTCCAAAAGTTATGTACACCAGGTGAGTTGGCCGTGCGGTTAGAATCGCACAGCTGTGAGCTTGCATCCGGGAGATAGTGGGTTCGAATCCCACTGTTGGCAGCCCTGAAAATGGTTTTCCGTAGTTTCCCATTCTTATACCAGACAAATCCGGGGGCTGTACCTTAGTTTAGGCCATGGCCGCTTCCTTCCCACTCCTCGCCCTTTCCTATCCCATAGTCGCCATAAGACCTATCTGTGTCAGTGCAACGTAAAGCCCTGAAGATATAACAATTTCGAGGCTGAATATTTCAGATAACCTAAACTCATTGTAAGAGAGTACTGGTTGCTGATTATTAATGTTAACGTAAATTGTTGGTTAATTATGAATTACCTTTATTAATATAGTTGTCTTGAAGTTATAATTACCAGTTCACCATTACAGTGTGATGGTAATTTTTAGTTCATATTCAAATTAAAATTCAGATATTGTAATGTGATGGTAGGGTAGTAGATAAATAAAAAAACATGGCTGGTAGCTTCTACACTAAGATTTATTAATTAACTACTAATAGCTACTTATTCACAGCACACATTTACACTAGTCCGAACTCTCTCTTTCTGTGTTCTCAGTGTTCGATCACCCAAGTATTCACACAGATGCTTACAAGCTAATGCGTTAACACTGTGGTCACCACTGTAACGGTCACTTGCACCTTAGGGCAGTTCAAGAGAAAGATTACCCTACACTGTTAGCAGCCGCACTATTCACAATTTAAGTGTGCACACAGTTTTTCGATTTGCACATAGTACAGTGTCCACCCTCATTCGACTGTTCTCACTCTGTCTCACGTCGACCCGCTATTCTGATCTTCACTCAGGACAGCTATCTCTCGCCAGTTCATACCCAGCACTCCATTGCTCCAAAACAGTAACTCCACAGTGCTGCCACTGAACTGTACTCTTCGCTCTTCAATTGCTGGCGTACACAGCCCACACACTGAACTGGCTCGCGCCCGTCTGCTGCATTTTTATGGTGAAATTGACCCCTTGAGACACTTTGATCAAGGAGAATCCGCCGGAAATCTCTGGAGATGGAAACATCTGGGTTCGGAATTCTCATCACTTCCACACCCAGAGGGGAGAAAAACGAGTTGGCATCAATGCCTAGTCCGTTCGGTCTCCGATGGATTTTCCATAGTGACGCGAAGGTTGGGAACGCAACTTGGGGATTCGCACACCGTTGCTCCACCAAATGGCGTTTCAGAGGCCTTCCGTGCCACAATATATTGCAATACCGATTCATTCAATGAAGAGTTTGCCAAACTCTGCATGATGTCCAGTAGCAAGGAAGTGTTAAGATGTAAAGTAGCTCCACATAACTACACCTGGGGAATTGAAATTACATGCTGTGCATTAGAAATGAGTCTCCACAGCAAGCAGTGTAGCTGTGGTCTATCCAAATGAACAGTTTGGGTGGCAGCAATGTCTGCTCAGTGTCAGATGTGAGCAGACAGATTGTACAGCACAGTGAATCGAGAGATTAAAAGCACAAAGATTCTGTAATAATGTATTACACAAAGATAGACTGTTAACAAAGTTAATAACAAAGCAACTTGAAAAGGAGTGAATTCAAAGCCTAATGATTATTGTACACTTCCCAGGTTCACAATTGAAAATCTTTACCCCAAATTTCCAAGCATAGGGCATCATGTTTGCACGTATAAGAAACTTTCACCAGTGATTCACTACGCACGGAGTTCACGAAAAATTTGTTATGGCTACTTTTAATTCCTCAATTGTTCTGGGAGTTGACTGGTGAAGTGAGGACTTAGCAATTGCGCAGACAAAGAAGTCAGGAGGTGACAAGTTCAAACTATGTGGTTGCCAGAGCCCTCTTGAGATAATTCATTCCCTGAATATATTACTTAAAAATTGCATGGAGCGTATTGGAGGTATACGCTGTGGTTCAGTCTTGTTGGGAGAATGAGCCCATAATTTTTGTTTCACTCAATTGTTCAATGAACGTGTGCAAGACTTCATTACTGTAAACTTCTGAATCTACCATTCTTTTAAAAGATATCTACCCAGTAATTTGTGAATGTGAGATTGCAATCTACTGGGTGGTCCATATGTCTTGGTACCCCTATAACTGTACCTGGCTTTATAATGTTGTTGTTTGAGTCATCAGTCTATAGACTGGTTTGATGCTGCCCTCCTTGCCACCCTATCCTGTGCTAACCTTTGCATTTATAGATAAGTGCTGCATCCTACATCTGCTCTAATCTGCTAGTCATATTCTTACCTTAAGTGAATATTCAAGATAAACTTAAATATTATAACTAAGTGGTCAGCCTATTCAATACAATAAATAATTTATTATATTTAGTACATGTTTCGTCCCCTAAGGGACATCATCAGCTAATAATAAATCAACATTAATATATCAGAAATACAAAATAGATATGATTAAAATTGGAAAGACACATTAAAATATTGATGTATGGTTATGACATTCAAAATAAGATCTTCGAAATTTTGTTAAAATTGTAAGTCATATGATAGATAAAACAGTTAAATTGTCCATTTTACTCTCGATGATATTCTTGGAAAATACCAGTTTTGCTTTATAAAATCTTAAATGATCAATTGTTGTAAATAGCGCACTTGATTTGTATCTCTTGATGAAAGATTTGTTAAAACTTTAATATGCATTCCTTAGATAGTATAATATATTGAATGCTTCAGAATTTAAAGTCAGCTCGGGGCCGTAGTGGCAAAGTTCTTTGTAGTAATGGATATAGTTTTATCTGAAATAAAATAAATAAAATGAAATAAGTAACATGAAATGGAAGATGAAATGAATATAATGTAATAAAATCGTATTACCTGCTCCTTATTATTGGCCCCGATGTGCGGAGAAGGACTCGCTTCTACCGAGGTAAGTGTGCATCTGCTTTAAAACAAGTACTGGTAGTTACTACGCTGAGCGGGAAGCGTGGAGGGTAAGTAGGAGAGTTTGTCCTAAGGTGAACGACCTGAGCGTCACAGAGTGTGTGACGTGTTAGAGTCTGACGTTTCTTCCTAACTCGCTTTTATTACTTCTTCATATGAAATGTTATACATCTCAAAAAGCTCATTGATATTATTTGTGGGATTGTTCCTTTGGTCCAGATAAATGTAAATTTCCTCATGTATGTTTAATAAATGGCCTTTATTTACGGTTTTCAGTATTTTAAGGTTATTATCTACGTTTGTAAACATGTGATTGGAGTCGGTCATGTGTTCGCTCATGGCCGAGTATCTGTTGTATTTCTTGGCTCTGGTGTGTTCCTGATATCTTATAATGAAGTTTCTACCTGTTTCTCCTATATAACATTTTAGACAACTAGCACATTTCAGTTTGTAAACACCCGAATTTTGGAATTATTTATTTTTATTATTATTATTATTAACGATATGAGTGTTATAAAATAATTTCGAGTTTGTGTTGTTAGTCCTAAAAGTGATTCTTAAATTACGTCTTTTGAATAGATCCGTAATACTATATATTTTACTGCTATTATATGTAAATACGGAAAATTTCTTATTCTCTTTTTCTTTTCGTTCTTGTGCTAACGTAGTCATAGGCTTATTTTTTACTTAATTTATAATCTTTACAAATTCTTTATTATAGCCATTCTTATATGCTAAATGGTATATAGTATTAATTTCTTTTTCTAAATTATGGGTTGAAAGCGGAATATTAAAAGCTCTGTAAATCATACTAAAGAAGCCGGCTCTTTTATGAGCTCCCGGGTGTAAAGAATCATTTTTGATCATGTTGACACTCTGCGTTGGTTTTCTAAAAATATTAAAGGAAAGGTTTTGATTATTTCTAGTAATTTTCAAGTCTAAATAATTTAAAGTGTTATTTACTTCAGTGCGGCTCTGAGCTTGCATCCGGGAGATAGTAGGTTCGAATCCCACTATCGGCAGCCCTGAAAATGGTTTTCCGTGTTTTCCCATTTTCACGCCAGGCAAATGCTGGGGCTGTACCTTAATTAAGGCCATGGCCGCTTTCTTCCAACTCCTAGGCCTTTCCTATCCCATCATCGCCATAAGACCTATCTGTGTCGGTGCGACGTAAAGCCCCTAGCAAAAAAAAAAAATGTTTACTTCAGAGTCAAGTGTGAATTTGATATATGGATCAAGAGAGTTAAGTTGGTTTAAAAAGGTCTGGCTATTAGTAATTCTTTCATCTAGTATTACAAAGGTGTCATCTACAAATCTAGACCAATGGTACAAACCATCAAGTTTATCGATAATTTTAGTTTTTTGCATTTGATAAATATAAATTTTGGCTAGGATGCCTGATGCTGGGGCGCCCATCGGAAGACCTTTTTGTTGGTAGATTTTGTTGTTAAACATAAAATAGTTATTGTTTAAGACAAAGTCTAGGACGATTAAAAATTCATTTATTTCTTGTAGGCTCAAGTGGCTAAATTGGATCAAATTCTCTTTAATAATGTTGATGGTTTCTTTTATTGGAATACTAGGATAGATATTTTTAATATCATACGAGTGTATTGTGTGATTGGAATTTAATTCTTAATTTTTGGTAGCGTTACAGAATTCGACAGAGTTCTTTATAGATTTATTGTTGTTAAATTTGAAATTTGTTTGAAGAAATTTATGTACATATTGTGAAATTTTATATGTTGGACTAGTCCTGTTTACAAATTCCTTATTATAGCCATTCCTATATGCTAAATGGTATATAATATTAATTTCTTTTTCTAAATCCTGGGTTGAAAGCGGAACCCAGGATTCTTGATGGGTGGATGGAATTGTTTCTATTATTATGTCCTCCCTTGGTTTCGGGGAAATATCGGGAGAGACTTCTGCAACTGTATCTATCTTATCTTTTAATTTATTAGAGCGGGGCCAATTATGTTTGGGTCTGTTACTAAGGATAGCTTCTTCTGTTGTACTTAAGGATATATCAGATAAATTCTTGATGGGTGGATGGAATTGTGTTTCTATTATTATGTCCTCCCTTGGTTTTGGGGAAATATCGGGAGAGACTTCACGTTGTTTAAATAATGCTCTTAATTTTTTATCCAAATTACTTTGTTTTAAATTTACAGTAAAATATGGTTGATTTAATGTTTAAATGTTTTTGGTAAGAGTCCCATTCAATCGGGCCCAATGGTAATGGGGCTTTGAGTTTAAATGAGCTTTTTTCGTGTAGAGAAATTTGATTTCACTTTTAATCAAAATTTCATTAGTTTTCTTCTGAGTTTTGAGAATTCTTTCAGATTTTTTTGAATTTCATCTTCCTATGTCTCAAAAAGTTGTGGGTGAGATTGTGAGTTAGACATTGTTTTAAAAAGGTTATGTCTTTACCAATTTTGCCCATCTTGATTTTTAAATTCTGATATATGTGAGCCTGTTTATATGCTTGGCTAGCATCTACATTACAAGTGATAAGCTTTAACAGCTTCATTTCAAGTAATACTAACCCTGTATTGACTATAATCAATTAGTGAATATTCAAGATAAATATTATAACTAAGTGGTCCGCCTATTCAATACAATATATAATTTATTATATTTAGTACATGTTTCGTCCCCTAAGGGATATCATCAGCTAATAATAAATTAAGATTAATATATCAGAAATACAAAATAAATATTATTAAAATTGGAAAGAGACATTAAAATATTGATGTATGGTTGCGACATTCAAAGTTCTTTGTAGTAATGGATATAGTTTTATTCCTTATTATTGGCCCCGATGTGCAGAGGAGGACTCACTTCTACCGAGGTAAATGTGCATCTGCTTTGCCACTACGGCCCCGAGCTGACTTTAAATTCTGAAGCATTCAATATATTATATACTATCTAAGGAATGCATATTAAAGTTTTAACAAATCTTTCATCAAGAGATACAAATTAAGTGTGCTATTTACAACAATTGATCATTTAAGATTTTATAAAGCAAAACTGGTATTTTCCAAGAATATCGTCAAGAGTAAAATGGACAGTTTAACTGTTTTAACAAAATTTCGAAGATCTTATTTTGAATGTCATAACCATACATCAATATTTTAATGTGTCTTTCCAATTTTAATAATATCTATTTTGTATATCTGATATATTAATGTTAATTTATTATTAGCTGATGATGTCCCTTAGGGGACGAAACATATACCAAATATAATAAATTATATGTTGTGTTAAATAGGCGGACCACTTAGTTATAATATTTAAGTTTATCTTGAATATTCACTAATTGATTATAGTCAATACGGGATTAGTATTACTTAAATGAAGCTGTTAAAGCTAATCACTTGTAATATTCATACCTTGGTCTACCCGTACTGTTTGTTCCTCCTACACTTACCTCAAAAATCAACTGCACAAGTCCTGGGTGTCTTAAGATGTCCTATCATTCTATCTCTTTTTCTTGTCAAATTTAGCCACAATGATCTCCTCTCACCAATCTGATTCATCATCTTTTCATTCGTCCAATCAGCATTATCAAATGCCTTTTCTAGATCTATGAACACCATGTATGTGGGCTTGCCATTCTTAATTCGAATCTCTAAGATCAGACATAAATTCAGGCTTGCTTCACGTGTTCGTACATTTCTTCTGAAGCCAAATTGATCTTCTCCCAACTCAGTTTCAGCTTGTCTTTCTATTTTTCTGTAAATAATATGTCTTAGAATTTTGCAGGCATGAGATACTAAACTAATGGTGCAGTAGTTTTCACACTTGTCAGCATTGGCTGTCCCACACGCTACTGACCACTTCCCCCCAACCTTCACTTTAACATACATTGTAGGATAGACTGGTGTGGAAGCAGGCTTGAAATCTGTTACCACAATGTACAGTACCTTAGTTCAACGGTTCACTGCTACGTGCATTGCAAACTGCAAGGCGAGAGACCAGGCTGTGAGGAAAAGCATTGAACTACATTGCTTTTAAAAATACTGAAATGCTTATTGTCATGTATGATTTGGGAAGGATACATTCTCAACAATAACTTTTAATGTCTCGCTGACTAATCATACTTACGATACTAGAAATGTAAAATATATAAAATATTAATTAGCCGATTAAGCCGACATACCTCTGAATTGATCCCGTTGGAGCTTTGATTGTTTCCTCTTCTTCTTTGTCTTAAGTCCCGTTGCTGTATTCTTCTACTTACAGTACAGTCTCATCTACAAAAGAATATAATAATGCACCATTTTTTCAACCATATCTTCTTTGTACTAGTCTTTGGTTTTTAATGGCCTTCTTCAGAAATGGCACGTGTCTTTCTGGGAAGACAAAAATGTTTAATCTCTTCCATTTTCATTGCTTGTCTCTTTTCATGAATTCTTAATGTTTCTCCTTAGTCTTACATTTAGAACATGTGCTATCTTCAGCCAATAATTTGCATTTGTTATTCCTCCAGTCTCCGTGAAGATCGATCTTACCTCATTCTAGTTTCATGTTACAAAATTGATTTTGGGTGGCCAACTGCTGCAAATGTTTTTTCAGCCAAATCGTTGATAAGGTCTTGAAGATCTCAAGGTATTGCAATTCATTCTTAACACATTGGAGACCGTGTCTTAAGGTGGCACGTGGGTAGGCAGACCGCCATATTTTGAAGGTTTTTAAACAATTGTAGAAAATAGTAGGTAGGTTACAATTGTAACATGTATATATCATCAAAAAATTAAAAGTGTCTATTGTACAGATTGAAAAGTGGCATTAAGATCTACTGAATACTTTTCACATTACACATTTTCCAACAGTATGCCTTTTGCAACAAAAAAAAAAAGTCTGACAACAAAGTCTTACAAATAATGAGCTTGAGTGCGGAATAGTTTGGAGCATTCAGGGACACAAAGTGCTACAGAACACATTGGATACCACCAGTATGTCTGTTTCCTCGTTACTTTCCCATTTTCCACTTTTCCTTTATCTGCACGGGCGTTGCAAGTGCATCCAAATCACCAAAAGTACCCGGCGAGTGTGAATCAATCCCTGCCTTTTAATTATCATCTCTTGCGTCACTTCATTCTAAATGAAAATCCAGTCATATGAAGATCGTGAAGCATTAGCTACATAAACTACAAAGTGCAAAATCACACCTGGGTGGAATATAATAGAATAGGATATAAATACCTTCATCACTAACATGAAGTTCGAAATCAGGGTCTAAATCTAAATCATCTACCTCTTCTTCTGAACCACTGTCATCAAACATCTCTTCTAAAATCTCTACAATTCCACCTTCATTCAATGATCCAATCATTATAGCAGAAACAAAACACAGTCTAAACACTTCGCACGATGTAAACAAAACTCCGAAAGCGCGCGCCTTGAGCAGCTGGAAGCATGGAGTGTAGAAGCGAACTCGTGCAAAAATAAGCTGCTATAAGTTCAAAACGACGACATAGGACACGAACACACGGTATAGCTGTTATAAAAGTTCTTGAAAGTGGTATGTAAACTTACCGAGCGATTCTCGTCCTGGCTGTGTTCACAATATATCAAATACGCGGGCCCGAGTTAGCCTCGGGCGCGGTCAGTCTGAGCTGTCACACCACCCCGATACACACTCGGGCTTGGTCTCCAATGTGTTAAATGGAATCACATCCACATTATTATGCAGAATATTTACTTTAATTCTTTCATCCTTGAACAGAATTAACTGTTTAGTACTGACAGCTAGTCTTTCTCAGCTAAATCCTGTTCCAGAAAGTTGCATATTTATTAAATCCCTTTTTATTTTCCCTGCAATTCTAATTTTTTGAGGGCAGTGGTATCATTTCGGGAGAAAGAAATACGTCCTTAAGAGAAATAAACAGCAAATCATAGGGTGATGCTTGTAGCAATTGCCCCATATGATTAATTTTTATTGATTTGCATTTCCTCTTAGCAGGTGGTTTTCTTCTATTTGTTTCCAGTTTAGAAAGAGAACTGAGACGTCCAGGAGATATACTGTTTTGAGCACCATCTGAGTCTAATTTGACTCATGTTGGAATTTGCATAATTACGGCACTTGTGGATTTTGCTGTCCACTCTTTTAATACCAAGTCCGGGGGTGGGGAATATAATTCGCAGACATGGTCTTTTATCGTAGAGAGCTTTATCCTTCCTGGGAATTGTTTCTTGCCACTTCAGTAACAATTCTTTGTCTGAAGGGGTTTTAAACAATGAAATCTTCTTTCCCTCCCCCCTTGGGATTTACAACCTGGTTTACATTTTAGCAAAAAAACATTTCTCCCTATTATCCTGAAAAGAGAGTTACGTATTTTGTTGCAGGTGGCTGTCATTTATGTCCTATTACAAATACAATGATGGTATATAATTCAAAGTACTCACAAAAAGAGGTTTGTGTAGCAGGATGGGTGCACGAAACAATCAAACGCACATCATATCAACACACTACATTACACATGAACTTGTTACTTGTAACATGCATTGTCTACGAGCTGCCCACAGTTTCAACTGACACATAGCAGACTTTTGTGGAACTAGGTACATTGTCAGAACGGACGTGTCTGATGGAAGAGGCGGCTTTCCAGCACTGCATCCCGCGTGGTTTGGCTGAAGCGTTGCCAACATACGCAGTATCACCGCTAGCCAAGGTCACTGCAGAGACTTATTTCTAACACACTGTATAAGGCAGCTAGGTTTGAATGATAAGAATATTGCTATGTGTCTCTCAGTGTTTTCTATGATCATTGTTAGAGAAAAAGGTAGTGTGTACTTGTAATATTTCTGTATTAGTTGAACGCCATTTGAAATTGTTTCTGTTAGTCGGGTAGTTACACCTGATGATGACTGTAGCCCTAACAGTAGCACTCCTCTTCTGCCACTCCCACACATTCATGCTGGCAGGCTTCTGTATTCTCACCCTACCATGTTGTCACAGCCTAAACATACCTCCACACTTCATTAAAATTCAGACATATTTACGAAAATGGTGTCTGATAAGAATTAGAAGATGTTTCAAAATATCCACATTACATTCAAGGAAAATCAATGAATTTCTGGCAAACACAATTATAAACAAAGAGATGATTAATTTTGTGTGTGTTTTACAATTCAAACTCCTTATATTCAATTATATTTTTATTTTATTTGTTTTATCCACAGGCTTGGATTGTTGAGAGAATGGGAAAATTTCATAGAATGCTGCAGCCAGGGCTTAATATTTTGGTTCCAGTTATTGACAGAATCAAATACGTCCAAAGTTTAAAGGAAAATGCCATTGAAATACCCAAACAGAGTGCTATTACTGCAGGTAAGCTTCTTGTACTCTTAGACCTCAACAAATTATTGATTTTCTCTACTATGTATCGGGGCATATTTAAGAATACTATTTTCGTGATAACTTTCAAGCTTCATTCCGGAGATGGTGGGTTCTAATCCCAGCGTTGGCAGCCCTGAATGTGGTTTTCCATGGTTTCCAATTTTCACACCAGGCTGTACCTTAATTAAGGCCACGGCCACTTCTTTTCCAATCCTATCCTTGCAACACTCAAGACCTTTAAGTCTTAGTCCAATGTTAAACCACTTTTTAAAAAAAAGCCTTTCATTTGGAGTAATTGGGGTGTGACAGTTTTGACAAAATATTTTTTTGTTGATGTAAAAGTAGAGGAAATCTTAAATATGTATTATTTATTACAGCTCGACATAAAATGTACTTACACAGGCAAGTTAAGAAAGAATCTCTTGTTTCCAAATTAAAGGGAAAAACTCACTGCTAATTCTAAGCACCAAATGATGGATCACTTTGCTCTTGGTATTTTACCGAACCATATTACCAGTCTGAAGGGAAGCAAAAACTGTAATCAGTATTGGTAGGAAGCTATGGAAATATAGATAAGTATCCGAAAACAGAAATTTACTCAATTTAATTCTCTAGCTCTTGGCTAATAGTCGCACTCCCATTGCTGCTACTCAAAATAGATATATTGCTGTGTCTTTCTTTATCCTATATGAAGCATTCAGTATTCCTAATTTCTTGAAACGTTTTGTGACAGTATCATTAGGTATTAAGTCTGACCTTACAGTGCACAAGCACACTTCTTACTCTGACAAACAATTTATTTTACCTCAAGGCATGAATTTGCAGTTGCCATGCAGTTCTTCTCATAGTAAAACAGTCACAGGCGATCTTTGAATGGCATGTAAAGAAACAGTCATCCAGTGGCTACAAAATGGAAATTAATTGTCCAGGAATAATTATCATGTTTGTCCTGGTCTCGAGAAGAAATCCCTTAACGTCGCTCATTAGATATCCTTGAAAACAGTCCAAAACAAGCCTAACTGGACTCTTGGTTAATATTTCAAGCCTGTTGTTCCAAACAGTTTTTATCGCATTCACAATTTGGCCTAGGTGCATGAAACCTTTTTCTTGCCCACACATGATATACTTTTAGAAATCTTGTTATTCCTCTTCATTATCTTCCTTTTGTAAATCATATAGGGGATCAGTTTTATTTTATCTGCTGTTACAGCAAGCATTTCTGTACAATGCATCTTCTCATTGTTTTTATTGGAATGTGTGAAGCACTTTTTCTTTTTGGGGCTGTTTTTGCCCTACCACACTGGCACACGTTTTATACAATAGTATAGATGTTCAGTGGACTAATTTGAGTGAAAGTGTTATTTTAATTATCACTTGTACATCAAGAATTTAAGACAGCATATAATTATGGACTATACACACACCATTCAGAATTTTTAAGCCATTTTATATATGTTTTCTGATTCGTGTTCAATCTTCGAAATATTTGTACTGCCCTTTTAACTTTTTGAGTGTACATTTTATGTTATATTTAAGATAGCTATGTCTGATTCTTGGGTAGATTTTATCTTGTTAAATTACTGAAGGTGATCATTTTACCATCAAAACTATTCCAAAGGTTTCTTGAATGAGTTAATGACGATTACGTCAAATTAATGTATTGATTAGGTGAAAAAAAGCTCCTACTCGTATAAATAGTCACATCCATCAATAAGGGCCTTAATATGAAATTTATTGCGTATTCAAGTGCTCTGTTGGTGAAAAATATCTAATTCCCTCCATGGGAACTTAGAATTTTCTATTCAAGTGTTTGTTAGGCAGAAAAGGCAGTCGACTGGCCTCTACATACCTGACAGCACGAGGTAGTTGCAACATGGAGAACACTCCCACACGTTACCAATGCAATGCGCTGCCACCTGGACGCCACCTTTCCACAGTGATGGATTGGGTGTTTAGGCCCTATTGGCTGGCCGGCAAGAAGTCCCAATCTAAAACCATAGATTACTTCTTTTGGGGTACGTGTAATCTAAGTATGGCAGAGAAGTGGAAACCCTTCAAGAGTTCTGGGAATTTGTCTTGGAAGCTTCTCAGGACATGCCAAAACCTTGAGATACTGAGGGAGTTTCAAGAGAGTTTTCTCTTAAGGCATGGAACATTTCCTACCGCTGGTGGTGGACATTTCGAACACCTGTAACAATGTGCACCACTTCCCACGACTCCTGTCACTCTCTAAAAGGTACACAAGTGCTTTGTCATGGTGTTCTCATTCTTTCTATTAAAAAGGTAAACTACACATGGCATATACTTTTGTGATCATAAACCCTGTGACCTCCATTTTTATGTGGAATCCGACACATAGGATGTGACCATTTTCTTTCGTTTTACCAACGTTGTTAGGGGTTGTAGGGGATTTGGCATTCTTGACTCATGTTAACACATGGGTGACGGGCCCCGAGAAATCTCGTAGTACGCTCGCCAGCGGTAGGTGACAGGCCCCGAGAAATCTCGGTTTTATTCACGACATTATTTTCGGTCTTCCTGTGACATCTCTTGACCATATCTTGAACTATTTCGGACGTGCACATTGAGTAGAATAAATCGTAGATGTATATTTGCCGCTTTTCTTTTATTCACGGCCTCTTTTATTCTTTGATTTAGTTTCGAAACGTCGACTTTCTTTCTGCCGGTTCAGTCAATGACAAGATGGAGCGCCCACGGAATACGGTGTTAGCTGACGACGATATTTTAGAAGAATTATATGGCGATGATCGTTCAAATGAAAATAGTCTAATGAATTAGTGGAAACTGAATGTGAGAGTGATAGCGGAAGTGATATTCAAGCCTCTACAGGCCGTAATTTACCTAGTGTACTTATTTATTCAAGTGATTCTGACGACGACAACGATGTAAACATTAATGATGTTTTAGGAACTGACGCTGAATACGGTTTGTAAAGGCAGATCCACTATTACTGTGGGCATTGGAGAGTACCCACACCAACTTTAAAGATAAAATATTGACTGGTTTAATATTTATTAACGTCTTTATAATCAAGTGCACCCTAGTATGGTTAGTAGAAAAATGTCCGGTCCACAGGGTATGTGACAAGCTCAAGCATCCGGTCAGCAATGTGTTAATGTGGTGGTGGTGGTATGTTGTCTTGTGTGCAAGTGTTGAAGATGACAGAAACACCCAGTCCCTCAGCCATAGGAATGCACTTGTTAATATAACAATCCCTGGCCCAGACGGGAATCGAACCTGGGCCTCAAGGATGGAAGGATAGTACGCTAGCCATACAGCCGGCCAGTTGTGTTCTCATTATGGTGTTATTTATTAGCGGGCTGGTCAACCCGAGCAGCATGGTGCAGTTGTCAGTGGCACTTTATTCCGGTGAGTTTGCTGCAGTCAGATGGTGAGTGGTTTGAATCCCACTCTTAGCTGTCTTGGAAGTAGTGTTCTGTGGTTTCCCATTTTCACTTTCAGGGTATAAATTAGGAGCAGGAATCATCATCATTAGAATAGATCAATTTTCTTGTAATGACATATTGTTGAATAGGGACTGAATGTTCATTACATTTGTTAAATTTAAAGTGTGAAGTTCCACCCTGTACTGTCACAAAACTCTGTCAGTGCTCTAATGCTGGTCGTTCCTATGGAAAAAATGATGTGTATGTTGTTATTGATTTTGTTGACAGCGGGCACTTTAACTTGAAGATACAACAGCAGCCAGCAACCAGTTAACATTTGGCCATGTAACCCTGGCAGCCTCATCAGTAGCTACTGCCAGCTGCTTTGTTGCAATTTGTGCAATTTCCAAAACATTACATTTCTCGAGAACGGTGCAAGCTACAGACATGAAACTTGCAACATTGTGATCCTCTCCCCAATATACATTACTTGTTTTAATTTGGTACATCATTTACTTGTCATCCTATAGAGAAACTCTAAATTATCAGAGTTGCTATTGAATAAAGTACATCATTTTGTGTTGTGGGAGTTTTTCACTTCGCTCAATATTTTGCTACTTGCCATAAGTTGAATTTGATAATCCTAAAGGTGATTACCTCATAGTTCTCACTGTATAGGAAATATGTACGTCAGTTACTCAGCTGGATGGCTTGTCATGTCCTTGATAGTTCCACTGTGAGATGTCATAGAAAGTTGTCATGAGGAACAAGATATATTTTCATTCATTTCCTCGGTGGACCAGAAGGTGCTTTTACTTCAGTCTGCCATGTCCACTAAAATGCTCTCAGTTCTAATCACAGTTAGAGGGATTTTGAACATGAGAGTATCTATCCTACTACATTTTAATTGTGTAAAAGAACCGTGGTATACACCTAGGTTTCTCGCTCTTACACACAGCCACAACCGCCTCCTTCCCACTCCTAGACCTTTCCTGTCCCATCCTGGCCATAAGACCTATCTATGTCGGTGCTACGTAAAGCAAATAGTTAATAAAACACCACAATTTGTATCAGAACACAATAAATTGAATTCATCAAAACTAGTTTTCAGAGTTTTTATTTAATCATCAATGGCATTCTTAAAATTACATTTATAATTATCTAAAACATACAAGATGTTATCTGTGTAAAAAGTATCATTAATTGGTTGAAAATTAGTGGCCGCATTGGTTTGTGCTGCAGAGAAAGAAGGAAAAAAGGTAGAATTATAGAAGTGTATGAAAGAGCATTCACTGTTGTCACAGTTTCTCTTGAATAGTTTTACAAGTTACAACATACCTCGTGGAGAGACTGGTTGGACATGTTGCTTAGCTGTTCCACTTGTACTGAGTGGGGTGTTCCCAGTAGTGCCGTGTGCTGGTAAGTAGCACGTGGTTCCTACAGTATGTCAAGGTTTGGAACAGAATGTTTTCTGCAGTTGTTTCATTTAAGAAAATTTCATGTTTCATTTTCTGATTAGGAATATTTCGATGTTTTCCTGGATATTTATTTCTAACCCTTGTTTACCTTTACAAATTATTTTCATATCCTTCTCAGTGCCTTTAAAATTATTATTGTTATGATAGGTGTGTTCAGCAAATGCTGAGAATTTATTGTACTCTATGGCTTTAAAGTGTTCAATTGATCGCTGACTTAATGTGCAGAAAGATTTATAGCGACAGTGGGGTATGAAAGGGTTAGGACTGGTACCAGACTGTTCGGTCCTGTGTAGCTAAATATTACGTCAGGATAATATTATGTTGTCTCTTAGAAGCAGTCGCATATCCATTTTCCCTTTACCTGTTAATGTATGACAATACAAAAGGTATTAAATCATAGAGTTTTGTATTCATGAGCATAGTAGAGCGAATACCTAACTGTCAGAAGAAGGTGAAGGAACTCTGTATGTCAGCAGCTAGTTCATGTTTCAGATGCAGTTCGAGTTGAAGGGAACAGTCCCCGGCTGTTGAATGCAGCACGTTGAATACATTCCATTTTCTCGAAGTCCTTGCCCGATTTTCAGAACAGTTATGGCACCCAATTTATAATCTCCTTAAGTTTAAGGCAAGGGATAGAAAACAGTATAGTTCTGTTTGGAAAAACAAAGTTAGAACAGTTATCTCAGCAGATATTGACACCATGAAAAATTACTGCAAGTTTGATTATAAACCTCTTGGTACCATTACTGCAAGTGGAAACAGAACATTGATGTCTTTGAAATGATTCAAGAGTTATTTTAGCTGAACAAACGTGTATTTATTTGTTTTGCACATTAAGCACTGACTGCACCCAGATAATCTTACTTATCAGTGTATAGATATTGATTGTTCCCAGTGAATGGTGTCCATCTGGTAACTTTTAATGGCTCCTTCCAGTATCCAAACAGTTGTTATTTTTTGGTCTTTGTTTTTGAGTTCCACTAAACAGATGGGTCTTATAACGACTATGTAATAGGAAAAGGCAATGGCTGGGAAGGAAGTGACCTTGGCCTTTATTAAAGTACAGCCCCAGTCTAGCCTTTTGAAAATGGGAAAACACGGACAATCATCTTCTGGGCGGATGACAGTGAGGTTCAATCCCACTATCTCCAAAATGCAAGCTGAGCTACGTGACCCAATCCGCATAGCCAGCTTGCTCAGTCCCAGTCAGCTGCTTGTCAAAAGTGAAACCATCGCACTTATGTGAAAACTGGTTATTTTATTATTATTTTGCTTTATGATAATTAATTATTGTCGAAGTCAGATTAATTATTAAAAATTTAATTCTTTTCCTTTCTTGCAGATAATGTGACATTAAGTATTGATGGAGTGTTGTACCTGCGTGTGATTGATCCTATGCTGGCCAGTTACGGGGTAGAAGACCCCGAGTATGCTATTACACAACTTGCACAAACAACAATGAGGTAAGAGTTCATTTTGGTGGGTGGTAAGCAATACTGTTTTAAATTACTTATCGAGATTAGAGAAGCATTGCATGTTTTTGTTGTTTCAAATTGCTGTTGTATCAAAGTACAGTACTTCAAGTTTGTTGACATATATCAGCATATATGCTACATTTCCATTTCCTTGATTCCATTTTGGGATCCTTTTCTGCTTCTTGAGCAAATTAATATCTGTCGTGATCCTAAGGATACGGCGGGCTGGGGACTTGGGGTCAGATTCTTCTGGAGCTTAATCTTAGAAATAACAAGATCACCTTTACACACATACTCTTCCCTTCACCTGTATTTATTAGATAGGCACACAATATACATTTACAAATTATACAATTAAGAAACCTGAAGATCTTTGTACAGATACACTTATAGCACTTGGTTAGGTAGTCTCTCCCATAGTCCTTGACTATCCAGTTCATTTACACTCTGTAATACAATAAGATCAAACCCTACAAAAACTTGGTGAATACTTAGCTTTTGATTGAAGATTTCTTCTTCTATCTGCGTCGGCTTCTTTCTTTGACTTCTTCTCTGCGTCCACGATTCCGTAGTCGTGTTGAGTGATGTGATGTTTAGTTCAAGTGGATATGTAACTCCGGGACTCGAGCAAGACACCCTCAAACTCTGTCGTTGAACAGTTTAGTCTATATCCCAACAGTTCTGACTACCAGACTATGTTTACTGATAGGTCAGGCTCGCTATGACATTCAGCCTTCTTGACAAACATTTCGTCGTTTGTGCCGTTGCAGCTCTAAGTCTTTGCACTAGCAGCCTGCTAACTTTGCTGTACACAGTGATTCATTCACTGTCTCGCGTAACCCTGTTTCTAGACCATCTTGCCTAGCCACATTTAACTGATTCTGCGGATCACTGCTATGTACCTAACCTACAATTTCTGTACTATTCTGGTTCACAGCCACACACACGTTACTTGTACGGAAGTTGGACAGTTTCTCTCCCTTGGTGGCATAAAGCCACACACGTTCGCATGGTAGTCGGACAGATTCTTCCTCTGTGGCGCTCGGCCACACACGTTTCTTTCACGGTAGTTAGACAGATTCTCCCCGATTTGTCGAAGTATCATTCCCTATATTTCCTGTTCGAAACCTTTCAATGCGTTTCCCCTCTACTTCTGTAGAAGTAAGACGTTTTAAGTCTGATCGGTTCACGAGTTCCTCCCACCAACTGATGGGGAGTATCATGGAATTCACTCGAACAATTCCTTTCTTACTTCGTCAACAATCTACGCGATATTTGCTTCTATTCGCTTCTAGAAACATTTGCAGAACTTTCGTGTTTTCTGTTTTACACTGACGTCGTGTAGCTGACTAATGCACAACTTTACACATGACTAACATGAGTTGCACCAGCTTGCTTCAAGTAAAACTTGTATGAAGTCCTATACTTTGAATCCTTATAATTCTCTTCCACTTAATAAAATGATCACTCAACATTTGAAACACTATAACTTCTTGCCACTGTTCCATGATCATAAAACTCTAGATCGATACTCAATATCTTTGGTCTCGGAGGTCGCGGATTCGAGACTCGCTTGAGTGCGTTCGCTCGGCACTGAGACATGAAAGGGGGCGCGTCGCGACACGTGGTCATGACATATCGCTATGCTTGTATTGCTGATCCACAGAGATGTGCTAAAATTACGCTTACTTTATATGAGACGGTATTTGAATGGATACTCGTAAGTTACTTGAGAAGTACAAAGCCTTTATCTTTTGTGTTTTTGTACTGTATGTGGTAATTTTTGGCAACTCTTGGCAGGATTTACAGTGGATAGTGTGATCTGTTATTTCAATTTATATATTTTCATTCTTGTTAGTGAAAGCTATTATGTGATTAAGTGGATTTGATTCAAATTATTAGGCTGATCATTTGAAATTTAAAATTATACATTCTTTTAGTTTACTGTCCACCTAAGTACATTATTGTGATAGATATTATATTGTCAGAAGGATGTGAGATGGAATACACCTCACAAGACATTAGCTCACTGATTAATGCCTGCGTTCCTTTATGGGAATTGGCATAGTTTAGAGCTGTATCCTGAAAGTCAGCACTCTTAATATTAATTTACTAAACTTGGGTTATTACCTGGGTTATTATGTTTTGGACGAGGTAGTTCCTTAGCTATCCTTATATTGCTAAGTAAATAACTTTTATATCTGGACTCACTCCAGTTGTATTTTTCATAATGCATATTGAAGATACGCTCATGAATTTGATCGTTCAGACGTGGCACTGTAGGCTAATAGTTGTTCGTAACACTCACACTAAAACATGTCCGTTCCTTGACGCAAGTGTGATAAACTGATATAACTTGAAAACAATATTCTTTAACCCATGGATAAATAATTCAAGTATTGTGCTTGAATTATTATTATTATTATTATTATTATTATTATTATTATTATTATTATTATTATTATATTTCTTGTGAGGTATGGCTATGAAGTGTTTACATCCACTTATTAGTATTAGTATCATTATTATTTACGATCGCATTGTATGAGAAGTTATGTCACAAAACATGTGCTGTGTATGTATATATATACACACACACACGAGTTTAGTTAATGTAAGAACCTGTAATTAATATTATATAATTTATTATTACTTGTATATATGGTGTGTAATCCACTACAGTATTGTGCAACACATTGTAATATCCAGAATAACACTATTTAAGATGAGAACTATGGAGAATCTTCCTTCCAATTGTAACTATGTATTAAGCGCTCTAGAATTGTCTAGAAGATATGCTGTGACATATCCTTCTAGAAGCCTGGCCAGGCAACATATAAGGAAGCAGTCTTGATGGTGGAGTGAAATTATTGTTTAGTTGGAGTTGTTTCCGAAAACACGCATTTCGTTTAGGCCGACATGCTAATGTAAGCAGTTAGCAGTCAACTGTTTCAAGGTTGCAATCTCCATGTGCTTCGTGATAGGCAGTTTTTAAAGATGGTGGTTTGTTTGTGATGGCAATTGGTTAGTTTATGTATGATTAATGTTAAATAATTAATTGTAAATAAAAATCAGTGTACGCAAGTTGACGGCATTTTGTGTGCGCCATTGTGGCTACATCAACTTAAAAATTGCAACTGGAGATAGAACCTGTCCATGCTGGGGGCAATGTGCAGAGTGTCAAAAAAAAAAAACAACAACAACAGCACTTAGTATGTTGTGCAGGAAGGCAAACTGATAGGTTTTCAAGAAGGAACCCACATCCAGAAATGCACGGCTTGGATGCAGTTGTGAATCGAAGTGTGAGATGGGTTTGCGTTCCACATGACGTCAATAAACCCAACATGAGTAGCACATTGGGCTCATTAGAAACGGGGTTCAAACTGTGTACTTCCTACATCATTGCTGAGTCTCACACACATGACCCAATACGTGCAGTTGTCTTTGAAGAATTTCAATCGCTCTGTGGGCTTGAGCAATAAGGTCCTCCGCTGATGTTACAGGAGTGTCATACACCATACTCCTCATGCTACCCCACAGAAAGTAGTCGAGAAGTGTCAAATCTGGCAACCGCTATGGAACTGGTCCACCTCTACCAGTCCATCGATTTGGATATGCAACATTGAGGTGATTCTGCACATTTACCTCGAAGTGTGCTTTAGTTCTGTCATGTTGCAGCCACATTACCTGCCGAACATTTAGTGGCACTTCATCCAATATGTTAGGCAAAACATCTCTAATAATGTGAAGTAGATTTGTCCTGTCAGTCTGTTTGGCAGTAGATATGGCTGAATAGTATGGTACCAATTATCCCAGCCCAGATGTTAATACCGAATCTTTGTTAGTGATTTCGAATCCCCTGCGCATGCGGATTTTCACCTGCCTAAACATGTATGTTGTACAAGTTTAATGTACAGTCTCTATTAAAAGTGCATTCATCCGTGAATAGCACCAAGCTTGGGAATTGTGGTTGGAGTATGCATTGTTGTAAATACTACTGCCCAAACTGTACTCTTCGTGGGTGGTAGTACTCCTCCCGTATTGGCTGGACTTTCTGCAGATGGTATGGATGGAGCTGCTGTTCATGGATAACATGTCACACAGCACTTTTACCTGTGTGCAGCAGCTGTGTCACTTGCAGAGCGCTGGTGGATGGGTCCTCGTTGAACATTGTCAACACATCCTCCTCTAACTGTAGTGTTTGTGCCGAGTGTGGACGACCTGCATCATGTTTTGGCACCTAACGGACGACAAGCAGTAGAATGGAGATAGTACGTATTCACAAGTAACAAGCACAAAGTGCTACTACCTTACTGTACAATAGATACACCTCAGGCAGAAAGTACCTACTTGCAACTCTACGGCTTCTCTTAGTCGTCTCTCGGTGGCCACGAACGTGGAATGATGTGGGGTACGTCTGTCTGGAAAACATTCTGCATACGATCTTGCAGCAGCTCTGCCATTGCAATCTGCTTTGCCATATGCAAGCACCATTTTGGTCATTCTGCAGCTGTGTATTGGTACATGTCACAATGCTGTTAACAATGTTACTCCATTGGCAGACTACAGTACACAAGTAACGTAGTAGGATGCACACCAAGGACTGTGTGGAGGAATGTAGCGTACGCACAGGAGTGTTATTAGGCTGAGGTCATCCGTCCGCAGTACACAGATGGCTAAAGGGTTGCATATCTTCCGTATTAAGACACCAAATCGGAACCGATTGTCATAACCGTTCTCAGACTTTGACGTCTCTCCAGCATCCAAACCGTGCATTTCCGGACAGGGGCTCCTGCTTGAAAACCGATCAGTCCGCCATCCTGCACAACATACTAAGCCTTGTCGGTGTTTTCTGGGGATACCCTATAGATTAAGACATGTAACCGAGCTGAAAACATAAGTCTTGTTGATAGGTTGTTTTTAAAATGTCAGTCCACATTGTGTGGTATAGTAACACATGGGGGTCATAAACTGTCCTCCAGAAAAGTATGTGCTTGAGTGATGCTGGTTATCAAAAGAAAAAGCTGGCAGTATGAATACAACTAGGCAAACATTCTAACTCTCCCAAATACTGACAGATGTCTACGGATTACCTCGTAATCAGTAACCTTTCAATATTGGCTTCAAATTTAAGGCTAATTGTAACTCGCCTGGAACAGCTATTTATATCTCTACCAGGAGGGCATTAATTATAAGAAAATGAAATTTACCACTATTTCCTGGGGTGCAGTTATTACTAAGTCCTCCTTTTAGGATTAAATTCAACTTGGATATATCACCAAAACTTTAATTAAAAATGGGCACCACTGTAATATGTTATTACAGAAATAAGTGAATAATTCAGTTTTGCCTGGCATCAGCACTCATCTTCTCCCAGGGCGACGATCATGTGCTGATAAGTCTCCATATTTGCTGAAAACCTGGCACTTTGTAAATCCTGAATATGAATCTGGGTAGCATGACAGGTTTTCACTCCGGAAAAGTTATCACATTTTAAACTGTAGAATTTACTGAGGAATACTAATCATCTCTACCACCAACACTTGAAATATAAAAATAAACCTCCTTCTCCTACCTTGGTTCACCTCACTACAATGTAACATATCAATACCTTCACGTTATAAACACTTACACTACACAAAATGCCACAAATTGTACTCCTAATATCTATTTTGTAAGGACAAGATACCACCATCTGCCTTACTATTGTATTATTCTCATTTACTGAGGACATCCCTAACCTAATATATATATACACTAATTCTACAATCTTGCATCTAGGATCTTTTAGTTCCCAATCTGCAGCTATAGTAGTTATTATTCGCATCCTCTTCATTATCACCCTAGAGCAGGGATGGCGAACCTACGCCACGCGTCACTAGGTGACACGCGAACATGATTTCGGTGGCACGCCACAGGAACATTATAATGTTTTTATATACATCTTGTACTACAGACAATAGGTTTGTTCCAACAAGAACGGGAACAGTTTGCAAATTGGCTGATGCATGCGCAGTACGGAAGGAGCGCTCCAACAAACTTCAAACTCAAACACGGAGTCGGTTGTTCCAACAGATTATGGACCGTTCCTGAACCAGTTTGCGGACTGACAAAGCAGTTCTTGCTCCAGAACAAGTACTGTTCGTCACTGACATGCGCAGTACATCAAAATAAGTGTGAGCTGTGCATTGTGGTCCTAGCTGTCACTTGGTGAAGCGTGAACAGCTGATCGGTCATCACCTGGCGCAAGCAGAGGACATGTACACGTACAGTTAAATAGAAGCACGGTGTTGTTACATATACAGTAAAAGTTATACAGTTAAAAATCATTTGACTGCACACTAAGATACATGAGAATGATGCATGATGATTTTGACGTTTTTGAAGGCGATTCTGCTGATGATCGTATGAACTCAGACTCCATTGAAGATGATCTAGGGATATATTACAATATCCCAAGAGCGAAAAATGAAGATTATTTTGGCAAGTTATTACAATTTTTTTACTTGTCTGCAATTGTTTAAATGATATTTATTTTCACTACATGTAACTCATAATTTAGTAACCAAAATTCCCTTTCTCTCTCTCTCCGCCTATAAAAGAAACAGTACCTCTCTATGACAATCAAATTTTCAAGGAGCATTTTCGCGTCAGTAGGGAGATACTGGAAAATATTGCAGGAAGGTATGAAGGAAGTGACCAATACAAACATCAGTCTGGCCAATATGGAAAACTTTCTGCACTGAGTCAGGTTTGTCTGCATCTGCAATAATAATAATAATAATAATAAAATAACAGTAATAATAATTATTATAATAATCATTAAGTGTTGCTTTTCCAATATAGGTTCTGATTTTCCTGTGGTTATTGGGAATCAGACTGCAAGTTTCCGGAATGTTGCAGATCGGTTTGACATTTCTTTGAGCTCTCTGCATAGAATTGTCAAACGATTGGCTGTCTTCATTAGCAGCTTATCTCCACAAGTGATCACTTGGCCTACTGAAGATGAGAAAGTACATATTGAGCAGCATTTCAGGGAATGTTGATTTCCTGGTGTCATTGGTGCCATAGATGGCTGTCATATTGAAATTGACAATCCTGCAAATGATCCTGACTCTTACATAAATAGAAGGACACTATTTGATAAAGGTATATTTTATTTATCAACATATGTCTTCATAGTAAACCACTGTTATTATAATTAATGATGAATATGTATATGTCATCGTTGCCGGGACGAAACCTCCTATGTGATAATATTTTTTGGAGATATACTGATCCACAGCACATACATTATGAAGAGTGAGAATGCCTTGACAATATTCCCACAATATTGCACCTTAGATGACAGAACTTTAACGGCCAAAATTCTAAGATAAAATATTTCACATAGGAGGTTTTGTCCCGGCAGCGACGATATACTGGTAGAGCAGTTGATATGTACAGTACTTTTAATTTTCAGATGCAAGCTGCTTGTGACCACAGGCGAAAAATTTTTGGATGTGTTTCTGGGGTATCCTGGTTCTGTGCATGATAGCAGAGTATTTAGAAATTCGCCTCTAGTCAATAATTTAGAAGAAAAATGTGGTCAGTATTTTCTTTTAGGTGACAGTGGCTATCCTCTGAAGAGAAACCTACTAACCCCCTTCAGAGATAGAGGCCAATTGAATAAACATCAGGTTAATTACAATGTGAAACTGGCTAGAAGTAGATATGTTATTGAATACACTTTCGGTATACTAAAACAAAAATTTAGGCAACTGTATCATGTAAAATTGAGAGATATCCAACTCATTGCACATTTGATTAGGGCAGCTTGTGTTCTGCATAATATATCTATCAATGAGGGATTTGTGTTCAATGAAGATGTCGGGGTTAATGTAATTTCTCAAGTTCAGTTCCGGAGGATGAGGAGGACTTAAATGATGACAGAGATGCAGCAATGATAAGAGAAAACATAGCTCTCAGATTGTAGGTCTGCATGTAGGGCTGTTGCCTGGGTATCAGTTTCCCTATCAATTGTTTACTTAGTCTTTTCTTAAATGTTGTCAAAAAATGTGGAGAAATGGAGAACATTTCCCTTAATAAGTGATTCCATTCCTCTGCCTGTAAATTAATATTTGCCCCAATTTTTCCTGTTGAATTCCATTTTTATTTTCATATTATATTTCCTACCTTTAAAAACTCCACACACGTTTGTCTGCTGATGTCACTCCACATCATTCTTTCACTGACCACTGACACCTGGGAACATACCACTTACTCGAGCATTTCGTCTCCTCACTCGCAAGTCTTTCAGCCCAAAAATAGTGTTTTAAATGAGGAAATGAAGTTGATATCTTATCTGCGTGAAGCTAGAAATTTTTTATATGTTACATACATCTTCATTATAGACTGTTATGCCTTGCAACATTCCATCTGCAAGCCTTTGTGAATATACAGCACTAAATGCCTCCACAATCCTCTATATGTAGCTAGCGTCTGTGTCCTCATTTAGTTCCACACATCTCGTCTTTAAATCATAGGAAACAAGTCTCACCATCGCCGTCTTGGCCACCCTGTACGTCTCTTAACCTCAATGATTCAGTCCATTATTATCCTAGGTAACCTATCCTCCTCTATTCGCCTTAAGTGACCCTACTGCAGAAGCCAGTTTATGCGTACAGCTTCATCAAAGGAATTCATTGTTAACTCAGCCTTTATGTCTTCATTGTAAAATTCCTCCTGCGAATGTCTCTGCCTGTTTGTACCAGTGAACATTCTCACTATTTTCATGAGTTACTTGTAACTTATGAATAACATATCCTGGGTCCAGTCAGCTTTCACTCCCATACAGCAAAACTGGTCTGAAAACAGATTGGTGTAAAGATAGTTTCGTCTGGGAGCTGACTTATTTCTTACAAAATACTGTTGATTGCAACTGCAAACTTCCTGCATTTGCTTTGCTGCACCTTCATTCATTCTCACTTACTAGGTATACTACCATCCCGGGAGAATACACATCCTAAATTCTTGAAATGATCTACCTATTCTAGCTTTGTATCCCCAACCTGACATTCAGTTCTCTTGGATTTCTTCGCTACTGACATCTGCTTAGTCTTGGAAAGGCTAATTTTCACATCGTACTCATTGCGCCTATATTCAAGTTCCAAGATATTAAGACTGGAGGCTTTCAGCACAATCGGACATATAGATCCTTGCAAGTGATAAAAATCATTGCTATCCGTATTGAAGATACTGAATGTAGGATGCTAAAAGGTTAGTTTTTTCCACCTATTCAATACATATAAATTTTATAAATTAGGAATTTATTGTTGATTCCACTTGAGACATGTTTCGCCCTTCATTGAGGGCATCATCAGTCAAAATATCACCTCAAGGTAAAAAATCAGGTAAGTTAACTGGTTAGTAGTTGACGGTACAAATTAATACATATTATTTTTTGTAATTGTATTAATAATATGTATTAATTTGTACCGTCAACTACTAACCAGTTACCTGATTTTTTACCTTGAGGTGATATTTTGACTGATGATGCCCTCAATGAAGGGCGAAACATGTCTCACGTGGAATCAACAATAAATTCCTAATTTATAAAATTTATATGTATTGAATAGGTGGAAAAAACTAACCTTTTAGCATCCTACATATAGATCCTGTCGTCAGCATAGGCTGCTCACTACATTTCAACTTAACTGAATCCCTTCCAGCCACTTTATACCTTTCAGCAGACGATCCATCTAAACAATGAAGAACAGAGGTGAAAGATTACAGCCGTGTCTAATCCCTGTAAGTACCTTGAACCAAGAACTCTTTCTACCATAAAATTTCACTGCAGGCCGACTGAAATGCCATTGATTACTTTCAGTAATCTACCCATAATCCCCTAGTACAGCTAACATCCTTTCCCTCATATGCCTTCTCTAGATCTATGAAACATAATTGTCTATTCCTCTCATAGAATTTTTCAGTTACCTGATGCATACTGAAAATCGGATCCTGACAGCCCCTTCGTGATCTGAAACTACATTGGATTTCTACCAACTTGGTCTCAACCACTGATCACACGCTCCTTTACAAAACGCCAGTTAACACCTTGCCAGGTATAGGGCCTACAGTTCAATGAAATACCTTGATAGTTTTTGCAATTCTTCCTGTTGCTTACAGGTAGATGAAATTTTTGCTTTTGCCCAATCAGAAGTTCCCTTACTAACATTACATGCTAATCTTATTACTCTCTGAAGCCATTTCGTCCCTGCCTTCCCACTATATTTCACCAGTTCAGGTATAATTTCATCCATTCTTGCTGTTTTAAGGCAGTAGAATTTACCATTCTTTCTACTTTTTCAACCATAATTTCACTGACATCATTGTCCTCCTTCCCATGAGCTTGATTGTTTGCGACATCAAGAAAACCATATCCTTATATGCTGAGATGATGTTGAAAATATTCCTTCCACCTATCCAGTGATTCCCTTTGATCTAATATGAGTTCACCTGATTTACCCAGAACACTTTTCATTTCATTTTCCACTTCCAATATTCTTTATTATTGTCCAGAAAGGTCTCCTTGCAGCTTCACCTGGTTTCTCCAGGTTATTACCAAAATCTTCCCATGACTTCATCTTTCATTCAACATTTATTTGTTTTGCCCTCTGTACAATTCTAAGTACAATTCTCAGTCTGCATCAGTCCTTCTTTGAAGCCATTTCTGATATGCCTTCCTTTTATATTTACAGACTGCTTTCAGTTCATCATTCCATCAAGATGATTTGATTGCTTTTCCCATTATTACACACAGTTGTTCCTGGACATTCCCTTGCTGTTTCTACTACACTATCCCTGTATGCCACCCATTTTCTTTCTGTGTGCTGAACCTGCTTACTATCTATTGTTCGGATGTTTTCACTAGTCATATCCATGAGCTTGTGCCTAATTTCCTCATCCTGGAGATTTTCTACACTTATTTGTCTGCAGACAGATTTTGTTTTCTCTATCCTAGACCTGGAGATACTTGGTTCACTACAGATCAGATAGTACTCTGTCTCCTCAAAAAATCTTCAGAATACTCGTACATTCCTAACATATTTCCTGAATTCATAGTTAGTTATGATATATGTACTGTTATAGATCTGGTACCTCTACCGTCCCATGTGTAGCAATGAATACCCTTACGATTGAAGAATGTATTCATAACTGCTAATCCCATACTAGTACAGAAGTCCAGTAAACACCTCCCTTTTCTATTAACTTCCATATCTTGCCCACATATACTCATCACCTTGTCATATCCTTCATTTCTATTTCCAACTCGCACATTGGAAATGCCCATCAGCACTAACCTATCCTTAATGTGACCCTCACCATGATGTCATTCACTGCTTCAAGAAACTTAGCAATATTTTGTGGATGTTGTTATACCATATACAGTAATAAATAAGTTACAGGACTCTGAGCGACTACCAAAATACCTCAACAATGTTGTAGATGGACAGCACTTAATGGTATGATGGTAAACAGGGTGAAAAGGTAAAGAATTGATAGATAATCTGCTGCTTGGCAAAAGCCCTAAATGTAAATAAGTGATAGTTGATTTATCCTCATCTGCACCTTCACATAGTAAACAGACTGAGACAACTTCGCATTGAATTCCATTTTGTTCGCCAAGTGGTTTCCAAGCAGTCCCTCACCTATCAAATGGAAGTGTAACTCTGTTACTGCCATAGTTCCGAGGCTTGCTTAAAACGTTCTGATGATGGTGATGATTATTGTTTTAAGAGAAAGTACAACTAGGTAATCATCCCCTATATAACAATAATCAGGGAGAATAAATCAAAGGGATCCAGCATTTCGAAAAATTATAGTATCGGCCAAAGAAAGACAAGGGCCACAAAGGGGGTGAAAATGAAAGACCACCTAGGCCTCGATACCTAATACCGTTGGAGTTTGAAAAAAACAAGAGTTAACGAAGGGAGGTTGAACAGGATAGATGAAAGTGAGGAGCTTGGCCCAAGTAAGTGGAAGCAATGCCAGGACTCAGCTAAGAGCCCCATAGGTGCCAACTCATGCACCCAAGTTCAGAGCCCCTGGGGCCTCTTTTAGTTGCCTCTTACGCCAGGCAAGTGATACCATGGATGTTATTCTATCACCCCCACCCACAGTGAAAGGTTCTGAGTGTCCTTAGTAAAAATTCAGTGAAACAGGATATTTCCCTACTTCCACAATGTCCCAGTGATAATCTGTTGCCACCTGTGCATTAGGAGGACATGACTCAGAATGTGTCCAACTTGCCTACTTCTATTCCATAGCAACTGGTATCCCAGTTCTCAGGACCATTTACTAGGCCACTCAGTTGTTGCCCATGGTTCACAATGTAGGACATGATGACAGTAACCTACACCATAAACCATCTTTTTATGTTATGAGAATATTAAGATAGTCTTAAGAGAGACTGCAAAGTGAAAGAAAATAAATATTCTGTACATTTAGAGTACTGGAATAATTTAAATAATGCATGTTATATATTGAATTAGAAACATTAATTTCATCCTGTCATTTAGTTATATGTAGTATCTTCATCAGTGTTTACATTTCATATTAAGTTGTAGTATATTTCTGTAATTAATGTATAAATATTAAATAGTAACACTACATAGTATATGGTTTCCAGAAGAGATACCAAACCTTTTACTTAAACATGGAACATGTCAGAAAAAAGAAAAATCCACTGTCAACTTACTTCTTTAACATGAAACATATCAGAAAAGAAAAATCCACTGTCAACTTACTTCAAATTTGAAGGTAATAATTTAGCATATTGACCTGTTGGGATCAGGATCCCAATGGATGAAATTTATCCAATATATTTCTCTGATGCAATCTTTTATAATTACATGACATGTCATATTATTATTCAACCACTACACTTGTTTGTCCATTTATTGGTTTGCATAGCTTACATTTCTTTCATACTTATTCATTTTTAGTTGACATTTATTGGTTGCACACCTTATTTTACTTTTATACCAATGAAATTTGCCTTTGACAGTGGTATGTATTTTCATGGAATGCACATTAATCTCACTTCAGTGCACAGAATCATAAAAGTGCTCTTGTTTAATGGGTAACATTTCCTTAGAAATTATATTGCTCCACTAGGTAGATAATGCTTGATAACATTTTCATCACCTGTAGTGACAGATTTTCGAAAGGAGGGAAGGAGGAAGTGAGGTGCAGTTCAATTGATTACCTGTCTGACAGAAACTCATTACTGATTTGAAGAAGGATTTTGTAATTGACCAAATTGCAATATTCATATAATGTTATGTTACATAATTGTTTTGCTGTTGACTTTAAACAGCACAGTTTATTGACACTTTTATGTACATTTATAGTACTAGAATGATTTAAATAATGTAATATATTGAATTAGAAACATTCATTTCATCCTATTCAATTAATTACATATAGTAACTTCATCAGTATTTACATTTCATATTTAGTTGTAATATCTTTCTAATTAATGTATAAATATTAAAAATAACAATATATAGTGTATGGTTTCTGGAGAAGAAATCAGGCCTTGTTTATTTTAAACAGTTACTTTAACGTGGATCATACCAGAAAAGAAAATTCTACTGTTAACTTACTTCAAATTTGAACATGTACAAAGCATAAACACTCTCAAATCAAGCATAATGTAAAGAAAAGACAACAAGAGACAATAAGGAACATTTTACAAAGTGCAGGATTTAGGAAAGAGCTTGAATTGTCTTCTATTTGAGAATGAATATGTTTAAGTTGAAGTGTTATATATTTGGATTATATTTACGTATTTAATAAAGGTATGTTTATTTGGAAGATAATTGTAGTTATTTGTAAACTGTTCCCAATTCCTTTTTAAGTGTGTCTTGGAAAACATAATGAGCGTATGGGAAGAAAAGCTGAAAGAGGAACCCACTATAAGGTGAGTCAGCTTGACATGTGGTGTTTGTATGCACTGGAAAAGCATTCTTTTGGATTAGACACATTAGTAAACATCCTAACTGGTTTGACAGAAGGCAGTTCATGCTTAGAAAAGCTTATTTCAGTGAAGCTCAACTTGTAGGATTCCAGCAGGTTATAGCAGATATTTTAGGTTCAGGTGGTCAAATGGACTGTATTGTTATTGACTTATCAAAGACTTCTTATAGGATATATCATGGGAGTAGTAATGAAAATGAGGGCTAATGAATTAGACAAAAGAGTGGTTGATGGGTGGCTAAATTTCTAGAAAAGAGAACTCAGTGAATTAGAGTAGGTGAAATGTTATCTGATCCTGTAACGATTAAGAGGGGGTACCACAGGATAGTATTATTGGAACTTTGTTTTTCTTATATACATGAATGATATGAATAAAGTACTGGGACTGAGCAAGTGGCCTCGTGGTTTGGGTCACACAGCTGTGAACTTGCATTCGTGAGATAGTGGGTTCGAACCCCACTGTAGGCTGAAAATGGGTTTCCGTGGTTTCCCAATTTCATACCAGGCAAATGCTGGGGCTGAACCTTAATTAAGGCCACGGCTGCTTCCATACCACTCCTAGCCCTTTCCTATCCCATCATCGTCATAAAAAAAGTATCTGTGTTGGTGCAACGTAAAGCAACTTGTCTCCACTAAAGAACCAGAATCATGCTATTTTCGGATGACGTTTCACTGTATAGAGTAATGAATGAGTTGTAAGATTGTGAGCGAGTGTTGTGAGATGAACAGCGGAAAATGATAAGATGTAAGTTTCACCGAGAGGAAAACTCCTGAGTTTTAATTACTATGTTAATGGGGTGATAGTACCTTGTGGGGAACACTGTAAGTATCTAGATGTTACTGTAAGGAATGATCTTCATGAGGTTTAGAAAGGTTAGAGGTCTGTTCACATAGTTATGAGGGTATTTAGGGGTTGTAGTAAAGATGTAAAGGGGAGGATGAATTAAGTATGTGATAGAACCTCACTTAGAGTATGGTTCTACCATATGGGACCCATACCAGGACTACTTGATACGAGAACTGGAAAAGAACCTAAGAAAATCAGCACGATTTGTTCTGGGTGATTTTGGACAAAGAGTAGGCCTAGTGTTACAAAAATGTTGCAAACTGTGGGCTGCGGAGCCTTGGGAGTAAGGAGATGAGATGCTTTACTATGTGGTACGTTTCGGGCTGTCACTGGAGAGATGGAATGAAGTGACATTGGTAGACAAATAATCTTGAACGGAGCTTTTAAAAGTAGGAAAAATCTTGCTATGAAGATAAAGTTGGAATTCAAGAGGACAAATTAGGTCAAATATTAATCCTCTTTGTTTCTTCCACTCTTGCTAGCTCACTTTCTAGGCGTATCTCTTGATAACGTAATCTATCCTGCCTCATTTTTCCAAAACACCAGACTTCCTATTCATTGCAGTTTTTTTCTTTGTTACTGGTACACTTACTTTACCTGCTTCCTGCTGTTCACTGTTGTTTTCTTCCTGCTGCTGAACTAGTTCTCCACCTTCCTCATCCATGGTAGTTGGCACATGGACAGTGTCACTGTTCAACACTATGGCAGGATTCACAGTCTTCTTAGCAAAAATCCTGTCCATTTCCTCCGCATAATCAAAATACTTTCCACCCCTTCCAATGGCATTTTTGTTCTCTACGTACTTCATGTAGTTCCTCCCAAGCACCCTCCACCTATTCTCACAATGATTAGGTGACATGTTCATTCGCAAGTCCTCACTTAAAACCTCAGTGATGACCACCCACATCTGTTTCACATTTCTAATTTTGAAACTTCCCACTTTTGGTCTATATTTTTCATAGAAGTCTATCAACATTTTTGACATCTGAGCACTCCATTTGCACTCGGTATTGCTCATACGGCTGTGCAGCATAGATATCGACGATGTTGAAGGTACTGGTACTCCTGGCAACGCAGGAACGGATGTCGTTACTGGTACTCCTGGCGGCGTGGACCCCGAGGTTGATGGTACCGGTACTCCTGGCAGCGTAAAGACTGACGATGTAGATGGTACCGGTTATCCTGGTACTCGTGGTAGAATGATAAATTCACGTAATTCTGGAAAAAAGTAATTATTATTTTAGAAACAGGTCCATTAGTCTATAATCTTATTAGTTGAGTCATTTTATTGCCATTTACTTACCTTCCATTGAGTAGGCCTAACAAGTTGTTTAGCACAAATTATGTTTAAGGGAGATGATGAAGAATGGCTGTTTATCCACAGAAATCTCCCGTGTTATCGTGAACGCATGCGCATTGTAGTTTTTCTTGACCGTTCATGAACCATTCCAACAGCCTGCTGTTTAGCGACGGTTCCCAACGAGTACATAGCTCGCGCATGTGCTTACATCAGTTCATGAATCGATACCAAACCGTACGCAAACTGCTTGTTGGAACAAACCTAATACATATCTTATATTGTTTCACATCTAAGAAATAAATGTCGAAAATCTAAATACTTGTTCCATTCGGACGTGCAATAAGGCAACACTGCTACTCTGATAGGTCTGAAATTCAATTGAGATAAGTGTCGTTTTCTGGTGGTTTTGTATACAGACCTTGCAAACATGTTTTCAGTGCCGAAAAGAACACAAACTTGACAAAGGTAGTGACCGGATTTTTCAAGAACTGTGGACAAGGGAATTTGGATTGATGGAAAGATGTATTGCCTGCGTTCGAAAACAATTGTATTCTCCACATTTAATGAAAAGCGCCATTTTGAGACTAATTATTCAGATGTTTGTTCTATGCCAAATGAAGAAAGAGGAGACTTCGTTTCACAAAATATTGAATTTTATACAAAACAACTAGTTCTTTTGTATCATATTTCCACCCTAGGAATAACAGCAGTGCGGCTGTTATATCTGTCTCACTGCATAGTACAGCATGCATGGGAAACCGCTTTCTGACGGTGAGTTCTTGAAATAATCTTTCTTATTGATGTCCAACTCATTATTTGAGAACTTCCCTAACAAACAACAAATAATTAACGGAATTAAAGGAATGCTAGCCAGCTGAACTGCTGTCATGGATAGAATAATAAGAATGAGTGAAGAAGTTTCTGAGCAATTGAAAGTTAATTTGGATAACTTCCAGATGTATGCAGTATGTTTTGATGAAAGCATGGATGTGACCTTACAAGCAAGGATAGCTGTTTTTTTTTTTTCCTTTCTTTTTTTCAATTTTCTTGTGGAGATGTGATGAGGGAGAAACAAGTAAAATTAGACATGATACTGTACAGGCTTTTGGGCTTATGCCGTGTCAAGAAAATAAGGTGAAATTCTTCACGTTTCGTGAGAACAGGAGTTAATTACTTCCGTTGAGGCAGCCATCCACAAACTACCTACGGATGAGGCTGAGGAGTTAAGACAGGAATGTGTGAGACTCATAAGGTCCACTGTTGTACCTGCGCCCAATTTAACAAGAGGTGAAAGGAGAGCTCTGAAGGAACTTGGAGATGATTCTGAACTGATCAATCTCTCAGCTGATAAGGGTAATGCAACAGTGGTTATGGACACTGACGAGTATAAGAATAAGATCTCGGCTATATTGTCAGAGCCTGTTTACAGACTGAGCTCACGACCCCTCCACTCCCGTGTCCAATGCCACCGTGAAGCTCTTAAGGCAATCTTCAATTCCAAAAGAGGAGGCTAAATATCTGTCCCCGGGGGATGCAGTGCCACCTAGATTATATGGACTGCCTAAGGTCCATAAAAAAGATGTTCCCCTCAGACCTATTGTTAGTGCGATAGATTCTCCTACATGTGCTCTGGCTAAATACCTAAGCAAATTGCCTCAGCCACTCATAGGGTGTACTGAATCATACGTCAGGGACTCTCGTTATTTCATCAGCAAGCTGTCAACCATAACCCTTCAACCTAACGCACTTTTGTTGAGTTTCGATGTGGAGTCCTTGTTCACTAAAGTGCCGAATGATTCGGTCATGTCTCTCATTGAACACCTGTTCCCTGAGGACATTACTAAGCTATTTTACCACTGCATGACTGCCAGCTATTTCTTGTGGGGTGGGAATTTTTATGAACAGATGGACGGAGTGACTATGGGAAGTCCACTTTCGCCCGTAGTGGCTAATTTCTTTATGGAACATTTTGAGGAGGAGGCTATTGCTTCGGCGCCCGTCAAACCTATGATATGGTGGAGGTATGTTGATGATGCATTTGTGGTCTGGACAGAATTCCTGAGACACTTCATCTATTTCTAAACCACCTAAATCAGCAACATCCTTGAATTAAATTCACTATGGAGATGGAGTCGGGCGGATGCCTTCCTTTCTTGGGGGTTCTTAGTAAGAAAGAAACCGGGTGACTCCTTAGGACATACCGTCTATCATAAGCCTACCCACACAAATCGCTATTTTCATGTAGATTCTCACCACCATCCAGCACAAAAACAAGGCATTCTCATGACACTCGCCAAGAGGGCAAGACGAATTTGTGAGCCATCAAATATTCATGTGGAGATAGGACATGTTCAGAGTCGCATTCAAGGGTAGTGGTTACAGCGATTTGCAGGTTCATAGCGTCCTGCATCCAAGAGAAACGATCAAGCAAAGCTCACAGAAGGAAGAAGTGAAGGGAACTGCCTACTTGCCTTACATCCACAACACCACACATCGAATTGCCAAGGTCCTCCGCAAACACAATATATAAACTCTGTTTGGCACCGCCACTAAAATTGCTGACATGGAAAGATAATGAAGCTAAAGGAGGAAGTGTGAAGTCCATTGGCAATATTAGTATTTTTGATTTTCATATCTAATATTTATTTTCTTACAATTTGTTTTACGTCGCACTGACACAGATAGGTCTTGCGGTGACGATAGGAGAGGAAAGGCTTACGAGTAGGAAGGAAACCGCTGTGGCCTTAATTGAGGTATTGCTCCAGCACATGCCTGGTGTGAAAATTGGAAACCATCTTCAGGGCTGCCGACAGTGGGTCTCGAACCCACTATTTCCCGGATGCAAGGTCACAGCTGCGCGCCCTAACCGTGCGGCCAACTCGCCCGGTAATGATATTTATTGACGAAGTGTGTTACAATGGGAGCTTGTTATTTATATTTTTACAAATAATATTAGGTACAGTAGAGTCTCGCTCATCCGACCTTCGCTTATCCGACATTCCGTGTTATCCGACACTGGTAGACTTAATTTGAACTTTTGGTGGAGACTAAATTCAGGCACACCCGCTGTGGAGGGTGCGACCATGGGTCAAGCACTGGCCTGACCGCTGGCGGTAGGACAGTTTTTTTCTCAAGGACAGGTGCAGTGAGTCTTCAGTCATTGTTCATTGTAGTATTGGTTGGGTGCGGGTGTTGTAGTTTTCATATCCTCTGTGAGTATAGCGAGTAAATAGAAGAAAGTGATTGTTTCTATGGAAGACAAGTCTCTTTAATGCACTCAAGGGGAAATGTGCCTGCCAATATCTGGCCCCATTCTGCAGGAAAAGGCTGTGTATTTCCAGAAGGAGTTTAATGAAGGGGACCCTAATTTTCCTGCCAGTGCTGGGTGGCTTGATCGGTGGAAGAAACGGTACAACATTAGGCAGTTTAATATCTGTGGAGAAAAGTTTCTTTTCGTAAGACATCTGGAATGTTTTCGTTCAATACTGCATGTACTGTACAATGATAATTCAATAAACAAAGTACCGTAAAACACGTCATTGTTTTAGTACTAGAGTATGCTTCCTGTTTGTTTCAGTTCGTTTTCAAAGTTATTCCGTATTATCCGACATTTTCGGTGATCCGACGTACTCCAGGTCCCGTTTAGGTCGGATAATCGAGACTCTACTGTATTCTAAAAACTTACATATTTAAAAATGTATTATTTGCAGTATTTGCAAAATACAACCATGGAACATGCAATCAAATTTATGTACAAGATATATATCTAAGAAGTAAATAAATGAATGAATAAATAAATATTATGAAACATAATTGGAATTTGGAAGGGAAGTCGCAGTTGGAGGGGTTTGTAGGTTGTAGCAATTTCTTAAAGGAAAATAACAAGTGGCACAGTCAACAGTGGAGAATAATAAACCAGGCTTAAAATGGCACACTAGTTGGAAAATGTTCGCCATCCCTGCCTTAGAGGGATAACTTGTCCGTGATTGAAATACTGTACGATGTTCCACTATTTACTGTTATGTCAGACTGCACTGCCATCTGACTCAAATAAGAGAGTAATCTACATCCACTATGCAGAATCCATGTAGACCAGGTTCTGCATGTAACACACAACACTGTGTTTGACATCAACACTCAATTTGACACAAAAAAATATACATACACTTGTACGAGTCACAAGATCTACAAGGCTCACATCTCCATTCATGACACACGGAAACAAAGTCTTAATACGTAAGTAAGTCAGTCGCTCCAGGGCCAAAAATATCTCTTATATACATAGTGACCACGTCGAAAGAGCATCTTTGAAGGCAAATGGTAAGCATGTATACACTGCAGAACTCCTAGCACCTTTCAATCAATGATACCTACCCTCTTTGAAATAAATTTGAGTTCTCATTGTCCTGATTGGCTACTGTCTAGTTTATGTCTTGTTTTTAACCAAGCATTCCAAACTGTATGATTCATCACTTCGTTGTTTAAAAGTGAGTCTTGCCTGTCTTTCCGGATATAGTTTCCTCATTGCACAATGACTGGTAACATTAGCTCTTGGTAATATATACAATCAGTGTCAAAATAAATATAAAGTTACATCACTTTTTTATACTTTCACATTTCTTAATAGTAAAACATGCTCATAATGACATACTCTTACATATTGGCATAATGTAATTAATTTACATTAATATTTTTTTATTAATTTTTGTAATCAGTTAAATGGTGGAGTTCTCATTTTTATAAGATCAGACATGCTTATTCTTTTCACCTTGGGATGGGTCAGCCCCTTGATTTGTAATAATTGACATCCTGACAATTCAGTAAGGAAGAAAAAAATATGTATTTTGCATTACTTAAAATCCCTGAGACATGCTAATCTGTCTCTCACATAAGGTTTCAGGTTACATATTGTACCAGTAACTGACACGCACTCATTGACGTGTGTAATTGAGCATGAGGGTTTCACTGGGTGTGTGTGGTCTTATGTTAGGAGATTGTACAGAGAGGGAGTAAAAGTTTGCATATGCTGGCCACACAAACTTTATTAAAATCACTCAAAGTAGACGCTTGGCCTATCATTTCCTTGAATATTTTTCAAATTGGACTCTCATCCACACTTAATACTCAATAAACTGATAATAGATTGGGCCAATCCTATTAGTGACAAATATTTAGAATGAAGGTCACCAATGAAATTAGTAAAATCTCTTCTTGGTATAATTGATTAACTCTGTTAAAGAGAGCTCATTCTTGAAGTTTATAAATTACAGCATTAATTAAGATCACCTTGAAATAATTAGTCATTTTAAATGAATAATGTTCATTCTTGAAGTTCATAAATAAAGACATTAAGTTCACTTTGAAAAATAAAGATCATTCTTGAAAATGGAACTAACAAAATTAATTAGAGTTCCTTGCTGAAATGATTAATTGGTGCGAGCAAATAAAGTTCAGTCTTGATATGCCTATCATATTTTGAGTTTATGTTCATTCTTCAATTAGCTAACTAACATAATATGGAAATAAATAAAGTTCTAATTAGTAGAAATGTTAACAAAGTGGCTAAGTTTCAATGTTCCCACTCGTTAGCAAGTTTGTCAGTACGACGTAATATTACACTGGCTTTAAGAAATAGCAAGTCATTTGAAAAATTGGAATGTATGAGTTTGAAATCATATTAAATAAGAATCAGGGTTGCTGGAAAGTTTTAAAGTGACTTGCTGAATTGAAAATTACTTGATAAGACACAGTTCACACTATTCTTTAATGACACATATGCATATCACCTTATTGAAGAACTGGCTCCGTTTGAGTGTGTCCTCACAGGCTGTAGTACCATGTCTACCATGGATCAGGAACACCATCACCACATCCCTCGAAGTTACCACATCCACCATCCACCATGTCTCAAATGCCAGGAGTTCACACGATAATACGGGCGGTCGGAGGATGTATGGGGCGTTGGTTTACACACACCACTTTGAGTGATATTGCACTGTTCATTCCAAGTAGTACGTCTAATATGCGCAGTAATTTGCACCAAGTTCACTAATAAAGTGATTGACTTGTCATGAGACACTGAATTTACTAAATTTCACTTGCCAGTTTAATGAAATTAAATCAGTTTTAAACAAAGTCTAATGCTGAGATAATTGAACCTTCACAGTACCCTGACTGCCAGGTTAATGCAGTTCAAGGAAATTGAAATAAAGTCTATTCATTCAACTTCACACGTGATCTTAGTATAGGATTCAGTCAATGTTACCGATGCGTTAAGAAACAGTCTACTATCACGCTATCACCACAAAATATTAAATAGTTAATGGCACTGTCTTTACTTCTAACCATGAAGTATTAGCCATGTGTTTTCCACAAACAAAGTCCTAACTGGTTACTTTACTCGTAGAAGTTAACACGTAGACTCGTGTTAATTTATAAGTTAATTAACATTTCTACCACGCATGGTATTAACATGTCCGATGTCTAACACTTGTATATTATAAGTCACGCAAAATATATAAGTATTTGAAAAAACTTAGAATGCAGGATTTATACCGCTGTCGGAGTTAGAGTTCTCGGCTGTACCTTGTGGGTACTTAGTTCGATGTTCGAACTTGACACTCGCGCATAAAGTTGAACTTTACTGCCGGCACAACCTCGAGCAGCAGGTTTCTATTATGCTGTACAGTCCTCTCGCTCGTCTCATATACCTGGGCTTGACCCTAAGCATACACATCATTGAAATTACTTGATATCTTGACGTTGCAATATCTCCTTAAATAAAATAGTTAATAACATGAAATTTGGACATGAGCTATCTGTTATTGTAAGCTACACAGTCCCATTGTCCGTTAGTCGTTATCTCATCTGGAAGCAGAGATATAAAAATAGCTTCCAGGTAGTTCTGTCTGACTTGTGGCCCACACGATTCGTGATGTCGTAGTCGTGTTTTAGCACTTCAAAACTTCATGTAACTTCTCCTTCTGATCACCCTCCAGACCAGTCATCTCAGCAACCGGGCGAGTTGGCCATGCGCAGCTGTGAGCTTGCATCCGGGAGATAGTGGGTTTGAACCCCTCTGTCGGCAGCCCTGAAGATGGTTTTCCTTGGTTTCCCATTTTCACACCAGGCAAATGCTTGGGCTCTACCTTTATTAAGGCCACGGCCGCTTCCTTCCCAGCCCTAGATGTTTCCTATCCCATCGTTGCCATAAGACCTATCTGTGTCAGTGCGACATAAAGCAAATAGCATTAAAAAAAAGTCATCTCAGCAATCTCCCTTATCTCAATTTCCTTATCTTCCTTCCTTTTGCAATTTGGGATATTTATAACATATTTCTCTTCATAACATTCAACAAAATTCTCCCCTGAATGTACTTCCTCCTCTTCTAAAAACTGGATATGACATGTTTCATACACAAACTTATTCTCCTCTACAGAATAGACCAGTTGAACAGGCTTTTTGCTACCTTCAGACCATAAAGTCGCATAACCATTACCAGTCTAATTTATATTTTCTCTCATTTAAATAGCTGACCCTAAGATGATGAAATAAATCAGATTTGGCACAACTAAATAATTCTGCTCCATGATCCCCCTCCCATAATCTTAACAATTATCTTATTTATAATCCTTTGAGACCTATTACCAACTGAAGACATAATAACATAACTACATTATATACTGTACAGGGGCATTTTTTTTTTCTTTCTTCAGTTTTACATCCTTTACTCTTGATATGTTCATAAGTTATGCAAGATGGTTTACTGCTAGAGGCAAATAATGTGTTAAATTTCTCTCCTTCAACTACTACTTCAATAGTGGAATTAAGTAATATACTCCTCACATCACTGTCACTTGAATTTAGGGCATTTAAAAGATCTGGCTCCTTGTGTACATCATAACTTGTCTTAATCTTCATCGCACATGTGGTAACAGGTTCCTGATTATCGAACAAGTTGTCCAACCCATCATGGTTGATCCTTACTAGTTTAAATACTCCCTGTTGTGAGCAATCATTCTAAAAGGATTTCTACGCCTTTGTTCCCTATCCTCATCTTCTCTTCTCTTCACTGTCCGTCTGTTTGGTTTCGATTCTGTCCTATTCTCGTGTGGTCTATTTTAATTTCCTTCCCTTCTGCCCATTTGATTATCATAATTTCTCTGTTTTTTATCCCTCCTCTGAAAACCCTGGTGATAATATTTTTTTTCTATTTGTTTTACGTCGCACCGACACAGATAGGTCTTATGGTGACGATGGGATAGGGAAGGCCTAGGAATGGGAAGGAAGCGGCCATGGCCTTAATTAAGGTACAGCCCCAGCATTTGCCTGGTGTGAAAATGGGAAACCACGGAAAACCATCTTCATGGCTGCCGACAATGGGGTTCGAACCCACTATCTCCTGGATGCAAGCTCTCAGCTGCACATGACCAACTCGCCTGGTGATTATAATTATTAGGCCTGGAATATTCCCTTTGACTGTACTGCCTTCCCTCCTGATTTTTCTGACGGTTAGATGCTTCAAATGATCTCTCTGGCCTAGTGTATCAAATCTCTCAGTTTTTCCATCTCTCTAACTGTTTCGACCTTCTGCGTTAATGCTGCTGATCTTGCTTCCTCTGAAAAGTGGCCTAATAACTTTCTCAGTACATCCTTCTCCAAACAGTTTAAATTCTGTGTCATCTACACAGCTCTAGAAAATATTGTCATCTTGACACCACCTTGAGCCCTGTATTTCCCATAATGAATTTTATCTTTGCAATACCTTTTATATCTCTGTTCCAAATCTGAGCAAGAAAAGCTATCTCAATTTCTCTTAAACAAGTTCTATCCTCCCTCTAAACATCATGCTATAGCTTGGTCTCACCCATTAAGTCATTAGATATCTTGTCCACCATGGACCAGAATTTACTGAGGAATACTAATCATCTCTACCACCAACACTTGAAATATTTCTCAGGTAATGTAATTTACCCCAGTTACTTTTTTCTTGTACACTTCCCATCACTAATGAATACAATGAATTATACAGTCGGTTGAAAGGCACTCCGGGCATTAGGAAATAAACTTGCATGATATGGTATATCTGATGAATTATTGTTGTAGTAAAGTTTGGAGCTTTACTGCTGTATGAAGACTGTTTATAACCTGGAAAAGAGACGACCCATACTAAGAAAAACCAACTTTTCAGAGTTGTCAGAAGAAAGTTTTCTACAAGGAAATCTAATTACCAAAGCCATAATGAACAAGGAACTAGAATTAATTGAAAATAGGTTAGAGTTTCCCACAGATTAAAACTTATTAGTGTCCCCAATGCACAGTTGCTTATAGTTCTTAGATGTTAGGCTTCAGACTCTCTTCATGTAATTGTAGGCAACTGTGTTCACGACTGCAAGACAAGTGTGTATAGAATTCTGCAAAGAATTCCTGCTGCCATTGCAGCATTTACAAGGCATTACATTATTTTTCCTACATTAAAAGAATGCCCGAAAACCATTCAAGACTTATCAGTTATCACACTTTTCTGGTGATGTAGGAGCCTTATATTGCAGTCATATTAGAATATATTGAATGTTGTGTGATATAAGAGTCCTGTCTTTCATTTTTCAAGCACACTCACATACTTTCAAATTAAATCTATAACAACATTTGTCTTACATTCATCATAATAACGTTTTGTTACCTCTTATTTGACATGTTTATATCTGGAGGTCTGCGCTAACCATAACCTTTAATAATGTCATCCATGTGTGAGAAAATACTATTTCAGCACACTGCTAGGAGTGCTTTATATAAAGAAACAAAAGACACTCATTGCCAAACGTGTTCAGAAATCTAACGGAAACATGTTAATTTGTCTTTAACATTTGTTTTGTAACAAATGTTGGAAATATGTTCGTGAAACAGGGTACTTTTAACCAAAGTGTTAAAATAATAACAATTGTTAGTTAAATTCATTAAGTTAAATTTAACACAGAGTTGAAGATACTGGGCCTGAGTTGTTAATATCATGTATTGTTCCACCTAAGTCTGAAGTCTTGCAGTGCTGATTAATAAAAATACAGAAAAACTTGCTAAGAATACCACCCTGTGGATCACTGTTAAGTTTTGTTGTCCATTTAGAAGCCTTGTCGTTAACTGTTACCCGCTGTTGACAGTCACTGAAATAAGAACCAAAAAACTTTAGCATGACTGGGTCAAAATTTAGTTATTCCATCTTCTTTATTATAGTCTGAATTTCTGTAGTGTCAAAGGTGCTACTGAAGTCAGGAATGATAAATATAGTAAGCAGTTGTTTGCCCATAGTTTTTCTGATATCTTCAGTAACCTTCAAAAGTGTAAACCTTCTTAAATCTAGATGCATTAGGTCCAAAAGAACATAATCTATTTAGGTACTCCAGCTCTTGCTCATTTACTGAGCATTCAATGGCTTTAGAATGTGTGGGGAGTATGGACACAGGATGGTAATCAGAGGGCGACTGGTGGTCTATTTTTTTTTTAAAGTGTGCCAGTATTATATTGGCTATTTTCCAGACAGTAGGGAAAGTTCTCTTCAATAAACAATAATTTAGTGTGTGCATTAATACAGGCAGGACAGCACCCATAGTATAATGAGTGGGTAGGGTGGTGAGTCAGTGCCGTAAAGCGGGGTAGGTTGAATATTATACTCCACAAACTAATCGTTCCATTCATCAAATTTAGTATTGGGAGTTTATAAGGTCAACATTTTGAGTCACATTGGGTCATCGTGGTCTTGGTTTCATCATCCAACCATTTTCAAGAACGGCAAGAGTCCTTCGTCATTTAGAGGCATGTTTCTAATATGAGTTATTTAGCATTGAATTAAACAAGTTAATTTTGGCCGAGGCATTACCAGACAAGTTTTCCGTGTGGTTAGGGGCGCACAGCTGTGAGCTTGAATCTGGGAGGTAGTGGGTTCAAACCCCACTATCGGCAGCCTCGAAGGTGGTTTTACGTGGTTTCCCATTTTCACACGAGACAAAGCCTTAATTAATGCCACGGCCACTTCCTTCCCACTCCTAGGCCTTTCCTATCCCCTTGTCCCCATAAGACCTATCTGTGTCGGTGCGACGTGAAAAAATAAAAATTCGGCATTGCGTGTCATTTAGATTGTCTATATTGTCCCACAGTAGTTGCTGTCATAATTGAAGTAATCAAAGTTTGTCCTTCATATTTCTGATGGTAATGATTTGTACTTTGGTGCTTTAAAGAATCAGATAGATAGATATATAAGGTCATGGGTCGAAATGGATGGTACAGGGATTTATTCATGTGTTATTACTTTACCTCTGTTGATCGTTATCAGATCAATGAGTATGTGTGATGAGAACAGTTAGATTCATATACATCATTCATGGGTTATAGTGTGAGTATAGTCATATTGCAGGCATTAAACAAATCTACTATCTGATTAGTACATGGGTCATATTGAGCAAATTAAAGTCACCCACAATAATCATGCTCATATGTGGCCTGAAAGTCTAGTAAATATGTTTAGAATTCTGTCATGTTGCTTGCCCCACACAGTTGATGATGATGATGATGATCATCATCATCATCTCTTTCAACTAATCCACAGCCGTAGAAATGTTCCCAAATTTGTTAGGAATGTATAATTACTTATGTTTTCAGTTCTGCACATCCAAACACATTTAATCCTATAACTCACATACTTGAAGACACGTTTGAAGGTATTCACATAGCCAGCAATTCAACACACATATGTATTACTAAATCTCAAAAGAAAAAATTAATACAGAAATAACTTGCACACAAAATTAAGGCATGGCCATAGTTTTCAGCAATTTTAACCTTTAGAATCGGACTCCATTCCTCCAACACTCAGATATGTCTTCGAAGACACACGGACAACCATCTAGTAGTTTGGATGGAGAGCAAGTCAGCAGCTAGTAGGAGCTCACTGTCCAGAAACACGTCACGCGCATGCGCCCCAGTATTGATTTCCTACTGAGCGAATAGAATTCATCACCATATCGACATAATAGCAGATCACAGATTAAAATATTTTGAATTGTAGATCGCACCAGTTTGTAGGCGCTCCAAACAGTGGACAATAAAGGGGAATAAAATCCCAGTACACAAGTCATATAAGTTCAAATAAATATAGTTTCCCTTATTCATGTCACAAACCAGTCATCTTTGAAAGAAGTCTTTCCTCTTATTTTTAGGTCATGCTACTGCTGAGGACCTCTGGTGGCATTTTTGCAGAACTTGAAAGACACTGGTTTGGATGCAAAAACCTGAAGTTTTTGAAAGATCTAAAGAAGTACTTGGGTGATACACCTTCAGATCCGGAGCTGTTGGATTTTGGTACCTACTCCTTGCATACTGTTCATGGTGCATACAAAACAGCACACAACAACTCTGAATGGAGCATTCACTGATTTATGTGCTCTTTGATCCCAAAACCAATCGATTGGACGATTTTCTTAACACCGCATTATTTTCAACATAATGTTACAAAAGAACTGATCAACTTCACACAAACAGTACTTGTTTTGTTTCATGGCAATGCTACTTTAGGAGGTTTTTCAATAAACAAAGAATGCCTAATAGAGAATCTTCATGAAAATAGCTTGATTGCATGGTGTCTGGTGTATGATGCAGTATCTGCAGGTAGTGGAGTATTAGCTGTCAGTGTTTTGAAAAAGATGATCCATGCATCCAAAAATGCATCAACATTGAGAAATAAAGCATTAGACAAGTATAAAAAGAGTACAGAATAACACGCACCCTAAAGAAGGTTAACAGCAGAAGGAATAAAACATATAGAATTGTAGATATGATGTATTATTCAGAGTGCTAAGGAAGAGGCGGAAGGTCTGGAGAAAGACGTGAAAAGACTGAAAAAAAAAAAATACTGTTGTAAGTGTGTGAACCTTTTGAGTGTAAGCTATAGTCATTGTGAATTGATAATAATTCACAAATTTGTTGCAAAATGTATAAACTATATAGCATAGCACACAACTTTTTGTACATTACATTTGCCGTGTTACAAAGCATAAAAACTGCTGTATATAGAGTAACATTTTTTTTTAATGATGCATATAAAAGTGATTGATTTCATGTCTTTCTTGTGACTTATTATCTAGAACAAGTTTTTACTTAGAATAAGCTTGGTACAGAATCTATTCAAGAATGGTTTACTTCCACAGTGTATGTTGTGCTCTTTCTTTGACTGTGTCTATTGGATGTAAGTGTTAACAAAGTGATCCAAATAGCCAAAAGTGCATTGTCACTTAGAAACAGTGATGTTAGATAACTTTTCAAGTATATATTTTGTGTGTGTAATATGCCATTGTAAATTGAAAACAGTTATGAAGCTATAAATACAATTATTTTTTTCATTTATATAAAACTGGCAATTTGTCAACCTTTTTGTCTTGTAATTGTTGTAATAATCTTACAGGCAATTCTGTATTCATTGGGATTGTAATTGTTTTTCCAAAGCAAGAGTTGTATAAATTTTCTAAATTAAAGAGTTCTAAAAGCAATGGGTTGAGTGGAGGGCTGTGAGGGGAGTTGGGTGGCCCTGTAAAATACGAGGGTAATCCTAAAAATAAGGTCTCATATTTTTTTTATAAATACAGAACTCAGTTCGTGTGGCTGTTGATCACAATATTGTGAAGAGTGTTTCCCGCGCTCGCATATAAACATGCGCACGCCGTGCTGAGGCACTCAATCTTGGCTTGGCAGCCGTTGAGAATGGAGCTCCCATTGGATGTTCCCGCCAAGTGCAAAGTGCGCGCGGTTATTCGGTTTTTGAACGCAAAATGTACTGAACCGATTGAAATCCATCGCCTATTGATGGAAGTGTGTGGCGAGTTGTGAATGGATGTCAAAAATGTTCGTAAGTGGTGTAGAGAGTTTGCAGCTGGTCGGACTGAAATTCACAATGAACAAAGGAGCAGGAGACCGTTAGTTTCCGTCGAGACAGTCGTGAAGGTTGAGGAGCAAATCATGCATGAAGATCGGCGGATCACCCTGGATGATCTCTGCACTTTGGTTCATGAGGTTTCCCAAAGCACTGCTCACAGAATATTAATGGAAAAATTGAAATACCATAAGGTGTGCACAAGATGGGTGTGATCCACATTTTTGTCTGTCAGTGCATATTTCTCAAAATACAATTGTCGTAAATGAAGATTTTAATTTTTTCTAGTTTTCTGCTGGATCAGCAATAATCAGAGATTTTGATTGTTTGACAGTGGTGGAGGGAGTCCACTCAGCTGGTGCTGTCAGCAATTACAGAGAAAATCAATTCACTGGAGTTAACAACTGCAAAGTCACAGTGCTGGAAATTTTTCAGTGGGTCTGTGGACTTCCTATGGGGTTAAGAGAAGATAATGCTACCGCATAGGAGCAACAGAACCTCATCCTATCCCCACCCTTTTTCTATCTTTCTATGATAAACACAGCTCTATAAGGGGAGTAGGTATAGGGAGCAGGGGAACTTCTAAATTATGGATCCAAGAACAAATGAGACTGCAAGAAATAGGCTGTCAGTGATAGGTAGTTGAGCAAATAGGCATACAAGCACTGATTAGTGTAACTGCAACAGTAATATTCTATTTTCATGATTTTATTGTAACATAAATTCTTGTGAAAAAATGTATATATTATTGTTTTTCTAACTAAGTACTTTTTTAAAAAATAGGTCTGAATTGGGTAGAATCTCTCTTGATCGTGTTTTCCAAGAGAGGGAGAGCCTTAATACAGCAATTGTTTATGCTATTAACAAAGCTAGTTCAGCCTGGGGAGTTACTTGCCTAAGATATGAGATTCGTAAGTATCTTAGAATTAGTTGATTTTGTTGTTATTTTAAAAGTCCTTGTGAGTATATATGCTCTAAAATAGATTAAAAATATGAAAGATTTAAAAAATGAAGATTACTTGATAAATATTATACTATAGACATTGCATTTGTTAAAGGTGATATCAAATTGCCAGCACGAGTGCAGGAAGCAATGCAGATGCAAGTGGAAGCTGAAAGGAAGAAGCGTGCTGCCATTCTAGAATCAGAAGGCACAAGAGAGGCAGATATCAATGTTGCTGAAGGAAAGCGAAGGGCAAGAATCTTGGCCTCTGGTTGGTAGTCATATGGATATTTGGAAAAGGTTTTTTTTTTTCTTCTTTTTTTTTTTTTTTTCCATAATCTACTTGCACTGTGGATAGGGACAGTAAAACAGTAAAATGAAGTCTCTACATACTCATGCCCAGTATGACCTTTCTGAGTTGAGGCCAACAGAAATGTTGTATGCATGCTTGATAACTCCTGATCTGTTTACTAGATACCATGTAATCCTGAATACCACCCACCACTGAATAAGACTCGCACACCTGAATTTCTAACAACAAAATTTGGAGAAAAATAAATCATATGCTTGCTTACCAATTTTTATTTTGTTTCTGGAAATGTCACAAAATTGTTCATTTAAAACACTTTACAAGTAATAAAAACACTAAAAACTCCATAATGTACAAATCAGCTATGATTCAACGTCATCAGAACTACCACCATCGGAACTCTGATCACTGTCACCTTCCCACACATAGTTGTCCTCGCTACCATCCATAGAATTTGAAATTCCACATTTCTTGATACTTTTCCTCACCAAGTCATTGGAGATGCGATCCCATGCAGTTTTTTATCCATTTGCATAGAAGTTCCACTTCAGGTTGTTTCACTCGTCCAGTTGGTGTCAGCGCGTGATTGCTGGTAGAAGCCACCCACTCGGTGTAGAGCAGTTTCAATCCAACTTTGAAAGGCCGGCTCACGTGTACATCCAATGGTTGTAGCATAGAGGTCAGGGCTCCTGGAGTTATTACCAGATCAGTTTTTCCTTTGCTTATCAATCCGTTCACAGCATCTGCAGTATATCCACAATAACTGTCAAGCACAAGCAGGATCTTCTTCTGCAATAAAACTCTCGGGTGACTTTGCCAAACACACTTCACTCAGTCCTCAATTAACTTACTGTCCATCCAGCTGGATTCTTGAGTTCGAACAAAAATGCCAGACAACAAATTTCCTATCAGAAGTGTTTTTCTTTTCACAACCACATTCGGAGGAAATTTGGTTCCGGCAGCTAACATGCATAACATTACTGTGCAGTGTTGCTTTTCGTTACCACCTGTCGTGAAAATAACGCTTTTAGAGCCCTTAATGTGAACCGTATTGTCTAGTGGCATTTTGAATTAAACGGGCATCTGATCAGCATTCCCGGTTTGAGAAAGCGAATGGTAATTTTGCTTCCGCAAACAAATAACGTGGCAATGATAGGCCGTCAACTTTTCTTCATAGGCAACATGGAGGTGATGTGAAATAGCTGTATGTCTTTGCATACACAGTCTGGCTCTTCAATAAAAATTCCGTATTTATCCACTCACGGCTTGCAGAAAAAACCTCCTTTTTAAGTTCCCTTGCGATCTCTAATAATTTTAGATGACACATTTCAGTCAATACACCATAACCTAGTTCATGTCTTTGTCACGTAATTAATAAGTAGTTCTTCAATGTCAGGAAACTACGCACTTTGCCCTCAAAACGTTCTTCTACCACCATTACTTTTTAATAACATTTCCTTCTTCATCTTCTGATTGCAAATACATGATTCATCAATACGATATTTTCTGCCGGTGGCACAATTTCCAATAATTCCATATTCCGTTACAACTTTAAGTTCCTCACTCACAGTAAATGATCACAAATGTTTTTTTGAATTCATCACTTGTTATCACTGATGCTTCTTCAATCAGCACACGAAGTATTAATCAACTGTCAAACCCTATGCTTCCTATAACGCAGAAGTGAGCGATGCAGCAAGATTTAAGTCGTTGCCAATTCGTGTGACATGAAACCACTATTGCTGTAGTGACATGTCTTTGGAACAATGTATTATGAGACCACGATACAAAAGGCTTGAATATGACTCACCCAAATTTAAGGAGCAATATTTCTGTAAAAAAAAAAAAGAGTGCGGGTGGTATTCAGGATTATACAGTATACTGCGGGCTGTTTGTTTTATTTTGATGAACAGTTGTTGCTGTGCTATGTGTAGGCATGTTCTAATGCTTACTCTTCTATGTTCATGTGGTGATGTCATCAGTTATGCATTCAGTTGGATAGAAGCTGAATATTTCAGTGACAACTATTAATAAAGAGAATGCGAAACAGAAAGTCTTTGTGGCTCAGGCAGCAGCGCGTCGGCCTCGCACCGGTGAATACCGTGGTTTAGGTCCTGGCCACTCCATGTGAGATTTGTGCTGGACAAAGCGGAGGTGGGATAGGTTTTTCTCCGGGTACTCCAGTTTTCCCTGTCATCTTTCATTCCAGTAACACTCTCCATTAACATTTCATTTCATCTGTCAGTCATTTATTGTTGCCCCAGAGGAGTGTGATAGGCTTCGGCAACCGGCACGTTTCCTATCCTCGCCGCTAGATGGGGGCTTCATTAATTCCATTCCTTACCTGGTCGAATGACTGGAAACAGGCTGTGGATTTTCATTTCAATGTGAAAAAGAATTCCAGTTGGTCAAACATAATTGACAATGTAAAAGAACAGTTAAGACATGAAATCTTGTTTTACCATCAGGTAGGTTTGTATAACCCTGAGTGAAATACAGTCTGGTGGCTTTTGTAGATATATTTGTTATCTGTGTTGACATCGTGTTGCAGTAGAAGTCCATTATAGTGAGAATTCATAACGGCGAAAAATTTACTTGGTATAACGGATTGTCGTTATATGCAATTTTTTAAAAGTTGGGGAAAAACTTACACACATTAAAATAGGTATGGAACGGCAATCCGTTTGTTCAAAACTTCCTTTTTTGCAGATTTCCATACTACAGTTTATGTATAAGTTATCTTTGTAATACCGAGACAACATGAACGTGTATGTTCAATTATATTTTGAAAAATTTGAGTAGAACCACTCCAGTGGTTTCTGTGGCAAAAATGTTTCAGTTTTCTTATTCAAACGGTCATCTAACATAACTTCATATGTACCATGAAAACATATTTCAAGCACCAGTAGAGTAATGATAAACTTTTCGCTATAAATTACTTGGAAATTGCCTTTCCGAAATTTAACCGGACGCGAGAAAATACAGTGAAACCTCAGTGTGTTCCTCATTAAGACGTTCTCTCGCTTAGCATGTCGTAAATTCAAAGTCCCGATTCTCATCCATTAAATCTATATAAAAATACCTCACTTATCACGTCACGAATTTTCGCTGTTACCACTTAGTACGATCACATTTTGCCTAGCCCTGAAAGTGTTACTTGTCATCACTTTAAAAATGGTAGATAGCCTTTATCTTTCACATTACGCGTGCATACACGACGTAAAATGCACGCATGCTGGCAAAAGAAAAACATATCAAGCTTTTACACATTCGTGTTGGATAGGTTTTATTCCTGTGTCCAATAGTATGTTTTCTCGCTTAACGCATTATCTTCCCTTGTATCCTGCAGAAACGCCTAACAAGGTTTCACTGAATAAACTAACCTCCGAAATCGGTCATCCACTCTGCACCGTATTTTGAGGTGTATCACATTCTTGCTTAATTTCAGTACATAGTTTTAAAATTAAGTGATTGTTAACTTCAGCCTTTATTTCTAACAAGTTAACTACTGCTGTCGGCCACGTTATTTATGCATTTATTACGGAAACATGTACTCATTCATTTTGAATTGTGCTTATAGAACACCAGTCGGCGAGTATTACTAATCGACTCCGATATCGCCTTCGAGTTCCAATGTCGACAAGAGTGTTCGCTAGTGCACATAGCGAAAAATCTATACAGAAGATGGTCGATCACATTCAATATAATCGCTGGAGTGCGTAAATATCATTAATTAAAAAAAGACGCAGGCTTAATCGCTCATAATAACGGATGCATCGGTGAAAGGGTTCTCTCTGTAACTGAAGGATAATACACAATTTAATATAGGAATTTTGAAGGGACAGATTAAAGCTGTCGTTATAACAGAGTTCTTGCTATATGCCTTACTCGCTATTTTGTATTTTGAAATATTTGTACTGTTCATATTATTAGGTGTACTGTTTTCCCAGTTAATGTGATTTATCTATTCTTAATTTAACTATTTGTAAATACAGTGAAACTTTGTTAGCGCACTCCTCATTAACACGCTTTCCCGCTTACCCCGTCGTAAATTTGAAGTCCCAATTCTCATTGTATTAAATCTATATAAAAATACCTCACTTATCATGTCACGATTTTTCGCTGTTACCGCTTAGTATGATCACATTTTGCCTGGCCCTGAATATGTTATTTTTTCATCGCTTGTGGATGGAACGTGATTTAACTCGGGTAAGAGCTCTCGCTGCAGTTGCCTGATAATGGAAATTCTTGAACTTCGCAGGATAAATTGCACCATCAGGATCAGGCCATTAGCCTCAGAAATGCTCAATTTTTCGTGGTGATTAGCAGTGAAACTACAGAATAACACAATGAGCCTGTTTGTGCTTGTATTTCGCATTCCTTTCAGAAGTTGGAAGTGTATTTTGTGTATAGTTTTACAGTGAAGGGTACCAAATATTTGTCGCGCGATAGCCTACATCTGGAACATAATTGTGTGCAGTTGACCAGCATGGTGCATATTTGTCTTGTGATAGCCTAATTATGGATATGGGGAACGTCGTGAAATTCCTTACTAATGAAGACAAAATTAATGTCTGTCAGCAAGGCGACTGGCATCCACATCTTCAATCACGCAGAATTGGCGTGAATGTTAAAACTTGCACCTTCTATTTTCAACTCGATCACTCAAATTGGTCTTGGTCGGTCGAAGTTTTCTTCTGTTCAAAATGGCGGCCAAAATTCATTTTGTTGTAGTCACACATGGCCATGTACAACCTCCAAGTCATTATCTTAGTGTGTGATCAGAAACATATTGTTTAATAACCAACTGGTCCGAAATAAAAGGCTTGTACTGACATTTGTTTCAGAAAGGGTGTGATCTGCAATAATACTTTGATAGTTTTATGGGACTGGTTCAAATGTTCATATTTGTTGTGTGGTGTTTTTAGCACTTTTCAGTGCACTATTATTTTATAAGTCCTAGCAGAATAAGTTTTCATATTTGTTCTCTCGTGTTTCTCACACCTTTTAATACTCTGTTCTCATAGTTTTTACTGTACCCCTGGATATACGAAATAAAATACCATTATGTCGGAAAAAATCGTATCTAGTGTTTTCATATCCCTGTTGGATAGTTTTTATTCGTGTATTCAATAGTATGTGTTCTCACTTAACACGTTTGTTTTCCTTGTCCCCTGCAGATATGTCTTAACGAGGTTTTACTGTAGTCCATTGTGAGTTTTTATTTCTTATGCACAGTACCTCTCTATTGATTTGTCACTGATTCATCTAATTCTTGCTTTGGTTCTCCTTCACATTGTGGACTATTTCTTCCAATGAGTGATCTAACTTGTTTATGTACTTCTATAGAGAATTTCTTGTCTTGCCCCTCTATGTGCCTAGCATGCCATGAGGAATCATAGGTTGATCATGTCCATTAGGTTATCAGTGCAGAGGCTGCTTGGATCCCCAAATAGCACCACAGATGTTATGTGGTTTTTGGAAAGAGCATAAACCGATGACAGCAGTAAAATTAGGCATACTAGTCAAGACGATGAGTAAGATTGTTTCCCTTTGCTTTCCTCACTGTGCCAGTATGACTTACTCTATGAGTAACACCTTTTATAACACTCAGACTAGTAAGTCATGCTTCGAATGTTATTACTCAACCTGCCGATACCTCATCAGCTCCATACTGTTACAGCCATAATGAGACATGAACTTTGGTGGAAACTACACTTCACTCTGACGTGTGCCAAGAGAAAGATGCAAAACTACTGCAGTAGGCGTTGGTTGATCATACTGTAACTATTAGCATTATTGTTCTGATGTTTATGACCTAAAGTAGTACAAAATATGCAAGCAAATACGCCCTAAATCCTAACTAAATATGACCTAAAAGCGATAAAATATGACATGTAAATTTTAGGGATAGGTAGTGCTCCCTTTAGTCCCAGTCGGCTCAGCCAGAGAGCGAGAGTCCCAAACGTGGACCGTTCGCTGTCAGGCTTTGCTTATTTTAAAAGGGCGGGTAAGATTTAAGGACTGACGACAGTTGAAAAAGAAACACTTAAAACAATAGATTTGACATTATTCAGCCTGAAAGCTGGTTGGATCCTCAACAGGTCCACCATTGGCTGTCATAGATTGCCTAGGTGTCACTGAAGAGGCATACTAGGGAAATAAGGATTGAGGTAGTTTCCCGTTGCTTTCCTCACTGGGCTAGAAGTTGCTATTGCATACCAGTCTGCCAGGCCCTCTGAAATGCATGTACCAACCAGCCCTATGAACGACATTTTCACACCATTCATAGCAGGGACTGGCTGCATAAGGAATGGCATTACTAACATCACTCATACCTAGCCACTTTCATATTGTCAAAGCCAAGAATAAGACTGAGACAGGTCAATGAAAGTAACAAATTTATTCTAGCCCATACCAGAAGACATAGTGCTCTGTAAACACTACATCTTGCCGGCAAAGGCACATAACACAAATAACAAAATTTAATAATTTAATCTTGCTGATATTGGTTCTGATTTCTTCTCCAAAGGTTGTCTGATACACAACAACTTTCTTCTCCAACCATAACAAAGCCTGCATTTTACTGCAATGTAAATAAAATAACAATTAGCCCACACTGGTTGGATTATCAGCAAATTAGAAAATTTAACAACAATAAGCTATCCCATGTTATCTTAAACTATCCTAGGCTATCGCAATATCATTTACCTTTACACAAGAAAATTCGTAAATTCTAATTTAATGAAAAAAATAATTGATAATGGCGTCATTCAACTTTGCAAATATTATTAGAAATATAAATTCTATTAATATTATTTCGACTTTCTGGTGTGAATTCCATGGAACTACGTTCTTGAAAATATTTCCATTAACGTAATTTTACTTAATCATGTCTATTCAAGACCTTACAAGATTAATTACGTTAACAAGAATTATTATTTCCAAGAAAATCCTTCTAAACTGCTTTGGACAATGTATAACATTAACATTAATTAATTTTTGTTACTCGACGCCTTGAAAATAAATTTTACAAGATTTCTAATTTTGGTACTTTGCTCATACGGTTTTGAAATAATACGCACCTATTCATTTTTGACTGGTACGTTAATGTCAACTTAATGTAAAATTCAAATAAAATTTACTAAAGGTATTAATCCTATCAAAAGTCATCACAAACAACGCTGAAGTAACCTGGGCCCAACATGATGAACGCGTGGCCAGGTCAGAACCACATTTCAATAAATCACAGAAAAATATCACAAACTACTGCACTCATTCCACACTCACACAAATGACACACAATTATTATTTACATATTTTACAACCGGATTCTGGAGTTTAAATTTAAGTTTTGATTTTTATTTTCCTATCAATGGAATATTCAGATGACTGTATCTGATAAATCATAGTACCCGACAGTCATAGAAATGTGATTGAATCTGGGCAATCACTTGGAAAGAATAATTGCAGAGTTATCACAATGTTGATCATCTAGAAAATCAGTGATTCAATATTCAGAAGAATTGGTCGACAAATAACACGCACATAACTATTGGTCAAACGTTAATATCATCGGACATATGGTTCATGGGTCACCAAAAAAATATTATTACTCCTAAATCTCATCCAAATTATTTAACACGTGCTCCAAAATTCACAGAAAGCATGGTTCTTTAGACATGCTTCACCAAATAAAATTACACAATTAATCCCTCAGGATCTGCCGTATTCCAGACTCATAATCCACTAATAGAGCACACATCAAACATAACACAATAACAGCAAATAACATTTACCATTCATGACCATTAAATTTCAGTTTAACCCAGCCTTCAACTTTATTATTATTATTATTATTATTATTATTATTATTATTATTATTATTATTATTATTATTATTATTATTATTATTATTATTGCCGATTGTTAATTCTGCCAAAAATCTGAATTTGTCACTGAAACTGATGACACTGCCTTGCATAAATCCATTGAAATGCATAATGTGAAATATACCCCTTTGGCACTTAACGCCCTCGAAAGGGCTTTGGCCTGCAGATTAGGAGGGGCCGTGTGGTCAGCATGACGTATCCTCTTGGCCGTATTTCTGGGCTTTCGAGACCGGGTAAGGTGAAATATACTCTGAAATTTAACATATCAGATACTACATAATTTGTCTCTCACGAGTTCACACATTTGAAATTAACACATAAAATTATATTTTATCGGAGGGGTCTAGGATTTTTAAATAGCATTCTAAGCATTCGGAGGAACATTTAAAACAATATTAGAAGACATTCACTGACTAACTTCGCTAATAGAGTCCAACAAATCATTCACACACAATGTAACAAGACTACCATTACCCCTTGAGAAAAAAGAATGGAAATATTGCCAAAAGGCTCTAATCTGACAGAAATACTATCATCAATAAATAGGATCGTACTACTCCTACAAAGATGAATATAGAAATTATTATTAAAAGGTACTTAAATTTTGGATGAAATTGAACCTCGCCGTCGATGAAGGAATCTGCTCACATGGTGATCTGCTTACATGGTAATCTGCGTCCAGTCGTTATCTCCCGTATGTCAGATGGTGCCTACATTTTTAACACTGCATGTTGACAGCAAAGTCCATTTCCAAATTCACGTAGATCGCTCTTCCAGAAGATAGGCGAGACATCCCGGCAGAGATAATTAAGTATGTAAAGGTCCTCTTCTCTCTTGCCTCGATGAGAGCTGAAACTGACACACATATTTTAGAATGTGATCACACACACAACCACGTGGAAATTATCGTAGAATAATACGTAATTTGTCCTCGAAAATCTGCTTCACTCGGAGAACGTCGAAGTAGCAGAGAAGCACGTCGAAATATCAGAGAGCGTTTATTCCCAAAGCACAGGTATTTACCCATTTACACTTTGAGGTGTGGCCTTACATTGCCTCGTAATTGGACATCGTACTTTCACCTGATAAGTTCTCATAGTTCGAGAGAGTACTACTTCAAGAACATTTGCCACATGCCATCAATTAGTGCGGCCTTGAGAAATTCCTGGCTGGTCACATGACTACGACGACCTGGTCGATTGAAAAATCAATACACTGTCCACCCTACCTGTTCAAGCCGGTTCTCTGCGCAAAGACATGACTGGGTCAGAATAAACTTGTAACATATTACACTCAATGAAAGAATGATACCATTCATTTACCACTTATAATAAAATATTCATTATAGGCCAGATTTGATTGGGACAGTACCAAGTACTAGAGTATTCCAACCTCCCTCCCCCCTCATGGCACTACAGTCCTTGAAGGGCCTTGGCCTACCTAGCGACCGCTGCTCAGCCCAAAGGCCTGTAGATTACGAGGTGTCATGCTGTCAGCACGACAAATCCTCTCGGCCGTTATTCTTGGCTTTCTAGACTGGGGCCGCTATCTCACCGTCATATAGCTCCTCATTTGTAATAACGTAGGCAGAGTGGACCTCGAACCAACCCTCAGATCCAGGTAAAAATCTCTGACCTGGCCGGGAATCGTACCCGGGGTCTCTGGGTAAGAGGCAGGCATGCTACCCCTACACTACGGGGCCGGCTACTAGAGTATTACTAACATTAAACATCTTATGTGTGATGTAACTACAAAGACGCACACACGCGATGCTGTCAATTGTGTACACTATTTTATTCACAAATTATATTTACATCTTCTACATGAAGACTGCATTAGTTGCATGTCAACTACCAACCCAACAAAATTCACATACTTGACTTCAAACACTCGTCTAACATGACTTCCACACAAGTCTTGTTAAAACAACTCACTCTCATTCACAAGACTGCCTCTTTATATACATTGCCTGGCCAGACTTCTAGAAGAATATGACACAACATTTTTTCTCGTAATTTTGAGAATGTTCTATACAGTTCTGGTGTCAAAGGTACGTTGTTCTGGATATTACATTGTGTTGCACAATATTGCATTTTATTTATACATCATATATACAGGTAGTAATAAGTTATATACTATTAATTACATGTTCTAACCTTAAATAAACTGATATTAATATACATATAGCAGATCTTTCATGACATAACCTCACAAATAATACGATCGTCCGCACATAACTACGTAAATAATAATACTAATAGATGTAAACAACTTCATAACCACACCTCACAAGTAATAATAATAATAATAATATTAATTTGTCAAGATTGATATTTTCATTATTTACCCATGGGTTAGAGAATTGTTTCCAAGTTACACTAGTCCATTACTTTTGCATCAGTATCCCCCCCTATAACTTGAAACAATTACTACAGTCTGTCACACTCGTCGACTTTGCCTTGATCGTAGATTATATCTTCTCTCTTTCTCGGCGTCGCTGGATGTACTCTCCTCTTCTTGACCAGATCGTGCCGTGTTGAGGGTCGGTGTTGCCTCGCTGCCAGCCTCATCCTCGGTGGTAGTTGATGTATTCTCCTCCTCATGGCCAGATTGTGCTGTCATTAGTAGCCTCTCCTCCAGGTAGATTCGTGGCAGTACAGGCTTACTCTATGCGCAGCGGTTGGGTGACTCGTCGCAACTCCGATGCGTGGACCTTTACGGGAGGGTTGGTCTTTAGTAAGTAGACCCCATGGCCCAGCTCCTTGTCCACCTCTACGGGACCAACCCACTTAGGTGCCAGACCTGCGTGAAACCCTTCAGTCTTATCAATGACTGGGTGATTACTTCGCAGCTCTTATTGGCCTGGTAGGAAGATCTGGGTCTGTTCGACATCTTGAGCCTGGGCCTGAGTAAGGGATCTCTTCTTGGCCAAAGCTTGCTTTTCCTCGATGTCCTGCTGCTGCTTATGCTGCCACTCTACTAGGGAAAAAGCTGCGTCACCTTGACCAGAAGTGGGTGGTGGACGAATTTCCCAATCCCCGGTGCCGTATAGCTGTTGACAAAGGAACAGCTCCGCCAGGGAATAGCCGGTGACGCAGTTCATGCATTGTCGCAGGGCAGAGAGTGACTGCGTATCTGACTGTCCCACAGTCAATGTTCCTTGTCTATTAGGTGGACCCTTAGAATGCTTTTTAGCTCCTTGTTCCATCCTTCCGATGGATTGGCCCTCGGGTTGTAGGTAGTGGTGGTCCAGTGCTTCACATCCCGTTCAGTCATAATCTGCTGCCATTTCCTTGACGTGAATTGACTCCTGTTGTCTAACGGAATACACCATGGATAACCGTAGCAGCTGAATACTTCATCCTTTAGAAGACTGGTGATGCGTCCCGTCGTGGTGTTCTATAGTAAGGACCCGTTAATTCCCAGGCTATGACCTACCAAGGGTATTGCGGCCGTCTTCCTCACTGACTGGAATCTGCCTTCCTGTTGCTCGCCTTGGTGCAGGCGCAGATGCAGCGCCGTTTCACATAGTTCAGGATGTCTCTCCGCATATTGACCGAGAAGAATCTTCATCGGATGGACTGATATCTCTCTTCACCTCCTGGCTGTCTGGCTTCAGTACTCTCGTGGAACTTCTCGAGGATGTCGCCACTAGGGTTCAAAACTACTGCAGGAGTGTCAGAGAGGTGCAATCTGTACATTAAGAGTCCAGCGTCAATCCGGACATTCTTGTAGCACATCTTGAATTCCCTCAAGACGAGTCTACTATCGCTGTTCTGTCTCCTAATCCACTGCGTCGTGGTCCTACAGGGCTTGTCTTGTTCTTGCCATTTCTTGATTACTTCCAGATCAAGTTCCTTCGTGATGATCATAAGGACAGGTTCATTGGGTTCGATCTGGTGATTTTGTGGAAACCGTCTCAGCAGTCGTGCTCCTAATTTCAGGTTCCATCACCGGGTGCCTACATAAACTCTCTTCTCCTATGTTCGTCGGTCCGGGGACGTGGCACACATAAAAATCAAATTCTGCAATTAACAAAGCGCATGGCATCAATTTAGATTTTGAGCCTGAGACCGAATTCAACCATTTGAGAGCTGCCTTATTGGTGTAGTGATGGAACTTCCTTCCCTCCGCCTCTGAATTTACCCATGGCTCACACCATAGCTAAGGCTTCCTTATTACAAACCATTGAAGGCAGCCGGATTAAACCCACTCCCGATCTTTTTTAATCTTTCCTAGGTTTGTTTTCAACAGCCATCTTTTCCTTCGGAGAACGTTCTTAGATTACAGTAGATTCTCCTGGCATATGAATAAAAATGTAAACACATATGAAATAAACGATAGGAATGAGATTGACCGTCAAATTGTTCATTTCAATAATAAGGTCAATAATGCACGGAAGTATGTCATTCGTATTGCCAGAAATCCCGCACACTTGCCTATGGGCGACAGTGGTGCTGGTCACATTGTCAACAATGACAATGGCACCAGATGTAATTTACTGCCAAGTAGCGGTCTTGCATCTTGCTGTGGGGTCCAGAACATCTATAATAATAATAATAATAATAATAATGTTCTGAACCGCCGTCAAATGTGCGGACCGCGCTGGAAACACGTCCTGGACGGGTAATAGCTGAGATTACAGTCCAGCCGTGGGTTCAGTACCGCCAAGGCACCTAAGACGACACCACGCCGGATCTCTTCAAGGATTTGTTCCATATTAAAAATGCTTATAGGGAAAGATGGCAAAGATTTAGGGACCCAACTGACCGGGTGGAATACCTGGACATAGCCCGCTAAGTACGAAATCGATTCCTGGAAAGAAAGATTGAAAAATGGGAGGAAACTTGCAGTTAATCTATTAGAAAACGAGTCGGATCTCGAATTTTGGCGGATTCTCTCAGAAAATGAGTCAGATCACAAATTTCGGTGGATTATATATAAAACGATAAGCATTCAATTATAAATTTCCGTATAATACCGTAGCGAAGCACGGGTATCTTGCTAGTATATGTACATATATTCCATATTTTATATGAAATGTATTTGTTTCAGAGGCTGAAAAAGAAGCATGTATAAATAAAGCCAATGGAGAAGCAGTAGCCCTTCTTACAGTTGCTAATGCGAGAGCAAAGAGCTTGGATGTTGTGGCTGATGCACTTGGAAGTTCGGTATGTAGTGGAATTATTGTTCTTAATTATTGCAATACAATAATTGATTTTTAATTTCTAATTCTAAGAAGACTTTCATCTCATGTGTTGGACCCTCATGTATTAATAGCTCTAGTTTCTTGAATAACTAACAAACAGGAGAAAAGAAAATAAAGATTACCTTAAGTTTATAACCCACTAGGATTTTGGGCATAGTATAGTCCACATTTGAGAGTGTGATGCCCTGTATGGCCAGTGTCTTATGGGGAGTAGATAAATTCCTTCCTTCCTTCCTTCCTTCCTTCCTTCCTTCCTTCCTTCCTTCCTTCCTTCCTCCATCAAGGCCTTATCTGTGATTATAATTAAAGGTCCAATAATACTGTTCTGTGTGACCCCCTCTTAATCTTTACATCTTCTGACACCAAATTGGCAGTTTCATCCTCTCTCAGTCCGGTGGTATTTAAAGGTGCTGAAATGTGCGTGCCTCATGTTTGTAGATTTACTGGCATGTGAAAGAACTCCTGCGAGACAAATTCTGGCATATCAGCTCCTCTGAAAACCGTAAAAATGGTTAGTGGGACATAAATCCAACAACATTATTAATCTTTACAGGATCAGATTATGATTCACCTACCCTAAATCTCCGAGTTAAATTTTCTAGAAATTTAGTCACCCATTCAACCACTCTTCTCTAGTCCAATAGCCCTCATTTTCGTCGATAGTCTCCCATAATCTACCTCATCAAAAGCTTGGGAAATGTCACTAGTGATACAGACCATTTTGACCTCCTGAATCTAAAATATCGGCTATATCATGCTGGAATCCAACAAGTTGAGCCTCACTGGAATAACCTTTCCTAACCCTGAATGTGAATATGTATGTTCTCTAAGATATGCTTATCGGCATAAATCTTGTGGTGTATAATAGCATGTTACATAGAGCTTTCAAGATCCCTTTATCTCACAAAGATTTCGAAGACAAAATTAGGACCATATAGGCCATAGCTGACAGTAACGGTTATAAGAAAGAGTTTATATATAATAAAAATAAACCGAGCACCACCTTAATCGAGGATTTGACCTCAGACAAGAATTGTGCCGCTTTCACATTCACTAGTTATAATATTTATCAAATTACTTAACACTTTCAAAAGATAATAGCTTATAGAAATAAGAGCACCAATTCAGAGGTACTATTCAATTCACATGTCATTAATAATAATAATAATAATAATAATAATAATAATATCAAGAACACTTAAATGCTAATAGATATAACCGTTTCTCAGCCAGGGGCCGATGACCTTCGATGTTAGGCCCTTTAAAACAACAAGCATCATCATCATCATCACGTTTCTCAGCCATAAGTATGTATATGAAGGAATCCAATGATGAGTACACATCAATCGAACAAGATTTAAAGTTTATTAGTTTGGCACAAAAAGGCCCCTTTCTCAATATCTTAGAGAACATACATATTCACATTGATCAATATATTAACCCTGGACCAATTTAATAAAATTTATGATAAATTGAATTCTTTATTTGAAACTGTTATTCCTCTTCTTTGTAGACTTGCATCTTATAATGAAAGGTCCCGCCCTCAACCAATGATAAATTCACCTGCTCTGCCTACAGTTCCTTTACCAGTTGCATCAAGTTCAGTCCCCTCCCCTCCTGCCTCTCCTCCTCAAGACCTTGAGCCTACAGCATAAACCGGGTTAGTGTGCAGAAAACCACGCACTTAAACACATCGTTCAACTGGACCAAGAAGGTTAGTTGAAACTTCATTACTCACAAAGACATGAGACTACACTTCGTATTTCTTTGGCATTCAATATAATTTAACTTTCCAATTACAGGCAATCTTACCACTGAGACACATGCAATTATGGTAATCCTTATTGGCAGCAAACCAAATCACAAAATATCAATTATTAATCAGATACAGCCTAGTCCAATAAGCAGTCTTTTAACTAACGAAACATCGTGAGGATATCACGTCAAATTGATAACAGTGCACACTGAGGACTTTAACACGACCTTATAAGAGCTTGTACTTTTTCTTAAGAACATTTTAACATTCATAACATCTTCTGTTTTCAATTTTAAATGTTTTTAACTACAATGTGTGTTTGTCAATTTTGGCAATCTACTGAAGATGATCCATTTAGGATCAAAACCTGTATAGATGTGACAGACGTGAAATTTAAGTTTTTAAAATTTACATTAACCATAATGTATTGAACAAGGAAGATACTGTTCAGTAATAAATCATTGTTATAGTGATTTAAAGAATATTAATATCCTGGTTTCTTACGTGGCCCAATTTAGAGCGTCCCAGAGGCCATCAAAGCATCCTCATTTCCATGACATGGAGATGTTGTTTTCATGTCTTTATATGACTGGCCAGCACTCCACTCCATATAGTGCTACTGGACAAATTACCATTCTGTAAATCTTTGATTTTAGGTACAATGGAATTTTTCAGTCTAAAAGTACTCCTGTAACTTGGTACCACTTCATCCAGGCTGAGTTGACTCAGTTCTTTGCATCTGAGAGTGTATCACAATTCTTGCAAAGTTCAACAACTACAAAATTTCTGAAAATGAGTTATATATGAGGTTGTGCATTTCAATAAGAGAGGAATCGATTGGACTAATCAGAATTTAGCTAAACTGAACATCCATCACTTTAACAGAGCTTCAAATGTTTGGAGTTTTTGCAAAACTCCACATCTGCAGGAAAGAAAACATTTTCAAAACTCAACATCTGCACACTATTCCAGATTTTATTTGTATTTATGGGGTATTTTTTGTTCTTACATTTGGCAACCATGTAACTGTATTTTTAAAAGTCCCAGTGGTACAATTTTCAACCCTATTTTTTTTTTACTGTTAATAATTATTTTGAAAAGTGCATTAGAGTAATAACTGTTGTCTTAATGTTCTATTATAAGTAAATTATATATTAATAATTTTTCTTATGGACGATAATTAATAAAATGTGTTTCCTTAAAATTTTACTTCTTGTAGTTGCTGAGTTTTGCAGAAACAGTCTTCAATCTGAAAATGATTTTTTTCAGGAAGATCAATGCCACTGATGATAATGGACCCATTTCTTTACTCCTTATACTCCCAGGTACTCAATTTTCTTGACGTTATTTCACAGTCGTAATTTATCCAAGTGACTTCTTTGGTATTGGATTAGCTGTTGTAGTTCTTGCCAAGATTTGCAGGAGACTATGATATCATCGGCATAAACCAAGTCCAAGGATGTTGTGTCCACAACTCTGCAGTAATGGTATCCAGACATAGGATGATCAAATGCGGAGATAAAGCTCATGCCTGGTGCACTGTAACTTCATTATTAAATGGTACAGAGATTCCTGCAGCACATTGGACATTGCTGGTGACATCCCGATACAGGAGCTGGATGCATCAAACATAAACTTCTGGTACACTGTGCAGATGGGTGTGCCAAATAAAATCATGTGGTACTTTGTCAAATACCTTTTCAAGATCCAGGAATACCATGTGGAGTGCTTTCCGTTTGTCATGATGGCATTTCATTAGGAGCGTGCAGCATATTTGGCATCGACCATTCCTCTACCTTTTACAAAACCATATTTGTTCGGAGTGACATCAACAGTATAGCAAAGATATGCACCCAGTACTTCTTCAAAAATCTTCATAGTGTGGTAGAGCAGGCAGATGGGTCTGCAACTAAAGCAGTCTTTGACATCACCTTTACCTTTCCTTATTGGATAGATAGATAGATAGATAGATAGATAGATAGATAGATAGATAGATAGATAGATAGATAGATAGATAGATAGATAGATAGATAGATAGATAGATAGATAGATAAAGAATGGGTGAACCCTGCCTTCGCAGGGCTCCACACATAGGTCTGTCAAGACCCTTTGTGTCCCTTAAACGGGTTTGCCTAGTCCAGCCCTAGTGCTCCTATAAAGGATACCAGTGTCCGGATGTTGGCATTCCTGATGTCTTCCAGGCTCACGAAATGTGAGCCAAGGTATCGATGACTAGTGCTTGCAAGAGCCTCGCACTGACATAACACATGCGCGGAGGTCTCCTCCTCCCTACCGCATCTTCTACACATCGGATCCTGACTGATTTTCATGATGTGTAGGTGTCTCTGTAAGGTATTGTGGCCTGTCAACAGTCCAACTACCATTCGCATTCTGGTCCTATTCAAATTTATCAGGACCTTTTTATAACTTTGGATAGGCCCTTTGATAAGTTCACGTGCCTGCCTTGCTATAGTTAACCTCTTCCAAATGTCTAAGTGGGACTGGTTTGTCCACTGGAATATTACCAGTTTCACGCTTCAGAGTGACACTCCCAGGAAGGGCTCTGGTCCTATGAAAGGACCTTTTGAGCCTTGTTTCACTAGTTTGTCAGCTTCTTCATTTCCACTGATACCTGTGTGCCCAGGGACCCATAATAGGGTAACTGAGCTAAGTTCACATAGCTGATCTAACATCCTTTGGCACTCCCATACCATTTTTGATGTTGTTTTAACTGCACATAGTGCTTCTAACGCTGTCTGGCTATCGCTGCAAATAGTGATGCATCTTCTGTGTCCAGGCATGTTCCATATATATACAGCACAGGCCAGTATTGTGTATACTTCAGCCTGGAAAACAGTAGCGTATTTACCCATAGGTAGGGAGAGCCTTGTCTTAGGCCCCCTTCCTTATTGGAACTGTAATGTTAGTAAGATGGCAGGGGCTTCATATTAATCAGACTACGTTGAACATCTCTGCCAGAAACTTAACTCCCACAGGTCCCAGCAGCTTCCACACTTCAGCTGGAAGATCATCTGGTCTGCTCACCTTTTCATTTTTTCATTTTGTTGATAGATGTGGCAACATCTTCAGCAGTGATAGTTAGAGCTGATCCAAGCACAGGTTCTACTGTTGGTATTGGTGGATGTGGAAATTCTTCATTGCAGGTGGTCTCAAAATGCCTCTTCCAATTTCTAAGGATCTCAGCTGGACTTCACAGTAATATCTGGTTTTCATCCTTTATGGCCATGATGTGCATGATATCCTGTGCAGAGCGATGGTGATACTTTGCTAACTGATAAATCTTTTTGCACCCTCTGGTGTGTCCAGCTGATTGTAGACAGCCACGTAGTGGTCCTTGTTGATGAAACAACCACCAGGTTTTTTTTGTGCCCACAGTGATTGCAGCACGTTTTTGAATTCTTGATGGCTATTGCCCAAACCTTAGCAGTAGTTTGACCAAGTTGTAGGTCTTCTAAATCACCATGTGTTGTTGTTTGAATAATCAGTCCATAGACTGGTTTGATGCTGTTCTCCATGCCATCTTATTTTGTGTTAACCTTTTCATTTCTACGTAACTGCTACGTCCTACATCTGCTCTGATCTGCTTGTCATCTACCCCTACCATTCTTACCGCCTATACTTCCCTCAAAAACTAATTGAACAAGTCCCGGATGACTTCAAATGGGTCCTATCCTTCTATCTCTTCTTCTCGTCAAATTTAGTCAAATCGATCTCCTCTCACAAATTCCATTCAGTCTCTATTCATTCATGATTCGATCTGCCAGTCTCACCTTCAGCATTCTTCTGTGATACCACATTTCAGAAGCTTCTATTCTCCTTCTTTCTGAGCTAGTTATCGTCCATCTTTCACTTCCAGACAGTGCCATGCTCCAAACAAAAATCTTCAAAAACATATTTCTAGTTCCTATATCAATGTTCAAAGTGAGCAGATTTCTCTTCCTAACAAAGGCTTTCCTTGCTTGTGCTAATTTGCATTTTTTGTCGTCCGTACTTCTGCAATCATTAGTTATATTACTACCCAAGACTTCATTTCCTACTCTAATACTTGTTCAACTGTGCTCCATTATTTTTATTTATTTTTTTGGATGTATTTATTTTCATCTTGTACTCCTTCCCCAAGACTCTGTCCATACCATTCAGATTTCTCCAGATCTTCTGCATACTCAGATAAAGTAACATCATTGCCAAATCTCAGGATTTTGATTTTCTCTCCTTGGATTGTGATTCCATTTCCATATTGGTCTTTGATTTCCTTTACCGCCTGTGGTATATAATCATTGAAAAAGAAGGGGGCAAACTATAGCCTTGCCTCATTCCTTTCTGGATTGCTGCTTTATTTTTTATTTTTTCAAAGCCCTTGATTCTTATCACTGCAGATTGACTTTTATACAGATTGTAGACAATTCTTCTTTCTCAGTATCTGATCCCAATCCCCTTCAGAATCTGAAATAGCTTTGTCCAATCAACATCATTGAATGTCTTTTCTAGATCTACAAATGCCATGTACGTGGGCTTCTCTTTCTTAATTCGGTCCTCTAAGATCAGGCGTAAAGTCAGGATTGCTTCACATGTTCCTATATTTCTTCTGAAGCCAAATTGATCTTCTCCTAATTCATTTTGAATTTGTCTTTACATTCTTCTGTAAATAATACCAGTTATAATTTTGCAGGCTTTAGATACTAAACTAATGGTTATCACACTTGCCCACACTGGCTTTCTTGGGAATAGGTATAACAACATTGTGCCAAAAATTGGATGGCTTTTCTCCTCTATTATACATCTTACACACTAAATAGTATAAGCTCATCATACTGGTTTCTCCTGAGGCAGTCGGTATTTCTGAGGATATGTCATCAACTCCAGGTGCCTTGTTCTTATTTAGGTCTCTCAAAGCTCTGTTGAATTCTGGCCTCAAAATTGGGTCTCCCATTTTATCAGCATCAACAGCCTTTTCTTGTTCCAGAACCATATCATGTTCTTCTTTACCTTGATACAACTGCTGGATATGTTCCTGCCATCTTGCTGCCTTGTCTTCTTTCCGTAGAAGTGGTGTTCTGTCTGAGCTCTTAATATTCATACACCTAGATTTCCTTTCTCCAATGGTTTCCTTGATTTCACTGTATGCAGCATCCATTTTTCCTAGAACCATACAACCTTCAACATCCTTGCACTTCCCTTTCAGCCATTCTCCTTATCTGTCCTGCACTTTATATCCACTTCAATCTTTAATCGCCTGTATTCTTTTCTGCCTCCCGCCCCCCCTATTTTTTTTTTTTTTTTTTTTTTGCATCCTTGTACATGCAAGCACAGAAATGGTGTCCCGACGTAAACAATCAGCATTACCCCACTCCAGTACTGGAAAGGAGGAGAGTGAGTGAAGGGGTAGTGTTGAAGGCCACTTCAGTACCGAAAAGAAGGGGAAGGGAATGAACGGGTAGTGCTGAAGGCATAGTGTGTGTATTGCTGTACATCCTCCACAGTGCCCATTTCAATCACAACAGCCTTGTAGCGGACTGTCTCCCTGTAGCAATGCGTTACGCGAGGAGGTAGGGGGATACAATGCTTTGTTTATATCGGGACACCATTTCTGTGCTCAGGTGTACTTTTGTCGTTCATCAGTCAGGTCTGGTATCTCCTGAGTTATCCATTGATGATAACCTATGATGTGATATTACTGATTAATGGAAGGGGAGGTCGAAGAAGACCTTTATTTTGGAAAGCATATTTAAGAGAGGAGTTGTAGAGAGAAAGAGGCTAATTGAAAGGAACCATTACCTTAATATAGCTTAACACAGCTTCATCCAGATAAGAGAAACTATATAAGGAAATTAAGCACTAAAACATATTGTAATATCACTGTTCATTGTGCACAAAGAACAAAATCAGCTAAAGGAATAGCTTATTGATGCAATATTTGAATGACCTTGTTGCTGCTCTCTGTAAATATTTTGTTTAATGATAATCATGAAATGATCAAAAACATTTTGAAACTATAATTTAGGAAAGTAAATTCTGTGCTATACATTGATTTGAAATTGTAATTCTGACTGGAGAGTTCTACATTATCTTAATGAATTGGTTTCTTTTTCAGGATGGAGTTAATGCTGCTTCCTTCAGTGTTGCACAGCAGTACATTCGTGCATTTGAGAAACTCGCAAAGGAGGGGAGTACCATTATTATTCCTAAGAACGTTGGAGATGTCACCAATTCAGTTTCCCAGGTTTGTAAATTTTATTTATCCTGTTAATGACCAGGCTGAGTAGCACAGATCGTAGAGTACTGGCCTTTCAATCCCAAGTTGGTGTGTTCAGTCCCGACCCTGTCCAAGAGTATTTGTAGGTTCTCAAATAAACTAGCCTAATGTCAGTAGATTTACTGCCATTTAAAAGAATTCCTGCAGGACAAAATTCTGGCATTTTGGCATCTCTTTATACTGTAAAAATAGTTGCCATATTTACTAGTGTGTCAGTCCCCCATTTAATTTCCTCACTCTTTACTCTGTTTTTTTTTTTTTTTCCTTAAGAACTTATCCAAAGGTTGACTTACAGGAATCAATACGAGGAATTGTGGCGTATATGGTTTAATGATGAGTAATAGGATAAGAAATCATGGAGAATATTAGTAGCAGAGTGGGTTCGCAGTGGAAGCATAATAACAAAACAATCACCAAACGCAGGGCAACTAGAGGAGATCTGTGGATGGTACAGACAGAAATTACAAGGAGATAAGAGGGTTTGCGAGAATGTCAAAGAAAATCAGTTTAACAAATAAATGTATTGAGATACAAGCAAAAGTATAGAACGTTACATTTCTGATCATGACAAACGATAGGAATCCTTTTACGAAATTACAAAGCATGACAGTATTTCATAGGTTACATATCATATGAGGAGTTTTTGTCAAGTACAGACTGAAATACATAGAAATGATCTTTCCCAACCAAGTTTGAACAAAGCTAGAGAATACAACATTTTAAGGAAACACAGGTGAAGAATTGAATGCTAGGAAAAAATGACAGAGACTCCAGAATATTCTCAAATTAAATTTATAAATCCATTTCGATGACATAGGCTAACTAGAAAACACTGAGTAGACGAAGTCTGATTAAGAGAATACTTGAAGAACAGTCCACAGATACGAAGAATGACCAGTCTACTATCTTTAACGAAACAACGCATCTTCACAGTAAATTTATACGAACAACCTTGAAATACAAGGGTTCTGAAGTATTGACTAAATTTATGTCCAGCTTCACAAAAACCACAGCATTGGAATAGCATAGTAGGTTACATGAATTCAGAATCCATTGGCTGACATATCAATTCCAGAATAGAGTTCAAACACAGTTCAAAGACATCACGTTGTAAAAGTAGAAGTTCTAGTTAGTGTACACTAACTCGTGGTGCATGCTCGTATGAAGTCCTGACTTGATTTGAAATTTATAGCAACATAATGAAGACGATCTTCTCTCAATGTCGTCGTCGTCTCCCCAAACAGTAGAAATGTGTCTTTATGAGAAGGCCGTATGAGGCAGTATATATTGTCAAGTCAGAGGGGGGAAGGGACACAAGGGGAGGTTATGTCACACACAGCACAGAATAAAATCGAAGATACTGAAACATTCGAGGCGTGAGGCAAAGCTGATAGGAATGACGTCAGCCGACTCTTGACGTATGACCACGAGGTTCAGTGATCCATCAGCCGGCAAAGAAGGATGGTGGTGATAGCTGCTAGTGTTCAAAATGAGGTGATGTAAAGAAAGTACGGCAATAATTGGCGGACATGGTGAGTCTGTTACAGAATCGCTACCAAATCAGTTTTCATAATTCCCAGTAACTTTTTAGTATCGTCCTTCAAGTGGCCATGGAAGCTGTCCAGCAAGAGGAGGAGAGCTCCAGGTAGATTTCCTCAAGCAATTCACATCCAATCATGTACAAGCGATATCATCATCCACCCTTTCCCTTTTATACAAACTTGAATCCCTTGCAGAAATTTTACTTTTGGCATGATTTTTCATTTTACAATCACTTACGATGAAAGTTTTTTGCCATGAGTTCTTACTGAATTATCTCTGTTTCTCACTTCTGTTTTTTCATTCAGTAACGCTGGTTTTGCCTCTCGTATTGATTGTTCTAATGACGGTCCATATCACAAAGCAGTGAAAGTCAATTTTATTTTGATTGAAATATTTTCTGCATTCTGTGGTACAATTACTTTCTTGCAGAGATAGATTATTTTTCCTCGTAAACTTTTCACTCTCCAACCTTGAATTATCATAAAATTTGGGATGCTAATCTCATGTGCTGCAGCTATTTCACGTCCTTTAAAATATAGCATTTCATGAAAAACTGCTTGTCCATCATTACACGATGTTATCTCGCCTTCCAGAAGTTCCTCATCTCCTTTCAGAAACTTTCCAGTTTTCGAGCCACGAAACACTTTGACACCTGTTGGTAGCTTGAAGTGTGTTTTTCTGTTTCCACCAGTCTCGCACATTGCATTCCGACACTGAAAACTTACATCCCTATGCCGTATTCCCGTGTATCTCTGCATAATTGATTTGGCCTATCGCAAAGTTATACGATGTGTAGAGTTCGTGGTTTATAGCATTTAAAAATCAGGGATTTAGCGTTTTGATTTTCAAATTTAGCGTTTTGTAGCATCTAAATTTCTCAAATTTAGCGTTTTGTAGCAAATTAGTTAAAAATAGGCATAATTTGCTAAACTGCACACACAACAGTTGGGAGTAAAATCATACTGTTTAATCACACATTGCTCGGCATGCAGTTTTGAATTCACTATGGAAAATAAAACAAACATCAACATAAGACTGCAAGAAGTATTAACGCACACACAGGAATAGGCTTATTTTTAAATTTACAAACAATTTCAAAGTGAAAAATACTATTCTGAACGTATTTATTTATCACAGTACAACACACCTACAAGGAAGAGGAATTCCAATGATGATTAAAGTACAACATGCCAATTGCTTAAAAGGTGTCCTCCTTCATTTGAGGCCGCTTATCAGTTACAATTATGTTGCTAAAAACAACTGTACATCGACAATGTTCGTAGAGGCCCAAATGGACAGAAGTGCTGCCAAGGCAAAGGAAGGACTGCAAAACATTTTTTTTTTAATTCTTCAAGTCTTTGATTGCAGAGTCGGCACATCAATATAGGCCATCTGTATCGCTTACATAAAGATGTCCCGATTTGTGACTTTCGGCATGCTGTTTGATCGTCACTTCGCTTCTACCCATGGCTACCAGACAATAAAATAAATCGCTGCCGTACTTTTAAACAGAACTACTACTCAACACCAATGTCAAGAATAACCGGCTGTGATCAAGGGTCAACACACAAAGAGAATGAACGTGGTGCTTGAAAGTGTATTTGCTGTTTGATAGATTGTTCCTTGCAGTGCTCTTTAGCCAGTGAAAGGAATTCCACACATTGAATGATTTAACCCTTTGGCCTACTTGTGAAAGGAAATATTCCCTTACATACCATTTATTTTTTCGTCAGTTTAACATAAATTTGATTAATCACATAGGCTACATAAGAATACACAAAGCAAAGTGAGCTTTTAGCTCGTCTCAGGAAACCAATGTTTTTGTCCGTAAGTATTACTGGTTTCAAGGGAAGCAGATAAATTAGCAAGAAATGTAGAGGCATAGGCATTGGTTTCCTTAGTAACGTGATCCCAGAACTGTGGGGTTAGAAATTCATTCCCTACGTCCATTTTTTCGGATTATTACCCAACCCCTTCCCCACTATAGAGTGAATTTCAAAAACTGGTTTACATGTTACAGAAAGAGGCTTATTGTCAACAAGATCATAATTCCAAGTATCATTTTACTATACTTCTCACCGGGCGAGTTGGCCGTGCGGTTAGGAGCGCGCAGCTGCGAGCTCGCATCCGGGAGATAGTGGGTTCGAACCCCACTGTCGGTAGTCCGGAAGATAGTTTTCCGCGGTTTCCCATTTTCACATTAAGGCCACGGCCACTTCCTTCCTATTCCTAGGCATTTTCTATCCCATCGTCGTCGTAAGACCTATCTGTGTCGGTGCGACGTAAAGCAAAAAAAAAACAACCTAGACTTCTCACTCGTTCTTGTTGCATTCTGGTTTTGTCACGTAGTTTCAATTGGCACTATCATCTCAGAACTGAAATCGGAATCGCTTTCATCACTGTCAGTTGAAGAAGATGAAGTATTTTCACTCTCCAGAGAATCATTTCCACTTTCAACATCACTATTTTCAAACCAGTTACGAATAAACTCATCCATGCCGCGCTTGGATGCCGCCATGATTGTTTACAACGAGCGGCAAAATGAGGTGCTTTTTATTTTCCGTATTTCAGCTCAGAGTTACTATTTACACAGAGAAAATAGCTTCAGGTATCGTCTGACATCAATCGGGTAGGCTGCAAAACAGAGAGAATAAATCTCTCCGACCAGCTAATTGCGATAACGAACTTATAAATATTCCGTGCAGCAGGATGGAAGTGTCTGTCAAAGCATGTTACCGCTTTACGATTGCAATGGGCGCCGTAATAATTATTTCTCCTGAAATAAATAACAACATATATCTTATTTTGAAGAAAAATGCATCGTTTTAAAAAAGATATATTTTTATTTTGTATAAAACTGCGAGTTTCGCATCTATGTCTCAAATGTTATTACAATATTATAAGTCCACCTGTTCAATACAATACAATACAATATGGTCCACTATTTCATATGGTCAAAATTTTATACATAATACATTAAAGTCAATGGTACATGTTTCACCCTCTTTACGGGCATCATCAGCCTATATCAATCTTAAAAATAATACATATGGAGTAATTCTAATCTTATAAATCATAGGTTAAAATGTTGAAAAACGATTTCGTAAAACATTATACAATAACATCTAAAACAACGATGATGCACCAAAGTATGTTAAAAAAAAAAAAAAAAAAGAGTAAATTAACTGTTTTTGAAGATTAAAACGTGGTTAAACATGAATTTTGAGAGTTTAAAACTAAAATGGATCCTTTTTTTATAATATCATTAAGACTGTGATGGCCTTGAATGTAAACACAATCATCAAAGGGGGATGTTTCTTCAATTCCCATAGTTTGAATCCAAGATGGTAAAATCACTGTCAGTTATTTAAAACGGAAGTGTGAACGTAATAAACATGTTAAAATGTATACGGTTGGTATATCTGAAAGTAGAAAAGAAAATGGAACTTAATCTTAACGATGCCACGGAAGCAAAAAATCCTGTATATGAGCTAACTCCAAAGTTATTAGGCATGGTGAATTCAAAACATAATACAATTACGCAAACTTTTAGAACTTCTTGTTCTAAAGCTTCCACCACCTCGTCAAATGTTAGGCCCGCCCATCTTGCTCCTAACAGCCCTCCAATAACAACACATGCGCGCAAGGATCCACCCACCATTACCCCCCTCCATGTCCTTCACTGCCTCAGCCACACCGTTATAATACTAGAAGTAGAAAGCTCAGTCAAGCTAGTGTTGCTGAAACAACCCGACGTACTTAATACGCACCGTACGAGTAAGTACCGCCTTAGGCATTTTTGACGTACGGGAAGTCTCTTGTCCAGTACGGTATTATTTAACCAACTTTCTTCTACATTTTGTTTCAGAAAACTTGATCATTTCTTCCAACTAATGTTTCAACAGTTTTCACACCAGGCAAATGCTGGGGCTGTACCTTAATTAAGGCCACGGCCGCTTCCTTCCAACTCCTAGGCCTTTCCTATCCCATCGTCGCCATAAGACCTATCTGTGTCGATGCGACGTAAAGCCCCTAGCAAAAAGAAAATGTTTCAACGGAATTATAACATCAACTTGACTGTCTTTTAAATCCAATCGACTACCAACATAATTACTGACATCCGCTAGCTTTGACATACGTTTTATCATTAGCAATGCCTCTACAAGAAGTTCCATTTTCTTTTCTACTTTCAGATATACCAACCGTATACATTTTAACATGTTTATTACGTTCACACTTCCGTTTTAAATAACTGACAGTGATTTTACCATCTTGGATTCAAACTATGGGAATTGAAGAAACATCCCCCTTTGATGATTGTGTTTACATTCAAGGCCATCACAGTCTTAATGATATTATAAAAAAAGGATCCATTTTAGTTTTAAACTCTCACAATTCATGTTTAACCACGTTTTAATCTTCAAAAACAGTTAATTTACTCTTTTTTTTTTAACATACTTTGGTGCATCATTGTTGTTTTAGATGTTATTGTATAATGTTTTACGAAATCATTTTTCAACATTTTAACCTATAATTTATAAGATTAGAATGACTCCATATGTATTATTTTTAAGATTGATATAGGCTGATGATGCCCGTAAAGAGGGTGAAACATGTACCATTGACTTTAATGTATTATGTATAAAATTTTGACCATATGAAATAGTGGACCATATTGTATTGAACAGGTGGACTTATAATATTGTAATAATATTTGAGACATACGTCATCTTCAATACGGAACCAAAATGAGAATAGTAATTCCGCATCTATTTCGCATAAATTGTACAATTTCGCATTTTGAATCAATTTCGCATTTTATCGCTAATTCAAAATCGCTAAAAACCACTCGTACAGGTCATATAAGATGAAGGCACATACACTGACATGGTTTCGACATATTTCGCATTTATCGCAAATGCTAAAAATCACAAACTCTAACGATGTGGTATTGTATACTTGCTCATTATGGATTCAGTAGAAAGATCACAGAACACAAGCAAGGCATTCATATATATTATGTTCATAACAGACTGCACAGAGCGTTGCTGCATCAGGTCGGCGCTGACTCACACCCTATCTACTCCAGCGCTACAATTTGGGAATATGAGATTTCCAAATAGAAAGGCTGCTGCTTCCCACCTACATTTTGCAATGCTCATGAAGCTGCACAGTAAGTCCTCGTGAAAACAGGTGGATCAAATGCACAGAATTTCTTTTCCCCACTTATAACTTTTAAAAAATCAAGGTGAAATTGTGCATTGATGGAAATTGTGCAAGTAAATATGATAGGAAGGTAAAAACCACAAACGAAATTAAGACCAACATCAACATGGCTGACAATAATACAATATTCATCATCATGATTAAAACAATGGCTCTGTCTAGTCATGGCTGGCCCACAATTTTTAGTAATGTCTTAGAGGGAGATGGTCACTGTCCTTTAACTGGACAGAGCTGGGCATAAAATCAAGACCCAGCTACTTGTATTTCAAAAGAACGTTGAATGGTTATTGACCTATAGCAATGCCAACATAGTCTTGTAAACTTAATATTGAAGAAGTCAGTCAACCAAACAAATCGAAATAATATCATTAACCCAATCACATAATTTGACGACCCTAGGTTGCAAAAGTCATTTGTGGCATATGAATCAAATGACGAGCTCAGCTCGCGCCAATGCGCTGCTGTATATCAATCAATACATGTAGTTCAAATACTAAGCCACAGATGCCACTTGTATGCATTCTGCATGTGGCTTCGGTTATTCACTTACTCTAGGTTATCACACACTTCCAGAACAAAAGATAAAAGAATCTTTGTTCATATTATTTCACTCATGTCAGTTGCCATCATGGCATCAAGCAGATATTGGTGTTGATGAAGATGGAATACAAAAGCTAATAGATAGTGTTTTAGAGAGTGATATTGAAGGCAGTGATGTTTGTGACAACAAAATAGACCCTGAACGTCTTATATCGAATTCTAGCAATGCATATAATAGTGCTGATGACACGATAAGTGACGATTACGATGGTGGGCCAAGTCTTTCGAAAAGTTCGTACCTGGGCACAAACTAACTTGACTGACTGGAACTGGACAAAAAGCAACAATAACCCTGTTGTACATAAGTTAAGCAAATATAGTAGGGTTAGTGATAACTTATTGAAAAAATGTATACTCAGACATTATCTGAATTCTCAGTTTCTTGTGAATACATGAACCCATTTTTTGACAAAATATCTGACGAGACAAGTGTGTATGAAGCAAGACAGTTGAGCAATCCTGACAGAAAAAAAGGTGAAAGACTATGGTAAATGGTTTGAGATTACACCCGACAAAATCAGACAGAACTGAAAAGACATGCCTCGTGATATCAGTAAAACTAAACTAAAATATGGAGATTATGAAACATGGACTGTCAGAAGTATGTTGTGTGTGAAGTGGAATGTTACGAGGGCCATCCGGAAAATAGTACCCGTTAGCCCCGCATGAAGTGCTGACGACTCGGGTAGCCGCTGGGCAAGGTCAGACCGCGTCAGTGGCTTGCCTGCCTGCTCTGTGCGAGGTTGCGTGACGCTAGCATTGCCTGTGTTGTGTCTGTGATCGTTTAAATATTTTAAACAAATTGAGAACCCCGCCAATTGTAAAGTGAGGGCCGTGATTAAATTTCTTAATGCACGAAACATTTGACCTTGTGATATTTATCGCCAATTAACGGAGGTGTATGGAGACAATGTGATGGACGAGTCGTCTGTTCGGCGTTGGTGTCGCAACTTCAACTTGGGGAGGGGGAGTACACACGACGAGGAGTGTTCAGGGAGACCATCTGTCATTACAGACCAACTGCTGAGCGCAGTAGACGAATGCATGAGGAACGATCGGCGCGTCACAATTGATGAACTGTGTGAACATTTTCCTAATGTGTGTCGAACAATTGTTCATGAAATTGTCAAAGACCATCTGCATTATTCAAAAATCTGTGCAAGGTGGGTCCCTCGCATGCTTACAGAGGAGCACAAAACCAAGCGTATGGCTGCAGCACTGACGTTTCTGGGACGTTATTCCGATGAAGGAGAGACTTTCTTGACTCACATCATTACTGGGGACGAAACATGGGTTTGTTATGCATCACCTGAGAGTAAATGACTGTCAATGGAGTGGCATCATGCTCATTCACCAACCAAACCAAAAAAATTCAAGACAGTTCTGTCCACCAGGAAACTTATGGCAACCATTTTCTGGGATTGCCGAGGTGTACTGCTCATTGATTTTATGGCCCATGGAGACACAATTAATGCTAATGCGTATTGTGAAACGTTAAAGAAATTACGGCGGGCAATACGAAATCGACGGCAAGGTCTATTGTCTACGGGCGTCATTCTGCTTCATGACAATGCTAGGCCTCATGCAGCTGCGATAACACAACAACTTTTGCAGCAATTCAAGTGGGAAACCTTCGACCATTCCCCGTATAGCCCGGACTTGGCCCCTTCGGATTTTCATCTCTTTACGAAGCTTAATGACTTTCTGACGGGAAAAAGATTTGACAGCGATGAAGAACTTAAAAGAGCCGTGACTACGTATCTCAATACTCTGGCGGTGGAGAACTATGACGCTGGAATACAAAAACTTGTCCCACGTTATGACAAATGCCTAAATTTGCTTGGAGATTATGTGGAGTAGTAGTGTAAAGTATGCTCTTTCCAATAAAAATGTGTATATTTGTTAATATTTACTCCTGTGTCTTTTATGTGGAGAAGTAGTGTAAAGTATGCTCTTTCCAATAAAAATGTGTATATTTGTTAATATTTACTCCTGTGTCTTTATTGCGCAAGCAGGTACCACTTTCCGGATGGCCTTCGTAATAAGGATGTTTGCTTTCTCACCACTAAACACAAATCAGCTCGCATGAGAGAGACAGGCAAACTCGGACGAAAGAGAGGACAAATCCCTAGGGAGGAAGCGATATTGCCCAAGTGTGGCCGATCGTAGAACTGGGTCCTGTGGAGGGGGTGTTGTAATGGCTGTCAAATCTAAATGGCATGCGACCCTACTCTCTGAGCTGATGAATGACTGTGGTGCTGTATGCGTTGAAGTTATATTTCATAACATATATTATCTATCTGCATGTTACTATAGACCACCTCATTCTCATTTCGACTATTCTGAAGCTTTCCTTTCCCCTGTGCTTAAAGCCCTTCATTCCAAAGATAACAATGTCATACTAGGAGACCTTAATATGTCTGTCTCTGTGATTTTCCCTTCATTATGTGAGCTTCTAATATCCTTGACAAATAGTATCTGACCACTATATTACAGGACTGAATTTCAAAAAGCACCTGCGGAAATAGTCTTCTTGGCTACCTGCTTTCTTATAACGAGCCCTCGTGTTTTTTCTGTGGGACGAGATATTTTTAACTCCAACCACAAGTCCGTTGAAACAACCTTCATTCTCACCCCCACCCCGTGCTCTAAGATATCATCGACCTGTTCTTAGGGGCTCTGTGCATGTGTTGCGTAAAGTTGACTGGCAGACTGTTAATCGTACTCTGTCCCTTTTACCATGGCATTGTTGCATGTGGGTGAAGTTCAAGATACGGTAGACGTATGTTATTATTGGACCCTTGCTTTGATGTGACGTTGTTCCTACATGTTCATTGTCCAGAAAATTCCTCACATGGAAGAAGAGTGATACTAGAAGTGCTGAACTTAAAAAATCGAAACCCTGGAAACAATGAAAAAATGCACCCTCCGAGAGGAATTATAAAAAATTCTATGACCTTCACAAACACCACAGGTATTTATTAAGGTGGGATTACTCAGAATATATTAATGGAGCCTGTCTTGAAGTAAGACACAACAGTAAGAGGTTCTGATCACTCGTAAATAACAGAAGAGACAACAAACGAATACCGGAAGTAGTAACCTGGAACCACTCTGTAACCAGTGGAGCAGGTAGACCTGAATTGTTCAATGAATATTTTACCGCTTATTTTGTTAAACCTGTTCAGTATACTGATTTTCCTAAAATCAAACCTGTTACTTCCCATGGCCTCAAGTAATATTTCTACAAATGAATCTGAAGTATACTCCCTACTTTTGGATCTGTCAGAAAATAAATATATATATATATCACGTCTGGGTAGCAGATTATCAAAACCAAGGCTTCACAGGATAAGAATAACACAGTTAAAAGATACAGTATTTAATGAAGTTGAAGGCTAATATTTAAAATTAGGATGAAAATACTTAGTCGAATTAGGGGTGGTATAGATTAAGACATCTTGGATTGTTTGATAAAAATCGTAGTATGTCGAGAAGCACTAAAAAACATTGAAGAATTTGTCGAAAACGCTGCTAAAATTACCCAAATAGAAGAGGGTAGGTCAAATGACAATTTCGTGTAACCAGAAAATGCCTCATGTAGACGTGGAAGTCCGTAGTAAACAATGTTGTCATTTCATTCTCAAGATGTAACGTATGTCCTAATGTATCTGCACTCGGATGGCCTTCACGTAAACCGCAGTGATACATATAAGTTAGAAAATTTGTTTAGAAGGGTTATAAGGAGGTATATTCAGGAAACCGGGGTGGCCTAGGGAGCGATGATAAGGGTACAGGGAACTGGAAGTCAATTAGGGATGACATAAAAATGTTAGTGCTGAACTGTAGAAGTATTGTAAAGAAAGGAATAGAATTAAGTAATTTATACTTACCAGTTATTGTAATAGGAGTCGAATCATGGCTGAGAAATGATATAATGGATGCAAAAAAATTCTCTTGTAACTGGAGTGTGTATCGTAGAGATAGGATAGGAATGGTAGGATGAGGGGGGGTTTTCTTTCTGTTGAAAGAAGAACTTGTAAGCTACAAAAAAGTTAAAGATGAAAAAACATGTAATTCTAGATATAAGGCTCATCTCTAAAGATAATAGGCAACTTGATGTCCTTGGAGTGTACAGACCGGGTAAGGGTAGTGTTGATGCTGATTCAGAATTATTTGATAAGATAATCAGCTATGTGGGAAACGATATGGAAAGGAATGTGATAGCAGGTGATCTCAATTTACCAAATGTCAATTGGGAAGGTAATGCAAGTGACAGGAAGCATGAAGAACAAATGGCAAATAAGTAAATATAGGAAGGGCAGCTGATTCAGAAAGTGATGGAACCAACTAGAGGGAAGAATATTCTGGATGTGGTGCTGATAAAACCAGAAGAGCGAGAGATTAACAACAAACTAGCAACTTTTAATTTTATTTTAAACCCCACTTGAAGTGATTAAAAATACTTTTCTTCATCATTATTCTAAAGATTAAACTGTTTAAGCTCTAAATTTATTTCTTACACCCTCAACCTTTACAGAGCGCCTTTTAACAAAGTTCAATTTAACGCAGAATTAACTGTGTTCTTATAGAATTTTATAATTACGGCTACTTACTATCAAGCATTTTTCCTCGCTCCTACAACGTAATTTAAGAAGGCAGCAGAGTTATCTCATCACAACAGATTAACAACAAACTAGCAACTTTAAAATTTAACTCCACATGGAGTAATCAGTAACACTTTTCTTCATTATTATTCTAAAGGTTAATCTGTTTAAGCTCCAAGCTTATTTCTTACGCCCTCAACCAATACCTTTAAACAAGATTCAATTCAACGCAGCAATAATTGTGTTCTTATAGAACTACTAATATGCAACTTGTTACCACATTTTTAGACTAGGACATTCTTAAAAATATATAAATTAGGACTGTTTTTAAGGCTTTATAACAGCTTTATTATAAGAATATTTTAACTACTGTCATCCCTCTCGCTCATTTTTTGACGCATGTACCTACAAATCATCCTCACACTTATAATTTGTAATTTTTCTTTAAAAACTACAATTAAGAGCAATCAGGATCCTGATTTATTAACTTTCAGGTTTGAGATTAAGGCTGAAGATGCCCTTAAAAAAAAGGTGAAACATGACCCTATAATTTACATAAGTTTTAATTGTTAATTAAAATTACTCTTTATGTATTTAATAAGTGGAATTTAATAAAAATTAATATTTCTTTGACTTAAACACGTTGAGTGCCAGACCAAAATTCATAGGATTGCCGTCCAGTGCCATGAGCTAATAAGATCAAGTTACTCCCTGGTGCCAAAATGTTCACAGGCTTAACCAACCAAATGATCGCTGTAATGAGGATATATTTATGATATATTAGGTTAACTTACTATGTATAGTAGGTAAAACATTGCGACCCCATACGGGGTCGTATAGGTCAGTACAAATTGTACACGTACACACGCTCCCAGTATAACTACAGTTATACAGTATTTACTGTCCCGACGCTCGGTCATATTTACATTTTCCTTTTCAGGAACATGTTATATGCCGTTGATTATGAGAAATATGTTAGCTTGTTCATACTGGAACCTTTAAAAAGTACGATCCGTGATTTTAGGTCGAGAAATGTTTGTAAATGACGATCTTCCGATTTGAAGTTAGGAAATTTTCGTATTAAAATGTTGTTATATAAAGTAGTGAAAATCATGTGAATTTGGTAAATTAGGATGTAAGAGGATAATATTATAAGATGAGTTAGTAGTTACTGAATATTGAATAAGTATATGATTATGTTTGTATAAATTTTAATTTGGGTAAGAGAACCTAGCAGTGATGATTGTGCAACACGGGAACCAGTGACTATATCATTGAAGACGGTCATAATTGTTGCAACAGCTGGCTTGGAAATTCGGAGTACAGTAGGGAAGTGTAGGCTGAATATTGTAATTCATCAGTGTAGATGAACGTGCAAGATCGCTATTTGCTCTGTACTGGATTCAAAATCACTGTAACTATATACTTCGTATATATCATCATTGTCCGACTTGTTCGATATATCGTCCAGACTATCTGCACTAAGTCTTTTACTGCTCGATTTACTCATAGCGACTTAAAAAAGACAAGGAATCTCGCAGCACTGCACACTTACATAAATAATTAGTACGCAAGATAGACAATGATTTTGTCACCCTACAGAGCACTCTTGACGTACTCATATGGGGTCGCGCCAAAACAGAAATTGACGAATGGAAGGTGGACTACGTACGTACTTAAATAGATGACCAACAGATGGCAGGAAGAGACTTTATACAGCTTCGAAGCACATACATACTGCACACCCAAATGGGTTCGCACAGTTCCCAATTTAGAACGAATGTACGACCCCATATGGGGACATGAAGCTCAAAAACTTGATTACTCTCGCGTACCCATATGGGGTCGCTTGGCTCTCAGTATGTTAAGTTGTATGTTCCGAGCTGTCAATGGAGAGATGGCGTGAAATAACATCAGTAGACGAATAAGTTTGTGTGGTGTCTTTAAAAGTAGGAAAGATTACAATATGAAGATAAAGCTGGAATTTAAGAGGACAAATTCGGGCAAATGTTGGTTTATAGGAAGGGGAGTTAGGGATTGGAATAACTTACCAAGGGAGATGTTCAATACATTTCCAATTTCTTAGCAATCCTTTAAGGAAAGGCTAGGAAAACAACAGATAGGGAATCTGCCACCTGAACAACTGTCCTAAATGCAGATCGGTAGCGATTGAAGGCTCGGTTTTAGGTCCTTTTTTAATTTTTGTTCAAATGAATGACTTACCTAATAATATAGGATCTAATGGCAGTTCGGTTTTATATGCAGATGATACTACTTTCTTAAATAAGAGTAAAACAGTCAGAGAACTCATTGTGCTATGTAAGCAAACAGTGAACATGGCAGTTGAAAGGTTCTCTACGAACAAACTCACGGTAAATAACAAACAGACTTGGTCAGTTATATTTAATTTAAATAAAACTCAAGCCAATCATGATAATCAACATGTGAAATTACTACTAGGAATACATTTAAATTCGAACCTGAAGTGGAATGCTCACAAAGACTTTATTTCAAGTAAACTATCAAGTGTATCTCCTGAGAGCCATCAGAATTGAAGTTCCAAGTAAATATCTTGTAAATGCTTACTTTGCTTTTTTTCACAGTATTCTTCAATACGGAATTTTACTTCAGGGAAACTCCAGCCGGATGTCTGAAATTTTACTTCTCCAGAAGAGGGCATTGCGTTTTGTAACAAAATTTCCTTTGATGGCCCACTGTAGGCCTATATTTATGAAACTGTCTGTTATGACCGTTGTGAACACACATTTATAATGCACTTCTTAAAGTATATGCAGAAACAGACAAAATCAAGCTCAGAAGTGATGTTCATAAATATAATATCAGGTCAGCTAACCAAGTCGATGTACCTCGTCATACGTTACAAAAGACGGCTTCAAGCCATTTCATTGCTCAGTTAAAGATGTTTAATAAACTGCCCTCAGATCTAAAAGAACTACCATCTGATATATTCGGAAATAAGCTTAAGAAGTGGTTACTCGTGCATCCCTTTTACTCAGTGCAGGAATACCATGAAATTAATGAATTTGATATACCGGTATATTGAAATTACAATTTCACTGTACTGTACTGTATATTATGATATTTTTTTTTACAATGTCAGTTGTATGTAACATACTTAAATGACTGAATAAAATTCTTTTCTGTTGCGTCTCTACAATTATTTTTTCAGTTTTAATTTCCTACCGCTACTTTTGTTATTAGATGACTTTTCTTCATTGCTCTTTCATTTATTTTTTTATGTTTGCATTGTGCTACTCCATTGTAAATATATTTTTCATTGCATAACTCTGTAATTCGGCTTCTAGCTGTTTTAGTTTCCCAATAAATTAAAATATATAAAAAAGTTCTGTATTCAAATTAACATTTATTATTATACTGTTTCTTTATAATTAAGAGTTTTCTTCAATTAATAGAATGTACAGAAAATTGTATATGTTTTACCTTTGTACTTAGTGGCAGCCTGTAATACAGGAGGTGTTCCTAAATAAATGGTTTTTTTGTGTGTGTGTGTTTTTTTTTTAATACTATTTTAAAAATCTCTGATTTCAGGCAATGGCAATCTATCAACACCTCTCCAAGCCTCCCAATGCCAGCGGAAAGAATGAAGATGATGATAACTAGCAAAAGATTGAACGTAGCAGAATTCCAAAAGACTATCCAGACTTCCCTGATGGGCCTTGACATTATGAGTGAAAGTTTAGTGTGTCTTCTGAATGAATTCTGAGCTATTTTTGTATGTAGACTGACTGACTTGTTATTGAGGTGGCTGAAGGACTGAAAAACTCCTAGAGAATATTCAGATATTGAGTCAGTTTTTCATGACTTTCTTTTCTTTTTTTTTTCTGCATTCTTCTTGTACTTCTCCAAGAAATGTTTGTATTTCAACTAATTTTTTCTTACCCTTGGTTTTGCAGAAATATACTGGCAAACCTGTCAGTGCTGGTCACTACTATTTAATTAGTTTAATTAGCCTCCTTATGAGAAATCAATTTGCCACGCTATGCATTTAGCATGATTTTAAGGTTTCTAGTGTCAGCCATCGAACAAACTTTTGGGTAAAGTTGTCTGTGATTTTGCTCTTGGATTCTGTCTCCGCACACTCTACCTATATAAACTCATCTACATGCCTTCTCACATTCAGGAGTTCATCAGAGCAATCCTTCCACCTTTTCCTTATCCTCTCTCATTGTATTATCTGTCCTTTTTAGCCCTTTCACCTGCTTTGTGTAGATTCTTCCTTTTCTCTTCCTTCGTATGTGTCCATACAACATTTTTTTTACAACTGTGCACATCCTCTTCCAGTTGCCGTGTAAATCCATCCCAGCTTTTCTTCTTTTTTTCACTTACTGCTTTCTTTTCCTGATACTTTCTTCTACTTCAGTTTTTTCCCTATTCCTTACTTGCCATGTTTTCTTTTCACTGCTTCCCTTTCCTTCTCACTTCACCATCTGGTCTCTTATCTTTCACTTTTTCAGCTTTTCTGCCACAAGCACTCCCCGCACACCTTTCACACTCTCCAGTTTCAGTTTATACTGGAATTTATCTTTTACTTCCATATCTTTTAATTTCCATTATTTTAGATTCTTCTCTCTTATTTCTTTCATTTTCTGTTACCCTGCTCTGTGATCTCCATCAGAGGCTACTTCTGGCAAGGCTGTTACATCTAACAACCGGCTACGATTTCCTCGTTCAACCAAGAAGTAATAAGTTACTGTCTTTTGTCACTCTGCTTCCCCATCCATACCTTGTAATTTTCCTACTAGCCTTCTTCTTGAACCAGTACTGCCTACACTTAAGCCATTTTGCACACGAAGTTCCAACTTCTCTCCCTCCCTCTTCATTACTCTTTCCATATCCAAAAGGCTCAATTGCTTCTTCCATTCCTTTTTAAATGCATCTCACCATTGCATTGAAGTATCTATGACAAACTCTTCCACAGCCTTTATTTCTCTCTCTCCAGTGTCTCCAGGAATTTGTCCGTATCTTTTCCTTTGCATCCAATATGAGGTGCATACATGTGGATGAAGTCCACCTTATCCACAAACTCATCTTAGATCTTGGTTATTATTCCCACTCCGTTCTTTGAGTTACATCCTTCACTCCAGTAGAGTGCATATCCCTACCTCAACTTCTTCCTTCATTTTCCTCTCCATTTAACCTCACTCAATCCCATTAGCTATATTCTTCTCCATGAAATCAATCACCTCTTCTGACTTTCCAATCAGTGTCATGAAGTTATTGTCACCTTCATGATTCTCCTTATTATTTGCCCACTTCTCACAGTTCCACCATCATAACAAGAACTCTGCATTGCTTCTGGGGCACACCCTAGCCTTTTCCAAGTTTGATTTAAGGGTATCACTTTCAGAGAAACATTAATGGCAGTAATTTTAAATTAAAAGTATTATGTTAAAACTTTGTATAAAAATTTCAAATTCAGTTGTAGCAGCTTCAGTGAAAATATGTGATTTATGTGGTTTTTTTGGAGTAGTTTCATTACCTGGTAAGATACACAAAGAATAGCACCTTTTTAAAATTTCTGTATATTGTATTCTAATTTAAAGGTAGAGATCACTTTATTCTAGCTTTACAATCTACATTTTGTATTAATATTGAAGTAAATTTGATCAGAACGAAGATACATTGTTGGCTCTACATGATTCAGTTTGGAAAGCTTGAGAGTGACCCACTTGATAGGCTTTGTCATTACTGCATTTGAATTCATTCCTCAGTGTTATAGTTGTATAACTGCATTTGTGTTTAATTTACTTTTTTTCCTTCTATAGCTTTGAAGTAAGTTTAACTTGTTCTTCATTTTTTAATACTGCAAAATGTGTGTATTTCTTTAATTATTTAATTTAACAGGAATGTCTAGATTTGATTTCTCTTATTTTGTAGTTTTTCATGAATGTCGATTTATTTTATAGTTTGCAAGAATATGTAAATCTAATATCTTTACTTCTTAGTTATACAGGAATGCTTGCATTTGATCTCTTCGTTGGTTAATGTTGATTTTGTTCCATGAATATCCTTACATTTTGAAGTAACTGACTTGCTTATGTTTTGAGAAATCAAACTGTACAACAATATATTGTGTTTGTTTAATATTTTAATAAACATCAATTTTTAAATAATATACTGAGCTTTATTAAATATTTCTCATTCAGTAAGATATTTCTGTTGACTCTGGAAATCAGGAGGAAAACTCTTTGAAAATTAATCAGATATTTTCCTCTTTTTTTCCTTCTTCCTAGCCATTTCCCAGTTACCTGGAATTGGCACATTGTATGGATTTAGCCTAGTTTTATGACTGGATATCTTTCCTGACACCAAACCCATGTGAAGGGATGTATTCATTATTGTATATTTTTGGGGTGGTTTGCAGTATGATGTGTTGTATGTAAATGATGTGTATGAAGGCAATCACAAATATCCAGTCCCCGAGCTAGAGGAATTAACCTATGCGGCTAAAATTCTTGACCTGACCAGGAATCAAATTTGGGGCCCTCTGAACTGAAAGCCACTATGATGACCATTCGGCCAAGGAGCTGGACCAAGTGTCTTCCCTAAAATTCACTGCTTAATGCTACTATCTTCTAATTTGTCTCTCCTTTGATAGTAATGTGAGCAGGCATATATGATACCTCCCAGTTGTAATGGTTTTGTTGGTAATAAATAATAATAATGTGATGCAGGCATAACAGTAGAAACTTGATTGTGGCTTCAAGAAGAGGTAAAAGAAAATGAGGTTTTTCTAGAAGGGTGCAGAACATATCACCATGGAAATAATGACGCACTGTGTGTGGTCTTATTAAAAACTATTTAAAATAGTCATCATAATTTTCATTTCCCCTTGTCCAGCTCTTGTCAGGTTGGAGTGTTAATGGTACTTCTCTGCCATTGCCTCTTCTTCTACCACTCCTCATCAGTAACTGTATTCCAGCCCAGTTTTCTATTTCTTATGCTGTTCTTGACGGAGTCCATCCATCATGCGCTAGGCCTCCCTCTTGCCCTCTTTCCTTTTATCTTTGCCTCCAACACTTGTTTCGGTATCCTTCCTTCGTTCATCCTCATAACATGTACAAACCATCTCAGTTTATCCTATCACTCAGTTTTTCTACCTCTACCTCTTTTCTGACCTCAACATTTCTTACTCTGTCTCTCCTTGTCTTCCCTACCATACTTCTCAGGAACTTCATCTCACTGGCCTGAATTTTACTCTCATTTCTTGCTGTCCAAGTCTCTGATGCATATGTTAATGTAAGGATATAGTACATCATGTACATTCTCTCTTAACATTTCATAGGAACTTCTATGTTCCATACCAGGTTCCTTACATTCTGGTAGAACGTATTTCCTGCTTGTACCCTTATGCTGATTTCCTTATCCAACCTTGCATCTTGCATTATTTCACTTCTCAAATACTTGAAGTATTCAACAACCTCAAGGTTTTGTTCCATGTTATTAACAATTCCTTTTCCTTCTCTTTTTCCTCTTGCCATCGCCATTGTTTTGCTCTTTACCACACTGATTTTCATACCATATTTCTCATTATTGTAATTTAAAGCCTCTTCTGTATTTTTGACTCCCCAGATCACCATGTCATCTGCAGACATCAATATTTTCATATCCCCTCCATATCTTGCCTTTTTTTCCTTTAGAATTTTCCCCATAACCATTATAAACATAAGTGAAGACAATACATTACCCCGTCTTAGTCCAGTTTGGTTTCTAAACCAATCTGTTACCCCCACTGGAGTCTGGACAAAACTGAAACAATTCTTATATATTGCTTTCATTAGTTGCCTTCCACACCCTTTTCTTTCCAGGGTATCCCATACCCTTTCTCTATTATCACTATCATATGCCTTCTCTAGATCAAGGAATACCATCACCAGATCATTTCCATATTCTCACTGTTTTTCCATTAGTAATCTCATGGTAAATATAGGGTCTAACTGCACTTCTTCTACATTTCTTTCCACCCTTCCTCTCATCCTTCTTTCTATTATTCTCTCCAATATTTTGGCTACTGGTTACAACAGTGTAATTCCTCAATAATTGTTACATACCTTCCTGTCACCTTTCTTAACCTTCCATCGGTCGCAATATATAAAGTTTCAAGGCAGGTAGCAATGAGCCTGAGAGATCCCACCCACGTAAAAGTTTCGGGAAGTTCACGTAGGCAGTAATGAAGTACTCCTTATGTTATATAGGTGTGTTTGAGCCAGTTAAAAATGGTTTCGCGAAATTCTGATCCCAGAATAAGCCGCATTTTGTAACCAACTATTTTCTTCAAAATTTAAGTATCTTTGCAGTATTTACAATTTTAATTGCAGAGAAAATCTTATGTTGGCGGAAACTATGTTCATACGTCTCAACAATAACAACAAAGATGGGAAATATCATAAACAGGGCTGAACAGGTCATATATTCTTCAGTAAGGATTATACAAGAACACTAATATTTTCGACACAAAAGAAAATCAGTGTTGTTTAAGTGGGCAGTAATCAGAGAGCACTAGTATATATGTGATACTACACATGGTGACAACACGTGAAATAAGAATGTTTTCTTCCAACTTTTCATCTAAAGTTACATTTTCACCCAAACTATATGATTTCATGCAATTCTCCACAAACCGCGTAAAAATATTTCGCACAGGCACTAGTCGATCATGTTCCTTTCTTTCTTCGCGGGTTTGGCGATCGTCAAATCTTAAACAACGAATCAAGAACTTAAATCTCCTGAGGCTCATTACCAGTGCAAACTTTTCTATACCATCTCCATCAGTTCCCCAGAGGTCTTCAAGGCTCTGCCTATTCCCTCTGTAAGATCCTACGAAGTACAATAGGCCAAAGAATGCCTTTATCTCTATCTGGTCTGTAAGCTCAGCATCCCTTTCACGAGTAAAATTTTGTTTCGTGTAGTCCACGTATTGATATGTATAAGTTAAAATAGTGTCTACTATTTCCTCCGTAAATAAACACTGCCAGGAGTCAAGCGGTGATTTAGCTTGCCTTGCTAGTCCTATAACTCCAGGTAGATATCGTACGAGATTGTGCTTCCTGGCTCGGACCCATTGGGATGGCGGCACCGTACACCATTTTGTCTTGTCTTTCCTTTCGTAATAATTAGCACTGGCCTCTAATGCTCCTTGTTCATCAGCATCACCGTTGTCATTTTCTTGTTCTGTTTCTGAGTCACCATCTCTTGATTCCAGAAGATCATCACTGTTTGTGTCACTTTCGTCTTCAAAATTCTCATGTAACGCATCATCATCTTCATCAGCAACAGTTGTTGGACATCCTCCACATCTTCTGCTCTAATTTAGAATGTTCCTTCCTACTGGCCATAATGTATGGTATATCTAAAATAAAGAGAAATTGGGACATAAGTAGTTGCAATGTGCCTGTGAGGCACCGGGCTAATATTGCACTATCTACATGCTTACATGGGAAATTACACCAAATTTAGGGTAAACAAATAATTTAACTACTTCCAGAACAGCAATTGTTTGCATCTCTTTGAAACACCAATCGCAACGGGAACAGTCGCAATGATCTACCAGATCAGTTGGAACACTTCCGGCTTATGGAGCGAGCGAACACAGACTGCCTGTCACATGACAAACGAACGTGGCAAGGAGTGAGGCTAGTCAGAGGATGAGAACTGTAGGTCCTCGCATTGGAGCAGTAGCAACCAACGACTTCAGCCTGTGCCTGTCAGATCAGTTGCGACCGACGGAAGGTTACATACGGGTAATATTGCACCTTCTCACCAATCGTCAGGTACTTGCTTTTTCCTCCGTATACAACTTAGCAGCCTATATAACAAATATAAACCAAAAGGTCCTATTGCCTTTATCATTTCCTCACATATTTCATCCATCTCTGCTGCTTTTCTGTTTTCATTTGATTAACAGTCATTTCCACCTTTGCCATTACAGATCCATTTCTGGACCACTACCCTCTCTTTTGCACCATTTCTCACATTCAGGAGTTTATCAAAATAATCTTTCCACCTATTCTTTATCTCCTCTGGGTCTGCTGGGTCTGTTATTACATTTCCACTTTCTTCCATTACTTGTTTTGTGTAGATTTATTTTTCTCTTATATTTTATTGATCCACACAACATCCTTTTCCATGATAATACATCCTTTAAAATAGTATTATGGTTAAATCCGCCTTGTCAATACACTTTCTGTTAATGACACTATTTATTCATTGAACATGTTTTGAGAGCAATAAACATTCTCTTCATCAGCGATCATCAAAGTCTAACTTATTAAGTTTAGACAAGTCAATACAGGTATAAATAACAACACCTTATAATGGTCAGCTGGGCTGAGTGGCTCAGACCATTGAGGCGCTGGACTTCTGACCCCAACTTGGCAGGTTTGATCCTGGCTCAGTCCGGTGGTATTTGAAGATGCTCAAATACGTCAGCCTCGTGTTGGTGGATTTACTGACACGTAAAAGAACTCATTGGGGGGGGGGGGGGAATCTGGCAGCTCGGCGTCACCAAAAACCGTAAAAGTAGTTAGTGGGACGTAAAGCCAATAGCATTATTATTATTATTCTATTATGGTCGTGTTTATAAACTGTGTGAGGTCAACAAAACTGGTATGTCATGTGAATTTTTTTTAAAAAATTAAAATGTTTATAGTTGCTTTAACTCAACGGTTATGTCACGACATTACATTAAACCTACAATCTGTGAAAGGACTGTATTTGGTAATATAAACAAGAACCTCTTAAGAATTTGGAGCAATAGTGATAATAATAATAATAATAATTTCGTGTGGCTATTTCTAGCCAAGTGCAGCATTTGTAAGGCAGACCCTCCGACGAGGGTGGGCGGCATCTGCCATGTGTAGGTAACTGCGTGTTATTGTGGTGGAGGATAGTGTTATGCGTGGTGTGTGAGTTGCAGGGATGTTGGGGACAGCACAAACACCCAGCCCCTGGGCCATTGTAATTAACCAATGAAGGTTAAAATCCCCGACCCGGCCGGGAATCGAACCTGGGACCCTCTGAACCGAAGGTCAGTACGCTGACCATTCAGCCAACGAGTCGGACGAGCAATAGTGATGAAAAGTTAAGTTCCCTTTGAAGCTCGCATGGTATACTGTGATATTTCCACCTTCGTTTGTACAGTTGACATTTAGTAGTTGTGAGCTTGATTGACAGTGGTGTGCTACATACATTCGAGATAGGGTGTTGCTCCTTCCTTGGAAGTTAACTGTAGCTCAGCATTGAGTGTTCTACCCTCAGTTGTGATATTAAAACCTGATCTTGCCTGCAAAGGTTCTTAATTGTACACGGTGTTATGGAACTAGTTGTTATTTCACAAAATTTGCTTCTTGAATATGTGATATGTCGCTGTGTGGTAATGGTATTGTTGGGTCACTCAGTGGATGCCTTCGCAACTTCTTTCCCTGCCTGATCAGCAGGCTCATTACTTCAGATTCCAGTGTGTGAAGATATCCACATTATTGTAAAATGTTTTCCTGCATTCTTGATTTTTTTTAACATTATTTTTCTACAATAGCTGAATTGAACTGGGTAGTTGAAGAGTTTCAAATTGCAGTTAAGGCACTTTCAGAGTCAGAACAAACTATGAATGAATTGGAATTGTTTGTTTGTTTGTTTGTTTGTTTGTTTGTTTGTTTGTTTGTTTGTTTGTTTGTTTGTTTGTGGGATCTGTAACATAACATTAGAGAAGGTAGTGTAGAAGTCAGGCAGGGTTTAGTATGGCACAACCATTTCCGGCATTACACTGTGTTTTGGATGTCTGGTGCAAATCTCATTAAATGATTGTTGATAGACAGATTTATTTTTTGATCTTGTGTGTGGTTGATTAGGTCCAGGTTGATTGTAGGCAGAGTAACTGTCCAAAGGGGAGGTGCAAGAGATCGGTTAGTGTATAATATAGGGAGAACATTAAGCAGCCATGATCTTAATTGAGTTACAGCCCCAGCATTTGCCTGGTGTGAAAATGGTAAACCACAGAAAACAATCTTTAAGGCTGCTGATGGTGGGGTTTGAACCCACTATCTCCCATATACAAGTTCACAGCTGCACGACCCTAACAGCACAGCCAACTTGCTCAGTGGGAACATTAAGATTCAGCTCTTCAAGTTATTTAGATATCCTCAGATGGAAAGACAATGATTGTATATGTGAGACAGTGAATTTATCTTTATGTCTGTCAGAGAATTATTTATGGCTGTTATCTTGAGAGGGTATGATAGGCTCAAATGTTTTCTTCTGACTGCAAGTGGTGGTTCATTTGTTTTAATCTGCATACTGGTTAATGGACTAGTGTGGCAAACATCCAATGCTGTTTGTAGAATGGTGAATTACAATTGGTGAAGTATTAAGTGTAGACATTCATGCAGAATTGGAGTCTCCATGGCTCAGGCGGCAGCGCGTCGGCCTCTCACCGCTGGGTTCCGTGGTTCAAATCCTGGTCACTCCAGGTGAGATTTTTGCTGGACAAAGCGAGGCGGGACAGGTTTTTCTCCAGGTACTCTGGTTTTCCCTGTCATCTTTCATCCCAGCAACACACTCCATTATCATTTCATTTCATCTGTCAGCTATTAATCATTGCCCCAGAGGAGTGGGACAGGCCTCAGCAGCCGGCACAATTCCTATTCTCCCTGACCCGGTCACTGACTGGAAAACAGTTTATAGGTTTTCATTAATTTATTCATGAAGAATTATACACTGTAGCACCATAGTCTAACTTACCTCTGATAATTGCTCTATAACTTTTCATTGATACCTCATAGTCTGTTCCCCAGTTATAGGATACCAGGATTTTCATTACAGTATGTTTAATATTCTTAGACAATCATCTTCAAGATTCTTAATATTAGGAATCCTTTTTAATGTATCATCAAAGGTAACTACTAAAAATTTTTTTTCAAAGACTTCGATTTTGTGATTGACGGTATCTAATGCTGGGTCCATAACTACAGGTTTTTTATTTTTTTTTTAATTTTTGAAAACTTGAAACCATAACTTTAGCCCCCTTTTGAATGTTTCCAATGATTTCTTGTAGTAATTCCCGAGTTGTAAGAAATTCTTTTCTGCACAAAATATTGCCCGATTGTCTGCAGAAGGACAGGCCTTTACTGTTGAACTAATGTTGGAAACAGTGCTCTTTATTGCTACTAGGAATAATGTGACGCTGATGTCTGATCCGTGTAGGTACATTATCAATGGCAACTTACTTTGATAAAATTCCATTTGCTCTGACTTGGATTAGTCTATCCTGAAGAAAATTAAAAATGAAGAGCAACATGTTTCTCATCAGTATTCTCACAGTATAATCTACTGAGCAAGTGGCCACATTGTTAGGGTCACGTAGCTATCAGCTTACATTCAGAAGATAGTGGGTTGGTACCCCACTGTCCACAGCCCTGAAGATGGCTTTCTGTGGTTTCCCATTTTTGCACCAGGCAAATGCTGGGGCTGTACCTTAATTAAGGTCACGGTCACTTCCAAATCCTAGCCCTTTCCTATTCCATCGTCGCCATGAGATCTGAGTCATTGCAACATAAAGCAGATTGTAAATTTAAAAAAAGCTTTCCATGCCATGTCATAAGATTTTTCAGTGTCAAATTGACTGCTATTATGTACTGTTTGTTGTGGAACGCATCCCAGACTTCAGGTTCTAAGTTTAGTATGTTGTCTGTAGCTGAATGTGCTTCTCGAAAACCTCTTTGTATGAGGCTAAATAATTGAATGCATTTGAGATACCAACGTAACCTTTTATTAACAATTTATTTTCCAGTAGCTTGCAAATTTTATTTGTTAATGCAATGGGCTGGTCGTTGTCAGGCATTGTGCTTGTCCTTTCCTGCTTTAGTTATTGGAACTAAAATAAAGTAACACCATTGGTTAGGAAATACCTTTGTGTTCCATATATGATTGAATAATGCAAGTAGGTAATGTAATGCATTGAGAAGAGGTTGTTTTAAAACTCATTAGGCATTGCATATGGACCGAGCCTGGATCTTCCACATTTGTCAAGTACAGTAATTAGTTCTTGCAACTGTAAGGCATCAGTAATAACCTGACCAGAGTTAATGAAGCTGCTTCGAAAATCATCACTTCATCATGCCTTGGAGTGGAGAAAGTCAAGGTTGTAATTGATGTCACTGGACATACATCCTCATTATACGATGTTATGCCTTCGAGCATGCAGTCTGCAAGCCTCTGTGAATTTACTAAACACTGCCAAACCCCTTTATTTGTAATTAGCTCTGTGGTCTTGTTTAGTTCTATACCTCTTATCTTTTAATCGTTAGAAATTCAGTATAGCCATCGCCATCTTTGTCAACCTCTACTTCTCATACATTTTATGATAGAGACCATTATTCTCCTAGGTAACCCATCCTCCTCCATTTGCCTCAAATGACCCCTCACTGATGCTGGTTTTTTTTTTTTTTTTTTTTTTTTTTTTTTTTTTTTTTTTCTGCATATAACTTCATCAATCAAGTTCATTCCTAACTTAGCCATTATCTCCTCATTCAAAGTACCCTCCTGACATTGTTCCCACCTCTTTGTACCAGCGATCACTCTCGCTACAGTCATGTCTGTTACTTCTAACTTATGAATAAAATATCCCAAGTCCACCCAGCTTTCACTCTCATAAAGCAAAGTTGGTCTGAAATCAGACCATGTAAAGATAGTTTCATCCGGGAGCTGACTTCTTTCTGCAGAATACTGTTGATCTCAAGTGAGTTGCCCAGATGCAAAGACCGCTAAGTGCACTTTTTTTTTATTTTGAGTTGAGCACACCGTCATGTTAGTCTTTTAAGTGGCTACTCGATAGAATAAGTTTCAGGTTGCAAAACCCGCTCAAAGCTCTCGAAAATGGCCAACAAAAATAGTGGTCGTTTGCAAACACCGCTAATGCATGTTGGCTACAGTTACAAAGCCAGTTTAATACCGCACGTCTGCAAAGACCACCAAGATCCTTAAGTATGGTGTCTTCCTTGCAAGGTCCGGTTGCAAAACACACTAACTGGTGACAGAAACACCAATTTTCCTTCCACAAAACTCTTTTGCATTTTATTGCAAATACGATTGGGATGAATATGTTCATTTTTCGGACTAGGGTTGGCTACACTGTCGAGGAAGCATTCGCAATAATGACACACTGCCTTGTTGAAACACGTCGGTTAAAATGGTACAGCTGATCACCAAGTTAGTTTATAGATGTTTCTTTTTTTGCTCATTTCAGGACATGAAAATGAGTGATACTGTGGATTTAAGTGAAGCAGTTATTGCAGTGGACAGTAATAATACCGTGGAAGTTCCAAATATGGAAGAAAGAACAGTAGAAATAATGGGAGAAAAAATGCAAGTTGAGGTAGTTGAACCTGTTGATAATGGAGTTGAAAATAACCAGAACCAGACTATAGGAATGGTATGTCAAGAAAAAGGAAGAGACATCCTGAAACTTGGAAAAGGAATTTAGCAAAGACTGGAAGGTAAGGGCATAAAAATATTTAAATGAAAACATAACCTCAGCTTTGAGCTATTGTCGGTATCATCTCTGCTTTATGTACTGGTATATTAACTAAGCTTTGGACTTTTTTTTCAGATACCAACCTAAAGGATTTCCAAAATTGCCTGTTTGTAAGCATCTGCTGGGAAAATTAAGGTGTGAAGAACTTTCTATGCAAGACATAAGGAAAATACGCCAAACATTTTACCAAGAAAAAACTCGACAGTGGCAGAACAACTACATAGCTCAGCATGTGTCTACCTCGTCCCCCAAAAGAACAACAGATGACTCAAAGTGAAATCCCACAAACCATTTTTATTTACCAAAGAAGAAAGGTGATACTGTCCAAAATGTTACTGTTTGCAAGGAGGCTTTCCTCTCAATTTAAAAATAACAAAAGTCAGAGTTCTTAATTTGTGCAGAAGGTAAGTTAGTGGAATATTGTTAGTAAAGAGATTTTCCTGCCAATTTACAAACCAGACAAGATAATGATTATTAATTTGTGTCAACAGGTAATGGAAGAAGATGCAGTAACGTCAGAGAGCAGACGAGGCGACAGACAAACGAAACTGTACGAGGAGAAAAAAGGAGTGTGTCAGAGAACACACTAAGAAGTTCGTCCCAATTGAGCATCACCACTCGCAAGGAAACAAAGGAGATAGGGTGTATTTAAGCAGCGAATTGTCCATAAAGAAGATGTGGACCATGTATTGTGAAGATAATCCTGAAAACATTGTCAAGTAAGACTATTATCGGCAAATATTTTCCGAAGATTGCAACATTGGTTTCGGTGCGCCCTCTGTTGATATGTGTTCGATATGCTAATCGTTGGAAAGCCGCATTGAAGCAGAAAAACAAGGTGCCAAGAAAGTGTAACTTAAAACCCATCTCAAAGTCCACAAAATGAGATGTGAAGTGTTCTACGGAAAGTTAAAAGAAGATAATGAAGGTGAAAGAACTCTGAGCTCTGACTGCCAAAAGAACTTAGCGTTGCCTAAGTTGCCAGATCAAGCGGCGTATTATTCCAGACAAATTTACCTGTAAAATTTTACCATCTGCCAGGGCTCCTTGGCATCTCCCCAAAACACCAAGACTGTGACTTCATATGTCTAGTTAGAATATCAATATGCCAAAGGATCAAACCAGATAGCGTCAGCAGTTCACCAAAAACTGGCCAGCATAAATCTTTGTACAAAGAAACTTCTGTTATTCTCTGATGGATGATCAGCATGCTATCTCGCTGGTTACTGCTAGAAGCCCCCGCCTGTGTAGAAGAAATACAGCTGTGGTTCCCAGTAGTGGGCCACTCATTTATCCCACCTAACTGAGTTTTGGGGAATATTGAACGGCAACTTTGCAAAGAGAGTGTCTTTGAAAATCCTTCAGGATACATCAAGCACATTGAGAAATTTGTGACTGTAGTTCACTTAGGACAAGATGAACGTCCTGTTAGAAATTGGAAAGCATACGCGGATGGAGTGGTGAAAAATCCCAGTAGTTGGCAATTCCAAAAAGCAAAGAAAATGGTGCTCACATTAGTCCAAACCAATAAAACTTGTCTGGTCCGAAGGGAGCTGTTCTACAATTTTGAGGTTGGTGAGGGGAAGAGCATCCTGAAAAAAGGAAAGAATTTTAAAACATATCCTGGTCCCGCATCAGTTGAAATAGGTGTTGCACTCAAAGAAACAATTCAGCGAAAACTGGCCCGCGAACGACAACCTGAAATTTTTAGTGATGCCTTCCAGGAGCAGGAGGTCATTCGCAACAATATTATAAAATCTTTACGTCGCACCGACACAGATAGGTCTTATGGCGACGATGGGACGGGAATGGTCTAGGAATGAGATGGAAGCGGCCGTGGCCTTAATTAAGATGCAGCCCCAGCATTTGCCTGGTGTACAAATGGGAAACCACGGAAAACCGTCTTCAGGGCTGCCGGCAGTGGGATTCGAAACCACTATCACCCGGGTGCGAGCTCGCAGCTCCTTCGGCTGAGAGAGCCATGGCCTCTAACTCAACGAAAGTTTGCGGACGCGACGCAAAACACAAGTATGATCTGTACGATGGGGAAATGCCTTCCACGATGGCTTGTATAATTTGATCTTCGGGAAAATGAAGGGCAAATACCCTAGTATGAAGTCTGCCAAATTTTCATCCAGTCGCTGCACTCTATAATAATACTTCTGAATCAGAAATGACCTAGCTCGAGCTGGAATAAAATTTGCAAGAAGGTGTGCATGAAAGTCTTCAATCGATGACTGTTCAGCTATTGCCCTAACAATTTTGTCCGAGAGGACACCTATGGCATACGGATATATAATTTGAAGAATTTGCGAAGCAGAGAGGGAGAACACTAGATCATGATCTTGAAACTCAACTAAAAACCTTAAGAAAGAAATTACGTCACTGGTAGAGTTAACAGAAAACTTCGAAATACCTCTGAGCAACATTGCTAAAGGATGGGGCAAACTGCTGAAACCCGGAGACGTAGTAGGAAGGGGCCTAAGTGGCGGAGAAGCAGATTCGGAAGGAGCATTATTTAACACGAAGGGTGGAATGGACTTGCGACGATCGGACATCGTTTCTGATGGGGCAGATGTACGTTGGGTAGTCGCCTCAGTACTACTTCCTTCCTCTTTAGAGGAATCCTCCCCACTAACAATATTTACTACCATAGGTTGGTCAACTTTAGGGATGGCAGGTCCAGATAACAACTGACTAACTTTACTAGACATTTGAGACAAGTTTTCGGCAAGGGCACTAGCTTCCTTACCCTGAAGGTCATTTAACTTCAGAGATAATAGATCACACACCCTATTATAAAAGTGGTACAGCCTAGCCTGTACTCTTTTGAGTTGATTAGGTGATGGATCACTTACTTCAAAAAACTAACTACAGATGCTAGCTCAGTAGTATTGTCATTGATCGTGGAGAGAGCATCGTCAATCTCTTTTTCTCCCAAAGTCGGGATGGTAATAGGCAAATCAAGGGAATCTTTTAGCTAATTGGAGTCGACTGCAACCGTGCCTCCAGATTGAACGTTTCTGAGAGATAGTTCATAAATTAATTCCTCTTTACGCAAATAGAAAGGATGGAGAACCTCGCGAGGGCCGGACATGATGACAGAAAATTTTTGAGAAAGAAAAATAAACAAAAATTCCAGCAACTGAGAAAATTGTTAGAGTTCGAATCAAAGCAATGTTTAGCCGTCAAAAGGGGCTAAATTGAGACCCATTCAACCACGCTCTGCTACCACTTGTTACGGAGTTCTCTGTGGTAGTTAGAGGTGAAAGAAGGTGCTGGGATGAACAGGACTCAACTTACGAAATTAAAGTTAATTTAAAATTCAACAAGGTTATATTTTCTTTTCAAGATCAAGAAATAACAAGTACAACAGGAACTTGGTTATATAGCAACAAAATAAGAATGTACAATTACAGTTTATTAATGTATATTGGGCTTCGAGTTCCAGAAACACAATCCCTGAGCAATGAGCCCAACTTTACTTATACACAAGGTTTAACAAAGGGGCAGAAAACCCCAATCATGCCCAGGAGCACTCGCTCCCTATTACTCAGTAAAGACTGCTCGAGGCACACAGAAACCAAATTTAAGAAAGAGCAACCCGCTCTCAAAGGCCACACCAAACTCGACTTTCAAGCTGCCTTCCAGGCACACAATAACGGGTAAAAATACCCAACCTACTGAGGCCTATTCCATAAAGAAACAGGACAGTTACATGGCCCCAAAATACCAACTTGAGTGGAGGCGTAACTAGCACCCCAAATACACCTTTTTAAAACCTATTTGGCTCTTAGGCCGCTTATGCAAGGGCTAATCCCATACTACGGAGGTGACACGATTGAAAAATGTTATGACATTACGAGTAGAAGGGAAACTGTTATAAAAATGTAGTCACCTCAAAACAAAATGAATGGGAGCTCGAGAGGGTTAGGCACTCTCTATCCCAATTTGTAGTTAAGGAAACAGAATTTATACCAAGTGTCCTTTACATTTTAAATATAGGTTACATGAGGAAAGTTTCGAACCCGCCCCGAGGGTTAATCTGCTGAGCTAGCAAGAAAATAAGTTATAAAACGGCCATTACCTGATGGATGAACTGCTGCCCGAAGAAAGAGGCGCTTCCCGCCCCCTGCTACATAATCACACAAAGAAAGATGTTACTGAAGTGGCGAGGAGACCAGAAAATCAGCAGTTTATATACCCTCACGGAAGATTCGAGACGTTTCGTGAATGATTACAACCCGCCCACAAAATTTTATTGGATAACAGCAAAAACTAATACACCAGACGAAGAAGAAACACCTTATTGGTGGAAAATTAATTACAGAAATTCCTGATTGGCTACATACAAAACAGGCGGAAAGAAAGGATTATATTGCCAACTCTCAAACCACAGAACAAAATTTAGCAAAAACAAAACTTATGAATGTTAAATTTCTTCCGGATTGCTCATTCCTTTACACCAGAGAGCGTTATCAGTTTTGGTAGAGACATCTGTTAGAGAATGTTCAAAGTTCTTGCTATGGAGCAGACAAACACGAATCGAAATTGACATAGTTCAGAACACTTCAAAATTTACAGTAGAGACATCTTCTGAGAAACTTTAGAATTAACATGGTTGTTAAAGTTCAGGCTTCCTCCAGTAGAGGAGTTCCAACAGGCGCAATGTTTGAATTAGCGGCGCGGAGGTGTACCGCCCGGTACAATAATAATACCGGGCGAGTTGGCTGTGTGGTTAGAGGCGCGCGGCTGTGAGCTTACATCCGAGAGATAGTGGGTTTAATCCCACTGTCGGCAGCCCTGAAGGTGGTTTTCCGTGGTTTCCCATTTTCACACCAGGCAAATGCTGGGACTGTGCCTTAAGTCCTCGGCCGCTTCCTTCCAACTCCTACGCCTTTCCTATCCCATCGTCGCCATAAGACCTTTCTGTGTCGGTGCGACGTAAAACCACTAGCAAAATAATAATAATAATAACTCTGAAAACCATTCGAATTAAGATCAGGTGTGCGATAAGGGGATGGTTTGTCACCTCTACACTTCAAATGTGCATTAGAGAAGATAGTTCGAGAATCAGTACTAAAGGTGTTCAGGTAGGAAGAAATCCAAATAAAATCATTATAGATTGTTTAGCTTTCGCAGATGACATGGCGCTAATTACAGACACATTAGATCATGCTCAAGAACAAATACGAGAATTATAGAAATAAGCGGCCAAATAGGATTGCAAATATCATTTGAAAGAACAAAGTTCTTGACAAAAGAAACATTAATCCCCTCAAAATATCACAATTAAAAATAACATAATATCTCGGACAGATTGCTTTAAATACCTAGAAGAAATAACAAACAACGCAAAAGAAAAGGTAGCTTTTGATATAAGATTAAACAAAATGGAAGGGATGTTTCATATGACAAAAAATATATACAATGAGGAATCTCTATCCTGGAATTTGAAATTGAGACAGTATCAAACAGTGGCCCAGCCAGAAATTTTATATGCAGCAGAAACTCTTAAACTTACTAGAATTGTGATCTTGAAAAATTAGAAAAAATTGAAAGAATGATTTTGAAAAAAAATACTGGGACCTATAAGAAACAAGAATGCTGAATTTAGACTGCGATCAAACAGAGAGCTATATTTAACAGTTAAAAAACTGACAACTGTAATGAGGCAAAGAAAACTCCAGGTTTTTGGACACATTTATAGAATGAATAACAATAGACTAACTAAACAAATCTTCAACTTACTGAACAGTTACAAATCCAAGCTAAAGTGGTTCATTGAAATTGAAAAGTGTATGTAAAACGCTGGAATTAAAATAGATACAATAGAAAACAGAACACGTTTCAGAGAAATAACACGAAAGGCAGAATTTCAGGAGAGAAAGAAATTAACAACTGGAAGAAAATGGACTGAAGAGAAAAAGGAACATTCTCAGAAAATGAAGGAAGTTTGAAAACGAAGAAAGTTAAATGCAGAGAAAAGTAAACAAAGTTGATTTGTCGCACCCTAGAAAGGGTTAACTGAATAATAATAATCTGTGTGTATAAAAATGAATGTTTCATTGTTTGTCCCGTGTGCATTCCTATACCATTCATCTGATTGCGATGAAATTTTGGTGAGTTGTTGTGCGTACGCCCGCCAAGGTATACCATTCATCTGATTGCAATGAAACTTTGGTGAGTTGTTGTGCGTACGCCTGCCAAGGTTTTTGAATCAGACACCGCTAGCTCCCCTAGGAGTGGGGTTGAAGGGGGTGAGTTTGAAAATAAATAAAAATTGTGTCGAATCCATAGTTTTCTGTGTTGCTGAAATGAATAGTGACCCTCCAGATATCGTTTACGTTCAAGTTCAGCCCCCTATCGGTTTGGGGGAGGGGGAGGAGAAGGGGTGAAAAGAAAAATGACCAAAATGACCGAGATTACGGATGAATGTGTTTATGTTCCATCATAGCTCTCAATCAAACTTGGTAAAATATATCTTACTGTCCGGAAAAAATATTATGGGGGTAAAACACCCCTAGCACCCATTGGGAAGAGGATGAAATATGATAATAAATGAAAACGTTCAATATTAGTGTCGAATACATAGTCTTTGGGGTAGCTGAGATGAATTGTGACACTCTGGATGTCGTTTAATTCAAATTTCATCCACAATCACAATGGGGATTAGAAGGTACTTTAGAAGGGTGTAGAAGAAAATGTCCAAAACGACAGAGTTTACAGATGTGGGCCTATTTGTGTATTGTATCTGTTCCAACACAGCTCTCAACCAAACTTGAGCCACATAAGACTTACTATCTGGAAAGAAAGTATTGTGGGTAAGATGCCCCTAAGAACGGAGGGTGGAAAGTGAGTGAAATATAAAAATAATAGAAAACGACTAATATTCATATAGAACCCATGGTTATCGTGGTCGCTGATATGAATAGAAATACTCCGGATATCATTTAAGTCCAAGTTCAGTCCCCACTGGCATGAGGGTGAGAAGGAGTGAAATTAAAAATAAAATAATATATTTCATTAAATTGAATTAAAAGCTACGTGTATTAATACATTTCAAAATAAATATATTGTTTAAAAACATCCAAGAGTTTAATTAATAAACGTGGGCGAACACGCGGTTACATGCTAGTAATAACAACAATGGTGAGGATGCTGCCGTTTTACGTCCGACTAAGTACTTTCACGGTTTTTGGAGACAGCGAGGTGCCGGAATGTTGTCCCGCAGAACTTATTTTACGTGCCAGTAAATATACTGACAAGAGGCTGACGTATTTGAGTACTGAGCTACTCATCCCGGCGGCGGGATGAGCAGTAGTTGTCTTGGCTGACTAAGGATCATAACAGGATATATATGCCACTGGCTTTTCCCCTTAAACCACAACTCAAGGAAATATTAACCAACGAAAAAAATGTCCACCCATGTAGGCCTATTAGACACGGCATGCTCCGCAAGAAATATCGCACGCTTGTTATAAATTGAGGGCAAGTGATTATATAGGTCTATGTAGACCTATCACAAAATCATAAAGAGAAACTGTGCCCCAACTTTTTAAATACTGTAATAAATATACTTCGGTCCACTTGATTTAATACATACATACATACATACATACATACTGTATCAGGAAAAGTTGATTTTAAAGAGCATGAGGTTTTTCAAAGGGGTACCTAGTCCTTAGGAGATGGTACAGAGAGGGAGGAACGCAGGGCGAAATAATAGATATTATATTTCTTTCCTTTATTCAATCTGTGGAAGGCCATTATTATGTCGCCGAATCATAAATTTTTAATAAAAATAAATTCCAATTTCCACAACAAAATATCGAAATTCAACTGAATAATATCTCTCTCGATCCATTATGTCCATTATAACTTTTATGGCATAAATTAATAATAATGTTAAAAGTAAATAAGAAATCCTAAAGTCTTTCTATCGGCACCTGCGATTTCAGATTACACTTTCTAAATGAATTCAATAAAGTAAATTTGGTAATTCCTTCTCGAGAACACATCAAACTCAAATACGAAAACACTTGAAATCATATCTAGTCTTCTTGTATAAAGTTCTGAGTATCGTCCTACTCTTTGTAAATTATTGTACACTTCATGAAAATATTGTGTATTAAGAGTTTATGATATACTTCCACTACGAATAAAACACTCAATTGATATTTCAAAGTTCCAATAAATGAGAATATACGAGAGCACACTGTTATTTGAAAGTCTGCCTTCCAAGTAAAATATTAATTAAGTGAACTTTTAATCTTCTTTGTCAGTAATGACACTAATGACAGTTTGTAAAAGTTCTGCTCAAAGTCAGAATTGAATGGAAAAAGCACTGATATCACCTGAGATACGCCTTCTCGTTGAGGTCGAACAGTTGAATACTGTCCGGCTCCATGGCTAAATGGTTAGCGTGCTGGCCTTTGGTCACAGGGGTCCTGGGTTCGATTCCCGGCAGGGTCGGGAATTTTAACCATAATTTGTTAATTTCGCTGGCACTGGGGCTGGGTGTATGTGTCGTCTTCATCATCATATCATCCTCATCACGACGCGCAGGTCACCTACGGGTATCAAATCAAAAGACCTGCACCTGGCGAGCCGAACATATACTCGGACACTCCCGGCACTAAAAGCCATACGCCATTTCATTTCATTTTCTTGAATACTGCTCTGCAAACAGCAATCTGGAACTCAGCTCTCAGCAGACACCACGATGTTCCATAGTACCACGTCCCTGTAACTATCCCTCGTAGTACCAAATCTCCGTCGATCTCCGTCGTTCTACGCTGATCTCCGTCGTTCTACGCCGATCTCCATCGTTCTCCGTCGATCTCCGTCGTCTCAAGTCAGGATTTCTCATGTTATTAAAAGAGTGGCTTTAACACGAGGAAGTCCAATTGACTAGGTTGGAAATGTGCACCATTTGATTTTGCACTGTTAGAACTGATGGCTGTTTCATAAATAATCACTATTTACTCGATGAGATATACGTCGGAGCACTGTCTATTATCGTAAATCACGATAATGAGAAATACACTTCACTGCACAGTTCATCTAGACACTTATTGCTCACTGTTCGTATGGTCAAAATAACTTTCATTTGAAGCACAGTGTATTATGGTTCACCTTCACAGCAAAGAAATAAATAAATGGCTCTCTCTCTCTCGTAATATCTCGTAATGTTACTTCTCACTAACACAGTTCTACAATTATTCATGTACGAGTCCTATACTTCACAATATCACTGATTACGAAGTTCATTATACAGTCTGTCCACACACATTGTTTTAAATGGTACAGTCTGTTATGACGATACGCGAACAGTCTTCCCACACAAATGAAAGTGTTCTGGGCTCTGATAATACTCATAGTATTCAGCGTGTTGCAACCTACACTCACGATATCCAAAGTTAAAACAGTCCAAGATCATTACAATAAGAAGTAGCCGTGCTAACTTCAAGTTGGTTATGGTTATTTACACGAAAACTAAGATATTTGTCAAGTTCAACTATTGGTGAAATATTACAAGCATACCTGCCAACCCTTCCGATTTACCCGGAAAGTTTCCGGTTTTTAACTCGTCTTCCGATTTTCGGATTTATTTTCACTTCTTCCTATTTTTGACCAATATAACCTCTAGTACGGCCAATACTCTGCCCCTAGGATAAAAGATAAATTCTTATGTGCTTGTTTAATTTACGAAACCTCATTTTTAAGCGTATTTATTTGATGCTTTATTTCGTGAGTGTTTCCCGCTCACCACAGCAGCGTGTGGACAGCTGGGGATTCGGAGCGGCAATCGTCCTGCAAGCAAGAGAGGCTAGCGCGCGCTGGCGACTCAGTTAGTCTGGACGAAAGAAAGAGTTTGTTGTTGTGTTAGTAGCGCGCTGTAAACTTCGTTTCTGTGCGTAGTTTCGTCGGAGTTGTAGGCCACGTGTTTTTGCTTGCATCTCTATGCTTTCCCCCTCCGTCAAAGTTGTATGTTAATACTGTATGGGACATATTGAATTGTTTTGTATGAGGTAGTTTAGCGTATTTAAGTGCATAATTTTAATGAGTTGAATGTTTTTAAAGGTGTTGTGTCGGTGACAGTTTCTGGTATTTTCTTTTCTCGTAATGGCGAAAAAATATAACAAACGTTATCTCCAAGTGTTCAGAGATACCTATAAATTTCCTTTCATGTTACCGTCTGATAAAGGAAACTACCGTATTTTCTCACGTAATTAACGTTCTTTCATAATCCCACTGCCCTAGTTTTAGGAGTGTTTCGGGTACGGGACATTCTGTGATCTCAAAATTGTTTGTCAGTCCACAGTATTCAAGTAATATTAGATCATCCAAACTCGCGGTGATCAGTTTCGTCGAAACATACGGGAATAGGGCAGCGGGCAGCAAGTCTTCAGTGTCCAAATGAAACGTGCGTTACCGCGGTAACAGAAGTGCATTTAAGCGGCCAACAACTCTCGCAAAGCATTTCGCGGCCCAAAAAGCGGCAAGTTTCCGCATGTAGAGGAGATTCTGTTTAATTATATGATTTTGTTACGCAACGATGGATAAGCCGTTTCTCACGTAATGCTTTACTGTATTTTAAAGAATGAGAAATAGCCGCTGCACATGGAATCAGTGTCTCTGATATGAAGGTTAGCCGAGGCTTGATTAATTTTATGAAGAGATATGGACTTTCTCTTCGACGAAGAACAACATTGTGCCAAAAAATGACGAATGATTTTAATCATTTTCATCGCTTTGTGATTGAGAAGCGTAAAGTGAAGGAATATTTGATCTCCCATATAGGAACCGCGGGTCAGACGCCAGTCAGTTTCCACATGCGACAAAGTCGAACAATCGATAAGAAAGGAACATATAGTGTTATCGTACGCGCTACTTGAAGCAAAAAAACAACGATGTACTGCAATGCTTGCTGTAACAGCTGATGGCAGAAATCTTACAACTTACATTGTTCTAAAACGAAAAACAATGCTTAAAGTAAAATTTCCGAGAGTGATCCACGTTCGTATTCAAGAAAAAGGGTGGATGGTCACATCACTCGTACAAGATTGGATACGAACGGTTTGGGGTAATGTAGCAGGGTCCCTCCTTCGATGACCATATTTTATGTAGCCTATCTTTTAAATGTAAATGAATTGTTAATAATTTGTAAATATCTGAATTCCTTGAATAATTTACGCATTCGAAGTTTTCGCCTGTATTTTTCGTCAAAAAAAGGCGTTAATTACGCGAGAAAATACGGTATTATGCATTTTGTTGCGTATGTCGGTGTGACAAATATTATTATTCGTATGTAAGTGTCATAAATGAGAATGATTAGATACATTTTCTTGTAACCATTTTTATGTTTTCTTAGTTTAAGATTTTAAATTTAATGGTCAATTCACATTGCAACTGTAGGATATGTATGCCTTTTATCCTGACCTTTTTTCACCTAGACCGTGGTGGATTATATGTGATGAAATCCAAGAATTTAAAAAATCTTCTTATTTTTGGTTTCTAAAAGTTGGCAGGTATGTACAAGTCTTTATGACTTTGATGTTATACACACGTTAATTTCCTAATTTTGAATGTGTGACGAATTGCAATTCCCCCAATTTATAAGTTACACACTGGTATTCACAGAAACTAAGTGTCAAATTGTCGTCGAAATATTCTAAGCATTACGATGTCCGACAGCAGGAATACTGAGTTCGACTCGTCGCGTGCAGCATGACCTGCTAGCCAGCTGTGAAGAATGCGAACTGAATTGCTGTGGGTTTTTTTCGGGGGGGGGGCCGAAGCTCGCTCCCCCCGCGTGACCAACGACTCAATCTACATGGCCTCCGACATGCTATTATTTCTAAGAAGAAGAAAGAGATAGCAGGGAGGAGTGGGAAGTGATACAAGGAGTATCTGCCTGTTTCCATGTCAGACACGCTACCAGGCGAGATTATGTTAGGTATATGGTATTGAAGGGTCAGGGAAAAACCACGTAGGCAGAAAGAAGAAAGAGCCTACATGTAAAACCTGACATCTTTTGATAGCACATGCAAGGATGTGGGCTGGAGAAAGGCCAGAGGTTGTGTTAGTTAGGAACAGGTAACATGCACAAAACATAAACCAATTCCTTGCCATTCCATCGCCTGGGGATCAGTCCGTCTGGGCACTGCTGTGACTAGCGCAGTCCTTGCCGGCTGCGGAGCCATGCGTCAAGTACCACTAGGGCCTGTCGCACGACTCCACCTCCTTGGGGTACCTCGTACCCAGTCTCCGATCCCGGAGAATGAGGCCAAGCCCGCCGAGGCGGGGGCCTCCTGGAAGGGGCTGGGTCATGGCGCCGGGCCTCCTTCCTCTCTGCCCGCGCCATGGCCCGGTAGACAGGGCAACTGCGATGGGAGGCCGGGTGGCCCCCCGAGCAGTTGGCGCACACCGGCGCCTCCTTAAGTGTTGCGCAGGCCGTGTAGTGGTGATCACCACCACAGCGGTTGCAGTTCACTTGGAGTCCACAGCTAACTTGACGGTGGCCCCACCTCAGACAGCGGAAACACTGCAAGAGCTGCTGAGGGGGACGTTTTACTCTCACCTGATTACCGCTACCCGCTGAGGTCCTCTCCTGATTGGCTCCTCGGTCGACTGCGGTCCTGGGAGCAGTCCTGGGTTGCGGCTGGGCGGCCCTCTCCGGATGGGCCGGCGTCGCCTTCGGCTTCCTGGCCCGGCGTCTTCTTCTTCTTCCCGGGGGTGTCTTCTCGGCAGGGGAAGAGGCCTCGTCCTGGTGGCCTTCCTCCCGGCCTGGTGACCCCGGGGTAGCTGATGGCTCCGCTGCGTCGCCGTCTTCCTCCTTCTCCTGGCTGGCGGCAGCGGCGTCGGTCGGTGCTAACACTCGACTGCGTTCCCGCTCCTGGGGGCGCACATCGAGGTCTGCAGCTCGACAGACACGATGGCAGGCTGGGCCTGGGTAGCAGCCTCCGAACGCCATGGGGCGTCCTTTTCCACTGCTGTGCTGCCATCCGCCATCAGGGGCGCCTTCCTGGATTGCGCAAGGGTGACAGGCCCTTCCTGGTAGGCCTGGGTCTGCGACCACTTCGTGGAGGTGGCCCTTGGAGGAGCGGTCTGCTTCCACTTCGCAGTTCCGAGCCGCTCAGCCTGGGTCGCACAGTCGCGGCGCCAGGGGGCGGCATGCTCCACCTCCGTGGTGGCGTCGCTGGTCTCCGGCGTGGACGGGAGGACTAAGTCGGTATTAACCGCCTTATTCCTCATCCATCGGTCCCTCCTGTCCATCTGGATAGCGGCCGTGCTGGTACTGGGCCTCCATATGTAGGCATCGAACATCCCCGGTGCGTCGTCCCTGCCTGGTAGCCGGATGACCTGGTATATCTGAGAGAGATCTCCCGCGATATTATCCAGGCGCTCCTGCCTGTGGTCCCTGATGATTAAGCCTCCCGGGAGGAAGCTCTCGACGCTCTGCGTAGGGGAGATCCTGGTCCCCTTGGACACGGGGTGGCGCATGAAGTTCAGGACCCCGTCCCGCTCCTTGGCTGCGTCTTCCCCCGGCCAGTAGTAGACGAGGAGAGCCGGGTCCGCCGGGGTAGCGGAGCTCTCTCGGAACTCGAAGCCGTCAGGGGGGTCGCACCCGTCCCTGTAGGTGTCCCACTTCATCTCGTCGTCGTCCGCCGTAGTCGTCCTGATGTTCGCCTCTGTTGTCCTGGTGTCCCCCGCATGCCACACGTTCCTGGGGTCCGTACGCCTCTCGTTCGACTTCTTCATCCTGAAAGGAAAGTTCCTGAAACAAGAAAAGCGAGCACTGAAAAGTGCTCAGCTCAGACAAATGCTCTTCCGAAGTCGTACTAATAAGTACAGCTGCCTGATTAGCACTTGAGAAGTACCGAGCGCCTGGCAAGGAGAGAGAAAGCGCAGCGAGAGGCACGTACGTCCTTTCACCACGGCTGCCAGCTCGTCCTTTGAATTGCTGTGTTTTTTTATACGGGGGGCCCCCGTAGCCCGCTCCCCCGCCGTGACCATCGACTCAATCTACATGGCCTCCTACATGCTATTAATTTCTAAGTAGAAAAGAGATAGCTTGGTAGAGTGGGAAGTGATACAAAGAGTATCTGCCTGTTTCCATGTCAGACACGTTACCAGGCGAGATTGTGTTAGGTATATGGTGTTGAAGTATGGTATTGAAGGGTCAGGGAAAAACCACATAGGCAGAAAGAAGAAAGAGCCTACATGTAAAACCTGACATCTTTTGATAGCACATGCAAGGATGTGGGCTGGATAAAGACCCGAGGTTGTGTTAGTTAGAAATATGTGTCATGCAATCATAACCATTTACCTAGCTTTTGTCAATTATTATGGGAGATCAGTCCTACTTGTCACTGCCTGGTGCGGCTCGGGTCCGCTGGCGTCTGGGCTTTGGACCACAGGTTAGTCCCTTGGTCCAGCAGCCAGCAGTCCCTGGTGCCAAGCCTCCTTTTAAGGAGAAGGGGAGTAGTGCCAAGCCTTACTTGTTGTAAGGGGCATCTTCTTTCTCGCCTGATGACGTCCCTTCTTTGCGGTGTTGGTGTCACACACTTGTCTCTGTAAATATATACACATATATACATACATCCTATTATATATACATTATTACTTTTCTTCTGTAGAGTGCGGGCCGCTTTTCCGCTCTCGTGTCCTGTAGAACAAGTACAAGTACAATTAGTAGATTAATAGTTAATGGTATTAGCAGGGGTGGGTTTTTCGTCCACTCCTTTGTCGCTGGTGGGGGCGGGGTTGGATTGGATCGTCTCTTTCATGGCTGTGTTGCCTTCGTCGTGTAGTATTTCTTCTCTCAATCCTCCCTCGCTTGGCTAAATCTGTAACATAGTAATAACATAATCTAGGACAAGGATGTAGGTAGTAAACAAGCCTGTACATATATACAGGTGTTGTGGTGTGTGTGCATAGTGTTAAGTGGTGCGGTGTAGTGAGTTGGTGTCAGTTTAAGAGCGAGGGCGGTTTTGGGCCCCCGGCCTCCTGGCCCTGTGCCTGAACAGAATGTGCTTCGGTGTGGGGTATTTGGTGTATAGGTCGACGTCATAGCGTCCTATTCCACTGACTAGTGGGTTGACCTTACTACCCCATGACTTCTTGTACATTCGGAGTGTTTGCTTTCGTATGTGTTGCCTTATCGAGCTGACTTTCGCAATTGCGCGTAGGTGGCGTATTGGTGTGTCATACGGGTGTCTAGCCGCTGCTCGAATGCATTTGTTTTGTATTAGTTCCAGCTTATCCAGGTTCGTCATAGCAGTGTAGCCCCAGGCGGGAGCTGCGTACGTTATTATCGGCGTAATTAGGGCCTTGTACATGTTTATTGCTACTAGCTTGTTAATACTGGATCTTTTATTCATTATCGGATAGAGCTGTGCCAGTCGTGCGTTTGTTTTCCGCTGGATGTCTTTAATGTGATATAGCATGTTTAGTTTTCTATCTAGGATTACTCCTAGATATTTGACCTTGTCGTGCCATGCTATATCTCGATTAAATAGTTTGAGCGGTTTTATATTGGCTGGCCTATGTGTGCGTCTGTTCTTCCTAGTAAACATCACAGCTTGGCATTTGTCAACGTTGACCTTGATACGCCATTTGGTTAGCCAGGGCTCGAGAGTTCGCAGTGCTACTTGTAGTCTCTTTCGGGTGCATGCTAGCTGAAAGTGTTTTACTGTGATAGCAGTGCCATCCGCGTAGAGGTGCGTGGTAGTGAGTTCCGCTGTCGGCATGTCATTCGTAAATAGAATGAACAGGATTGGCCCTATTAGTGACCCCTGGGCTACGCCCGCCCTGATCGGTCGCGTGCTTGACAGTGTGTTATGAACATCTACTTGGAACTCTCGGCCTTCCAGGTATGATTTAATTAATCTTATGTACCCTGGGTGGAATTCGAGGTCTATTAATTTCGCTAATAGGCCTTCGTGCCAGACTTTATCGAATGCCTTCTGGATATCAAGGAATACCGTGCCTGTGTCCCTCCGCTTGTTTAGTCCGATGGTCGCTTGTTCTAGGACCCGGGTAAGCAGTTGCGGGGCGGAGTGGCCGTTTCTAAAACCGAATTGTTCGTTTCGAATGATTCCTCTTTCCTTGATGTGCTATGAGCCTTTTCAGCAGTATTTTCTCGAATACTTTGCTGAGGGCGTCCAGGAGATTGATGGGCCTGTAATTATTAGGGTTAGATTTGTCCTTGCCTGGTTTGCCGAATACAAGGATTCTCGCCTTTTTCCACTGTTCCGGATAATACTGCAATTGGAACATTGCATTGTATATTTTAGTGAGTAGTGCGAGGGCATTCGGGGTTAGCTTTTTGAGTATTATGTTCTGAATCTCATCTGGGCCGGGTGCTTTCTTCGGGTTAAGGTGACCTATTATCCACTTAATTTCGTGGATATTAGTCTTCTTAACCTCGGGCTTAGGTGCGTTTGTTAGGAATTCCGCTACCTTGCCCTCTGTTTGCCTAATGAAGGCGGGGTCCGACGGTTCGTCATTGGGCTTAAAGGCCTCTTCGAGTGAGTCGGCTACCACCTCTGCTTTATCTTGATTTTCATATACTGGTCCGTTAGGTCCCTTAATTGTTGGGATCACGTGTGGTTCTCGCGTGAAATATCTCGCTAAGTTCCACACCGGTCTGGTATTTGTGTCAAACGTACTCAGTTTGTTATTTCAGATCCGAGACTTATACTCCATTATTTCGGTTTCGATTTCGACCCTGAGTTCATTTTTACGTATCCGGTCTTCATCGCGGTGGTGTCGGGCCCAGTTGCGCTTGTGTCTGTTGCGCTGGCGTATTAGATCTTTAATGTGGGCCGGTATTTCAATGTTAGTGTTTTGTCTAGGTTTGTGTACCGGGATGCTCGCAGTTGTGGCTGCCTGGATAGCATTTACGAGTGTTTTTAGGGATTCATCCGTTTGGGCTGGGTTTACTATTTGTATGTCCTCAGTCCCCTGTAGGAGTGAATCGACTTTTCTTTCAAATTTACCCCATTTGGCTGCTTTATAGTTGAGTCGGCGCTTGGGGTTATTCTCATATTCCTCCGGGTTCGCTTCCAGTGTAAATATTACTGGTTGATGCCTCGACCCTAGGTCGTTAATGACCTTTATGGTGCGTCTTTGAGGAATATTTCGCAGTAGGGCGATGTCCAATGTCTGTTCGTTTGGTGCTAGGAACGTGGGTTCACTGGGGGCTGTTACCACATAGTCCTGGGATAGCATGTGGTTGTACAGCCTTTCGCCGTCTGCGTTAGATTTCAGGCAACCCAGCTGGCGTGTTTCAAATTTAGGAGGCCTCCTAGGATCGTGTTTCGATTTTGCCTTAATACCGATTCTATATCTTGTGTGTTAAGGTGTTTAGGTCTGGAGTATGCCGATATTACATTGACGAGTGTTCCTCGCACTGGTATGGCAATTCCGCACGCTTCGATCTCGACCAGTTCTGGTAAGTCTATTTCCATATGTTTAATGTCCTTCCTTACCAGAACTGCCACTCCTCCGACTCTATTAGCCTTGTCGCTTCGGTGTATTTTATAGCCTCTTATGGTGAACTTATTCCCCGGTGGGAGGAAGGTTTCTGTTAGGAGAGCTATGTGTATGGTGTTCGCGGCTAGGAATGCTTCGAGCTCATATTTCCTGGATCTGACGCCTTGGCAGTTCCATATTAGAACTCGAAGCTCCTGCGTGTTATTGTTATTATTATTGAGGTCATCGTCGTGTTGTTCAGGCATCTTGGGATAGGAGGTCAGCGATCGCATTAACCAGATCCCTTAGCCAGGAACATGGGAGCATGTTGGTCATCATTACCCCAGTGGTAATGGCTGACGTGAGGTTCAGGTCGGAAAGAAGGTTTTCAGGATTTCTTCTATCCTTTCCCAGAACGCCTTTACTGCCATGTTTCCCTCTGGCTGTTGAACCTGTGTTAGTGTTACTGGTGCAGGTGGTAAGATGGGTGTGACTGTTGTTGTACGGGGTTTGGGGATTGGGGGGTGGGTCGGATGCTGTTTTATTAGCGGCAGGTTCCTTGCGGGGGGTGGAGCTGGCCTGGGGCTGGCCCTGGGGCTGCTCCGGGGGAGCGTGCGTGGACTTAACCTGACATGTCTAAAGCATTTGATAGGGTGGATCATGGGAGACTACTGGCAAAAATGAGTGCAATTGGACTAGACAAAAGAGTGACTGAATGGGTTGCTATATTTCTAGAAAATAGATCTCAGAGAGTTAGAGTAGGTGAAGCTTTGTCTGACCCTGTAATAGTTGAGAGGGGAGTTCCTCAGGGCAGTGTTATCGGACCTTTATATTTTCTTATATATATAAATGATATGAGTAAAGGAGTGGAATCGGAGGTAAGGCTTTTTGCGGATGATGTGATTCTCTATAGAGTGATAAATAAGTTACAAGATTGTGAGCAACCGGAACGTGACCTCGAAGATGTTGTGAGATGGACAGCAGGCAATGGTATGTTGATAAACGGGGCTAAAAGTCAGGTTGTGAGTTTCACAAATAGGAAAAGTCCTCTCAGTTTTAATTACTGCGTTGATGGGGTGAAAGTTCCTTTTGGGGATCATTGTAAGTATCTAGGTGTTAATATAAGGAAAGATCTTCACTGGGGTAATCACATAAATGGGATTGTAAATAAAGGGTACCGATCTCTACACATGGTTATGAGGGTGTTTAGGGGTTGTAGTAAGGATGTAAAGGAGAGTGCATATAAGTCTCTGGTAAGACCCCAACTAGAGTATGGTTCCAGTGTATGGGAACCTCACCAGGATTACCTGATTCAAGAACTGGAAAAAATCCAAAGAAAAGCAGCTCGATTTGTTCTGGGTGATTTCCGACAAAAGAGTAGCGTTACAAAAATGTTGCAATGTTTGGGTTAGGAAGAATTGAGAGAAAGAAGAAGAGCTGCTCGACAAAGTGGTATGTTCCGAGCTGTCAGCGGAGAGGTGGCGTGGAATGACATTAGTAGACGAATAGGTTTGAATAGCGTTTATAAAAGTAGGAAAGATCACGATATGAAGATAAAGTTGGAATTCAAGAGGACAAACTGGGGCAAATATTCATTTATAGGAAGGGGAGTTAGGGATTGGAATAACTTACCAAGGGAGATGTTCAATAAATTTCCAATTTCTTTGAAATCATTTCGGAAAAGGCTAGGAAAGCAACAGATAGGGAATCTGCCACCTGGGCGACTGCCCTAAATGCAGATCAGTATTGATTGATTGATTGTCTTTGGGGTAGGGCCTTCTTCCTGTTTTTATTTTCGGAGGTCTTACTTTGAACGGAGGTGGCGGGTGCTTGGGCTGAGGGCCCGGTTTTGTGTATACCCTCCGTCTTTGGGTGTTGCAAGGTTACTTTGCCTCCACCTGAAGGGTCTAATTTGCCTGATTGGCCTTGCTTTCGGCCCTTGGTGCCTGAATGGCCTGTAGGTCCTGATGGGTCCTTTTTGCCTAAGGGGCCTATTTTTTGTCTACGTGAAGCGTCTATGCCTGATGGGCCTGCTTGGGCTTTAGGGTTGCCACGCTTGTTACCCTTAGGCCCTTTGCCTTGAAAGGCGGCTTCGTATTCCCTGCGGCGGGGACATTCTCTATAATTAGCCGCGTGTTTCCCCTCGCAGTTGGCACACTTTGAGTACGCTGGATCATTGCCGTGGGGGCAATCGCGGGACAGGTGCGAGGCGGCGCATCTGCGACATCTGGGATCCAGCTGACATGTCGCCCCTGAATGACCATGCCTCTGACACACCCCACATTGTGGGCCAGTGGTTTGCGGGCGGTACGGTTCGACTGTCACCAGCATGTTCTTCAGCATCCGCATTTTCCGTAGACTGTCCGCTCCCGGGGTATCCGCCAAGGCAACTAGGAAGACGCAGCCCTTGTCTGGCCTGTTTCCAGTTCGCATCCTGTGTACAGTAAGTGCTTTGATACCCTGGGCTTGCATGGCAAACCCGATATCACCTGGCACATACGTGTTATTGGGCGTTCTCACCACAAATCGCTTTACTGGTGAGTTGGGCAATATCTGTACAAACTTGATATCAAGCCCTTTCAGCACTTTTATAGCGATTTCATAGCTTTCGAAGCTGGACATATGTAGCCGGACCGCTTCATGTGCGTTTATTCTCGGCTTAGAGAAATAATAATTTCTCTGCTCATGTGTCAGCTTTTTGAGAAGCTCCATTTCGATAAGTTTAATGTTGTTACTGTACACCGTAAGGGGTGGGGGGGTCGACCCCTTACGGGTGGCTGGTTTGCTTGTTTGTGTCTGCTGAGGTCTTATCTGTTGTGCCTGTCTCGTGTTAGTGTCTGGTGGTGGCATGATCGAGCTGTATGAGGTGTCTGTGGAGCTTTCGGCTCGGGTACTCGGTTTCCGACTCCCGCCCTGTTGGGCCTTACGGCTCATAGGCTTGGTGTCTTTCTCTTTCTACTCGCCTTTTCTCCTTCTCCCCCTCTTGGCCTCCCTGAAACCGTCATCCTGGTTTCCCGGCTGGGTGGCTGGGTCCAAGTTTTCAGTCACCCCGTGCCCGCACGGCTCCTCTCCCTCCGTGCCTTCAGAGTCGGCATACTGGGATGTACTTGATATATCTATCACCAGTCTTGCCTCATCTGAGTCGGAGTCCTATTCACCGGCTTCCTCGGGGGGGGGGGGGGGGGTAGGACTTTACGTGGCGCCTTCCGCCGAGTCCGTCTTTTCTTGCCCTCTTTCCTTCCCTTGGGCGCCGCCTCATCGCTCGGGTTGGCGGAACTGTGGTACCGCTTTCCCGGCGTCCAGCTGGCTTGCCACTAGGTTGGGTTTGAGGGCAAGGTTTGTGTTGGGGGGAGAAGTAGTCTCCTGTTTGTGTTCGGGTGTCTCCCCAGTCACTGGCTCAGTGGAGTCATGTGACTGTTCCTTCCCAAGTGCGAGTTCCGGCACTTCAGGGTCGAACCCCGGTTCCCGTTCACTCGCACATAACGTCAGGCCTCCTGGTTCGCTTTCCCCGCGCTGCGCGCTCCTTTCTCGGGGCTCGGCTCGAGTAGAGCCAGCCGACCGAGTGGGCAGCAGCTGCACAGGTATGTGCTTGCCCGCGTCTACTGACGGGGTGATCATGGGATTTGTCCTGGTTGTGGTAGTGGTGGTTGTAGTTGTGGTGTTAGTGAGCGCAAACTGTGTGGTGAGGTTCGTGCGTCAGGTTTACTTGCACAGAATCAGGGGTGAAGTCTGTTCTGTGCTCCTCTGGCGCATTTCGTTCACTGCTCACGGGGGGCACGCTGTGATGGGCCGCCACCGGTCCCCGCTCGGCCGGGTCCTTGGCCGTAGCGGGGGCCGTTAGCTCTGAGCTGCGCGCTTGCGGTCGGCCATCCATGTACTGACCAAGGCCTATGTTGCTTAACTGCGGTGATGGGATTTCCACCGAAGTACTCAGCATAGCATGGCCGTTAGCAGCCTGGGATGGGCTCACGGAAGACATGTTAGGGGCTAAGCCCATAAAGATAGGACTGGTCAGCCCTAGTCTACTGATAGTGGTTGGCGGGGGGGGGGTGCGCAGTAACAACTGCGCTATACCCTCCGCTGGTGGGCTGGCGGCCGTGGAGTGAGTAGCTTGCCGTGATAACGGCAGCCCCTCACTCTCCGTCAGTTCTGGAGGATCGTCGTTGGTGTCTGTATTAGCCCCGGACTCGCTGACAAATTGCTCTTCACTGTGCGTATTGCTCTTTTGAAGGTTTCGAGTCCGGAGCCGTGTGTTTGTATGTGGGGCATCTAAAGCGAACTAGTGGACGCGGGATTATCCCTTGTTACGGGGGTCCCTGGGCCACAGAATCCCTATCTAACCCTAGGTACCGAGAGGCGGTAACCGACTGGGGCAGGTAGTGTAGTCTCTCGAAGTTCTCGGTGAAAGGAGAGAGAAAGCGGAGCGACAGGCACGTACGACCTCTCGCTACGACAGTCAGCTGCTCCTTTGAATTGCTGTTTTTTTTTTTTTTTTTTATACGGGGGCCCCCCGTAGCCCGCTCCCCCGCCGTGACCATCGACTCAATCTACATGACCTCCGACATGCTATTAATTTCTAAGTAGAAAAGAGATAGCTGGTTAGAGTGGGAAGTGATACAAGGAGTATCTGCCTGTTTCCATGTCAGACACGTTACCAGGCGAGATTGTGTTAGGTATATGGTGTTGAAGTATGGTATTGAAGGGTCAGGGAAAAACTACATAGGCAGAAAGAAGAAAGAGCCTACATGTAAAACCTGACTTCTTTTGATAGCACATGCAAGGATGTGGGCTAGAGATAGACCAGAGGTTGTGTTAGTTAGGATTATGTGTCATGCAAACATAACCATTTCCTTGCCATTTTCTGTTATTTAGTGGATCAGTCCTTCTTGTCGCTGCCTGGTGCGGCTCGGGTCTGGTAGCGCCTGGGCTCCTGGCCACAGGTTCGTCCCATTGCCCAGCAGCCAGCAGTCCCTGGTGCCAAGTCTCCTTTTGGAGAGGGGGGAATTAAAGCCAAGCCTTACGTAATGCAAGGGGCTATCTTCTTCCGCCTGTCGATGTCCCTCTATGCGGTGTTATTGGAACACACTTGTCTCTGCAACAATTTGTTCATATATACATTTAAAATTTAAAACTTTAGAGTGCGGGCCGCTCTCTTCCGCTCTCGTGTCCTGTAAAACAAGTACATCGTATAATTAAATGATATTATCAGGGGTGGGTTATCTGTCCACTCCCTTGTCGCTGGCAGGGGGCGGGGGTGGATTGGGTCGTCCCTTATTAAGGCTGAGCTGCCTTCGTCTTGATGTATTTCTTATCTCAATCCTCCCTCGCTTGATTACCGGTGGTGGCTAGGTCTATAACATAACATAATAAAAACAAAACATAGCATAATAATGGTAGTATAGCTTAATCTAGGAACCCGCAGGTTCCTTACTCGTGACGTGTCCAGCTCGCCACGAGGAACTTAGTATTGCGCTAGTACAAGATGTCGGGCATACGAACAGATATTATCGCCGTCCCTTTTCCATATGTTCCGGCAATTATAAAACAATGTACAGAGCTGGAACATTTCCTGGTACAATACACATATAATCATTAAAGACTTTTATGCCTTTCAGCGTTCAGTCTGCAAGCCTATTAATTTACTAAATGTCGCCACAATCTTCTATTTGCAACTAGTGTTGTGGCCTCATTTAGTTCTATACATCTTATATTTAAATCGTTAGAAACTGAGTCTAACCATTGTCGTTTTGATCTCCCTCTACTTCTCTTACCCGTCGTAACCTATCCTCCTTCATTCGCCTCACATGACCCCGCACATGACACTAGTGTTGTGACCTCGTTTAGTTCTCTACCTCTTATATTTAAATCGTTAGAAACTGAGTCTAACCATTGTCGTTTTGATCTCCCTCCACTTCTCTTACCCGTCGTAACTTATCCTCCTCCATTCGCCTCACTCGACCCCGCCACCGAAGCCGGTTTATGCGTACAGCTTCATCCATCGGTTTCATTCCTAAATTAGCCTTTATCTCCTCATTCCGAGTACCATCCTGCCATTGTTCCCACCTGTTTGTACCAGCAATAATTCTTGCTATTTTCATGGGTGTTACTTCTAACTTATGAAAAATATCACCTGAGTCCACCCAGCTCTCGCTCCCGTAAAGCAAAGTTAGTCTGAAAACAGACCGATGTACAGTAAAGATAGTTTCGTCTGGGAGCTGACTTCCTTCTTACAGAATACTGTTGATCGCAACTGCACGCTCACTGCATTAGCTTTACTACAAATTGATTCAATCTCACTTACTATATTGCCATCCTGGGAGAACACACAACCTAAATACTTGAAATTACCGACCTGTTCTAGCTTTGTATCACCAATCTGACATTCAATTCTGTTGAATTTCTTACCTACCGACATCAATTTAGTCTTCGAAAGGCTAATTTTTATACCATACTCATTGCACATACTTTCAAGTTCCAAAATATTAGACTGCAGGCTTTTGGCACAATCTGCCATTAGACCAAGTAATCACCATAGGTCAGACTGCTTACTACATTTTCACCTAACTGAATCCATCCCTGCCATTTTGTACCTTTCAGCAGATGATCCATGTAAACTACTAACAGCAAAGGTGAAAGATTACAGTCTTGTCTAACCCCTGTAAGTACCCTGAACCAAGAACTCATTGTACCATCAATTCTCACTGAAGCCCAGTTGTCAACATAAATGCTTTTGATTGATTTTAATAATCTACCTTTAATTCCATTGTACCCCAGTACGACGAACATCTTTTCCTTCGGTACCCTGTCATACGCTTTCTCTAGATCTACGAAACATAAACACAACTGCCTATTCCTCTCGTAGCATATTTCAATTACCTGGCGCATACTGAAAATCTGGTCCTGACAGCCTCTCTGTGGTTTGAAACCGCACTAGTTTTCAACCAACTTCTTCTCAACGACTGATTGCACCCTCCGTTCCTAGATGCCACTGAATACTTTGCCTGGTATACTAATCAATGAGATACCTCGATAGTTGTTGCAATCCTTCCTGTTCCCTTGGTTATAGGTAGGTGCAATTACTGCTTTTGTCCAATCTGAAGGTACCTTACCAACACTCCATGCTAATATTAGTAATCTATTAAGCCATTTCATCCCTGCCTTCCCACTATACTTCACCATTTTCATCTATACCTGCTGCTATATAACAATGGAGTTTATTTACCATGCTTTCCACTTCTTCAAGCATAATTTCACCAACATCATTTTCCTCCTCCCCATGAGCTTGGCTGTTCGCAACATCACCAGGAAGATTTCCTTTTACCTTGAGATGTTCAAAATATCCCCTCCACCTCTCCAATGATACCCTGGTATCTATTATGAGTTCACTTTAATTACTCAAAACACTCTTCATTTCCTTTTTCCTTCCCTTCCTAAGATCCTTTATTACTGTCCAGGAAGGATTCCCTGCTGCTTGACCTAGTCAAAATCTTCCCTCGACTACTTTTTGGATTCAGCAACTATTTGTTTCACCCTGTTTCTTTCATCTGTGTACATTTCCCTGTGTGCATCAGCAGTTGTTTTGAGCCATTACTGATAACCCTTCTTTTCATGTTTACAAGCTGCTCTCATTTCATCATTCCACCAAGATGTTCGCCTTTTCCCATCTTTACACACAGTTGTTCCTAGATATTCCATTGCTGTTTCTTCTACAGCATCCCTGTATGCCATCCTGAACCTGCTTACTGTCTACCGTTCGGAACTTCTCACTAATCATATCCATGTACTTCTGTCTAATTTCCTCGTCCTGGAGATTTTCTACTCTTATTCGTTTGCAGGCAGATTTCACTTTCTCTACCGTAGGCCTAGTGATACTTAGTTCACTAAAGATCAGATAGTGGTCTGTATCATCGAAAAAACCCGCGAAAACTCTTACAATCCTAACCGATTTCCTGAATTCGAATTTGGTTAAGATATAGTCTGTTATGGATCTGGTACCCCTAGCCTCCCATGTGTAATGGTGAATAGCCTTATGCTTGAAGAATGTATTTGTAACTGCTAAACCCATACTAGCACAGAAGTCCAGCAAACGCTTCATATTCCCATTAGCTTCCATATCTTCACCACATTTACCAATCACCCTTCGTATCCTTCAGTTCTATTTCAAATCTCGCATTGAAATCGCCCATTAGCACAATTCTATCCCTGCTGTTGACTTTGACCACGATGTCACTCTATGCTTCATAAAACTTGTAAACTTCATCCTCATCTGCATCCTCACATGGTGAATACACTGAGACAATTCTCGTCCTAATTCCTCCAACTGCCAAATCTAACCAAATTTACGTGCCTAACACGAACTATGTTGCGTGCAATGGTATTCCTGATAAACAGCCCTACCCCATACTCTTCCCTTCCCTTTCTAACACCCGTAAAGTACACTTTATAATCTCCTATCTCTTCCTCGTTATCTCCCCTTACTCGAATATCACTTACTCCTAACACATCCAGCTGTATCCTCTTTGCTGACTCAGCCAGTTCTACTTTCTTCCACAAGCCCCATTAATATTGATAGCTCCCCATCGAATTCCATTACGTTCGCCAAGTTGTTTCCAAGGAGTCCCTCGCCTGTTAAATGGGAGTGGGACACCGTTACTCACTTAGGTCAGAAACTTGCCTAAAATGTTCTGAGCTCGGTAAGTTCATAAAGCAGAATGCTACCCTACTTACACATAGTCCAGGTGAGGATCTCTCCTCTAACGGGTTACGGACTACCGGTGGATTGTATAGTCCTAGCCGCCTGAGCACTAAGATGGCCATGACTCAGAATATGTCCGAGATGCCCACTCCCATTCCTTAGCAACTGGTATCCCGACTCTCAGGACCACTTACTTGGCCAATCAGCCGTTGCCCATGGTTCACGAACTAGGAACACATCCATACTAAAGCAAAATATCAAAAATTAACCTGAATTGTACTAAGTAAGGTTTTTATTCGTTGTTATGGGTAAAAGACCGACTTTGCCCATAAGTGATATTTTACATAACCCCCAAACCCCATGGCGCAACAGGCCCCACGGGCCATGGCCTACCAAGTGAGCGCTGCTCAGCCCGAAGGCCTGCAGATTCCAAGTGTCGTGTGGTCAGCACGACGGATCCTCTCAGCCGTTATTCTTGGTTTGTAGACCGGGGCCGCCATCTCACCGTCAAATAGCTTCTCAATTGTAATCACATAGGCTGAGTGGACCTCGAACCAGCCCTCAGATGCAGTTAGAAATTTCTGACCTGGCCGGGAATCAATTGGTTTGCCCATAACCGTGGTGTGAACGGAACAGTATAATAGTAAGAATGGAGCATATAATGGAATTACACGTATGTAGATTTATAGGACAGTCAAATACAGCATTAGGCTGAATTTGGAACTAAGGAGATTCACGCTGTTTGGAAATACACCAGTAATACAGCGGCGTGCGTCATTACACGCCAAACAAGTATAAGTCTAATAAACAATATCATCGTGACATCGTGCTGTCTACCGCAACTCAAGTTCATTGTGTCTATCCTAACACATTGGAAGGTAATATTCAGAACTGTTTCCGTGTTCAGCAAGTACGGGTAGGAAAATGAAAGGAATAACCGTGGAAGAAAGGAAGATTGAAGTGCGACTATTTCAAAAAGGTAAATCTTTCAAGGACATACGGTAAGTGAAATTATTAGAAGATCTATTACAATTCTTAAAATACTGTGTACAGGTACAAAAGAACAAAGACAACAGAAAATAGACCAAGAAGTGGCCGGCCCTCAAAGTTATCAGTACAAGACTAACGGCAAATTGTGCGTGAAGTGGCCCAAAATCCGCACTTAAGTGCGCCGAGGGCAACAGCTGCATGAGAACAAGATGTAGGAGTGCAAGTGTCATTTGAAACCACCCGAAATGTGCTATGCAAAAGAGGATATGTGGGCAGAACAGCCCGTATAAAGCCGTACCACTGGCGGTTCGTGATAATTTGCTCTGGCAGGGCTGTACCGCCATCTCTTTCCCCTACCCAATCACTCGAGTTTTCTCTGACCAGCACCACGATACTTAATAATAATAATAATAATAATAATAATAATAATAATAATAATAATAATAATCCGATGGCACTAGCCGAATAGAAATCTGCTTGCATTACAACATAATTAATGAATTAACTACACTGTAATGGCATTTATGCATACACATTAATAGGCTAACAGCAAATGCAATCCCAACCATTATGGAACTGCACTGTTTCACTGATCACAATCACAAGTGATAATAACAACATTCATAAAAACGAATAAACAGTGCACTCAAGAATTTCTCTCTCCTTGCTCAAATTTCGAAATATGATATCATATTTAACAATTACATCACACAACAAATAGTGCTGTCACGTTATGGTTACATTTTGAATCTTTATTTTAGCTTCTTTATAGAAATGAATTGTTTAGTCACTATAATAGAATTCGTTGTTTTGCAAAATATTTTGGAATAAATCTTTAACAACAGTTAATATAAGACGTGGGGGAAGAACCTAGGTATACTGTAAGGTGGTTTGCGATGTGCTGAGGGCTCCGTCATTCAGCACTTAAACCCGCCTGCACTCTTTCTTCCCCCGACAAACCGATATCATCCTTCCAGGCTCCTTCCCCATCCCGCACTCCGCACCCTTTCTAAACTCTAGGAACCTACTTAGGGCTCTGCCGGGCAGACCATACTAACCTTGTAGACCTTACACCCGCCTGCACTCTTCCTTCCCCTGACAAGCCAACATCGTTTTTCCAAACTCCTCCCACAACCCGCTCACTTGGAAAGTGTTGGATCTACTCAGGGCCCTGCTGCCACAGTCTGAATGCCTCACGACTAAAGAGAAAACATCGAGCGTGCTGGACAGCAGCCACGGTCTGAAAGCCGTTGCCATTCCCTTGAAAACAGAAAAGCAAAATATTTACATCCGAAATAATAAAGGTAACATTGTATAACTGAACAGCACACCACTTTGAGTTCGACTTCGCTACATTTGTCCATCCTTTATTTAATCAATTACAGAGTGAAATAACGTTCAATGTTTTTGAAAAGGCTGTGGGGCGGCGCCCAAAAGCCCTTCATGCACGAACCGTCACTGAGCCGTACATCAGTGAGGCTAACAAGAAGAAGTGACTTGCGTGCGCTAAAGTGAACAGAAATGACAGCTGGGAGCATTGGAAAACATTCGCTTTTACCGATGAGAGTAAATGTATCCTCTTCAGGTCAGACAGACGAGTGTCTGTGTGGAGGAAGACGAATTCTGAACTTGAAGAGAAGAACCTGCCAGCTACTGTGAAATATAGAGGTGGTTCCCTGATGGTGTGTGGTTGCATGTGTGTGAATGGTGTCGGTGAATTAGCCTTTATTGAAGAGACTATGGATCATAAACATTGCAATAACATCCTCAATCCACATCTTCAATCAAGTGCACAAAATTGGGACTCTCAAAAATGTACAACTATACGCAAGATAACGACCCCAAACACACAGCCTTGAATACGAAGCTATGGCTGTTATATAATACACCGCGTTGGATGAAACTCCATCACAATCTCTCGACATCAACCCTATCGAGAATTATAGCACTACTTGGAGCAAAACGTGAGAAAACGTGCAATATCAAACAAAGCTGACCGGAAAGAAGCCTTACTCACCGAATGGAATAACATACCAAAGGAAACTACGGAAACCTTGCTACAATCGATGCCAAATAGGTTAGCTGAGATTATAAAGAGAAAAGGAGGAGCTGCCAAGTACTGAAACGTTCACGAAGGATCAAGAAACTGCGTTACGTTAATTCAGATCAATACTTTCTTGGTGGCAAGTGAAAATGATTGTTTTAATTTATGGCTTTTTGGTTATATGGACGTGGACGAATTATGTTTTTTTCTTATAATGTACTTGTTACATAAGAAGATAAATAATCATGGATTCCCGTATATGTCAATTTTTATCATCATTCTCTTCGATTCCTCGTCCTCACAAGTAACATATTTCGACCAAGGCCTTGATCTCGGCAGACCAATACTTTCTGGAGCCACTGTTTTGTCTATTATTCTGCTATTTGCTTTACGTCGCACCGATACAGATAGGTCTTATGGCAACGAGGGGATAGGAAATGCCTAGGAATGGGAAGGAAACGGCCGTGGCCTACTCAGTTGACCTCCTGAGGCTGAGTGGACCCCGTATCACTTTTCCAGCATTTACCTGATGTGAAAATGGGAAACCGCTTAAAAACATATTCAGGGCTGCCGACAGTGGGGTTCGAACCCACTATCTTCCGGATGCAAGTTCACAGCTGCTCACCCCTAATCGCACCGCCAACTTGCTCGGTTCACTGTAGTGGAATAGGTATCTGCTACACAAAACTTATATTGACAATATGTGTAACCATGAAGATATTGGTCAATACACAATATAGCTATTAGCTAATTCAGTACCGGTACTAATATGGACGCATCATCGTATTTTACCAACAGAAGGGAAACGATATTTAATCCGTCATTAATTAGTTGTACACGGCAAAAGCTCCCAATGGGCTGTTTTGAATCAGCTCTTCTTCTTCTTCTTCTTCTTCTTCTTCTTCTTCTTCTTCTTCTTCTTCTTAATCTGTTTACCCTCCAAGGTTGGTTTTTCCATGGGACTCAGCGAGGGATCCCACCTCTACCGCCTCAGGGGCAATGTCCTGGAGCTTTAGACTTTGTGTCGGGGATGAACTGGGGAGGAGGACCAGTATCTCGTCCAGGCGGCCTCACCTGCTATGCTGAACAGGGGCATTGTGGGGGATGGGAAGATTGGAAGGGATAGACGAGGAAGAGGGAAGGAAGCGGCCGTGGTCCTAAGTTAGGTACCATCTCGGCATTTGCCTGGATGAGAATTACGAAACCACGGAAAGCCACGTCTAGGATTGCTGAGGGGGGAATCGAACCCACCTCCACTCAGTTGACCTCGTGAGGCTGAGTGGACCGCGTACCACTTTTCCAATTTCGTGGCAGAGTCGGGAATCGAACTCGGGAAGCTAATCACGCTAACCACTACACGACAGAGGCGGACTTTGAATTATTTATGTCTACTATTTACCCTGTCCCTCCTTCAACGCCAACACCCCTTCTTCACTGCCGCTGATAGCCGAACCTCACCCCCACCCCCAACAGATGTGAAGCTAAGCAAGGACAGTTCTGAAATGATAGGTAACACACACCATCGCCCACTACTATGACTGCGCTAGTATGCCTTCTCATTCGCCCGGTCACACATGTAAAGGAGCGAACACGTCATAGTTACCAGTTCAGGTGCTTGAAGCGCGGAGAAGCTGGCATTAGTCTGCTTAATATGCTCAGTGATCATTGCTAAGAGTGCTGGTGTAATTTGAGCCTCTGTTTGTCTTATTTTGCTCGTTTCTTTGGTCGTGAACCGTTTGAACGTATATATACATAATATTGTTTACTGCTGTGTGCCTTGATGTAAGATGAAAAGCAGATCGGGAAGTAGGATTTCGTTTCGTGAATTTCCTTTCAACGAGTAACACGTCATAAATGGCTAAATGTTATTTCAAGAAAGAATTCGTGGTCGTCGAAACTATATGTTTGCCAAACAAAGACAAAGTCGCCTCCGTACAGGCCATGAAGGTCCTTGGAAGAGTGGAAAGTAAAGGCTTCCACCATTGTTAACCGCGGCACGTGATGGGGTAGAGTGGTTAGCTCTACGCCCGGCCGCCTTTGCCCCCAGGAATTAACCTGGTACTCATTTTTTGTGTAGGCTGAGTAAAGCTCAGGGCCATATGCAGCTCCGGAAGTGGAAATCTCGTTTCTTAAATTTTATGACTTCCTGGCGGGGATTCGAACCCACGTCTTTCCGGGTGAACCGAGCATGCCTTTACCACCTCGGCCAGGTAGCCCCTATATGTTTGACACACCGAATAAATCCACACTTTCACGCTACGTAGGTAATATAAACTGCGAGACTGGAATAACGCTCTTAGTAAAGGTGCGCCTAATTGAAGCAGAGAGATTGTGTCTGTTGGTAGTCCATCGAACAGCAGATGTTATATTACCAGAAGCTCGACACTTTCTTTGAACAGAAAGACGCTTTGTTCCATGTTGACCGGGCGAGTTGGCCGTGCGCGTAGAGGCGCGCGGCTGTGAGCTTGCATCCGGGAGATAGTAGGTTCGAATCACACTATCGGCAGCCCTGAAGATGGTTTTCCGTGGTTTCCCATTTTCACACCAGACAAATGCTGGGGCTGTACCTTAATTAAGGTCACGGCCGCTTCCTTCCAACTCCTAGGCCTTTCATATACCATCGTCGCCATAAGACCTATCTGTGTCGGCGCGACGTAAAGCCCTTAGCGGGGTGTTCCATGTTGAGCGAATAAGAACTACTCAAGATGACTGGCATGCAAGCGAAAGTAGAAATCGAATTACCTTGGTCAATGACCTTCTCTGTTTTATGATTTCTGCTGTGACTACAAAATAAAGGTTACCAGCAGCATTTTTCTTCTCTAAGAGGCTTTTAGGTACAGAGCTACTTGCTTTAATACTCACAACAATAAAGGAAGTCGAAGGTTGCGGGTTTCTGTGTTGCGCACTGTGAGTGACAATCATAAGACTATTGTTAGCATGATGAGAAGAATGTCTTCTTCAAAACACATTAAACCGAAGATCTGTCATCCTGTTGATAGTGAATTGCCTCTTCTTGCTTTCGACAAACCCGCACATTCTGAAGAAGTAAGAATTTCTTTACTCAACAAATCTATGTTTCATGGTTCTCAGGATATAAATAGTGATTTTATCAAGAAACTGTACCAGACGCAATCAAATGAAACTGTGAAACCGGTTCATTCTTCTTACACGCAAAAACATCGAGCCGTCTAAGTTTAAGAAAATAAATGTGCTGCGCGCGAAATATATTTTCGCGACTGAAGTAATAACAGCCCTAGAATATTTAAAAGACCATTCGTATACAGATATGCACGGACTTTTTAATGCAGTTACCACTGTCAAATACATGTTATCAATAAAAATAAAAATTTCGACATAAATGTCAGTAGCACAAATGTAGCAGCATTGCATCCGGACTAGATGAATGATTCTTTTGACAAGACCAGGGTGTTCAACAGTGCTAATGGACTTGATGTATACAAGAGATTTAACAGCAGGCTACAGTACCCATCTGATTTGCCACTTTGGATTTTGAAAGTTATTCATGATTTTTTATTGAAAGCACAACCATTTGTGCTTAAAAATCCTGTTGCGTCTATGAGTGACTACTTAATGTCCGTGTTGCGTGATTTTTCTCACTTCAGTTGGCCAGTTGTCACAGTTATTGAGTGAAGTTATTTGCGAGTGTGCCGTACTATTCCTGTATTCTTAAATAACACAGCCACATAAGTACCAGAGATCTTTGAAAGACCGAAATATGAGAACGCGAAACACTTAAACAGAAAAGTGTGTGAAATTATTTATTTTCTACAATATTTACTACCTACCGTTAACATTGTTTTGTACGGTTTTTCCGCTGCGGATGGATACGTTCTTCACTGAATTTCTTTATTAAGGTGTAAGGTCTGATTCAAATATGTTTCAAAATCAAGTCAAAATCTCTTTATTTGCAAATGAGGTGTCTACCTCGGTGGCAAATGGTACACTAAAATACATTATTGTCAAACACTAAATTTTAAATTAACATGAGAAGAAGAAATTTTTTCTAGAATACAATAATATACAATTTACGCTAACAATTTTTTCTATTAAACAAACAGATCATCCTTAATAAATGTATATTGTTTACAAGATTCTACTTATAATATTTCCTATACTTACAAACATAGTCAACTCATACACAGTATGTGGAATTACTTCAAATAATATTATGCAACTGGTATAATATTAAAATTTACATTGCATTTATTTACTTTTTACCCATTTTGGAACCTAAGTAGCATAACGACCTGCTGCGTCTTAACGAGAGCCCCTTTTGCCACCACTTTTCAGAGTTCCTGAAGGACCTTCACAGCTACCGTAGCGGTCCCAGGGCCCTCGAAGTCCCCACTGTACTTCACCCCTACAGGCAGTCCCCTACTTTGGCTGTCCTAACTCCGTGGACCAGGGGATGGAATTCATTTTTTCACACACATTTTTTATTCACAATAGCCTGCACTGGTCGAATTCCCTCTAACATTTCATTTATTTTCCCTGTTGCTGTTCATTCTCTTCTTGAATATCTGTACAGATTTTAGAAAAGGATCAAACACTATCCCCGGTAAACTGTTCCACTCCTTCACGCCCTTACCAATGAATGAAAATTTACCCCAGTCGCTTCTGCTAAAATTCCTTCTAATTTTATACTTGTGGTCAGTTCTATCGATATAATTATTTTCCAACTGAAGCCTCTTACGGATTTCTCCCCATGCTTCTTCTCCTGTATAGGCTCTATATAATCCTGTAAGTCTAGTTTTCTCCCTTCTCTTACTTAAAGTTTCCCACCCAAGTTCCTCTAACATTTCTGATACACTACTGTTTCTCCTGAAATCCCCTGTTACAAATCTTGCTGCTTTCCTCTGCACTCTATCTATTTCTTTTATTAGATATTATTGGTGAGGATCCCAAAAACTGTTTGTATATTCCAATAATGGACGAACCATACTTAAGTAACTTTTTTATTTTAATTCTTTGTTGCATCCTTTAAGTAGCATCATTATGACATGTAACGATCTGTATGCTTTCCCAACAATGTCATCAACATGACCCTTTCAGTGCAAATTACTTTCAAATCTCACACCTGAGTATTTGCAATTGCCATATTTTGGGATAACTACCTCATCCAAAGTATATTCAAATTCAGTTTTGAAGCTCCTGTTTGTAAATATTGTAACAGTTGATTTGCCTCCATTAACTTACATATTATTTTCTTCAACCCATTGTTGGATACTCTCAAGGTCCCTTTGCAATTCTGAACAATCCTCAATGTTATTTATTTCCCTATAAACAATTATATCATCTGCATACAATCTTAATTTTATGTTATATTGTTCCCTAAATCATTTGTGTATATTAAGAAAAGTAACGGACATATTATACTACCGTGTGCAATTCCCTTCCAAACTTTCTCTTCCTGTGATATATTATTTCCTACTTTGACTTTCTGAACCCTTGAATTTAGAAATGTTCGTATCCAACGTATAACCTTTAAGGCCGGTCTCCACTGATTAACATTTAACACCAACATGTTAAATTTAACATGTTTTCACTTGACATGTATATTGTGATTGTGTCTTCCAATTGACTTTGCATGTTAACTCAGAATGTTGAGGTTAAAGGCCGGTCTACACTGTTTAACATTTAACACCAACATGTTGAATTTCACATGTTACAGTTGACATGTATATTGTGATTGTGTCTTCTAATTGACTTTGCATGTTTACTCAGAATGTTGAGTTAACACTTTTAACATCAAGTCAATTCGTTGTTCGTGCGTTGACGGCACAGCTTCGGCAACTTCCATGATGTTTCCATGCCAACACATAACCTAAACGACGCAAACGACGTGCTCCTCATGAAGTAGGATTATAATTACAACACTCCGCAACAATCCTTCTCTTTGTTATAAGCTACAAATACAGTACACGCACGTGTGTCGTTCTCTCTGCACTATACTAAAATGTATAGTCAGGAATGGAGTAGAGCAAGAAGATTAATCTGGACTTAATTAATGATATAATAGAAAGGCCTTATTTGTGGGATGTCTCATCAGAGGAATACAGATATAAAGCGAAGAAAGCAGACAGTTTCCAGGAACTCGAAAATATCTATAATTGTTCCCGCGAGTAAATGAAAAAAAATCCTAGCGTCCCTCCGCTCCCAGTACAGTCGAGAATTGCAGAAAGTTCAGAAAATTCGGTAGTCGGGAGCTGACGAAGTTTATACTTCAAAGTGGTTTGCTTTTGAAGCAATGAGCAGAGTGAGGGGAGGAAATGTGCCTAATAAAATTGCTTTTCTAAATTGCAACAGTGGCAATAACAAAGGCCAATTCCTCTTCTTCTGAGTCCATTGTCCTTATTTAAAAATACTAGACACCATCTAAATGTATTACCATAAATTGATATTATGAACTACCTGTATATAAACAAAGGATGTTAAGTTTAACATGTTTATTAAGTGTGGACACAATGTTAAATGAAACAGTTTTTGACATTTAACATTTAACATGCTGATGGTGTCACCAGTTAACATTTAACACTTTTAACATTTAACATGTTGTTGCTAAATGTTAATCAGTGGAGACCGGCCTTAACACTTTCAACATGTTGGCGTGTTTTCCGCTCCAAGTGGAAAACATGTCAAGTCAATTCGTTGTTCATGAGATGTTGGCACAGCTTCGGCAACTTCCTTTCCGTTTCCATGACAACAGATAGCCAAACGATGCAAACGACGTGCTTTTCGGGAAGTAGAATTATAGTTACAACTCTCCGCGACACTCATTCTCTTTGTTATAAGCTACAAATACAGTACTGGTACCGATACGCACACCTGTGTCGTTCTCTCTGCACTATACTAAATTTTATAGTCAGAAATGGAGTGGAGCAAGATTACTTTGGACTTAATTAATGATATAATAGAAAGGCCTTCTTTGTGGGATGTCACATCAAAGGAATGCAGGGATAAAGCGAAGAAAGCCGACATTTTCCAGGAACTCTAAACTATCTATAATTGTTCCCGCGAGTGCATCGAATAAAAACCTAGTACAGTCGAGTATTGCAAAAAAAAAAATCAGAAATGTCGAGGGCTGGAGCGGACAAAATTACTTCAAAGTGGTTTGCTATTGAAGCAATGAGCAGAATGAGGGGAAGAAATATGTCTAATAGAACTGCATTTCTAAATCATAACAAGAAGCAACAATGGCAATAACAAAGGCCAAATCCTCTTCATCTGAGTCCATTGTCCTTGTTTGAAAATACCAGACGCCACCTAAATGTCTTACCACAAATTGATATGATGAACTACCCATATATAAACAAAGAAAGTCAAGTTTAACATGTTTATTAAGTGTGGACTCAGTGTTAAATAAAACAGTTTTCAACATTTAACATTTAAAATGTTGATGGTGTCACCAGTTAACAGAACACTTTTAACATTTAACATGTTGTTGTTTAATGTTAATCAGTGGAGACCGGCCTTTATGTCCAATCCTATTTCCTCCAATTTATTTAATAATATTCCATGTTCCACTCTATCAAAGGCTTTGGAAAGTCTATGGCTAAGCAATCTAACTGGCCTCCTGAATCCAACTGATCTGATATGTCCTGCTGAAATCCCACCAGTTGTGCCTCACAAGAAACATTTCTTTCTAAATCCATACTGGCTCTTCATGAACCAATTTTTATCATCACATATCCCTCTGATGTACTTTGCTATTAAACTCTCCAGTATTTTAAAATCTATACTGGTCAGGCTGATTGGTCTGCAGTTCTCTGGTTTCCTTTTATCACCCTTTCCTTTATAAATTGGTATTATTATAGATTCCTTCCATTCTTTTGTATTACATACACTATTATTTATGACATAGTCAAAGATAAATTTTAAATAAGGCACTATGTACCACCCCATTATCTTTAATACCTCCCCAGTAATTTGATCACTTCCTGCTGCTTTTCCTTGCTGAAGCAGTTGGATTTCTCTGAAAATATCTTCATTTGTGAATGAGAAGCTTCTTGTTTCCCTATGTCTATCTCCCTCTCTATCTTCTGTTACTGTTTCCAACTCCTAACAATCTTCTACTGAATCTCTGAATTCCCTACTAAATAGATTTGCTTTCTCAGTATCTGTTAAACAGTGTTCACTCCCTTTCTTCCGCCATTGTAGGAATTTGTCTCCCTTTTCCTTTTTGATTCCTAATATATGAATACAGCTTTTTCCATTTCCCTTTGTGGTCATTAACCTCATGAAGTATGCCATTCATATATTTCTCTTTTGCTTTCTTTTTCACTCTATTCAGTTCCCTCATTAGCTGTTTTCTAGTATCTCTATTTTCCCTAACCTCTTTGATTTTCCTGTTTACTATTCTACATTTTCTTTTTAATTTTCTTATTTCCCTTGTATAATAAACGGGGTCTGAGGTCATTTTACCCTTAACAGGTACAAATCTCTTCTCTCCTTCCCAAATGATTCCTTTAAGTTTAGCCCAAAGTGTAGTCACATCACTCCCTTCACATATCCAACAAATAAACTGTGATTTAAGGTAAGTCCCAAATTCATCAACTTTAGTTTTTCTGTATAATTTCTTGTCTTGTGTGACCCTCTTACTAGGCAGTTTTAGTTCGAGTTTTACATCCATTATTACAGCCGTATGGTCACCTATTCCTTCAATTACCTCAGTTTTATCAACAATTTCCCATGGTTTAACCAAGAATACATCTAGCAAGTTATTGAATGATTTATCGAGTGATTGGATATATATTTAAACAGCAGTTTAAAAAACACTTAACGTTTGCTGTAATGAACAATCGTGTTTCAATATCAGCGAAGCAGCGCTCGGTGGTAAAAATAGGAACTAGGCTCATATCGCTCATATCGCTGTATTGGAAAGGCGTATTAGCGCAGCCATAGTAGAGGGCGATGCACACACAGAAACATACTATACACATGGTGTGATTATTCTCTTTGGTGTGATTATCTTTGATTGTAGCATAGGCTACTCTTTGTAGTTCATCTTCTGTGGATCTTCTTTGGATCTAATGTCACCTGTTATTCGTGAGTTGTGTTGGTGTGGAAGTATGTGTTCTGGTTATAGTTGAGACTGATACAGCAGGATTTAACACAAATTAAAAATGTCGTCATCTTCTGTTTATATCCTTGATGTAAAGGGAAAAGTTTTAATATCAAGAAATTATAGAGGCGACATCGATCTTGGCGTTATTGAAAAATTTATGGCTCTGCTGATGGAGAAGGAGGAGGAAGGTATGTTGACGCCGATATTGCAGACTTCTGAATGCACGTTTGCGTATATAAAATATAATAATTTGTACATCGTGTCGACTACCAAGAAGAATGCCAATATTGCCTTAGTGTTCGTGTTTCTGCACAAGATTGTACAGGTCATGATAGAGTATTTCAAAGAATTGGAGGAAGAGAGCATTAGGGACAATTTTGTTGTAATTTATGAACTCTTGGACGAACTGATTGATTTTGGTTACCCGCAAACTACTGACAGTAAAATCCTGCAGGAGTATATTACCCAGGAGGGACATAAACTAGAGATTCAGCCCAGAATACCGATGGCTGTTACCAATGCCGTGTCGTGGCGATCAGAAGGTATTAAGTATAGGAAGAATGAAGTCTTCTTAGATGTTATAGAATCGGTGAATTTATTGGCAAATGCCAATGGAAATGTGCTACGCAGTGAGATAGTAGGTGCTATAAAGATGCGCGTTTATTTATCAGGTATGCCTGAGCTGCGTTTGGGACTGAATGATAAGGTACTGTTTGAGAGTACAGGAAGAGGGAAATCAAAGTCTGTTGAATTGGAGGATGTTAAGTTTCATCAGTGTGTAAGATTATCTAGATTTGAAAATGATCGCACAATATCCTTCATTCCTCCAGATGGTGAGTTTGAATTGATGTCATATCGTTTGAACACTCATGTGAAGCCTTTGATTTGGATAGAATCGGTAATCGAGCGGCATGCCCATAGTCGTGTTGAATACATGATTAAAGCTAAATCACAGTTCAAGCGTAGATCTACTGCTAACAATGTTGAGATTGTTATTCCAGTTCCTGCTGATGCAGACTCTCCGAAGTTTAAGACCACTATCGGAAGTGTCAAGTATGCTCCAGAGCAGAACGCAATTACCTGGACCGTGAAGTCCTTTCCTGGAGGTAAAGAATACTTGATGCGTGCCCATTTTGGTTTGCCAAGCGTGGAAGGGGAAGACATAGAAGGTAAACCGCCAATCCAAGTGAAGTTTGAAATTCCTTATTTTACTACCTCAGGAATTCAGGTTAGGTATTTGAAGATCATTGAGAAGAGTGGTTACCAGGCATTACCCTGGGTAAGGTACATTACTCAGAATGGTGACTACCAATTACGTACTAATTAAGATCATCAGATGAAGGTTGTGCTTTATTAATACTAGATCAGATTGAAGTTGCTGGACTGGTGATTGTATTGTATTGTTGGTTGAGAACTAAAATCATAAAATGCAGTTTGTGCTTGAAGAATTTCAGATGATGTTGATGTTCTTGACATTCGTGTATTATATGTATTATGAAAAATGAGGAAATTCTGTACAATTGCCTTTTTAAAATTTTTGGTGACTTACGGAGTGAGTTTAGAATACATTGACACAGAATACAACTGTGCCATGCTGAGATCAGATGTTAGAATGGGCCATCTGACACAGTATAGTAGCATAGACTAATCCTGGAAAGAAGGTACTATGAGAGGAGGCAGTTGAAAATTATGAAAAGTGTAGAAGAAACAAAATACAATATTGTATTGGAATATATCAATATTATTTCATCTAGAAGGTAGTTAGTTGCCAACCAGACTCGTAGAATCTTCCTTCATTATACGTAGTTTGCTTATGTATGATATTGGGTAACTGTTACTGTGAACTCTTGTTTTTCTCATGTACTTTATATGGATCACGTTTAGTAGTCCCATGGATACCAGTGAATTCCGTGGCAATGTACTACAGACTTGGGTTATGTGAACGAATCGGATCCATGAAATGTCACTATAATATTTGTCCCAAATGGTAGATAATAACTGCTTTTACTCAAAGTCTAAAACGTGAGGTAAATGAACAAATACCGTCATTACTAGAGAATTATGTATATGTACTTACGGGCTGTAGACAGGACTCCATTATGTTGCATTCCGCTGCTCCCGCCGTCTTTCGTTTCTTTCCTGAGGTCCAGGGCCTGCAATGATGAATGAGAGTGCTATGTCTCTGAATTCTCATTATCTTTGTCCATATGTCTAGCGTGGGTATTTTGTTGAAAGAAAAATAACATGATCCCTGGACCAATACATAACAAACAAAACACTTAAGCAAGCGCTGCGACGTAGTAGAAATAGTAGTTGTAAGGCAGTAAAGTATGTATTCTCTACAAATAAAATATTTCATATAATTTCTTAATTTACCCCACATTTTAGATTTTATTTGAGTAAAAGCAACTATTATCTTCCATTTGGGACAAATATTACAGTGACATTTCGTGGATCAGATTTGTTAAGGGTTATGAACTTCATATTGTTGGTCCGTATTGAACTGAGATAACATTAAATAATGCACAGTAGAGTTTTCCACTTATTCAATACTAAGTTGTATTTACAGTATTTACATTACATGGGACTAGTTTCAACCCTACTCGGGGTCATCATCAGCCATTTTAAAACATACACAAAATGAATGCAAAATCCTAAAACATGTTTTTCTAGCAGTAAGAGTCTTATGAAAAATATAATTTTACAATATGAAGTGTGGTTGAAATGTTGCAAATGAAAATGAAATAGTGTGATGTAGGTGAGTAATAATTAATACAAGTACATTATACATGCTAAGAATTCTGGAACAAAAGTACAAAAAAGGTGCTCTGTGCTGTTAAAATCTATAGACTCATGGAATTCAGTAGGTCCTGGTGATACATAACGGGCGCTATGGCAATAAGAATGAACACAAAGTAAACTGACACATATATAAAAATGTACAGGTATGTACAATGTCTGAGTAACAAAATGTGTGGTTGATACTCTCTGGAAGAAGAGTCGACTAAACACTGTATCAGCTTAAGTGGATAATTTGGCAGTTGGTGTATTGAGTAACCAAGCCGTGTTGATGGGCTGCCTGGTTGATTGTTGTGCAGAATGTGAAGTTTTTGAATTCTTGTTGAGAAGAAAGTAGACACTGCGCGTGGTGATATTAATTGGTGAAATTCTCAGTTCATAGTGGAAAATAAATTGGACCTATTAAAATTGAGAAAAGCCAGTAAAAAGCAAAGTGCGCGGAAAAGGAAAAGATTAACACAAAGTGAATGGACACTTACCTCGTGCTGTGGTGTGTGTAGTTTAGCTGATAGTGTGCAACTGATGGAGGAAGGTGAAATATGTGCGGGGAGGAGGGCAGGCGCATGCGGGTTGGGCCGAGTGGAGGTGGCTTGGGACGGTTTGGAAGGGGGGATTTAAGGCGGGCAGACCGGAAGAAACTTCAGTATAAGATACCATGAGCACACTAACGCAATAAAGTACAATAAGTTTTCAGTTATCGGCCAACACATGCAAGATTATAACCATAATTTTACCCATATTGAAATGGACATGGACATACTTGAATTAGCAAATAAAGGTCCTTTACTCAACATAATGGAAAATTACTACATACACCTGGACCAATATTTTAACGCCAAATACGATCTTAATGAAATCTCAGAGAAACCCAACATACTTTACGATTTATTTATCACTTTTCTCAGAAACAATAATTCAGCCAACCAGAACTCAATCCTAAGTTTATTTAATTAAAGGTACTTTTCCAAAACAATTACTCTTTCTCCCGCACGCCTTAAATCCCCCCTTCTAGCCCCACCCCATCCCCTCCCAAGCCACCTCCACTCTACCCAACCCGCATGCGCCTGCCCTCCTCCCCGCACATATTTCACCTTCCGCCATCAGTCGCACACTATCAGCTAAACTACACACACCAAAGCGCGAGGTAAGTGTCCATTCACTTTGTGTTAATCTTTTCCTTTTCCGCACTCTTTACTTTTTACTGGCCTTTCTCAATTTTAATAGGTCCAATTTATTTTCCGCTATGAACTGAGAATTTCACCAATTAATATCACCACGCGCAGTGCCTACTTTCTTCTCAACAAGAATTCAAAAACTTCACATTTTGCACAACAATCAACACGGCTTGGTTACTCAATACACCAACTGCCCAATTATCCACTTAAGTTGATACAGTGTTTACTCTTCTTCCAGAGAGTATCAACCACACATTTTGTTACTCAGACATTGTACATACCTGTATATTTTTATATATGTGTCAGTTTACTTTGTGTTCATTCTTATTGCCATAGCGCCCGTTATGTATCACCAGAACGTACTGAATTCCATGAGTTTATAGATTTTAACAACACAGAGCACCTTATGTGTACTTTTGTTCCAGAATTCTTAGCATGTATTATGTACTTGTATTCATTATTACTCACCTACATCACACGTAATATTTCATTTTCATTTGCAACCTTTAAACCACACTTCATATTGTAAAATTATGTTTTTCATAAGACTCTTACTGCTAGAAAAAACATGTTTTAGGATTTCACATTTTGTATATGTTTTAATATGGGTGATGATGACCCCAAGTAGGGTTGAAACTAGTCCCATGTAATGTAAATACTGTAATTACAACTTAGTATTGAATAGGTGGAAAACTCTACTGTGCATTATTTATACGTGATCAGATTTGTTCACGTAACCCAGATCTATGCTTATTTATGTGTGTCACTTTGTATATTAAATTTTGTGCATAATATGAATCCTGTATTTTAGTGCCTTGGTAGAGGTTATCTTGTCCTTGGGATATTTATGATAATTTTGTGGTGTTTGTGAAAGAATGAACGAGTATCTCATTGATTTCATTTTATGCTTGTTTACCATTTGTTCCAGCAGAATTAAGAGTTTATTATAGTTTCATTCACATTTGTGTGAGATATTGAGGGAGAGATGTTGCAGAACACATTCTTAGTTGGCCCCTCGTCAATTATATCCTGTTTCATAGTGTGTTCTGCACGTTTGTACAGAGTAAATAGCATGTCGAGAGTTATATTAGTAATGTTATCCACAAGTATATTAATACCGTACTTACTACTAACATTGCTAAAATTATTTAATGTTCTTGTATCTTTTTGCTGAAGCTTGATGCAGTGGATATTGATAGCGCTCTACTACAATCAACCCATACTTTTACGAGTGTGTTAGTGAAGAAAGATTAGATTTTATTAAATGTGTATCAACTACCATGGTAAATAGAATGTGAATACTTAAATTGTTCTATTTTATAATATAGTCATGTTTTAATCTACAAATTGACTACTGAGTGAGTTGGCCATGCTGCTAGGGTCACGCAGCTGTGAGGATGCATTCGGGAGATAGTGGGTTTGAATCCCACCGTTGACAACCCTGAAGATAATTTTCCGTGGTTTCCCATTTTCACACCAGACACACCTTAATTAAGGCCATGGTCGATTCCTTTCCACTTCTAGTCCTTTCGTATCCTATTGTCACCAGAAGATCTATCTTTGTCGGTGTGGCATAAAAATAACTTAATACAGTGTTTGTTGGTAAAAGTTCTTTAAATTTATATTGGATTGCTGCCCGTCATTAGATTTACATAGAATAAATAGATTTGTTGTACAACTAAATCGATGCTTGGATTATTTCTGTTTTCCCCGTTTCTGTAGTGTTGAGAAAAATGTTATTAGGAGCAGTAGCATCTCTCTGCTTTTCTTTTGAGATTTGTAATTATCATTTTTCATAATTATGTCTGCACAGACATAATTATGTGCATTATACTTTCTGCATGATATATTTTTACTGGCTGTAAGGTCTGGTCTTTTCATTAAGGACAATCCTTGTGTCTATATTAGCACCTTAAAGCGTGGAAAATTTGTACTAGTTTAGCTGTATTTACACTTTATTCATCCATAAAATTAATTGATCTACCTACGAAAAAATATAACTTACCTGGTTTTCTGACCAGTTATACAGCCCACTGTCAATCCATCTGAGTTCTGCATAATTTTAATAGAGACGGGAAGTTTTATAGTTTTATGCACATGGGGTTTTCTGAATGGAAAATCGCATCCCTTTGGTTGATGGTCTTGTGTGATGCTGTACATGGCATGGCTTTTAATTACAAGGTTACCAGTCTTGTGAAATTCAGGCCTGCTTTCACTTATTTGCTTTGGTGTTTTTAGTTGGTAAAGTTTTTTAATTTTGGGCGTGCTATAACTTGTTAAGATACAGTGTGTTGAACAAGAATAAACTAATGCATGGCTTGATTTATTTTGTCTAGTATCCAGTGATGTAAAAGATTTAATCAGAGATTCTTCATTTAATTTTTCCATATATAATTTTTTTTTGGTAGTGGTTTTACGTCGCACCGACACAGATAGGTCTTATGGCAACAATGGGATAGGAAAGGCCTAGGAGTGCGAAGGAAGTGGCCGTGGCCTTAATTAAGGTACAGCCCAACATTTGCCTGGTGTGAAAATGGGAAACCACGGAAAACCCTCTTCAGGGCTGCCGACAGTGGGGTTCAAACCTACTATCTCCTGGATGCAAGCTCACAGCCGCGCGCCTCTAACCACATGGCCAACTCGCCCGGTTCCATATATAATGCCCGTATTTTATGAACATAATCATGGAAGTTTTTCTGACCAGGGTGACTCAAGAAGACCTGTTCAATTTTCACATGGCCCAGCAAATTTGAATGTGGTAAATAAAAATTATAGTATGGCCTCGGTTACCGTGTGCAGGCATTTTGATTTGATGCCATATAGGCTCCGTGGATGTCGGTTTTGGCCTACCAGATGATGGGAAAATGGATCTCTGTTGGGATCTGTGGCTGAGTTTTAATTAATTGTTTCTGGTAATCACCAAAGATCACCAGGAATCTTTCACATGCCAACATTGAATGCCCATAGGACTTTCTTCCAAAATCCAACAACCTGTGCTAGGTTTGAACCCATGATCTTGAGGTCTGGAGTCCAACATTACCACTGGTCCATGTTATTTCTAGTTACTTGGGGTTCACTGTTGTGAATGATTTGTTCATGTTTGTTTATCATCATCGTTGTTGTTGTTGTTGTTATTATTATTATTATTATTATTATTATTATTATTATTATTATTATTATTATTATTATTATTATTATTATTATTATTATTATTATTATTATAAAAAGCTAATGAGGATGGCCATATGCTACATCTGCAGTACAAGTCCCCTTTGCCAGTGATGTGTGTATAGCCTGATAGGGTGAGAGACAGGTCTTAATTCCTACTACTGGTAGAATTTGAGCCATGAAATTACCTGCTTAGCAGCTCAAGAGCAAGAATTGTTTCTGTTCAGAATGAATAGGAAGTTTATTTTGCATGGTACAGCTTTCTTCATATTTCATATTAAAGTGCATGGTCCAGGGTGTCATTTAAATATCTTGTGGTTCATGTTGTTGAAATTTGAGCTAATTAGTCGCTTGAAGCCACAGTTTTATATAAAAGTATTGGCAAAACTGAGACATCCCAGGATAAGTGGTTATCAGATTTTGTTCATAACCAGTTTCATTATACCAAAACATTTGAGAGGTCCAAGATACTTGGGCCAACTTGGCAGGTTTGATCCTGGCTCAGTCCAGTGATATTTGAAGCTGCTCAAATATGTTAGCCTCGTGTGCCCAACACGTAAAATAACCCCTGCAGGATTAAAATCTGGCACCTCAGCATCTCTGAAAACCATAAAAGTAGTTAGTGGAATGTAAAAACAATAACATTAAGATACTTGAAAGTGACCATCAACATACTATCAGTTCTTCCTTTGTTTTTGTAACAAGGATAGTGTATGAAACCTTGCAACAACTTCATTAATAGCATGCATATTTTTACTTGTAATAATGCAAAGTAAATATACTGGTATCCTGAGATGTAAACACATTTTATTTTGGTGATCATATCATTGTTCATACTAGTTTAATATTTTTCACCATGTAGTGGTATTGAGAATTGTTATTTTAAAAAGGCAAAATAATCTTATTGTCGGTTCCATATTATTGAGTGAAAAAAAGTTTCAGTCGAGCAGCCACACATTCCCATGAACACATAATTTTAAGTGGTTGTACTTGAGTATTGTCAGTGACAAAGAGAGGTAGTGAGGGTAGCCATAGTACGAGTTCCCTTTGCCTGTAATATTCATACCAAGCGAGTTGGCTGTGCAGTTAAGTAATACCAATATAATGGTCTGTTATTGGACATTATAAATTTTCCAGCTAACTCATTCTTGGTTGCCTGCGTTTTGCCCTTGTGTGCTAAGTTGGGCTTGTCAGTTGGGACTTAGCACACCTCCCAGCTTGTCTGAAACAAGTACGAACAGAATGATGGAGATGTTGAAATATTATTAAAATGCCATATCAGTCAACCTTCCAGACTACCACCCTTGCAACTTCCGAAAGGCTGCTACCCCACTCTCGATGAGCCATTCTTTAGTCTGGGCTCATCATCTGATCTCTTTCCCATCAAAATCATTCTGTTAATACTTGTTTCAGCTGAGTTCTAGAAGATTCTTCAAGTGCTGGTAATTTAAGTGCTTCTTCAATGATCCATATTGGAAATAAATGAACATCTGAACACTTTCCCATCAACATAATTGTGTTCACAGTTGTTTCAGCTGAGCGGAGTTCTAGAAGATTCCTCTACTGCTGATATTTTAGTGTTTCACCTGGTCTTCTGTGTGTTGCAATCTTCCAATTGGAGGAAAGCTGAGAGCTTGCACAGGACATGTGATTGTGATGAGTGTTTTTAAAATCTTTCCTTGTCTTGAATTTCATGCTTGCTTCATACACAGAGGCAGACAGAAGTATTCAAATACAACATTATGCTACTACAAGAGTACATTTAATGACCAAAACATACACAATGGAAATAAACACTCCTCTTCTGTGGTTTGTAATACATCGTACCTTCATGTTAATGTCACATATATGCACGTAAGTTACACAAACACATTTTCGTGCTGAAAAAGGTTCTCCCAACATTGGGACATAAGTATTGAAATACACAAAACACAGCACTCTAGTACTTAGTTGTCATGCCTTTACGTTGAGTCACTTCTGCCAAACGCCTTGGCATTGAATGCGCATACTTGCTAGTTATGTCCGCAGCAATTTTGTTCCATTCCTGCAGAACAATTTCCTTCAGTGTCGTCTTGCTGGTGATGTGATGTTTCCTGATCCTATCTTCCAATACCTGATCGGGTTGAAGTTGGGTGATTGAGATGGTGTTTTAAGAGTATAGGGTGTGTTGTAGATGATCCATAATCTAGCAAATTCGGAGGTGTGCTTCGGATCGTTATCTTGTTGGAAATAAAAATTATCGTCAAGATTTGGTTTTTGAGTGCTTTTCTTCAGATGTTCGTGCAGTATGTTCTTATTATACTTGTTAATATTGCCCTCAATGAAAGCTAGCTCACCCACATCACTTGACGCCATACATCCCCATACCATCATGCTGCCGCCCCCATTCTTGACCGTAGCTTCTATATGTTGAGGGTCCCACTCAGTATTTTTCTGTCTCCACACGTTTAATCGGCCATCACTTCGGTATATATTGAACTTTTTTTCATCCGACCATAATACACGATCCCAGAATGCATTATCCTGCGATACATATTCATTAGCAAATTCCAAACGCTTCCTCTGGTTTACTTTACTTACGTATGGTTTACGTCTTGGTGTTCTGGATTGGTACGCGGTACTGTTCATAACCCTACAAACTGTTCTTTCATGAACTACCTTACCAAGATATTCCTCCAGATGTGCTCTAATTTCTGTTGCTGTTAGTCTGGGATTTTGCTTCACCATTTTAAGCACCAATCTTTTAACTTGAGACGTAAGTTTTGGCGGAGCACCTTTCCTAGGCTGATTAACAACAGTATTCCTCGTTTTATGTTGGATGACACACCACACAGTGGATGGATTTCTGCATACAGCTTCTCCAATTTCTTTATATGTCTTCTTTTGTTCATGCAGACGCAGGATGATTTTTCTTTCCTCTAGAGTTGTCTCCTTTTTGCCCCATTTCGACTACGACCACTCGTATTCGATGTTGCTTGTGTACTGTATGGCTGGAGAAATGACTGAGATGTTCTGAAGTTACAAATGTCAACATTGCCATCATTTAATGGGTTGTACTGCTCGCTCATAGAGCACGTTTGAATACTTGTGCCATAAGGTTACAGAACGTTGTTGAAGAAAATTGCATGTTACAGAACACACGCGTATTATCATTTGTATACTGTGTCTCTGTTTGTAACACATGATAATGAATTGGTGAAGTCACAACATAATACATAATTCTGCATTCTGTTTCGATCATTTCCACAATTATAGCTGCCAACCCTACATTTGAATACTTCTGTCCACCTCTGTATATATATATTTGTCTTGCCTTTACTTTGATTTTGACCGAGCTCGATAGCTGCAGTCGCTTAAGTGCGGGCAGTATCCAGTAATCAGGAAATAGTGGGTTTGAGCCCCACTGTCGGCAGCCCTGAAGATGGTTTTCCGTGGTTTCCCATTTTCACCCCAGGCAAATGCCGGGGCTGTACCTTAATTAAGGCCACAGCCGCTTCCTTCCAATTCCTAGGCCTTTCCTATCCCATCGTCGCCGTAAGACATATCTGTGTCGGTGCGATGTAAAGCAAATAGCAAGCAAAAAATACTTTGATTTTGACTGATGATGGTCGCTGATAAGACCGAAACTAGTTTCAACAAATATATGTAACTTTTTTAAGGTTGCAACAAACAGTATTGAATAGGTGGAAACCTTTAGCTTTTGTTTTACACTATAATAATCCTTTCACTGTGATGATCGTAGTAGCTTACCTGCTGTCCTATTGTTATCAATATTATTAAACCAACTTCTGAATTTCCCTTTTTTGATTTTGTGTTGACAATTCTGTAGTTGCCTGACCAAAAATCCTGATCTTCCAGCCAATGTACTTTATTTATACCAACTGCATTGAAATTCAGTCTATCCATTTCCCTTTCCAGATTCTCTAATCAAAAGGATTCAAACTTCTATTATTCCACGCTCTGACTTGCAGAATGTCAGTATCCATCTTCCTGATGATTGCCCCCTCTCACGTCACCACCCGGAGATCCGAATGGGGGACTATTTAATCTCCGGAATATTTTACCTGGGAGGAGGCCATCATCAGTACAACATTCGTTCTGAGAGCTGAATCTCCCCAGGAGTTAGTTACGGCTGTTGATTTCAGCCATGTAGCAATATCAACACAGCTAAGCCATGTTAAAATATTATTACAATGCCGTATCAGTCAATCTTCTAGACTACCACCCTTGCAACTTCCAAAAGGCTGCTACCCCACTCTCGAACCATTGTTAGTCTGGTCTCAACATATACCCATCCGATATGGTTGCACCTATGGCTCGGCTATCTGCTTCTCTGGGAGGCATATGCCACCCCACTGCAGCAAGATCACATGGTTCGTAGGAAAGGTGTTTAGGGCTAAATAAGGTTGTTCAGATTGAAGAAAATCATGTCCATAATTTCGAGTTAATATATTGTATGTGTGTTCTTCCTTTTTCCTTAAAAAAAATCTTTATTTACAGTATAACAGAATGTAATCATTCCATATTTACCTTTATTTCTAAAGAGAGAGAAATATTTTAAAGAATTTCTAATAATTTGTATTAAGAACTTAAAAGAGAATATCAAATGCGATGTTCAGTGTTTCAATTTTTTTTTAAAGGAAATGTGTAGAAGATATATATAGGATGTGTTCAGTTGAAGCATTGTAAAATTCTTTTTTATCCATGGCAGTTTAGCTCTTGATTGAAATAGTGATTTATGTATACCACTTTAAAGCAAAAAAGAAACTGTTCTACGAAAATAGAGTTGAGAGCTGTCAGGTTCTGCGCTTCATGTTTTTCTGAACTCGTTACTAAGCCAAGCTATGACAGAAGCACCAGAAAAATGTTAATATAATGAATAGCACAGCAGCTTGTAATAATCGGACTTCGTACACATAAAGTATTTTTACTAGAATAAGGTAAAGATGTTGGCTTCTTTCAAGACTAGAAACTAAATCGTCCAAATTGTCTCTTAACTCTAAGTCTCATTTGTATAATATGCTGTTACTCTGCTGTGAATTTCCTTTCTCTTTGATTTCATTGCTGATAAGCATTCTCTGTCAAAAAGAAATAAAAGAAGTAACATGATGATGTTTGTTGTTAAAAGGGGTCTAACAGCTAGGTCATTGGCTCCTGAGAAGTAATATCTTTAAACATTCAGGTTTCATCAGAAGTGTTATACTATACTATACTATACTATTTGGGAGCCAGGATGTTGATAATTTAGGAGCTCTACTTGTCTGAAATAGTTTTTCCATACTGAACTTCATTTATTAACTCATAAGTAGGTTCACTTTAAATATTTGAGTTTAAGGGGAGACTCCACCCAAAAATTTAATTTTTCTTCTATTTGGTCTATATGAACCAAACTTTGAAATCCTGTTTACCATGTAAATATGTAACAGTGTGCAAGTTTGGAAGTAAAAAAATTCATTGGTTCTTGAAATTTGAATTTTTAATATGATTTTAATGGTATTTCTGAAAACCAACTTTTGGTTTTCATGTCTCAAGTTTTATATTCCAGAATTTTTTGGTACATTAACAAGACATAGTACAACAGTTCTGTGCATTCATTTTTTAGAAATGTTATTCATTTACATTCAGTTCTTTTTTCAAATATCAGACTTAAAGTTTATTTAGTTATCTGTACATAAATGCCATAATACAATGGAGAAAATTGATTTGCTATAATATTAATGCGTAGAAAACTGTAGATACCTCATGACCACTTCCTGAAAAAAATTATCTCAGATTGGTTAATATTTAGGTTAAAGAAGTAGGTACTGAAGTTAGAAAAAGAAACTTACGGGAAAATTGATTTTAGCAAATGAATGCTAGTTCAGGACACATACTCGTTAAAATTCTCCAGCAGCAGGTTTTCCCTTCCTGCTTTTGTAGGGCAGCTTCTTGTAATTTCAAGGCCATGCTAGCCATTACTTCACACTATTTACACTAACAGAAGTAATAGAAGTTACTATTTACACGAGACCATGTGTTGCTGCTACTTTCTGGCTGGCACTTATTCCAAGTTTACTACTACAATAATTAGCCTATAGGCACTTTTTCCATGTTCACTTCAAAAATATTCACAACTATAACCAATATAACAACTTATATTGGCAGTATAACAACACAGTTGCTCCAAAGGGAAAAAACTAAAACTTTCATGAATTTCACTCTCAATAAAATATTTATCAAAATTAGTGCAGTTTTTTCTATCTAGGAATCATTAAATGCCTAGAAATGCAAGGATTGAACATTGGAACACAAAAGTATGAAGATGGTCATGTTTGATGACAATAGGAATCAAAAACTATCTTTGGCAACTGTCATTGTGCCATGCCCACTCATGCAGTCCATATTTCAGATGTTTTTATACATTTGTAATTCAAATACAGCCAAACCCTTTTGAGATCCAAGAGTAAGCAATCCAAAGATTTGAAATAGCCATTGATATTTCTTGGAAAAAAAAAAAAAAAATAGGTTGGAGTCTCTCCTTAATAGAGACTTTTGTATGTACTGAGAGTCTAAAAGATGAATTGTCATACCCATGATTTTGTGTTTTTGCAACTTCCCCACTAGGCTATGTTAATGAATGCTACTGTATGTATGTGCAAATATTTACTTAATTACATGCTGTCTTATAGTTTATTTATGTATTTTCAGCTGTTGTAAGGGAATTGAATGACTAAGAATTTATACATAATGTAGTTAAAATGCTTATCAGTGTAAACTTTGTTGTTTTCAATTACTATTGAATATTATGTGTAGTTTTTAAGTTATACTATCTGTAATTTATTTAAATTGGAGAAGTTTTATTTTCACATCTTTTAAATAAACTTCATTGAATTGAAATGGACCTTATTTGGTGTTGTAATCTTGTTTGTTTTAAAGTATTATTTTTGATGTATGTGTACAGTGTGTGGAGGTTTTGCTGAGCTATGCATTTAATGGTTTTTATTATTATATAATTTTGTTTCTTAAGCTTGTGCACATTTTAAAAAAAAGGAGAAGCATTGTTGCATTATACTAGAGGTGATGTTAAAAACCTAAAGTTCTGGTGTCTTGTTTGGAACTAATAAGGGATTTGAGGCGACGTGAATGTGGGTAAAAACGTCATCGGAAACACTAATTGGTCATAGATCTTTGTTGCCGTCCTTTCATTTATGGCCTGGAAACATTGTGTTCATGAGCCGCGAGTATTTTGTGGCGACACCTAGCCTAAATCACAAATCACATAAAGCATCTCGAGAGAAAGTGAATAGTGATGAACTCTCTTGAGTGTGTTTGCGAATTACAACGAAATGTTAGTGTTAGAACTTCTTGATGGAAGCTCATCATTCAGGTTATTTTAAATGACGTCAATTTTGGTTGATCTGACATGGAAGATGCAGAATATTTGTTTTGACCTTATGTTTAAGTTCATGTGAACACAACTGCTTATTTACAGAACGAATGACATAGAACACATCTTAATTTAGATGTTCTTAAAAAAAAAACCACACAATTAAAATCAAATCAGTTATCTCATTCCTAACCCTCATAGAGGATTAGGCGAGCCATCAGCTAAACAAAGTAGTTCATCGTACATGGAATATCAAAACATTATTTTTAAGGACGTAATATTTATTGTAAAGTACGGGATGGGAATTTTAGTATGTGTTTCTGGAGCAGAAGTCACCGAATCAAATGTCTGCTCTGCACTCTCTCAGACAGACTCCCACTATCCCCCATCTATTGAAGATAATATTGAAGAATTGCAACTACTACTGATCTGCATTTAGGGCAGCCGCCCTGGTAGCAATTCCCTATCTCTTGTTTTCCTAGCCTTTTCCTAAATGATTGCAAAGAAATTGGAAATTTATTGATCATCTCCCTTGGTAAGTTATTCCAATCCCCAACTCCCTTTTTTTTGCTAGTGGCTTTACGTCGCACCGACACAGATAGGTCTTATGGTGACGATGGGATAGGGAAAGCCTAGGAGTTAGAAGGAAGCGGCCGGGTGTGAAAATGGAAAAATACGGAAAACCATCTTCAGGGCTGCCGACAGTGGGATTTGAACCCACTATCACCCGGATGCAAGCTCACAGCCGCGTGCCCCAACTGCAGAGCGAACTCGCCCGGTACCTCCTCATCCTATAAAGGAATATTTGCCCCAATTTGTCCTCTTGAATTCCAGCTTTATCTTCATATTGTGACCTTTCCTACTTTTAAAGACACAATATGATTTATTCAGGTAAAATTTTTCCACCTATTCAATGCAGTAAGCTTTTTGCAAAGCAGTTTATTTACATTACATTATAAAGTTTGATACTAGTTTCGACCCTACTCGGGGTCATCATGAGCCGTAAATATTCAATTACACAATTTAGACAAAGTATCCTAAAACAATACATTTTAGTTAAAATAAGCGATATTACATTATCCAGCTTAAAAGAATAAGCAATATTGCTTATTTTAACAAAAATGTATTGTTTTAGGATACTGACTAATTTGTGTAATTGAATATTTACGGTTGATGATGACCCTGAGTAGGGTCGAAACAATTACCGAACTTTATAATGTAATGTAAATAAAATGCTTTGCAGAAAGCTTACTGTATTTAATAGGTGGAAAAATTTTACCTGAATAAATCATATGTAATCTCAGATCAGTACAGACCAACCAGAATGAAATTTATAACCCTTTAAAGACACCACTCAAACTTATTCGTCTACTGATGTCATTCCACACCATCTCTCCACTGACAGCTCGGAACATACCCCTTATAATACCAATATAATGGTCTTTTCTTGGACATTCAAAATTTTCCAGCTAACTCATTCCTGGTTCCCAGCGTTTCTTCCCAGTGTCCTAAGTTGGTCTCATCAGTTGGTAAATAGCACCACTTAGTCGAGCAGCTAGTCTCCTTTCTCCCAAGTCGTCCCAGCTCAAACTTTGCAATATTTTTGTAACTCTACTCCTTTGTCGGAAATCACCAGAACAAATCGAGTTGCTTTTCTTTGGATGTTTTCCAGTTTTTGAATCGAGTAATCCTGGTGAACGTCCCATACACTGGAACCATACTCTAGTTGGGGTCTTACCAGAGACTTATAATTCCTCTCCTTTACATTCTTACTACAACCTACAAATACCCTCATAACCATGTGCAGAGATCTGTACCCTTTATTTACAATCATGTTTATGTGATTACCCCAATGAAGATCTTTGCTTATATTAACACCTAGGTACTTACATTGATCCCCAAAAGGAACATTCACCCCTTCAATGCTGTAATTAAAACCGAGAGGACTTTTCCTATTTGTGAAACTCACAACCTGACTTTTAACCCCGTTTATGATCATACCATTGACTACTGTCCATCTCAAACATTATCGAGGTCATTTTGCAGTTCCTCACAATCTTGTAACTTTTTTATTACTCTGTACAGAATAACATCTGCAAAAAGTCTTATCTCTGTTTCCACTTTTTTACACATATCGTTGATATATATAAGAAAACCTAAAGGTCCAATAATACTGCCTTGAATTCCCCTCTTAATTATTACAGAGACAGATAAAGCTTCCCCTACTCTAGTTTTCTGAGTTCTATTTTCTAGAAACATAGCCACCAATTCAGTCACTCTTTTGTCAAGTCCAATTGCACTCATTTTTGCCAGTAGTCTCCCATGATCTAGCGTATCAAATGCCTTAGATAGGTCAATCACAGTACAATCCATTTGACCACCTGAATCCAGGTTATCTGCTATATCTTGCTGGAATCCGACAAGTTGAGCTTCAGTGGAATAATTTTTCCTAAACCCAAACTGCCTTCTATCAAACCAGTTATTAATTTTGCAAACATGTCTTGATATAATCAGAAAGAATGCTTTCCCAAAGCTTACATGTAATGCATGTCAGGCGGTGATGTTGCTGTAATTGAACTCTGAGATATTAATGTAAGCGACTACTGGAGTCAAACTTGTTAGATTGTTATAACGTAATTTTAAATACATGTTGTAATAAGAGTAAAATAAATGTACAGTTTTTAAATACCTTTACTTTGTCTTGAAAATATGAAAGTAATGCTTGATATACTTCTTTAGGGCCGATGACCTTCGATGTTAGGCCCCTTAAAAAACAACAAGCATCATATACTTCTTTAAACTAACATGACTTTCACACCGGGCATTAACACAATACTAAATTATTCTATGCTAGAGTGTTTATTGCACTTTTTAATCATTATTGGTACAACAAAAAACAAATTACTTTTCCATTGAAAAAGTAGTCACCGTGCAGTTAGGGGTGCGCGGCTGTGAGCTTGCATCCGGAAGATAGTGGGTTCGAATCCCACTGTCAGCAGCCCTGAAGATGGTTTTCCGTATTTTTCCATTTTCACACCCGGCCGCTTCCTTCCAACTCCTAGGCCTTTGCTATCCCATCGTCACCATAAGACCTATCTGTGTCGGTACAACGTAAAGCTACTAGCAGAAAAAGAAAATATTCTGTTGCTCTTCCCTTTAAGTAACCTACGATTTATTTTTTCTTTCTTACAAACTTTTTACATACTATTACAACTAAGCTTGAAAAAGAAAGAGAAGTAAATACAAATAATTCTTAACTTACATATAACAGTGTACACTGTTAACCAAAACTACAAAAGGGAACAAAAACAACATTGCAGTTTTTCTGGGACATCCGTGAAATATTCCCAGGCCCATAATTTCTTGTTGGTAGCCATCAATATGCACTAAAAGTACTGTATTGCAGTCATGCCAGTCAAATTATAGGCTTAAATAAAATGACTGATTTGTCTTTGTGGGTTGAGTGTGATGTTGCACACCTTCTATCTTCTTCATGTGTTATCCCTGTGAAAAGAAGGCCAGACTTCCGTTCATGATTCAGCATGTTGTTCTCTGTGTGCCATGTAACTGTGACGTAAGAAGCATTCCTGAGAGTCTCTTGAGACAGGCTTTTATGAGGAAAGCATTGAGAAGTTCCCGCGATTCCGGAGACATGCGCTCTCAATTCCCATCCATACTGAAACCTGTATGACTATATTATTGTGATATTTCTGTGTATCATTAATTTCCCTGGCTGCATATGTGCCTGCAGTAAATATTGCGGTAAATAGCCTGACCCACTATAAGGACAACCGGCTAAGGGCGGAGGAGTCCTTATAGAAGGGAAAGGGCCCTCAGTGGAGGAAATGCCACTGAAACCCCATATCAGCTGCACCGTCTGTACTCCAGAGTAGCGGCTACAATAGGAGTCTGTTCTCCATGCTAGGAGCGGCCTACAAGTTTCGGCTGGCAGTAGCTCTAAAATGCCTTTGGGAGTGGCGAACCCGTCGTAATAAAAGCCTATATGATGACAAGTGTACTGAAGCCTCGGAAAATGCTAGGGTGTTCCCTACAAGCAACGTGTAATTCTAGTGATGATGGGAGAAATGGGCGACCAGCCACCAAATACATCAAGATAGCGACCATCAGTGTATTCACACTAACAGGGAAAGTGGAAGAAATTGTAGGTTTTATGGTTTAACGGGAAACTGTTAGATGTAACAGCCCTCCTAAGTGAATCTTTTGAAGATCACAGAGTTGTGATAGCTAAGTTAAAGATTGGAAAGATACAAAAGATGACTGAGGAAGAGAAGCCAAAAATGGTGTAGTTCTCATAATTAGAAAAGACCTAAAGGAATACCTAGAATTGGTGGAAAACATAAATGACAGGTTGATTATGGTCAGATTGAGACTTGAAACCGTTGTTACAGATATAAGCCAAGGGTATGCTCCACAAACAGGAAATACGGATATGGATACCTTGAATATCTGGAAGGCCATATACAGGACAAACGAGTTGTGATCAAATGAGACATGAATGCTCAAGTAGGTCAGGAAAGAAAAGGAGATGAGGAGATTATAGATCCATTTGGATGTGGGAAGAAAAACAAGGCTGGAGGTATTTTGGTAGACTTTTGTAGAAGAAATGAGCTGATCATTGGTAACACATGGTTTCAAAAGAAAAACAGTCAGAAGATAAAAAGATATAGTTGCAATAACCAAATCAAAACTCTGATAGATTACATTTTGGTCAAGAAATTTAACGGGAAACTGTTAGATGTAACAGCCCTCCCAAGCGAATCTTTCGAAGGAGATCACAGAGTTGAGATAGCTAAGTTAAAGAGTGGAAAGATACAAAAGATGACTGAGATTAGGCAGAGAAAGCTAAGGGTGTGGAAATTGCAGGAGAAATAAATAAATGAAGAGTCCAGACACACATTAAAACAAGTATACCGAAGGAAGAAATCGGAAGGGTCAAAGAAGAATGGGCATACTTTAAAACAGTCATGGTCGATTCTGCAGAAAAGACCTGTGGAAGAGTATCAGGCAGGTAGAAAGATCAAGAAACGCCCTGGTGGAATGACGAGGTAAAAGATACAGTTAAAAGGAAGAAACAAGCTTGGAAAAGATGGCTGAGAAACAGAATGCAAAACAGAATACAGGCACTGCAAAGAATGCTCCAAGGTGGTTCAAGAAGAGGAAAAGAAATGCTGGCAAAAATTCACTGAATCTCTGCAAGAAAATACAACCCAAAACAAAAAGATCTTATTCCAGTGGGTTAAAAAGAAGAAAAACCCAGGAGAAGGCAGTAACTTCATTAAAAATGAACAGGAGGAAGTGATGACACAGAAGCAGAATATATTGCAGAGGGGGGGAAAATACCTCGGTACAAGGAGAAATCGAAGAACCAGATTTAGTGCAGATGGAAGACAAGGAAAACGAGGTGTCCATGGCAGAGATTGAGTGGGTCACTAAAGAATGAAATGAGGCAAGGCAGCTGGAATTGATGAGGTCACCATAGAAATGATAATAGCAGCAGGAGTAGTTGGTCTACAGTGGTTGTATAGACTCTTCAGAGCGATATGGAGAGAAAAGAGTGGACAAAAGGGGTCATTATACCAATTTTCAAGAAAGAAGACAGGAAGCAATGTGAAAATTACAGAGGAATGACACTGATACCTCATACAGCTAAGATCCTTGAAAGAATCTTGGATAGACGAATAAGAGACAGAGTAGAGGATAAAGTGGCAGAACACCAGTATGGATTCAGAAGAGGCAGGTCCACATTTGACCCAATATTTACATTGCGTCAAATGATGGAAAGGTATTGGGAATATGGAAAGGACATGATAGCAACGTTTCTATATATTGAAAAGGCATATAACAGTGTCCCAAGGAATTTGGTATGGAAAACATTGACAGAGGCAGAGATTGAGAATGAAACAATGCAGATGGTAATAGCATTGTGTCAAAGTTTCAAAAGCTGTGTTAGAACCAAAGTGGGTCAAACTGAATGGTTCAGAGTTGAGACAGGCTTAAGACAGGGAAGTGTATTTTCTCCCTTACTCTTTATTATCATCATGGATAGAATTCTACATAATATCAAGGAGAAGATGATGGGCGAACAAGTAAAGTCTATGCTCTTTGCTGATGACATTGTAGTTTGGGGAGATAATGAAGAGGAAGTACAGGCACAAGTTGATTTATGGAATGAGGAGATAAGAAATTTTGGAAAGAAGATTAGTGGTGCGAAAAGTAAGACTTTGATCATGACAAGAGGTAACAGAAAATCTAGGGGAGTGATAAAAATAGGAAATGAACCTGTTGAAGTAGTGACAAATTTTAAATATTTGGGCAGCGTGATATCACAAGATGGAAATTTGGATGGAGAAATTAATTTAAGAATACAGCAGTCTGCAAGTTTCTACCATTGTGTGAGAGACATTGTATGGAACATAGGTGCCAATGAAGTGCAAGAAGGTTTTATACTCGTCCTATTATAAACCTATACTGATCTATGCTTCAGCAGCCTGGACTTCAACTAAGCGGAACAGATACAAGCAGCTGAAATGAGGTTCTTGAGGAGCATACAGGGAAAGACAAGACGAGATAGAATACGAAATGAGGAAATAAGAAGCGTGGGAGTGTGTAAACTTCAAGAAGAGATTGATATAGCAAAGCTAAAATTGTTTGGATACATGATGAGAATGCCAGGAGAGAGAATACCAAAGCGAACATTCATGGATACAGTAACTGGAAAAGAGGCCTAGGGGACGTCCTGGAGGAGCTCTGTTGTGGACTTTATTGTAAATAGAGGAGTTCATAGCAGTAAAGTATTAGAAGAGGAATGGTGGAAAGATGAGTAAGGTGGAGGGCTTTGGTACACTACCCTACTCAGAGAGAATCTGGAAAGGGAATGGATGAAGAAGTGTGAGTACCGGTACTTCAGAATACCACTTAGGGTTAGTTCTTGTAATCAGTCGAGTTTTCGCACTGCCTCTGTATCTGAGCAACAGTGATTTCTTTTTCACTCAAGCTGGTTTCAGGTGTTTGCCACCCTGTTGCTCTTGGGTATCCTTGGCCTGTCCTTGGTTCTGCTTTAGTAGGAGCTTTCTGTTCAGGATGATCATCATGCTGCTTGACATGCCTGTACCAGCATAGTTGTCTCTATTCCAGTTTCTCACCAAAAATAGTGATTCAGAAGGAGCCTTGCGTATGGTTATTGTGCACTCAGTTGGTTTGAGTAATACTAGCAGAGCTCCACAGCATTTGCATTTCTGTGGTGTGGATTTGCTGACTGTGCTTTTGCCTTGCTTATCATTTGGAGCCATACATGAGGGCAGGTCTGATAGCAATCTTGTAAACTTTCCCTTTAACACATTGGCTGCTGTCTGGCATACATGTACATCATTGTATATGATCTGGCTTTGCTTGTTTACTGGTTAGCACAGTGATTGGGCTTTGTTTTGCTGTAAGGGCACTCAGATTGAGGTTCGAGTTAAGTGTTTGCGTTATTAGTTTGTGAGCTATTGCTTTCAAATTTGGTGTAATAATGGACGAAAGTGGCAATGATAGATCTACTGGTCCTTCAAACTGCAAATGACCATTCGTGCATTGATGAAAAACTACGAAGACAATGTTCTTGATCTACTAGAAGCGTTGTCAGGTAGTTCTGACAAAGATTTTAGTAGTGATAATTAGAGCGAGAGGAGCAGTGACTCTGGAATTGAAAGGGTTATTCCTCCAGCATCATTTGTAAATGCTTAAAATTCAGAAATAGATTGGTCATATGGAACCCCGGCGCTAAAATGAATCAACTTCACTTGTGTGCCTGGAATGAAATGTGTAGCGTCAGGGTATGAGTCAATTAATTTTTTCTATTGTTTGTATGTGATGAATTCTATAACCCAATAGTCAGAGAGACAAATGCATATGCAGACAGTGTTTCTTTGGAGTGTTGGGGAACAATCCAGAATAACTGGCTGGAAAGATGTCCCCATTAGTGAAATGAGAACATTTTTAGGTCTTTTATATCACATGGGCACTATACAAATGCCTCACCGTCAGGATTACTGGAAAACTGATGTTCAAAATGGCGTGCTTTTCTTCTCGCACAAGTAGAAATCTTTTTCTTCTATATTTTCTATGCCTGCACTTGACAAACATTAGGCCTGGGGATTCAGTACCCAGCGATCGACTAGTGGAGGTAAAGCCCCTTGTTAAACATTTTCAGCACTGCCATTGATAATGTGTATTATCCTGGGAAGAACCTTTCACTTGATGTGTGGAGAGGAAGATTAGTATTCCAACAGTACATAAAAGGAAAAAGGCACAAATATGGCATCAAGTTGCACATGTTGACAGCCTAATGGTATGATACTGCATGTTAGGTGTACACATGTCAAGCAGATGGTGTGGGTGGTAAAGGGCATGCTGTTAATGTTGTACTGAATTTGATGGAGGGAAAACTGAAGGTAGGACACTCGCTTTTCATGGACAATTTCTATAACCGCTACAACTTAGCCATACAGTTGCTGCACTGGAACACTTCGAAGTGATCGCAAAATTATTCCCAATCAAGTGATGAAAGCAAAACTCCGAACAGGTGAACACACTTCGCAGCATGCTAATGGTGTTATTGTGACTAAGTGGAAGGATAAGAGAGATGTTCTTTTCATTTTCATAGAATTTGAAAGTGAAGTGGTAGACAGTGTAAGCAAGAGAAGTCAAACAAAGAAAAGGCGGAAAGCAATACCACAGTATAATCTCCTGATGTCTGGTGTTGATCAGCAAGACCATATTATCCCTGTGAAAGGAAAACAGTTCACTAGTATAAGAAAATTGGAGTGCATGTCTTCCAAATGATGCTTGTCAAGGTACATAATTTATAACCAAAAATATGGCTTCCGATTGAGATAGCTAAAAATAAATTTTAGGAAACTTAATAGTCAAAAATTACCAGTGTTTCACCCAGAGTGCGGCATGGGCTCATCAGTTGGATACTGCACCTTTTCCAAGACACTGGCCGGCTAGCATGTGTTAAAGCTGCACTTGTAATGTTAAAACTGCCATCTACTACCTTCTAACTAATATAAAAGAAAAATATATCAGCTTCTGGGGTTTAATTAATTAAGGCAGCAGTGAATGTGTTGAGCTTTATGAGCATCCGTCTGTCAGTGATCGCCATTTCATCAAGCCAGTATTGATTAAATGTTCGATATCATTATCAATGGTAATGGCAAAGCCGATATAATAGAACCTGTCAGTCACCAACAATGGTTCGCCAGCTGGGAGGACAACCAACTGTGGCTCTGTAAAGTTACAAAACGTGTGTTCTGTATTCTAATGGCTGATCCTGAGTCGGTTTCTCTCCTGCAATGCTTTCCATTTTCCATTGCTGCCTCGACCTCTTTATGCATTTCACTGACCAGAACAATATCGTCCGCATGTAGCAAGATCATGGTAGTTCTGGCATCAGCTGCTCTGTTGGTACAAATCCCTGATGCCCACAGACATCAACAGGAAAACTTTCAGGCATACCTGAAATAGCGTTTACTTTGGTAGGGGGGTGCACATACAAGTCCTGGATCAGCCTTATATACTACTAAGGGATATTTAGGTGTTGCAAAGCTGCCCAGATGACTGGGAACACGGTCAATGAACACAATGCAGAGTTCCGTACGTAGTACACGGTGCTTCTCCATCAGAGTCTGTAAAGTCTGAAGTGCATCACCTGATGCTATTTACAATGACACAGTCTCAAATTTTGAAGATTTGTGAAGTGAGTTTGACACTTCTGTTGCCTGCCTCCTGTTTGAAGAAGGGCATGAGGTAGCTTTGATGAAACTGTTCTGTTATGGGTGCACCAGTAAGGGTGATAATAAACACATTGGTGAGACGAATATTTCCTTCTGTCACGAACCTACTACGCTGGCGTAGCAGGGGGGAGAGGTGATACTCCCACATAGCGCATCCCAGATGGCGGATAGGGGGTCCTAACCAGCTTGCTGGCGGACTTTAGGGAAATAAAATACCTCTCGTAGACCAAACACACTACCTCCTGCGGGTGGGGGACGTGCATGTAGAATACACCCGCGGTCTCCCCTGCCTGTCATAAGAGGCAGCTACAAGGGATGGTCAAATCAGAACCATGAGACTACTTGTAATTAGTACCATCACGTAGGGAACACCATGGGTCGCATTTACTTGCGCGTAGTACCACTATGTTCGGTACGCAATAGGTTTGTGATTAGTAGCGACAGTGTGTGAATCAGGACAAGGGTCTTACAGTACCTGTGATTCGTACTCCTATATGAGCGACACCATGGTTCTGTCTTGCATATGCTTAGTTCCCACTATGTGAGGAATACCACAGGATAGTTCAGGTCTCTGTGGTTAGTCCACTTATGTGAGGAACACCATAGGATTGCGTTGCCTGTAAATAGCGCCGCAATGTGTGAAACACCATAGGTCTGTGTTACATGTGCGCATTACACTACCTGTGAATAGTACCATAATGTGTGGAATACCGCAAGTCTACGCTACTTTTGATTAGTACCGCAACATGACAGATAACATGGTTCTACCTTCCTAGCGACAAGTACCATTATGAGAGGCCAATGACCTGGATTTTGGACCCGTTTTGACTACAGGCATAATCGATTCAGCGTTGTGCTATAGAAGCAGTCCCCTGGTCATAATACTATTGTTTTGTGCCAGCTTCTGTGCATGTAAGGCACTGTGGGTCGGTTCCACTGATCGTTTTAAAGTCATATCCATTCATTCTTCGTCCTCATGCTTTGAATTCTGGTCAGTGGATGATTTTGGACTTTTAAATTGTTGTTGCTTTTTGTACCATTAGTGGCCGATGACCTCGATGTTAGGCCCCTTTAAACAACAACAACAACAACAACAACAAGCATCATCATCATCATATTTCCTTCTGCTCCCAGAGCCTTCCATTGCTCAGCTGGGGTATCATCAGGCCCACTGCTTTGACATGGCTGTTTGAACTTCTGGGGTGATCTTGGGAACAGGTCCTAGAACTGGAAGCTGTGGAACTCCTAGGTCCTGTGGGAATTCTTCATTGAGCAACCCATTGAAGTACTCCCTCCAGCAATTGTGTTGATGGCCTTGTCCTGCATGAGCAATTTCTCCTCATTCTAATGGATATATTTGGTGATGACTATCAACCTGGAGTGCATGTCACACTGTAGATTTGTTTCACAGACTCTGGCATCACTAGATCTTCTTAGAATCCTTGCACTGCTTCTCTGTTAGATTCTGAAACTACTGCCTTTACAAAGTTTCTTAGGGGCCTTATAGTACCTCATCCTCAGGTATGGCCTGGCCCAGCTGTTCCTAGACTTCTAGCTGCCGGGACAGAACCTCCTACATGAAATATTTTAGCTTAGAACTTTGACCGGCTGTCATCTAAGGTGCAATATTGTGTGAATATTGTCAAGGCATTCTCACTTTTCATAATGTATGTGCTGCGGGTCAGTATATCTCCAAATATGTTATTACATAGGAGGTTTTGTCCTGGCAGCGACAATATGCTGCCCTGCCTTCTTGGGAAACGTCATGTTTGGTCGGGACTGTCAGTGTTATTCGCTTTCAGATGAACGGCTGGATTGTTTGTCTCTTTTAGCTCAAATAATTTGCTCTTCTTTGGCAAGGGGGGCTCAGTATGCAGAAGACTTCATAGCCTCTGGCTGTGTGAGAGATTCACTTGAAATTACTTAGCAATCAACAAAACTGTTTGAGCAGATCATGACTGTAAAGGGTGTAATCGGTCTGGCTACATATGATGCATTCTTTCAGGATGCCTTGAACCAGCACCACCTAGATTAATAAGGCCTGTGCACTCCCTGCAAACAGAATGATGGGTATACCAAGAGTAGTCATAACAAGAGCAAACGACTAGTGTTGTACAGCACTATACTGACGTTGGGAATACTTGAATGTTTCACAGTGTGACTGTTTTAGAAGAGTGAAGATGAAAACTGAGTGTTAATGAGTTGTTTTTAATGTTATTTATGTGATGCACAGTTCAAATTGGTGTTAGTAATAGACAAAGTATCCTACAGATGTTATGTGACCAGGTGTAAAGCAAATTCCCCAACAGGACCGAAAGTGCAATTTCTTTCATTTCCAAAACAAGAACAATTATTATAAAAATGGTAACAGGCTGTCCCAAAGGAAAATTTAACTATCAGCAGAACAACGAAAGTATGTTATATAAGTTATTTTATGATTATACTGTAGTATGGCGTTAATAACATGAAGCATAATCGTAAGTTTGCACATAACTTAGCATAAGAAAATACAAAGGGCACTAGGAAAGTTTTGCAATACGCAAAAACGGTTGGCTGGACACTCCTGTTATGGTAAGGGGTGAAAAGAGGTGTGAAAACTGGTCTAGAAGACAGCAAGGCGCGACCTTCACACCAGTTGTTACCAAGCAGTGGGATTGAAAGCAAGTTCAGCTGTCAGTGTGGTCTCAAGGTGAATATTGTGCAATTATCCGCTACAATTTTGCTCGTGGATTAACTGTTGACCAGTGCCTAGAGGAAATGACTCCTGTGCTGGGGAAAGACTGTCCCCATCAGACAACAATTTTCTGCTGGTACAAAGAGTTCCACAGGGGAAATTTTGGGGTTGAAGGCGATCCTCGTTCTGGGCGACCGTCTGAATAAGTGACTGAGAAAAACATTGATGCTGTGAGGAAAATATTGCAGCAAGAGAGGTGGTTGACATATCGGCAGGTATAAGAGACCCTCCACATCACTGCACCAGCTATTCATTCAATTCTACATTACCATCTCCATGTTAGAAAGGTTTGTTCCCTTTGGGTGCCCCATTCACTTTCAGAGGAACAAGGGGCACATCGAGTGAAATGGTGCCGAAAAATGCTAAAACAGTTTTAAAACAGAACTTCGCGTAACGCCAGTAGCATCGTTACAGGTGACGAAACTTGGCTTTATTATTACGATGTCCCAACAAAATCCCAGAACAAGGTGTGGCTGTTTGAAGGTGAGGGTACTCCTGTGATTGTGGGAAAGTCAAGGTCAGTGAAGGATGATTGCAGTATTCTTCACTAAACGGGGCATCCTGACTCGGGTTGTGCTAGAAACACAAAGGACTGTTACTGCAAAGTGGAACAGTAAGACTTGTCTGCCTCAGGTCATCCAGGCTCTCAAGCAGCTCCGTCCAAAGTCACGGCTCAGCACTTGGCTCTTGCATCAGGACAATGCTCCAGCATATCATGCTAATGTAACAATAGATTTTCTTGCCAGATCAGGGTTGACTGTGCTTGATCACCCTCCATACAGTCCTGATCTTGCCCCATGTGACTTCGCACTCTTCCCAGAAGTGAAGATGAAGCTGAAAGGCCGGCGTTTTGCATCCGACGAGGAACTTCCGAAAGCATGGGATCAAGAGTGTGAAAATGTAACCAAAGAAAAGTGGCAGAATTGGTTCAGTGACTGGTTTCGACGTATGGAGAAGTGTATTGAGTGTGGTGGAAATTATTTTGAAAAAATCTAAAGCATTCACTCACATTACAAAACTTTCCTAGTGCCCTTTGTAACTGTGTTACTTTTGGCAATTTTGTTTATTATTATCATCATTCATTGTTGAAAGCCCTCAATGGAGGTGAGCTGCATGTACCATTTCAACCACACATCAGCTCTCATGCCATTCTTAAATTTCTGGCAATACTGGGAATCAAAACCGGGCCTCCAATCCAAGAATGGCAGCTAATATTGCTAACAATTATGTTACAAGGCGGATACAGTGTTCACTGATGTACTGTTATATACAGTAAACTGGATTGCATCTTATATCATTCTTTCATGGACTGATACACTTGGTAACTTACCTATTTTAACACTGAAAATCCAGAAATTTATAAAGGGAAATATAACGTAGTTATGTCTATACACATGTTTATAACTACACCCATATGATCATGTTTAATAATAAAAACATTAATGCATCTTCTTTTAAGTAATAGCTTTGGTAATCATAATAGTTATGGAATACAGGAAGGATTATGGAATGAATAAAAAATATTGTTACAAGTATAGTATGCACTGCAAACTTATTCCACCTTATAAATTCAGCACACTGTATACAATTAAAGTTTAATTCAGGCTTCATTTTCTTTTACAGATTTCTTTCTTTTCTTTCTAGGGACAACATTGTTCACAATGCTTTCATTTTTTATTGTAATTATTGAGAAATACATTGGTTTTATCTAGGCTAAGAAACAAGATTATGTTGGTTTCTTCCAATAGTTAACTTGTTATTATTTCAGAAACTGAACTCCTTAACGTGAATGGGACAAACAAATAATCCCCAAAACTCTAAATACTGATCTATGGGCACCACCACCGTTAGTGCATGAACTTGCTTAATTAAATTAATATAAAAATGAACATTCCTAATATTCACCAATTTTTAGTGATTCTTTTGGGAATTATTTATCAAAGGGAATGATAAGTCATGATGAATGTAGGATAGCCTAATATACCATACAGTATTCTTACACTCGTGTTCATAAAAAACAGAACACCTTGAAAGACTAGAGATAGAAAGTTTGTATTCACACGACATGTTCATTAGTATGTTCTGCAGAAACTATTAGCATTTCAGTCACCTAGGTTCAGCATGTGTCGTGTTGCCTAGTAGGCACTGGGTCCTCCATGGGCACTGATAACTTGTTCCATGAGTGATGGCATCAACGTGTATAAGGCGCAAATGGTGTCCTGGGGTATAGCCATCAATGCTGCATTCACCTGGTTCCACAGTTCATCTCTGGTGGCTGGCGTTGTCACAGCGCTGCACCCGTCGTTTCACCAAATCCCACACATTTTCGATTGGCGACAAGTCCGGTGATCGGGCGGGCGGCTGGCGTTGTGTCACAGCGCCGCACCCGTCGTTTCACCATATCCCACACATTTTTGATTGGCGACAAGTCCGGTGATCGGGCAGGCCAGGGCAACAGTCTGACATCCCCTGACAAGGCACGTGTTCGTGCAGCAACATGTGGTCGCACATTGTCCTGCTGAAATATGGCGTCTGGGGTGTTTTGCAGAAAGGGTATGGCTACGAGTCGCAGGATGTCATTCATGTAGGTCAAACTGGTCACAGCGCCCTGGACACGCACCAACATTGATTTGTGGTTGTGCTCAATAGTACTCCACACCATAAGACCTTGAGTTGATGCTGTATGTCTTGTGCGATTGCAGTCAATGTGATGCCTCTCCCAGTGAACCAAAATACGGCTATCATTTTCAAACAAACCGAACTTGCATTCATCTGAAAACACTATCTGCTGCCATTGCATTCTAGCATATTTATGCACATTAGTCAAAGGTAGGTGGAGAAGTGGACAACACGCCGGTAACCCAGACCATAATAAATGGCGACGGACTGTCACTCCTGATAGTGTATGATATGTTACACTGTTCCACTGTTGCGCCAGAGCTGAGGAGGACGCAAGTCTGTCCTGCAATGCCATTAGGATGAGGGGCCGTTCTTCTCGGAGGGTGGTCTGATGGTCTGAGTGGTGCGACCAGACTCACCTTGTCGTATTCTATGACCTTCTGTGAACCATTCTGTACACACCCGTTGCGCTGCCGACACATTTCGTTCCACATGAGCAGCAATTTCCCGGATGGATGCATCACGTTCTCTCATGCCAATAATGCACCCTCTTGCAAACTCACTCATTTGAGGGTACTGTTCTCACATGCATCTGCAAGGCATCCTGCACATCTATTCAAGTCACACTGATCCATTACCTTCAGTTTATAGCGACATCGAGAGCCGCAGGCACATTTTACCAGTCAGTGGTGGTGTCGATGTGGACCTTGAACCTGAGGGCCGACATGGTTCAAATACTAATAACTTCTTCAGAACTTACTAATGCACATCTCCTGTGAACATGAACTTCCTATCTCTAGTCTTTCAAGGTGTTCTGGTTTTTATGAACATGAATGTACTTTTGGAATATAATCTGAACTGCAATAACTCAACTTATAGATCATAAATATTCACTGGAACTACTTAAAAAATTGTATTTCTCCATGTGCTTATAGGTTTAATAGAGATTATGGTTATTTTGTAGACCCTCATCTATCAAGAATTCAAAGAGTGTGTTCTAGTATTAAGGCCCCCCAGCAGGAGCAGTGTGAAAATCACTTTTTTTCATATACAGTATAAGTGGTAAAGGTAAATTTGTTAAACCTCATGAATATCATGTCAACCTTGTAATAGATGAGATACCGGTACCGTACATCTAAAAGAATGTTTTGTTTACAAAGGAGGAAGTGTTGCTGGTGTGGTTAATTATGAATGTTTGACAGCAAACTCAGCATATGTTTTCATGGTTAGCAGTATACTGAGTAGTTTTAAAGAGGTTGTTCATATCTTACCAGTCAAAAAATTAACAGGTGATAATTTGCATCGTTGGATTAGAAGAATCATATTGGGTCTTAAAGACACAGGATTCAAAGTATCGTCATTAATGTCAGATAATTCTGTTAAGAGAAGGCAACATCATCATTTTCAAACCCCCCCCCCTGCAGTCTCATGTATATATCCATCCTAAAGATTCAAGGAGACATTTGTTTTTTGTAATTGTCTTGGTACACACTATGAAGAGCATCTGTCATAACTAGGGAGCGGATTTTTATGTGCTAAAAATGTGAAAAATATTTATTTTTTATGTGCTGAAAAACTTTAAAATATGTGATAAAAATTGAAATTATTTTCCTTTAAATATTACATAACTACTCGCGCTCAAGAAGTAAATAAGTATAATGTTTTGTATTAGAATATGGTGCTACCAAACGTGCTCCTTAAGGCAAAAATGGTGTCTGTGTATGGAAACGTGCTGTATGGTATATTAATTTTTGATATGCCAGAGTAGATATTATAAATGGTTATTTTTTTAAAGGTAATGTTTGTTAAAATATGGCAAAAGCAACCTATCATCTTTGAAAAAATAGTACCAGTTCGTACTCACCCATCACACGCTGGAATATTAGTTGCTAGAAGTAGTCTCAGAATTGCAGTGAACAACAAAGGTCATCTTCAAATTGTCCATCACAAATGCATGCCAATTATCTCTAAAGAACGCCTTATACTGCGAAAACAATTGCTCCACATCACAGGAAGTCAGACGAGCATAGTGAAAGAAAGGAATGTCACCAACAGTAACGCCATCAATTTCGCCAACATGAGCACACTCTAATACATTAGAAATTTGGCACATTGTTTGAAATCCTCTGTTTTTCCTGAACAAATTTTGATATTTGACCTTTAACAGTCCCTGTACCTGCGAAGCCGGGAGTGAATCTAATTTATTTTCAACAGCGCTCACTTCCTTCACTGTTTCGGACAACAGGTTAGTGGATTTTTCAAGTATGTCTACAGTTTTACACAAGAAGCTCAGATTGGCAGATGTAAACGCCAAATCATTTTTCAAAGAGCTATCTTTTAGTATCTCTTGAATAATCTCAATTGACGACGCGTCGTTTTTATCTAGCACGTTCACAACGGATGCAAAACTTTCGAAATTGTCTGCGTAGTATACCACAGCGCTAAGCCAGGTACCCCACCGCGTAACAATAGGCAGAGAGATCCGGGTTTTTCTCTTTAAAGAGATCGATTCTTGAGGGTGCTTATACAAAGACTTTTTTGCCATTAGACACTAATTTATCCACTTGAGGATACTGAGCCCGCACAGTTTCACATAACCTGTGTAGAGCATGAACAACGCAAGTTACGTGTATCATTTTCGGAAAGCTCACAGAAAGGCCTTCAGCTGCCTTTTTCATGTAAGCTGCGCTGTCAGTAAGGAAAAGCAATACATGGTCGTATTTTATACCTTTTGGCCAAAGTAAGTGCATGGCTTCATTGAATAACCTAGCTACAGTGACATGGTTTGCAGCAAGCATTTCTTTACACACTAGCAAATGAGAATGTTCGCAAGCAGTTTTGTCATTCTTCAACACACCAACTACAACATTTCCTACTTTTCTGCCACTCGAATCAGTGGTTTCGTCAATGCTCACCCACAGTTTTTCGCTATCACATACTGCCCGAATTCTCTGTAAAGTTTCTTCGTAACATTTTGGGAGATAGTTTTTCCTTAATGTGGATTCGTCTGAAGGCTCAAAATTAATGTACTTTGTTAGGAAATTTCTCAGTCCCGGATTATTTATTTTACCAAGAGGAATGTCGGCGCAAACAAATGCTCTGCACACATCTAAATAATACTGGGAATATTTAGAGAGGCCTGCATTTGAAGTAGCTGGTTCAGCTATTAGTAATTGTCGCGAACGCACACGCGAAGCAGCCGCAGTATGCTTATTTCCAGACAAATGCTGGGTTACTTGAGAACGTTGATCTGCACGTACTGTTTTACCACAGGGTTGGCAAAATAATACTTTTCCATCGGTAGTGAAAATGCTTTTAAATTCCACTACATATTGTTGAAGACGTGACCTTGTACTCGACTTCTCTCTTGGCATTATTTTGCAGGTTACGACACACGCATTTACGGTGAATCACTGTTTCAATAAAAAGTATAGCAGCGGACACTGAAGGAAATATTTCTTATAAATCCATACAAAAATCACACGACCACGGGAATGATATATGGACCCGAACAGGAGTGATGAAATTCCACTACCTAATGGTGGGGCAATATTCTTCCGAGTCTCCCATGTCATAACGGAATTACGTCACCTTATCTCTCCGTGATTGCCTTTTGCCGATATTCTATAAACAAAACCCAAGTGCTATGATTTACCCTTTCAAATATTGTCATACACTATCTACTTTTCATCACCTATCACCAGCCATTCTAAAAAATCATCCTTGTGATGGTGCTGTAATAACAAATTGCAGATGGAAACTTGCTGCACCTAATTTTGCTCACTCTGTTTGCGTGGAATCCATATATCACACGCCAGCTTCCGCATTGTTCTTGGTCTATTACTTGTAGTTAACTCCTCTATTCTTTCTGTCTGCCACCACAGGTTGTCCTGTGTCTGGTTTGCCTTTTAGGGAGAAATTCCCTGATCAAAATAATGAAAACCCGATTCATTACTGCATCTTCTCCATACATTACACAAATTTTCATTTTGGTTTGTGAGTTGATTTTACCCATATGGTCATAAAGCAACATAAGATACTGAAATTTTCAGTCCAACTCATTGGCTGAATGGTCAGCACTGAGGCCTGCGGTTCAGAGGGTCCCGGGTTCGGTTCCCGGCCGGGTTGGGGATTTTAATTGCCTTTGATTAATTCTTCTGGCCCGGGGAGTGGGTGTTAGTATTTGTCTCAACACTTTCCTCTTTATATTCAGACACACTACCCTACCAACCACCACAGAAACACGCAATAGTGATTACATCACTCTAAATAGGGTTGGCGTCAGGAAGGGCATCCGGCCGTAAAACAGGCCTGACACAGTTCACACCCGCGACCCCACAAGTGTGGGAAAAGCGGTAGAAGAAGAAGAAGATGATACTGAAATGTTCCATTTTATCATCCATTCTTATACACATGAAAGACAAGTCCACACTTATGTGGCCAAGGGTAGTCACTAACACACCACGCAACTACTGTGTTGGTGTAGCAGGGAGAGAGGTGATACTCCCACGTGGCGCGTCCCAGGTGGAGGATAGGGGTTCCTAACTGGCTTGCCGTGGACTTGAGCAAAATAAAATAGGTCTCACAGACCAAACGCACATTCCCCTGTGGGTGGGGGACGCAGGCAAAGGATACACCCACGGTATCCCCTGCTGTTGTAAGGGGCGACCAAGGGATGATTTAATTAGAACCATGAGACTACTTGTAATTAGTACCACCACGCAGGGAACTCCATGGGTTGCCTTTACTTGCGCGTAGTACCACTACGTTAGGTACACAAAGTTTGTAATTAGTAGTGACGTTGTGTAAATCAGGGTGAGTTTTACAGTACTTGTGATTAGTACCACTATATGAGTGACACCATGGGTCTGGCTTGCCTATGATTAGTACCCACTATGTGAGGAACACCACGGAATAGTACGAGTCCCTGTGATTAGTGCACCTATGTGAGGAACACCATAGGTTTGCGTTGCCTGTAAATGGTGCCGCAATGTGAGAAACACTATAGGTCTGCATTACATGTGCGTATTACATTACCTGTGAGTAGTACGATAATGTGTGGAATACCGCGAGCCTACGCTACTTTTGATTAGTAGCGCAACATGACAGATACCATGGTTCTACTTTCCTAGCGATAAGTACCATTATGAGGGGCCTATGACCTGGATTTTGTACCCCTTTAGACTACGAGCATCATCGATTCAGGATTGTGCTTTAGAATCAGTCCCTTGGTCAGTGCTACTATTGTTTAACGCTTAGTTTCTGGGACTGTGGGGCATTGCAGGTCGTCCACTGATTGTTTTAAATTCATTTCCATCCATTCATTCTTCATCATGTTTTGAATTCTGGTCAGTGGATGATTTTGGACTTTTAAATTGTCATTGCATTTTGTACCATTATGGGCTGATGACCTAGATGTTAGGCCCCTTTAAACAACAAGCATCATCATCAGTCACAAACACAAACTCACATATCCCACAGTGGGTCTGATGAAAGGGTGTTTTGGCAATGTCTGTAATGCAGCTGTACAGCAGGTATTAGTGCCTTCAGGTGTTTCACGATGGAACTCAACAATACCAGCAAACAAACTTTTTAGCCCAGCCAGTGTGTGCGCATGTGTGCGTGCTATTAGTTTTACAAGTGTAGTCGGGAAAACCACACTCAACACTGTTGCCAGTCGTTGCCATGGCAGAAGGGTTGAGCTATTGAGCTTCGGATTCCTAGACCTCTCTTTGCATAGGTCGAAGACTGCTTCGTATAACGGTAGTCTATTTAGCTGTTACCATCTATCGGCACAGATTGCACCAAGATTTGGACCTCTTGGTGCCATGAAGCTAAATACGGTTACATACCAAAATATTTCCCAGCTTTGTGGAAGAACCCTTGTTCTTGTTTATTCTACTGGAGAGTACTGTTCACCTAAATGTACCCCCTGTGGGTGGGGGAGGCAGACGAAGAATTCGCCCACGGTATAACCTGTCTGTCGTAAGAGGCGACTAAAAGGAGCGACCAAGGGATGATCCAATTAGAACCATGAAACTACTTGTAATTAGTACCATCACGCAGGGAACACCATGGGTTGCATTTACTTGCGCGTAGTGCCACTATGTTATGTACGCAATAGGTTTGTGATTAGTAGCGACAGTGTGTGAATCAGGAGGTGGGTCCTACAGTACCTGTGATTCGTACACCTATATGAGCGACACCATGGTTCTGCCTTACCTATGCTCAGTTCCCGCTATGTGAGGAATTCCACGGGATAGTATGAGTCCCTGTGGTTAGTCCACTTATGTGAGGAACGCCATGGGTTTGCGTTGCCTTTATAGGTTTGTGTTGCCTTCAAATAGTCGCCGCAATGTGCGAAACACCACAGGTGCGCATTACACTACCTGTGAATAGTACCATAATGTGTGGAATACCGCGAGTCTCCGCTACTTTCGATTAGTACCGCAACATTACACACAGCATGGTTCTACTTTCCTAGCGATAAATACCATTATGAGGGGCTGATGACCTGGATTTTGGACCCATTACGACTATAAGCATAATCGATTCAGCATCGTGCTCTAGAAGCACTCCCTTAGTCAGTAATACTATTGTTTTGTGCCATCTTCTGTGCATGTGAGGCACTGTGGGTCGGATCCACTGATCATTTTAAATTCATATCCATCCATTCATTCTTCGTCTTCGTGCTTTGAATTCTGGTCAGTGGAGGATTTTGTACTTTTAGGTTGTCATTTAATTTCATCTCATTTCGTACCATTAGGGGCCGATGACCTTGATGTTAGGCCCCTTTAAAGAACAAACATCAATCATCATCTAAATGTACTCATGATGGTCGTCAGTGGTACAATAATATCTACTCCGCTGAATGTTCTCTCGAACAATTGTCCCCCCTCCGTAGGAAAGCAGCACTTCTGAAAGAGTGGAGAAAAGTCTCTGAAGATGACTTCATCCCTCTTCATGCAGATATTCAGTCTTTATTTGCACAGCTGTTAAGTTCCAGGGAAGAAAACAAGTGCTGGAAATTGGGTTCTACCAAAAGGTGGAATGGGCATGAGAATGGCTGGAGGCAAAGCCACATAACCATGATTTTCTTGGCAATCCATCTACTGAAGCGCCTGGTTTTCATCTACCAAGAAAGATATGGGTTCAGCTAAACCATTACCATACCAGTCAAGGAATGTGCAACCATCTGAAGCACAAGCGGGTTTTCTGCAGGAACAAGCTATGTGACTATTGTGCAGTCCAGTCAGTACATCACATAGTAGAAGAATGCCCCAAAAAGGTGATTTCCTGGTGGCCTACAAGTCTCAGAGTAAAAGAGGAGGCCATTGCATTGATCAAGTCCTGTGATTTCGTTGTCTGATTGTGGAACTTACTTTTTTTGTATATGTTGTATATATCTGTATTCCTATTCTGTAATTGCATAATGATGCAGATGGTAATGACGATGATGTGATGATAATTCAGTTTTGTCATGATGAAAAATATGCTGACTGTGCTTTCATGAGTATCTCACGTTTATAAACTTTAACTTCTTGCAGATTACAATGTAAATTTTGATTTTATTGGGATAGGAATGCTGAAGTTTCTTGTCTTTAAAATTATTTTAGATCTATTATTACTTGCTAAATGTATTGTCATTGTCAGTTGCTGAACAACAGTAATTTAATGTAGAAACTTTGTTTTAACAATCTTGTGCTTCTGCATGATATATTTACAGGATTAATATAAACATTACTTTTGTGCTGAATCTTGCAAACATGTCTGATGTTGAATAATCTGCATTATGAGGGGCTGAGTACTAGGGTTTGGATGTTCAGGACCCAAAAATCACCCAATTATGCAGAAAATTATGCTCTTATAAATTGATATGTCAAAAAAATGGAAAATATGACCAAACATACGTACTTCCAACAAATGATTTTTGCCATTAGTTCCTTTATATTAAATATACTATTCATTATAAAATCTTACTGCACTTCTTCAATTTAATTTAATTTTGTGTGGCTATTGCTAGCCGAGTGCAGCCCTTGTAAGGCAGACCCTGCGATGAGGGTGGGCGGCATCTGATTGTATTGAACAGGTGGATTCATAATAAAACTTTATTATTGTATATCAACAGATTTCAATACGGATTAAAACATGAGATTAGTCACTTGCAATCTGCCATGTGTACATAACTGCGTGTTATTGTGATGAAGGATAGTGTTGTGTGTGGTGTGTGAGTTGCAGGGATGTTGGAGATATCACAAATACCCAGACCACGGACAACTGTAACTAACCAATGAAGGTTAAAATCCCCGACCCGGCCGGGAATCGAACCCGGGATCCTCAGAACTGAAGGCCACTACGCTGACCATTCAGCCAACGAGTCGGACACTTCTTCAGTTAATTTCATTACTAATTCTTTTAATTCCACTAGTCTCTATTCATTATAGGTCATAAAACTGTGGTCAGTACCAAATTATTTTCGATTAATATTGCAGTCTCACACAATGACAGAGACCATATTCCTGCTCCTGCAAACCAATGAAAATCTTATTAGTTATTGGAATTAAAAATGTGCCGACAGTTGCCGTGGGCACAAAATATTTAATTTAAGTAAAATGTAGAAGGAAAAAGTGCATGCATCTTATTCCCCATTCATCTCAGCATTTCTGTGGCTAGCAGTGTTGCTATGCTGTTGGACATTATAGCATAGGGTGACCAGATGTCCCTTATTTCTCTAAAGTGTCCGGTTGTCCTAGTAAAAACTATATGGGATGCATATTGTCCCGTTTTTCTGTGAACCATCCCATATATTTTAAAATACAGTGTTTAAACTTTATTTATCACAAAGCTCTGATGTATATTTCACATTGGGTAAAATAATTACAGTTTGTTTGGTTGGCACTAAATGTAACAAAGCCAGTGAGACACGGTTCACTTTTGTTCCTAACATTTCTTCTGTTTCAGAAATAAGCATTATCTTACCTTTAGTTCTAAACTTAGTTAATAATGCCAAAATGTGTCTGCAAGTCTATAATTTTGTTTCACCGAGCTCGATAGCTGCAGTCGCTTAAGTGCGGCCAGTATCCAGTATTCGGGAGATAGTAGGTTCGAACCCCAGTGTCGGCAGCCCTGAAAATGGTTTTCCGTGGTTTCCCATTTTCACACCAGGAAAATGCTGGGGCTGTACCTTAATTAAGGCCATGGCCGTTTCCTTCCCCACTCCTAGCCCTTCCCTGTCCCATCGTCGCCATAAGACCTATCTGTGTCGGTGCAACGTAAAGCAACTAGCAAAAAAAAAAAAAAAAAAAAAAATTGTTTCGTAGGTAAAGATAAATAAAATGTTCTGTTTTGTTTAAATTTACATGAAATGTTGAGGTGTATGCAGACTTTTATTTCTGACTGCATATGCAGGAAAGAGTGAAAATTAATATATTAAAAAATGTGAGGATATGGAAGATTATAACATAGTCTTTGAAACAAATTTATATGTAATGAGCCCAAGTTATGGTAATAAATAAGAATATATATATTGGTTTGGACCAGAGTTTAGTCATGTAAGCAAGTGCCTTAAGGGAAAGCTATGAAGGATATCAATTGAAAGGCCTAATAGCTCCTTCCTGAGGTTTTTTTTAATGCTGTATGGCTGCACATAGGAAACTATTGCTGAGGTGTTGAATTTGCTTTTAATTCCTGAGATACATTTGTTTACAAGATTGGAAGCCAACGGCCATAGCCGTGTTGAAACGCCGGATCCAGTGAGATCTCCTAAGTTAAGCAACATTGGGCGTGGTCAGGAGTTGGATGGGTTGCCACGCGCTGTTGGCGGCGGATAAGGGAATGGAGGAGCGGAAAGGAACTGGCCGCCCTACCGCACGTAAACTCCGGCTCAGGAACACCTCTGCGGAGATTCGGACCTGCCTTCGGGCTGAATAACCCTTACCTTACAAGATTGGAAAGTGTATTATAATGATGTTTTCAGTGTGCTGTTTCCGCCAAAGCAGTTATTGAATGATGGAGTAATTTCCTATGCTTTGACAATACATGTACTTGGAAGTTATATGGTAAACATATGCTGTCTGTTTTCTGTGTGTAATTCATTTATGAAGGAAATGGCACATTTAATGGCAATTATTGGTTGTAAAAAGTTCTACGTACATTGAACTAGAAGAGTGGATGTTGTTAGGCTGTAATAAAACCTGTGAGCAAATGCAAGTCTATATTTATGCTTAAGTTACTGAGCAATGCAGAGGACTGTGTAGGTGTTTCTTGTTGAGATGAATCTTGTTAGTCCTTGAAACACCATAGCATTTTATTCTGAAACTTGCTGTCATCTTGTTGTAAAATGTATTTTGAAAACCCATTATTTTAATTAGAAATGTTTCAGATATAAAACATTTTTATTTAACATCAAAGAAAGAATTCATTTTAGGTTTTGCAATAATATAGGTGGACATCATTAGGAAACTGTTGTATTGTCAGTAGTTTGCACCTCATTTAAATTATCAGGTATGAAAGGCACGAGTAGGCATACTCCCTGATAAACAAGGAAAATACTGAGGACGTGGCTCTGCGGTTTAGGTCGTGTAGCTATCAGCTTGCATTCTGGAGATAGTGGGTTCAAGCTCCACTGTCGAGAGTCCTGAAGGTGGTTTTCTGTGGTTTCCCATTTTCACACCAGGCAAATGCTGGGGCTATACCTTAATTAAGGCCACGGTCACTTCCGTCCCACTCCTAACCCTCTCCTATCCCATCATCGTCATAAAACCTATCTGTATGCACACAGGATAAATTTTGAAAATTTCAGGAAATTGAGAAAACTAACATGTTCATCTGTACCTACGTTGCTACATTATGCTTCCTTACCTCTGTGGTGATAAGTTAATCATTGTAGCTCTATGCTTAGGAAAATAGCTTTTAAATCTTAAGTGATTTATTTTTGACTGACTTCTCAATGATCAGAATTTCATTCAGGGGACAGGTGAGGAAAGTAATAGAAAATTCAGAAATTATCTTACCGAGCTCGATAGCTGTAGTCACTTAAGTGCGGCCAGTATCCAGTATTCGGGAGATAGTAGGTTCGAACCCCACTGTCGGCAGCCCTGAAAATGGTTTTCCGTGGTTTCCCATTTTCACACCAGGCAAATGCTGGGGCTGTACCTTAATTAAGGCCATGGTTGCTTCCTTCCCACTCCTAGGCCTTTCCTATCCCATCGTCGCCATAAGACCTATCTGTGTCGGTGTGACGTAAAGCAACTAGCAAAAAAAAAATGAAATTATCTTGTGGGTCAGTGTTCCTTTTTGTCATTAACCCTAGAATGGTAACAAGGAAATTTAACGCATATTGGTAACTATACGCTTCCAAGGCGTACATGGCTCAAACAACGTCTGTACTGTCTTCTATGTTTCTTTTCTCCAACGTTCTTCGTGTTAACTACATCACTAAGTATAGAGGTTAATTCAATTATATTTTCTTTCTGAAACTTGAATTGCGCGTACGTCTATGAGGCGTATTGTTACCATTCTAGGGTTAACACAGTGAATGGTTGAGAGTTCAATGGATAAACTAATTACTGGTATATGCATTCAGTCAAACTTTTGTATATGTAACTTTAAAAATTTTCAGTCTGGTGAAAACCACTAATTATAACACTATAACATACCTGGAAAAACTAGTGGTAATGGTAAAAAATAGTGTGTGGATGTATGTTATAAAATTAGCATTTTTGACTGACTGAAAATCTTTTAATTTACATTAACTGAGTAGACACTGAAAAGTTTCACATCCTCCATACCAAACTATTGTATATTAATAGAAACAATTTTGTGGTTAATTTTCAGGTTTATTTTATTTTTTTATTTTTTTTTTTACCAGGCGATTTGGCTGTGCGGTTAGGGGCGCGCAGCTGTGAGCTTGCATCCGGGAGGTAGTGCGTTCGAACCCCACTGTCGGTAGCCCTGAAGAGATGGTTTTCCGTGGTTTTCCATTTTCACACCAGGCAAATGCTGGGGCTCTACCTTAATTAAGGCCATGGCTGCTTCCTTCCCACTCCTAGGCTTTTCCTATCCCATCGTCGCCATAAGGCCTATCTGTGTTGGTGCGACATAAAACAAATAGCAAAAAAAATTCAGTTTATATCTTGATCAACTTCAGCAAGGAAAGGTTAAAAAGAAAAGATTGATGTTAACCTGACAGGAAAATTTTTGAAATCTTGAACAGTTCAGCTTTTATTTTAGGACTAATTAACGATGTCCATTATTTCATTAGGGATGTCAGTAGGTCACGAGGGTTGAAAGATGACACGAAAGACAACAAGAATGTAATTGACACTCTGAGTAGTGATGTGTTAGATGCATTAAAATATAAAATTTATAAATACTGAACAAAATGTATTTCGGTTTTCATCTCAACTGGCATTCGGTAAAGGGATAATTTTCTTTAGAATGCGTAAACTATAGCCAGTTTTATAGTTCATGTTAAAGGAAATTCATAAAATAAAAATATTGATTCCAAGTTCATGGCTTGGTAGCTGTTGTATTACCAGTAACCTCAAAGAGTTGAGAATTTGCATGGGTGCTTCTCATCAATGTATAAAATAGATGCGCGATATGTCATGAGGAATACAGACCCAAAGTCATTTTGCATGTTTTCCAAGTGCAGAAGAAAACTTTAATTGTTTCACAATCACAAAATTATCAAATCTCAAAATGTTCATCCTGAGGAAAGGAGCACTTTACTCCCCTGTCATTTTGCTGGTTTTTTCAAATATAATTGAAAAATAGGGTTCATTCCTCTTGCATTTTAGCATATTACAAGTAGCCCTTATTTTTTATTTACAGTAGTTAATATCCAATGACGTGTGTTGCAAAGCGTCAAACAAAATTTGCCATGAATGCCAGAAATCTGAATTCAAGACTGTTCATGTTGTAAAGAAAAGCCTTTGGCAAGTTGAATAAAATTATCATCAGACCATTCACAGCAAACTAATGATATTAACACATTCACGCCCGTATCCAAGTTATTGCCTATAGCGCGTGACCATGTTGTGGACCGTATCCGAGTTAGCCCGGATAAGCGCAACCTTGAACTGGAGCTGTTCCTACTCAGCTGGAATCTATTTTGGTCACAAATATGTGCGAGAGAGATGAAAGTAATACCCTTATGAATGCTTCTACTCACCAGAAACCACATGGCCACGGCGATTTTCCCTCCCAATGCACTTTCTTTGTTTTGTTTCTGAAGGTAGCCTAGCGCTCGCACAACTAGCTGCGTAGTTGGTTTGTGATTGCACAAGCGTGTGTATAATCACGTTCTGAAGTATAACCATGGCGTGTAGGGACAATATAAATGATGCAAATGATGCGAATTTACAAAGCACAGTTTTTCAGCTGCTTGAAAATTATCTAGGCCACGGGTATACAGTCTATATGGACAATTATTACAAATAGCGTTGGACTCGCGAAACAATTACGGGAACAGAACACTGCCGTATGTGGAACAATACGGTCAAATAGGGGTGTACCAAAAGATCTAAAGGAACACCAGGCAATTCTCAAACGGGGTAAAAAGTGAACCCGACATACAAGTACAGTCACCTCTCTCCGAAATCCCAGCTCCATCTACGTCATCAGTTCCAAGTCAACGTCCTGCAATTTTGCCGCCAAAAAGGGCACCGGCCAAGGATCCATCATTTAGGTTAGATGGGAAGAGAAAAGAGCGTATTCTTCTAAAGTTTTCACCATCAAATATAGACAAGTTCCCCTGAAGAAGGTGCAAAGTGTGCTTCAAAAATTAAATTATTACTGAAACACGCTATTTTTAGAATGTGTAGTGTTCCCATTCACCCAGGAAAGTGTGACATTACCTACCACATTCTACAGAGATACTAGAGGACTTCATTAAAGTATGTGGAAAATTTTGTTTCCATATCTTGTTCGGTTTAGAACTTATTGTGAAAAGAATTCGTTGTTGTTTGCTCTGCCACTAACAGCTGGAATAGCTGGGCCAGCCCTTTAAATAGCCGCTCAGATGATGGGCGTGAATGTGTTAAAGAGCTTGGAAATCTGTAGAACATTTCCTTTGATAAATTACTCCAATCCCTAATACCTCTTCATATAAATTAATATTTGACCCATTACTACAATTACACCCAAAGATCTGTCACCACTGTCGCAGAACTGGACAGCATGAAAAGTCTGCGTGACAACTGATATGAGCCAATACAGCTTGATAATGTATTTGTTTGTTATTCATAAGTGTATCAAGTGTGTGCATGTGTACATGTTAGTGGGAGTCCTTGGTAGCATTTATCAGATGTTGAGGTAAGTTGCATGCTATTTCTACTTTACTATTTTGTTAACATTCTGTTATACAGCTGATCCAGAGTGCTTTTTCTGACAATGACACTGGCAACATTCCCCCCTCTCATCCCTTTGCTTCTCTCCACGGGCATTATCCCCCTTTACCTACTATTTACACTGCTGCGATGTCAGTGCTCTATCCATGGTACTGCACTTCGATGAAATTGAAGCCATAATGAGTGAAGATAATATCCATGTTATTGGCATTAGTGAAAGCTGGCTTACCCCAAGCATATCCTCCGGTATGGTACGACTTGACCGGTATTCCATCTTACGGCACGATAGATCCGATAGCAGAAGAGGAGGTTTGGGTGGCCATAAACTGCAGGAATGACAAAAAAAACAGGTGATATGTGTATCATCTAAGAATGCACAGCTAGGGCTAGAGTTCATGTCTGTTGAAATTATTATTTATCAACAGAAACTACTGATAGTTGTTGTATACAAGCCGTCCAAACTAACAAATATGACTGAATTTGAATTCCGTTTACTTGACTTAATGCCTAGTTGTGAGCATATTATTGCCATAGGAGACTAACACTAACCTACGTACTAGGACATACGAAACTTAACAGTTGATTGACATGTTTTCTTCCTGTGATATGACCATCCTCCATCAAGAGCCTACAAATCACACTTCAACAGATAACTATGCAATATGCAGCTTACTGACCACATTGTGACAAATAACCCAGACAAAATTATAACTGATGGTCAGATTATAGTCCCAGCCATCTCCAATCATGACCGTATCTACCTATTCTACACGCTCCGAATGCCAAACTAAGTATGTTATTTCCGAAAAGAAAAAAAAAGGCATTGATATGGACGAGTTAAGACATAACTAGAGCCCAGAAGTTCAGGCATTTATTTTGGTTAAAATAGGCTCTTAATATTCAGGAAATAGGCAGAAATTTATCAAAATATGCTGTAAAATTATTTACATACTAATTTAATATAGGCTACTTAGTACACCTCACCATCATATTTGAGTACTTTTTCTTGATTACATGCCACAACAAGATGTTTTTCAAGTTTTCAACTGTCGTAGACAGCCGCCTCTTACAGAGAACGCTTTTCATCATAGAAAACGATCGTTCCACTTCAACTGAAGTGATCGGAGCATACTTAAAATAAGTTATTTCGCATGGACTCGTATCAGGAACAGAATTTTCACCTTTTACAACAACACAAAGGTTTTTTTAAAGTTTTTCTAGGTCTTTATTAGCGCACATCACACGTTTACACTTGTCTCTAACAGCCGAACATTTGTCTCTTGCTGCTCGCAGCTGCTGGTTTACTGTATGTTCAACGAAAGCCACAATGGCACCAGTGTATCATGTCCTTTCTCCAACTTTGTAATTGCTTCAGGTAGTACACCATAATGTGTTGTTATAAATGCCAGATCATTGCTAATTTCTTGATGGTACAGCAATTTTTTCACCTCACAAACTGACGCAGCTTTGTCTTCTGATATAGCATCAATTACCTCATATCTTTTTCAAATTGTTGGTGTAATATATAGCAGCACTGATCCAGGTTCCACACCTGGTCAAAACCAGTTGTGGACGTCAAGAGAGCTCTGATGCTATTTTCTTAAAATTCTGGATTCGGGAGGGTGATTTTAGGAAGATTTTCTGTGTTCGAAATCAACTTGTCAGTATGTGGATCAAACTTCTTTCTTCAGCAAATCTGTGCAGCCCGTGGGCTAGGCATGTGAGATGGAGCATTTTCAGGAAGAGGACTTTCAAGACTTCAGCATTTTTTAATTTTTTTCATATAAGGTGACGAAAAGCAGAACATCATCATGTCTTGTTCCTTGTGGCCAAAGTAGCATTAAGGAGTTTGTGAACAACTGTGCGACAGTGGAAGAGATCTAGAGAAAACTGTGATTGTCTGGTGGATGTGGCATCCGCTGTTGATATCAGAGAAATCATCTTATGCTCAGCCATTTTAGAAATCACAGATATATGTTTGGCTGTTGCAAAATGTTGATTTATAAAGTACCTTTTTTCGGACGAGAACCGGTGTATTCAACATGGTATGGCCGTAATAGATTTCTCACATATTTTGCTGTAGAGAATAGAACCATCAGTAGAAAGAGTGTCTGAACCAAATTCGCGGACATATCCATGTAATTTACTACTTAACAATGTTGGCCTACTCAGTTTTGGTGTGATAAAAAATTTACAGTGGCTACTAACACCAAAAATACTTTAAACAAGTTCAGCAGCAGACTAAACGCTTATTCCGTCTATTACAAAGAACTGATTATCCTTCTCTGTCCTACCTTCTTTCCTTCAGAAATTGGGAAAATCCAACTCTGCATTGTCACAAAAAGTGCTCTTATCAGCTCAGCTATGGTGGCCTAGACAAAAGGAGTGGTGTGAGAAGAAACTGGAATATTGGCACAGGAATGTGGGTGCGAGGGACAATAAAACTGGACCTATAATTAGAAACTTGCCTTGACATACTTCCCTCATCCCTTCTCTTCCACTGATTAAACCCCAATAACCTTACATTTTTTCAGTAATGAGGGCTATGCCATTTAAAGACCTTTGTTAATTTACATAAAGATTGACATGGGTTGAGAAAGAGAAATTTATCACTTCTTATAATTTTATCTTAAAACAGTGAATATACACTGTGCAAAACTTAAGGACGAAAGTAACTTCTGCATGTTGCGTCACTGCCAAGTAACGTAGCTTGATGAAACTTGAACCACACATAGGAAGAACTGCTGCAGTATGGTACGGTAGGCAACTGAAAGGAATATGCGATGAGAAATTACACTTTATACAGAGATAATAAATTACACGTAAGTCACTGCGGCATAATGGTCCCCTGGAAATCACAAAAGAAGGGACATGGTTTTTAAAAGGATGTGTGATCACAACGGACAGTGATGCATGCTCTGCAACGTGTTCCCATGCTGGCCATAAGATTGGGAAGGAGTTCTTGTGGTAACACATTCCATTCCTCCACCACGCGGTTGACAACTGCTGGATGGTCTTTGGTGCATGTGTTGTGCTGCAATACGTCTGCCCAACAAACATGTAGCTCTCCTCCTCTACTCAGCGAAATGCGGAATAGAGGTGCAGTATTTAACAAAAATGCTATAATCGCAAGAAAACCAACCTTTTCAAGATATTCCGGTTTGATTTATACTGCACTCGATATAAACAGTCGGTTTTATTTTCTTATATTTATACACTCAATTCAAGGAATGTTTGTGTTACAATTTACAAAAGTACAATGTACAATTTACAATTCCTTGGATGGAATGGCAGTATTTCCATTTCTTAAAAAGTAACATTCCTGTTATTCATTCAGCAGAAAATAATATATGTACATAATCCAACAAGTTAACTGCTTGATTTTGCACAGTGTTGTAGTGTAGTTTGAATTTCCCTGAAATTTAGAATTGAATGTTTATTGCTTTATATATAGTCCACCGAAATTCGCGATCTGACTCGTTTTCTAGTAGATTATGGCAAGTTTCCTCCCACTTTTCAATCTTTCTTTCCAGCAATCGATTTCGTACTTCCCGGGCTAGGTCCAGGTATTCCACCCGGTCAGTTGGGTCCCTAAATCTTTGCCATCTTTTCCTATAAGCATTTTTGATATGGATCAAATCCTTCAGGAGATCCAGCGTGGTGTCGTCTTGGGTGCCTTCTCGATACTGAACCCGCGGCCGGACTGCATTCTTAGTCATTAGCCGTCCAGGACCCGTTTCCAGCGTGGTCCGCACATTTGACGACGGTCCAGAACATTATTATTATTATTATTATTATTATTATTATAATACATGTTCTGGACCCCACAGCAAGATGCAAGACCTCTACTTTGCGGTAAATTACATCTGCTGCCATTGTCATTGTTGAGAATGTGACCAGCACCATTGTCACGCGTAGGCAAGTGTGCGGGATTTCTCGCGATACGAATGACATGCTTCCCTGCAATGTTGATCTTATTATAGAGGTGAACAATTGGACGGTCAATCTCATTCCTATCGTTTATTTCAAATGTGTTTAAATTTTTATTTATATGCCAGGAGAATCTACTGTAATCTAAGAACGTTCTTCGAAGGAAAAGATGGCTCTTGAAAACGAACCCAGGAAAGATTAAAAATGATTGGTTTATGATCAGAATAAGTACATCGAAAATCTACAGCCTGTTTCCAGTCATTCGACAGGGTCAGGAATGGAATGAATAAAGCCCCCATCTAGCGGAGACAATAGGAATTGTGCCGGCTGCCAAAACCTGTCGCACTCCTCTGGGGCAATGATTAATGAATGACAAATGAAATGAAATTATATTGGACAGTGTTGCTGGAGAGAATGATGACAGGGAAAACCGGAGTCCCCAGAGAAAAACCTGTCCCGTCTCCGTTTTGTCCAGCACGAATGTCATATGGAGAGACCGGGTCTTGAACCACGGAACCCAGCTGTGAGAGGCTGGCGCGCTGCCGCCTGAGTAACGGAGGCTCCTTATAAATACATTATGAACAATAAAATCAACTGGTCTCACCTCCTTTTACACCCCACCGCTATTAAGTTTATTTACACCCCCCCCCCCCCCAAAAAACCTAAAAGAAGGCGTGTTTCTTTATGTTTAAAGGAGATTCCAAACACCAATGTTCACGTCTATTACCTTCACTTTTGAGATAAGAGTAATTCACTTCCACACTCCTCTCTCCCCCCAATGTGAATTTTCCGGCAAAAAATACTTGTTTCTTTAATAGTAAAGAATCTTCTAAATACCAATTATCACGACTCTAACTTCTTCAGTTTTTGATTTATGTGTCCTCACGAAAGGAATTCAACTCCTTTTCACTCCCGCCCCCCAACAATGATTCCCCCTCCCAAAAAAACGGGTTTTTCTTTGTTTTTAAAGGAGATCCAAATACCAATTTTCACGTCTGTAGGCCCTAACAACTTTAGTTTTTATTAGATGTATGTATTCTTATACAATTAAATCAATTAATTTTTCAATTCTTTCACCTCCCCCCCCTTTTCATTGGATTTTCTGAGAATACGTGTTTCTTTCCTTTTAAAGCAGATTCCAAATATCAAATTTTACGTCTGTAAGATCTTCTTTTTTGAGATAACAGTAGCCTATTTAAAAGAATTCATCACCATTTTCAGTCACATCAACCCTCCCCCCCCCCCCACCCAAGTGGTATTTCCGAAAACTAAAAATACACGTTTCTTTATCTTTAATAGAGATAAAATACCATTTTCCACTTCTGTAACATGTTAAGTTTTTTTTGAGATATACTGTATAATTCTCATTTATTTCACCCCCTTTTTAGTTCCCCTTTAGAGGAGTTTCCGAATACAAATCACCTATGTTTCTTTACATTTACAGGAGATTCCAAATACCACTCTTTACGTCTGTAACATTCTATGTTTCTCAGATATTCTGTAGATATAGTCTTTCAAAAAATTCACCCCAATTTGTCACTCCTGTTTAACCGCCATTAAGTGGATTTTCCAAAAAACAAAAAAATACGTTTCTTTATTTTTGAAGCAGATCCCATATACACATTTTCAGTTCTGTAATATCTTCAGTTTCTGAGATATACGTATCCTCATTAAAGGCGTTCAACCCATTATTCACCCTATTACACCCATCCTATTGGGATTTACAGAAAGAAAAAAAAAATGTTCCTTTATTTTTAAAGGAGATTCTAAATATCAATTTTTACATGTGCAAACTTTTAAAGTTTTGAGATATAGATACACTCATTTTAAAAATCCACCCGCTTTTCATGGCCCCCCACCCCCACTATTTGGATTTTCCAAAAGCAAAAAAAAATATGTTTCTTTATTTTTAAAGGAGATCCCAAATACCAATTTTTAGGTCTGTAATATCTTCAGTTTCTGAGATTTAAGTATCCTCAACCCCTTTTTCACCCCTCCTATTGGGATTTTCTGAAAACAAAAAATACACGTTTCTTTATTTTTAAAGGAGATTCTAAATACCAATTTTTACATCTGTAAACTTTTAAAGTTTTAAGATGTAGATACATTCATTTTAAAAATTCACCCCCCATTATTTGGACTTTCCAAAAATGAAAAAATACCTGTTTCTTTATTTTTAAAGTAGATCCCAAATACCAATTTTTAGGTCTGTAATATCTTCAGGTTCTGAAATATAAGTAGCCTCATTAAAGGCATTCAACATATTTTCACTCTTTTCAACTCTTCCTATTGGGATTTTCCGAAAACAAAAAATACGCGTTTCTTTATTTTTAAAGGAAATTCTAAATACCAATTTTTACATCTATAAACTTTTAAAGTTTTCATATAGATTCACTCATTTTAAAAATTCACCCCCTTTACATCCCCCATTAATTGGATTTTCCTAAAACAAAAACATACGTGTTTCTTTATTTTTAAAGGAGATCCCAAACACCAATTTTCAGGCCGTAATATTTTCAGTTTCTGAGATATAAGTATCCTCATTAAAGGCATTCAAGCCTTTTATCACTCCTTTTCGCCCCTCCTATTGGGATTTTCCGAAAACAAAAAAAATACATGTTTCTTTTCTTTTAATGAAGATTCTAAATACCAATTTTTACATGAGTAAACTTTCAAAGTTTTGAGATATAAATACACTCATTTTAAAAATTCACCCCCCCCCCCTTTTCACCCTCCCATTAATTGGATTTTCCAAAAACACAAAAATTATGTGTTTTTTAATTTTAAAAAGAGATCAAAAGTACCAATTTTCAGGTCTGTAATATCTTCAATTTCTGAGATATAAGTACCGGTATCCTGTATTGTAGTGTAGTCGTATATTAATTACCGTATTGTCGTGTGATCTTTGAGTACTATCCCAAACAATATATCCCTCCGTTCTTTTATTTTTTTTGCAAATAATTTATTTTATTTTTATTTTCATTTTTTCCGTAAGAATGGCTAAGGAGCACGAGTGTACGAATTGTGGGTATGGCGAGGCATTGAGGGGTATGAGAGAGGAATTGCAGAGTTTGAGGGAGATAATTAGGATTCTCACAGAAGACAGGAAGGAAGATAGGACTCCCTCAAAAAATGTAAGGTTACAGTAGGTGTACAAGAGGGAGGGGAAGGAAAGGGGGGAGTTGTAGAAGACAGGTGGTCTAATGTTCTAAGGGGTAGGAGATTGCAGGCTAAGGGCTCTATTCAGGATCAGAATTCAGGACAGGTGTCTGTGCGAAATCGGTACGAGTCACTCCAGGTAGAACAACAGAGGGAAAATGAAGAACAGGGAACTGTTGCTGAGATGTGTGGCAGTAGGAGAGGAAGGGAAAAGGTAGGAAAGGGAAATGTAGAGTAGAGGATAGGAAAAGACAGGTGGAACAGGGTCATGGGAAAGAGAAAAGGGAGGAGGAAGTAGCTTCTGCAGCTATCAGGAAAGATAGGGCTGACCAGGAGGGGAGGGGATCAAATGAGGTGGGTAGGGTTGAGGCTCTGGTCATGGGGGATTCCATCGTTAAACACGTGGGGGAAGTGTGTGGAGGAAAGGGAACCAGGGTAGAATGTTATCCAGGAATTAGGTTGAGGCAGATGTTGAGGAAAGTAGAAGAGAGGGAGGAGGGGAAGGAGAAGGTGGTAGTGTTTCACATTGGTACCAACAACGTAAGGCAAGCTGATATAAGTACCAACATAGTTGGAGATGTGTGGGACCTGGTAAATGCAGCACGGGTGCAGTTTAAGAAAACGGAGATTGTTATTAGTGGAATACTGTGTAGGAGGGATACTGACTGGAGGGTGATTGGGGATTTAAATGAGACTATGGAGTGGGTGTGTGGGAAACTGGGAGTGAAATTTCTAGATCCTAATGGGCGGATAGGAGATAGGTATCTGCGCCCAGATGGCCTTCACTTAAACCGCAGTGGTACGTACTAGGAAATTTGTTTGGAAGGGTAATAGGGAGGTACATTCAGGGAAACAGGGTTGCCTAGGGAGCGGTGATAACGGAACAGGGAACTGGAAATCAAGTAGGGATGACATACAATTGTTAGTGTTGAACTGTAGAAGTATTGTAAAGAAAGGAATAGAATTAAGTAATTTAAGAGATATATATTTACCAGATATTGTAATAGGTGTTGAATCATGGCTGAGAAATGATATAATGGATGCAGAAATTTCCTCACGCCACTGGAGTGTGTATCGTAGAGATAGGATAGGAATGGTGGGAGGGGGAGTATTCATTCTGGTGAAAGAAGAATTTGTAAGCTACGAAAAAGTTAAAGATGAGACACATGAAATTCTAGGTGTAAGGCTCATTTCTAAAGATAATAGGCAACTTGATATATTTGGAGTGTACAGACCGGGAAAAGGTAGCACTTACGCGGATTCGGAATTATTTGATACAATAGTCGGTTATGTGGGAAACGACATGGAAAGAAATGTGATTGTAGCGGGAGATCTAAATTTGCCAGATGTCAATTGGGAAGGAAATGCGAACGACAGGAAGCATGACCAACGAATGGCAAATAAGTTAATATGGGAAGGACAGCTGATTCAGAAAGTGATGGAACCAACCAGAGGGAAAAATATCCTGGTTGTGGTGCTGATAAAACCAGGTGAGCTCTATAGGGAAACTGAAGTAATAGATGGTATTAGTGATCATGAAGCTGTTTTTGTCATAGTCAAAAATAAATGTGATAGAAAGGAAGTTCTTAAAAGTAGGACTATTAGGCAGTACCATACGGCTGATAAAGCAGGCATGAGGCAGTTTCTAAAAAGTAACTATGATCGGTGGAAAACGGTAAATAAAAATGTAAACAGACTCTGGGATGGGTTTAAAGAAATTTTGAGGAATGCAAAAACAGGTTTGTACCTTTAAGGGAGGTAAGGAATGGTAAAGACCCACCTTATTATAATAGAGAAATAAAGAGACTAAGAAGGAGGTGCAGACTGGAAGGAAATAGAGTTAGACATGGCTGTGGAAGTAAGGAGGAATTGAAGGAACTTACTAGAAAATTGAATCTAGCAAAGAAGGCAGCTAAGGATAACATGATGGCAAGCATAATTGGCAGTCATACAAATTTTAGTGAAAATGGAAGGGTATGTATAGGTATTTTAAGGCAGAAACAGGTTCCAAGAAGGACATTCCAGGAATAATTCATGAACAAGGGAAGTGTGTATGTGAGGATCCTCAAAAGGCAGAAGTATTCAGTCAGCAGTATGTAAAGATTGTTGGTTACAAGGAAAATGTTGAGATGGAGGAGGAGACTAAGGCCAATGAAGTATTAAAATTTACATATGATAACAATGACATTTACAATAAGATACAAAAGTTGAAAACTAGAAAAGCGGCTGGAATTGATCAGATTTCTGGGGATATACTAAAGACAATGGGTTGGGATATAGTACCATATCTGAGGTACTTATTTGATTATTGTTTGATCAGAGGAGCTATACCAGATGAATGGAGAGTTGCTGTTGTAGCCCCTGTGTAGAAAGGAAAGGGTGATAGACATAAAGCTGAAAATTACAGGCCAGTAAGTTTGACATGCGTTGTATGTAAGCTTTGGGAAGGCATTTTTTTCTGATTATATTAGACATGTTTGTGAAATTAATAACTGGTTCGATAGAAGGTAGTTCGGTTTTAGGAAAGGTTATTCCACTGAAGCTCAACTTGTAGGATTCCAGCAAGATATAGCAGATATCTTGGATTCTGGAGGTCAAATGGACTGTATCGCGATTGACCTGTCTAAAGCATTTGATAGGGTGGATCATGGGAGACTACTGGCAAAAATGAGTGCAATTGAACTAGACAAAAGAGTGACTGAATGGGTTGCTATATTTCTAGAAAATAGATCTCAGAGAATTAGAGTAGGTGAAGCTTTATCTAACCCTGTAATAATTAAGAGGGGAATTCCTCAAGGCAGTATTATCGGACCTTTATGTTTTCTTATATATATAAATGATACGAGTAAAGGAGTGGAATCAGAGGTAAGGCTTTTTGCGGATGATGTTATTCTGTATAGAGTAATAAATAATTTACAAGATTCTGAGCAACTGCAACGTGACCTCGATAATGTTGTGAGATGGACAGCAGGCAATGGTATGTTGATAAATGGGGTTAAAAGTCAGGTTGTGAGTTTCACAAATAGAAAAAGTCCTCTCAGTTTTAATTACTGCGTTGATGGGGTGAAAGTTCCTGTTGGGGATCATTGTAAGTATCTAGGTGTTAATATAAGGAAAGACCTTCATTGGGGTAATCATATAAATGGGATTGTAAATAAAGGGTTCAGATCTTTGCACATGGTTATGAGGGTGTTTAGGGGTTGTAGTAAGGATGTAAAAGAGAGGGCATATAAGTCTCTGGTAAGACCCCAACTAGAGTATGGTTCCAGTGTATGGGACCATCACCAGGATTAGTCTTACCAGATACAATCTTTTACATGTGATGTTTTTATAAATATTTTATTGTGTGTCAACTGAGGATGATCCCACAGGGATCGAAACCGGTATTGAATGATTTTACCACTCTAGAGTAAATAAAATAATGTATTGATAAGGTGGAAACTTCTCAATTTTCCTTATATTAAGTGGTATGTTCCGAGCTGTGAGCGGAGAGGTGGCGTGGAATGACATTAGTAGACGAATAAGTTTGAGTCGCGTTTATAAAAGTAGGAAAGATCACAATATGAAGATAAAGTTGGAATTCAAGAGGACAAACTGGGGCAAATATTCATTTATAGGAAGGGGAGTTAGGGATTGGAATAACTTACCAAGGGAGACGTTCAATAAATTTCCCATTTCTTTGAAATCATTTAGGAAAAGGCTAGGAAAACAACAGATAGGGAATCTGCCACCTGGGCGACTGCCCTAAATGCAGATCAGTATTGATTGATTGATTGATTAAAGGCATTTAACCCCTTTTTCACCCATTTTCACCCCTCCTATGGGGATTTTCTGAAAACAAAAAAATACGTGTTTCGTTGTTTTCAAAGAAGATTCTAAATACCAATGTTTACATCTATAAACTTTTAAAGTTTTGAGATATAGATACACTCATTTTAAAATTTCACCCCCTTAGCGACGGTATATCCAAAAATCCTCTCTTAGCGAACACCTACGTCTTAATATGTATGTATCCCCAAAATTTCATTTCTTTATGTCCAGTAGTTTTGGCTCGGCGATGATGAATCAGTCAGTCAGTCAGGACAAGTGATATATATATATATAGATGAGCAACGCTCTTGCTCGAGACTGACGTCGCAGATCTCGAGACCGATCCTCCTGTGGTGCAAGCTGTGCTATGTACTAGTAACTACGACTGTAAACTTGATAGTATATCATTGACAGTTGTTGCGTGAAATAACGTTCTCATATGAAAACGTGTGAACCAATACATATTGTCAAACGCCAGGAAAAGTACTGCATGTTCAACTATGAACCCTTTAATACCATTAACGAAAGTGAAAACAGAATATCAGTATCCTAAACTGTTCACGACTTATTTGGGGTGGACGTCTTAGCTGAATAACCATGCATAATTTGTGAATAACTGGTAGATAGGATGTACACCTACTTGTATACTAGAGGCATGCATTATTCGAACCTGAGACGGGGTAGATGTGCTTTGCTACATATGAAACCCCTATTACACATGAGTGGAACGTGTAATCTAAAATGCCCGACTTTGCTCCAATTCATTCATCAGGGGTGATGGGCAACGCTCTCGAGATCGATTCTCGTGTGCTGCGAGCTGTGCGATGTCCCAGTAACTACGAGTGTAAGCTTGAATGTTGTCATCAGCAGTTCTCATATGGAAACGTGTGACAATATATTTTGTCAAAAGCCTAGGAAAGCACTGCATGTTGAACTATGAGCTCCTTAATACCATTAACGAAACTGAATACAGAATGCCAGTACCTTAAACTGTTCACGAGTTATGTCAGGTGGACTTCTTAGCTGAATAACCTGTATAATTTTTTAATTGTTATTAGGATGAAAAGTGTAAACCTACCTGGATGCCTTACAGTCGTTGTCGGCAGGGTAGCTTCTTGTGATTCAGACTGGGCCGGAGGTGTTCTGTGACGATTCCTCTTCATTGGTATGCCAGAAGTATTTCCGCCGATGTACCGGTATTTTACTTCTTTTGAATAAGTAACACAGTGGGCTGTGCTATGTGACATCTCTTTAAAATAACCGACATCCACGACTTACGTTGCGTTTCGGACATCGTCTTCAAGTTGTCGCGTACAACTATAGACAATTTCACATGGCACCGTCATATGTCGAAGTACCTAATTATGACGTGAATACTCTGTAACATTGTAAGGAATTATTTCCTTCGTCACCAAAATATTGGTAAACACAAGCAGTGGTCATATGTTATTGAATGCGGGGTCTGATGACGATGTGCACCTACCTGTCGAAAGAATTGGAGCAAACTGAAGCATTTTAGATTATACATTTCACTCATGCGTAATAGCGGTTGCATATGCAGTAAGGCGCATCTTGCCTCGTCTTGAGTTGGAATAATGCACGCCTCTAGTATCCAGGTACGTGTACCTACAGTAGCCATCAGGTTCTGTACTTAAACCACTCATTCGTGTACCTACCAGTGCATACAATGCCAGAATGCGTATCCTTTATAATTATGTTATACTGCGTCAAAATAGACCTCAGTAGAAGTGAACGCCCTAGTCGCTTGTTGACACGTATTTACGAAATTGAGAAGGCCCGTGGTTGGCTATCCGCTTACTCGGCACAAACAACATTCAGCTCCGACTAACTGTAGGCCTACCACACGCTGCTCGCCGCACAATGCGGGGACAACGCTCTCGAGATCTCTCGAAATTTCTCGCGAGAAATAGTGCCTGCGCTAGTCTCGAGAAATCTCGAAACTTCGTCTCAGACTGCCCATCACTAGCATTTATATAGTGTATTGTGGCAGACATATAGTGCACATGCTTGTAATTATCTGTCCACAGGTCAATGGTACTTGCACAGTTACCAGATTTAATAGCATGTACTATATCAGGAAGTGTTTTACTGCGTACTTTGTCCGTAAAAATGTGTACCTTTCTAGCAACTGTGACTCGAGAGGGTATAACATTTTTAATATCCACCTAGCCATACTTTTTGCCCATTTCTATCAGCGTTTGCTCTAAATGTAAAAAATCCTTCACCATCAATAGTTGTAAATGGTCTCAAGTCCTTGACGCACATTTGCACGTACTTGTCAGTCACCAAGTCTTTGTTCTCTTTCAAAATATATTTAGACTGGAAAATTTGTGTCAAATTTGCAGACATGTCGCAACATAGAGGTCCCTGAATGGGTGCTGAGTAGCTTTTGGCAAAAATTGCATTGCAAATAACATACTGGCTTATTTGATATCTGTTTATAAACACGTGAACAATTTTCCCATGCTAGACTTGAGCCCTGCTTTATTGCTAGAATAAATTCACCACTTTTTAATTTTTCTTCAATTTCCTTTATGGTTGATTTGTTCATTTTCCCGCTGGTTGCACCTCTAACTACAATGGAGCTGCACTCGATGCAATACGTAGCTACACTAACATATAACGGCACATTCACGTTGCATCAATAGCAAACGTTCACTCCTGTCAAGTCCGGCAGTACGAACGGGTCCCAGGCAACCTGTCAGGCTTAGAGAAACCCAGGTTTTGGTTTGCTGTGACTAGCGCACTCAGTACGCGTGCACTCTTGCTTCGCTGATGCTCAGGCTATGCTGCTTTGCTTATTGCAGAGCAGCTTGGGGCATGCAACCCTGAAGTACAATTTGTACACCTTTAGTACTAACATAGTTGGGGATGTGTGGGATCTGGTTGTGGCAGCATGGGAGCAGTTTAAGGAATCAGAGATTGTTATCATTGTGATACTGACTGGGGTGATTCAGGATTTCAATGAGACTATGGAGTGAGTATGTGAGAAATTGGGAGCGAGTTGTAGATCCTAATGGGTGGGTAAGAGGTAGGGATCTATATTCAGATGGCCTTCACTTGAACTTTAATGGTACATATAAGTTACAGAATTTGTTTAGAAGAGATTTAAGGAGGTACATTCAAGGAAACAGGGTGAACTAGGGAGTGGTGATGACTGTATATAAAGCAGAAATTCAAGTAAAGGTGACAAAAAAAAAAAAAAGTGAGTGTTAAACCGTAGAAGTATTGTAAAGAAAAAATACTATTAAGTACTGGGTAATGTAATAGATATATATTTACCAGATACTGTAATAGGAATTGAATTATGGCTGAGATGTGATATTATGGATGCAGAAATATTTTCACAGAACTGGAGTGTTTATCATAGGAACAAATTTGGCAAAAATATTAATTTATAGGAAAGGGAGTTAGGGATTGGAATAACTTACCAAGGGAGATGTTCAATAAATTTCCAATTTCTTTGAAATCATTTAAGAAAAGGCTAGGAAAACAACAGGTCAGGAATATGCCACCTGGGTGACTGCCCTAAATGCAGATCAGTAGTGATTGATTCCAGTTGATTGAATTTTAGGAGAGGGAGTATTCATACTAGTGAAAGAAGAATTCGTAAGTTTGAGAAAGTTACAGATTAGAAATATAAAATTCTTATCTCTAAAGATAATGGGCAACTTGATATTTTTGCGGTGTAGAGATCTGGCCACGCTGACGCTGATTTATTTAATAAGGTAATCGTCTATATGGGAATGACACAGAAAGGTAGCGGGTGATCTCAAATTACCAAATGTTAACTGGGAAGGGAATGTGAATGACAGACAGCATGACCAATAAGTTGTGAATAAGTTAATCTCAGAAGGATAGCTGAATCAGAATGATTGAACCAACTAGAGAGAGAAATATTCTAGATGTGGTGCTGATAAAATAAGATGTACTCTACAGAGAAACTGAAGTGATACGTGGTAACAGTGATCATGAAACTGTTTTTGTTGTAGTTAAAAATAAATGTGATAGAAGGGAAGATTGTAAAAGTTGGTCCATTAAGCAATACCATATGGTTGATAAGAGAGGCAGGCGGACATTTTTAAGAAGCCGTTTTGATCAGTGGGAAGTGGTAAATAATAACTTAAACAGTGTATGGGATGGGTTTAAGCAATTGTTGAGGAGTTCGGAAACAGGTATGTAGCTTTAAAGGTGGTAAGGACCTATTATATTATAACAGGAAAATAAAGAGATCAAGACAGAGGTTCAGGTTAGAAAGAATTCGTTAGTAATTGTTGTGAGAGTAAGGAGAGACTGAAGGAACTTACTATGAAACTGAATTTATCAAAAAAGTTCGCTAAGGATAACATGAAGGTAAATGAAATTGGCAGCAATGTGAATTTTATGGAACAATGAAAGGATATGTATAGGTTATTTAAGACAGAAACAGTTTCCAAGAAGGACATTCCAGGGATCATTAACAAACAAGGCGAGTGTGAATATGAGGACTAACAGAAGGCAGAAGTATTCAGTCGGAAGTTCAGTATGTAAATGAAGTTGAGTATAGGGTAATGTTCGAGTAGAGGAGGCAACTAATACTGGTGAATTACTTAAATGTACTTGTGATGATAAGGGCATTTATAAAGGGATACAAAATTTGAAAGCTAGTAAAGCAGCTGGTATTGGTAAAATTTCTGGGATTACACTAAAGACAATGGGTTGGATATAGTGCTATACCTGAAATACTTATTTGATTCCTGTTTGCATGAACGAGCAATACCAAATTAATGGAGAGTTGCAAGTGTACAAGGGAAAGGGTAATAAACATAAAGTGGGTAATTACAGGTCAGTCAACTTGACACATGTTTGTAAACTCTGGAAAAGCATTCTTTCTGATTATATTGGACACATTTGCAAAATTACTAATGGCTTGATAGAATGCAGTTTACTGGATCTTAATAAGCTCACCAGACAAAAAATTGTCACCCTAGTGCGCATGCACAGATTGATCATTAAGCCTGTACAGATGGCGCAGTGAATGAGTCCTATTCTCAACTGCACGTGCATTGCCTCTACGTGAGCATAAGGCAGTAGCAATCAGTGAAGCATTTATGTTTCCAGCGGACACCACATGTCAATGTAGGTAGATGTAAGGATGTGATGGAGTGGCAAAAAGGGGCAATCGTGTTTGGTCGTGCCTATGGCCATACGGTGCATGAAGTTGCTGTTTCGGAGTGGACTGTTCAACGTGTATGCAAGCACTGGTGTACTACATGTAGCCAAGAAACACAGCGTCAGGATTGTAGTCTGAGAAAAATACTGACTGAGAGGGACTGGAGATGCATTTCATGGCTTGTGGATCAAAATCGCTTCCAAACCCAACAGGAATTGGTGTAGTCAATGAATGAAGGTCCATCTCAACCTGTCAGCGAGAGAACATTGTGAGCGACGGGAACTGCCTGCAATGAACATCTCTTGCAAGAGGCTACTGCTCACACAGGCACCTAAAGCTAGAGTCTTCATTGGGCTAGAAATCGTTGAATGTGGACAATAGCTAACTGGCGGAACATAATGTGGTCTGACGAATCATGGTTTATTTTTCTATATTCTAATGATGCACATCATTGAGTACACCAAAGGCCAAATGCAGCATTTCATCCTGGATGTCTACTAGGTCAGGTTCAAGCCAGAGGTGGGTCTGTGATGTTTTGGGGGTGTTTTTCGTATCATGGATTCTGCCCGCCCACTGAGGTGACCACTAACATGAACTGCTATGTTTATTTAAACATTCTGGATGAACAGGTGTTGCCTTTAAGTCAACATCTGCATGATGAGCATGCTATTGATACCCAAATTTTTCAAGATGACAACAGCAAAGTTCATCGGGCTAGACGCATATGTGACTGGTTTTATGAACACTCCCCCGCCCTATTACATCTCGACTGGCCTGCAAAATCACCTAATTTGAACCCCAATGAAAATCTGCGGGACATGTTGGAACAGTGGGTATAAGACTGACATCACCATCCGTGCAATTTTTTAGAATTCCACAATCAAATCCTCAGTGAGTGGTTTAATGCGGATGCGACGTAACTGTACAAACTTGTGCACTCACTTCCTAACCAAATCCAGGTAGTTATCAAGTCCAGAGGTGGAGTTACACAGTATTAAATGATGCTTGTAATGATTTCTCCAGGGGTAACTAATTTTTTGTCCGGTGAGCTTATTTTCTTATATGTATAAATGATATGAGTAAAGACATGAAATCACAGATAAGGCTCTTTGCAGATATTGTTGTACTGTATGCAGTAGTAAATAAGTTACAGGCTTGTGAGTGACTACAAAAAGACCTGGGAAATGCTTGATAAATTTTAAAGTTCTTTGAAAACATTTTTAAAAAAACTAGGTATACAATTGGTAGGTAATCTGACACCTGGGCAACAGCCCTAAATGCAGATCATTGATTGATTGATTGATTGATTGATTGGTTAGGAACCCTGAAATGAATGAGAAGAGAACTTTTTCTATGGATTGTATTGCAAAGGTAATAATTGTAACAATGATAACAAAAGGTTACAGTTATGGACATTTCCTCTTGGTACTGATAATTAAAATAAGAACATGTCTTTCTTTACACCATCTTAGCATATTTCCTGTGCAGCCAGGAGAATCTTCAGCTTCAGGTTAGAACTTGATCAAGGGGTTAACGCTGGATGCCTTTACCGTCTCCATGCATTTGTCCTATTGACAGTCTGATTGCATGGCATTGAGATTTGAACATGGTACACTTGGGTTGAGATCCAAGTGGCTAGACCACTGCACCACCTGTCTAATATAAATGATTTGTATTCACAAGAACAGTTAGGAGATTTGTTGTCATCCAAGATAATTGGAATTAGAGCCCCAAGCAGGTGGAGTGTTTCAACCCATTTGATATAAATGAAACTGAAGTAGACTGTCAATAAATCACTTGTTTCCCAAGTTATTGTTTAGTCCTTAATGATGTGATTATCTAAAGCAAGGCATTATTCAACCAGATGTTATCTCTGTCCTTGCATTGTTGTGTATATGCTTCATCCTTAATAATCATTCAGTTAATTCTGGTAGCTGATGATAAAAGTGGTGAGCCAGTTAATTCACGTAACTTTGTAGCTCCCCACCCTTTAACATGTCTGGGAAGCTGCACTGTATTAGGATCCAAGAGATCAGTACCGATAGTAATTTGTAGCTCCCCACCCCTTGACAGGTCTGGGAAGCTGCACTGTATTAGGATCCAAGAGATCAGTACCGATAGTAATTTGTAGCTCCCCACCCCTTGACAGGTCTGGGAAGCTGCACTGTATTAGGATCCAAGAGATCAGTACCGATAGTAATTTGTAGCTCCCCACCCCTTGACAGGTCTGGGAAGCTGCACTGTATTAGGATCCAAGAGATCAGTACCGATAGTAATTTGTAGCTCCCCACCCCTTGACAGGTCTGGGAAGCTGCACTGTATTAGGATCCAAGAGATCAGTACCGATAGTAATTTGTAGCTCCCCACCCCTTGACAGGTCTGGGAAGCTGTATTAGGATCCAAGAGATCAGTACCAATGGTAATTTGTAGCTCCCCACCCTTTAACAGGTCTGGGAAGCTGCACTGTATTAGGATCCAAGAGATCAGTACCGATAGTAATTTGTAGCTCCCCACCCTTTAACAGATCTGGGAAGCTGCACTGTATTAGGATCCAAGAGATCAGTACCGATAGTAATTTGTAGCTCCCCACCCTTTAACAGGTCTGGGAAGCTGCACTGTATTAGGATCCAAGAGATCAGTACCGATAGTAATTATCCTAACTGGTTTGGCTCATGTAGCTGTAGACATGAATTCAGCAGGCGGTGGGTTTGAACCCCACTCTCAGCAGCCCTGAAGATGGTTTCCCATTTTCACACAAGATTGTATCTTAATTAAGGCCTCACCCACTTCCTCACCAGTTGTAGCTCTTTATCCCACTGTCGTCCGACTCGTTGGCTGAACAGTAAGAGTACTGGCCTTCGGTTCAGAGGGTCCCAGGTTCAATTCCCGGCCGGGTCGGGAATTTTAACCTTAACTGGTTAATTCCAATGGCACGGGGGCTGGGTGTATGTGTTGTCTTCATCATCATTTCATCCTCATCACGATGCACAGGTTGCCTACGGGGGTCAAATAGAAAGACCTGCACCTGGCGAGCCAAACCCGTCCTGGGATATCCTGGCACTAAAAGCCATACGACATTTCATTTCATTTCATTTCATTTCATCCCACTGTCACCATAAGACCCAATTGGCTTGATGTAACGTTAAAACAATGCAAGAAAAATTAACTAGTTTTTCCTTATTCACTCATGAAAATGCTGGAATGGAAGCGCTTACAGAGGTGGCCAAATTATTATACTTATGACTTTCTTTGCATATTTTACTTTACCCACGCTTATCACACACTGCATTTGAACATGGAAGAGTTTTAGAACCTCATATTATGAGACCCATCTGAGTCGGTGCGATGTAAAACAAATTGCCAATATAACCTTGTATGTATCCCCTTGTTCTCAATCAACATTTCCAGCCTTTCAAGCATGCTTTCCACTAAATGTATACATGCCGTACATACATCAGTGTCATTATCCCACATTTTGACAAGTTCACGTTTCAGCTGTTCTTTGGTTGTAACCTTTTTCTGTTTCAGTTTTTTCTTCAGAATTGCCCATAGGTTTTCTATGGGCTTCATATCTGGAGAATTATCTGGCCATGGGAGCACAATGACTTCATTATCTAGAAGAAACTTTGACAACAGTCTTTGCTTTGTGACATGGTGTTCCATTATACGTGAAGATGAACTTCTGGACGTCAAACCTCCCAACCGAATTTGACTGATCCACTCTTATCTCAATGACCTAACTCTCCTAGTGACAATTTACCGCCACCAGAGGAACGAGAACATTATTCCCATGCTCATTGTGGCCCCTATATTGTGTATATTGAATCCATTGAAAACAAAAATTTGGGTCAACTTCATCCTATGGCCCTGGGTTGACATTTTTATGAACAAGATATTTTTGTGAAATCTATCTCTTGCAAATGCTGCAATCGGCATTATTGAGCTTGTTCTCAATAATGCTGAACAAGCAAACACCTTTTTGAGTCATCCATTGCTAGGCTCTTTACACCTTAAGGCCTATATACCATCGTCCAGTATCTTTCGTGTTGGCATTATCCGTGATGTTAACAAAAAATCTTTCTGAGGAAGAAATTTGTTTATATCTTACGTCACGAGTTCCACTTAAATCGGTACAACACCTCAAACAGAGACTAGTTTCAAATGATGGTATTGAATACGTTACCACTGGGTCAATCAAAATCCCCTTTCGTACACAATAGTTGCCTGCACAAATGTCACTCTTTCAGTTTATCTCAGAGTTGAGACTTTTATTTTTTCACCTGTCATTTGCTGAAATTATCTTCTATAGGGTCACATACAGAAGCACTGTCGTGCGCAGACTGCTCATTGTGGAAAGTGTGCAATGTACCATTCAACCGACCAGTGTTCCTCACAGCTTTCAAAATATGTGTATTATAAGGGAGCTCATTCGATCGGTGCATTAGTTTGCCCTGAACACAAATACCAGCAGAAAATCAAACAGGTTATGAGCATTGAATATATTTTCTTCCAAGAGGCTAAGGCCAAAATATCCTCACCTCATTATCATCCTCCCCAACAACCACAGGATTTCCCTCCCTTTACACAGGAGCATATCTCTTCTGCTCCTACTCAGGATTATCCCAGAAAACGTAAATTTACGCAGGTAGTGCAGAAACCAGTTATCACCCCCCCCCCCCCCCCCGGCTCCAGGATTTGACCGCGCTGGATATATGGCCCTGGTGCGTCCAGACAGTGTTCCTTCGGATGTGTGCTTCTGTCATTTCCACCTCCCGATACATCAACCCCCTCTACTTCTACAGCTCCTACTTTAAATACTTCGGGTCCCAGTCACCCGACCTTTCCGCATGTTCAGCAACTTCAGATGCAATGGAACCACTTACACCCTGAAATACAACAAATTCTATTTTTGCTATTACAAAATGTGGGAGGAGAATCCCCCATTTCCCCGGTGATCCATCAATTGCAGGACAGAATCACACATATACTTAACCTTTATGATTCGCATTTTGCAATGTAACACTAGAAGTCTTGTATATAAAAAACATGAATTACAATTACTTATACAATATCCTCGTGATCCAAAAAACATGGTTTTCTGCTACTACGTATTTTCATTTATCCAGTTATCATGTGGAACGCCTTGACGTTAATGGTAGTGAGGGAATTGCGATTCTTATTCATAAGTATATTCAATATCAACTTCTTCCTTTGCAGTATCGTATTCCTAACACCCTACCTCTCGGTATTGTTGTTTGCAATCCCCATTCAATCAATATTTATTGTCCACCTGATGTGTACGTCACAGCCTGCCATTGGTCTCACTTTTTTTTCACAATTTGACATCAGTTGCCACCATACTGCCTGGGGTAGTGATAAAGATAATGCTAAAGGAACAAATTTCCTCTCTGAATCACAATCACATAACTTTATCATTTTAAATGACAGGTCCCCAACACACCTTTCCCCTTCTAGAGCTCCACCTAGTGTCGTAGACCTATCCCTCTGTCGCTATCACATGACTCCCAATATGGTCTGGCAAACACTTTGTGATACTCATTCTAGTGATCATTTTCCCATTCTGGTTACCTATGGCATCAGTAAACCCTCCCTAATACCGCCCACACCCTCCCAGCTCAGCAATATTAGGTCATTCCATAACTGTGACAACCAAACGTACTGTATGTTCCTCCATACCCAGCTCCTTAAATATCCACCACCCACACTACAATATCCCAATCTCCTCCGCTTACTCTCTACGTATGTCAATAATTTCCACCCCTGCAAATTAATCTCTCCTCTACGCCCACGTCCTTACCAGCAGATGCTGAATGTCATAGCTTGATAATGCGGCGTAAAGTTTTATTTAAACAGTTTCGCAAGGATATGACACTAGATAATTATTTAGCACTGAAGCGTCATAGTGCCTGTATCAAACACGTATTTCACACCAAAAAGACGTGATTCTTGGAAATCTTTTATCTCCTCCCAAAATCATCGCGCATCTTCAGCCTTCCTCTGGAATGCTATTAGTGCCCTCACGTGTGTTAATGCTTCTCATTCTGCCCGCTTAGTTATTATGCCTGACGTTCTTCTTTCATTTCTTCAATCCTTAACACCCGATTCTACACTTCCTCGTCCCTTTTTCTCCTCGTGTCCTATATCCCCCCAATATTCCCCTTTACTACAGCCCATCCAAATTCCGGAGCTACAGTCAGTCTTAGAATCCATCAACTGTTCTTCTCCTGGACCAGATAGTATCACTTATACTATGCTCCGTTCATTACCCCCTTCTGTTCATCTTGTATTACTTTCCTTTCTCAATACCATCTTACTCACTCTGAATGTTACAAGTTATAAATCTCATTTTCCAACCGTATTGGTGTTCAGAGTATCAAATTATTATAATTAATGAACCACCTTTCCAATACACAAAATCCTTATATTTAGGATGAAACCATTTAATCACAAATTGGACATGTTTCACTCAACTTTGTGAGCATCATCAGCAATAGTTAACATAAATCATTGGTGGGTCAGGGCCCTGATCCTGGTGTATATCACAAAAGAATGTCTAATATACATTGATAAAAATATATAAATTTAACACTTTAAAAATAATCAATAAGATTATTTATGTCTATTAAAACAAAAATTTTAATCATTCAAATTGTTTAAAATGTAAAACGGAATGGATGGCTTAAATGTTAAAAATAGTATATGGTAATTAGATGTTCTTAAAAATCGTTGTCCAACATATCTACGCTCGATTATATTAGACTGTTTATGATAAAATCAGTTTTTCATATCAGGGTGAGTTCTTATTATAGAGTATGTTGCTGTTTTTTAAGAATAAACATGATGAGAAACGCTAAAATCGCACGATGGTTGAAAAACGAGTTCACTGGTGATAAAATGTCGTCTAGATCGGCGTAATTTAGCCTTTATGGGACTCCTTGCGTTGTAATTTCTGCCATTATTTTATGCAGTAATATGTTGAAATTGTTTGGTGTATGTTACATAACTCTACCTTCACTACTTTTTGAGATATTGACGTTTATGTAAAATGCAGCACACTGTTCTTTTATGGACACGAGTGTTTTTTCTTAGCATTCTGCTCATGCTGATCATCTGTGACTTTTATTTTCCTTCTAGTTAATGATGTACAATATAGTGTTCACTCTACACTAACCCTGTGCTGCTGTCTATGAGAATTGTTCTTAATTATTTGAATAAACAGCTGTGAATGTTTTGAGCACCCTTGCATGTTGTAGGCCTTCTATTTATATTGATATACTGAAAGTTTTCCAACAATTCTAATTTGTTTATTTTGAATATTGTTGTACATTGTTCTTATAACCATAGGTAACAGAAAAACAGGAGGCCTGTAAGGAAGTTCCATGGAAACCAGTTTACAAACATGAAGAAAGTTGATAGGTTAGAGCAGGACAATGAAATTGGATACCGAAGGCAGTTGGTGTTACTTCCAAAAAGCAGTGGCACAATAAGCCTAAAAATGGACTGCCTAACAATGTACTTGAAGCTGTCAAGCCAGTGTACTCCAAGCTGACTGATCCTGCCATGCTAAGGCGTTGTCTCTTTGGCAAAACGCAAAATCAAAATGAAAGTTTTAATGGCATGATATGGAGAAGATGCCCAAAAAATGGTTATGTAGGACTAAAAACATTGAATTTTTGTGTTATGGATGCTATTTGCCATTATAATTTTGGCCCAGATGTAGAAAAGGAAATTCTAAAGCGAGTGGGTGTTACTATTGGTAAACATACTCGAGCCGGTGTGAAGTTGGCTAATGCTGTAAAACAGAAAAAGTATCATCTACAAAACACCCCAGAGGAGAAAACCAGGAGAAGGTACCTGAGAGGAAGAAGGAACATGAAGGAAGACCTGAATACTGCTTTAGAACGGACGTCATACGATGCAGGAGGTTTCTAAAACAGTGTTAAAACTTTGAGATGGATTTCTCTGGAAAATAATTTTTAATGCTCTCATTATTTTAAAAATTCATAACTTTAGACCTAATTATCCTATTTCACTGAATATTCTTTTAAATTAAAGCCAAAAGCCTACTCCAGGGCACAAACCTCAGAAATGTAACTAATGTTGTAAAATATAATTGATTATGTGATTTGTCTATAAACACTCACCAAAAAATTTGTATGCACTAAAGTAATAGGACATCAACAGGCACAATTTCATTCTAGGAACATGTATTTTAGGTTTATGCCCTACCTATAAGTGTTGTGAAGAAAATGCAAAAAACAGATTTGAGGAATGTCAATTAGTTTGGGAGCTATGATGTTTAAAACAATATAGTAAGGTAGGTAAGGGTTATTCTGCCCGAAGGCAGGTCCGAACCTACGCAGAGGTGTTCCTGAGCCGGAGTTTATATGCGGTAGGGTGGCCAATTCCTTTCCGCTCCTCCATTCCCTTACCCCCCACCAACAGCGTGTGGCAACCCATCCAACTCCTGACCACGCCCAATGTTGCTTAACTTAGGAGATCTCACGGGATCCGGTGTTTCAACATGGCTACGGCCGTTGGCTAAAACAATATAATACATTTTTAAACAAAATAATTTGTTATTAACAAATAATGCAATATTTTTAGTTTATATACATACTGATCTTTCTACATTTTCTTGCTGATTCCAGAAACCTAAATTCCAAACAGGAAACCTTGTAATTTAAAAAAAGAAAATTCTGGGTGTACACATACCTTAAAGGTTAATTGGAAAAGAATGTTTGTACAAACGATTGCATCAATGTCTGAATCACTCTCACTCCAGGCATATGGAGGTGGTTCCTTAATTTGATGATGATGATGATGTTTATTGTTTAAAGGGGCCTAACAGCTAAGGTCATCGGCCCCTGTTCCTTAATTAAGGCCATGGCCACTTCCTTCCCACTCCTAGCCCTTTCCAGTCCCATCGTCGCTATAAGGCCTATCTGTGTTGGTGCGACGTGGACGTGGAGCAAATTGTAAGCAAAAAAAAACATGAACATCCAATTGGTTAATTCCATATTGTAAGAACTATTTCTGTGATCCTGAGGTTGGGTGTAACCGATATTTCTCTATACTCTAACCGAATGCTAAAACACAATATGGCCCAGAATGAAGTATTTATGCCAAAACTTGACAACACTGAGTCTCAAGACAAGCAGGTGTATAGGTGTTTCAGTTTGACCTTGACTCATCACCAAAGTAGTCACAGTATGCAGTGGACCACAGTGGCTCTAAGTATGCTATAAAAAGCACTCGTCGTGGAGCTTCATTTCCGATCATATGGAAATATGAACATTAAAATAAGAATAATAGTTAACACCACCTTTCCAATACTTATCTTTCCTTATATTTAGGATATAAACATTACAACAGGCATTGTAAGATGGGACATGTTTCGCTTAACTGTCGTAAGCATCATCAGCCGAAATAAATCTTAGCCTAAAGTTAGGTCAGGGCCCCGAACCTAGTGTCCTTAAAATATATGGCACCCTAAGAATCAACATTTACATTTAGAAAATCAAATAGGCTTAAAACTAGTGTGAGAAACAAACAAACAGAAAGTTACAAAATGTCTAAGAGAAAAACACACAATCATGTTGAAACAGAGGTTAAAAACAGAAAGTACAATACAGAGCTGGTAGTGAAATCATTAAAATCATTAGGATATCATTGCTACCACTCAGTCAACCAGAATATTCAAACATAAAACAAGAGTGAAAATATATAAGAGTGTTCATCATGGCTAAGTGAAAAAAACATGCAATCATGTAGCCAGAGGTTAAAAACATAAGGTACAACACAGAGCTGGCAGTGTAATAATCAAACTCATTGCTACCAGTCAGTTAATAAGAATGTTCATACGTAACAAAAAATGATGGTTATATTCTTTTGAATGAAGAAATAATTAAATCCCACTCTTGTATGGATACGTGAGTCGGGCAAGAGAAATCACATATTGTAGCAGACATGGAGTAGTAACACTTCAAACAGGATTGATCATGCCTGAAGCCGCTTATAAAGTAGAGGCCAATATCCACTTCATCCAAAACAATGTGCTGACTGGTTCTTATCTAGAACATATTTTATGATGATGATTATTTGTTGTGTTCTTGTTGTTGTGGTTGTGTTAAGGTATTGTATTCTTACTGATAACTGCTATGTAAATTCAGCCCCAAATAGCTGATTTCAGGATACTTTATTCTGGGTTATTCTATAGTTTTATAATCATACGTTGGGGGAGACAGAACACTAGTGCTGGTTGTCAGATTTCATGTAATATGTAAGCATACAGATCGGTGGTTCTGTACTGCTCATTAGTTGAATGTGTCTGAATACAGCTGCAGCAAAATTTGTATGAGCTAGTAAAAGCATGCAATGGTCATTACTAATTAGGAACACTACAGGATAAAAGTTACCGGCACTTTAGCCTGTGCAGCTGCGCAGGTGGACTGGGGAATGCATGCTTTGTTTCCCGAGTGACAGATATAGGGGCTTTGTCAGGCAGCGCAGAGAGTAAGAGATAAGCGTACAGAACGAATGTTTATTTTATGAGTGGAGTTCTTGTGGAGCGCACGTTATTAGTGTTGCATTCCTGCACTTGTTGAACGTTATTTGTGTTAACTATTGGTACGGTAGCATAAAGTATTGGACAATGGATATTTGCTGTTGAGACATTTCTCATAAAGAAAAAATCACATGACAGAACAATTTTCAAATTTCTACATTATTTCATGGTGCTGCAGTGCCTTAGAGACAATACATAACCAAGTTCTTCGGGAAAAGGAACCACTTTTCCCTTTCCAAAAATCAAATGATTATAAATATGTCTCGGTGATGGCCATCCATCAACAGCTGCTAATTTCAGATGAACATCAGCCATGAGAGATAGCCTGCATGGTTGCTAGGTAACATTGTTCCGTCCGTCTGTCTGTCCATTCATCCATCCATCGTAGCCTGAACGTTTTCATCGAGCTAACTTCTGTAATACAAATTCTCAGATGACTCCCAGCCATAAGGCATATTTTTGCCAAAAGAGAGAACCAGAGAAGAAGCTTGTAGGTATTCAAGGAAAAATGGATATCAGCCTGAAATCTTCACACCGATTGGCACAGGAATGTGGTATTTCACAAAGATTGGTGTTACGGAGACTGAAAATGTACATTTTTATCCTTACAAAGTGTCAGTTGTTCAGCAGATAATACCACAGAATCCAGCTGCTCACGTAATTTTCTATCAGTAGATGCTACAATCTGTCCATGATGGTATTGTCGATCGTTCTTTTTTAATTATGACATAAGAAGTTTATTTCCATTGATGTGGGTATATGAATTCTCAGAATTTCTGATGTTAGGACATTGACAATCCCCATGTAGTGCATTAAATTCCTCTTCACGATCAAATTTGGTGTTTGTATGGCATTACTGCATGCAGGATAATTGGCCCCATTTTCTTTTACGACACAGTTGACTGGAAATGTTATGTACAAAACATATTGCAGCCATTCTTTTAAATGTTAACTGAGGAAGAAAAGTGAGTTGGCCCTGTGATTAGGGGCACACAGCTATGAGCTTGCATTCGCGAGATAGTGGGTTGAGCCCCACTGTCGGCAGCCCTGAAGATGGATTTCTGCGGTTTCCCATTTTCACACCTTAATTAAGGCCATGGCCGCTTCCTTCTCACTCCTAGCCCTTTCCTATCCCATCGTCATCATAAGACCTATCTGTATTGGGGCGACGTAAAGGAACTTGTAAAAAATAAAGTGGACTTCGGCCCTCTTGACCCCCAGTTTAAGTGTCTGTGATTTTTATTTATGGGAGCTTTAAAATAGAAAGCCCTGGAGAATAAAATCAGATGTGGAATTTCAGACGCGGAGATATGAATGTTTCGGAAGTTTTTATGCTGATGCAAAGTTTATATCGAGAATGATGGAAATTTTCAACTGCTGCTTTGATGAAAGGCAAGATCTGCATTAGTTTTCAACTTAATTCATTACAGTAATTAACTTTTAATAATTTTTAAATTATTTCTTTTACATCACACTGAAACAAACAGGTCTTATGGCGATGATAAAATAGGAAGTGACCATGTTACCAAAGAGCTACATGCGATATGGGCAAATTTCTGAACTTAATATATAGTAATGTTGATGTGTGGTAACACTGCGTGCATTACATGTGCATAGGAGAGACATTTCAAGGAGCTTGACATAGCATTGAACACAGCAAAGAAAGTGATCATGGTCTTAATTAAGGTACAGGCCTAGCATTTGCCTGGTGTGAAAATGGGAAACCATGGCAAGCCATCTTCATGGCTGCCAACAGTGGGGTTTAAACCCACTATGCCAACAGCTATGTGACCCAAACCACATAGCCACTCACTCAGTGTTATTAACTCTTAACTGGAAATTAGGTCTACTGTAGTGAGACTGAATGCCAGCCCACGCTGCTACAGCTAGCAATGGATTGTAGGCAAACTGTTTCCCTGACATCTCCTGCATAGTGCGGTAGCTTTTCGCTGCCTCTCACTCTATATGAGTCCTGCTCCATGGCTAAATGGTTAGCGTGCTGGCCTTTGGTCCAGAGGGTCCCAGTTTCGATTCCTGGCTGCGTTGGAGATTTTAACCTTAAATGGTTAATTCCCTTGGCTCGGGGACAGGGTATTTGTGCTGTCCCCAATATTTCTGCAACTCACACACAACACTATCCTCCACCACAATAACACGCAGTTACCTACTCATGGCAGATGCTGCCCACCCTCATCGGAGGGTCTGCCTTACAAGGGCTGCACCCAGCTAGAAATTGGCACACAAAATTATTACTCCACATGATTCTTTCAGAGTAGTGCTCCATTTATCCCAGTATGAATAAATGCAAATGCATGGCTTGAACTGAAACAGATATAGTACAAAATTGTTAGGAAATTCACAATTGCAACAGTAGCAGTAAGGTACAGGCGATGTGGGCAAATTTCTAGACTTTGCTGCACTTCTTCTTAATCTTCAGTTATACAAGATGTGTCTAAATTAGGTGAGTGGACTGATATCACAGTGGCAACGTGTGGTAATACTGCTTGCATTTGCATGTGAATAGAGAGACATCTCGAGAAGTTCCAAGAGCATTGAACACATGGAGCGGAAACAGGTTAGTCTGCTGCAACCAGTCAAACATAGAGCATGTGAAGACTCGTGTCATAGTGCAATGGAGCAACACATAAACATTTTTTTTTTTACAAATTGCAAAAAGCTATGATGGAGATGCATATGATGTTGGTGCAAGTGTACAGAACAGAAGCCATAAGCATGACATGTGTTTACAACTGTTTCAAACGCTTTTAGGTTGGACAGGAAACTCTTGATGATGCATCACATCTGTTTCAACTATCAAGAAGCAGAAGTGCAGAAGATATTGGGCAATTACAACAGATGCTGGCACAAAATTGGTGACTATTTGAGAAGGATATCAGAGGAATTAGGGATTAGCAAGGACAGTGTGAACACCATCGTTCACAACTATTTTGGTAAGCAGAAAATCTGTTCTGCATTTGTGCCGCTCATGACTGACGAGGAGAAGGCAACATGGATGGAAACTGCTGGGGATTTCATTGACATGTGTGACCAAGATCCATCTTTTTTGAAAACCATTATCATAGGCAATGAAAGCTGGTGCTACCAGTTCGATCCAGAGATCAAGCGACAATCAATGACATGGTGTTCACCGGGTTCCCTACGTCCAAAAAAGAGTTGCCTCCAGAATCAAGACACTGTTGATTGCCTTTCTTGACAGCAATGCCATGATCCACCAGGAATTCATATTGGAGGGTCAAACTGTCAATGCCGCATGCTACAAGAACATTTTGAAATGGTTGCTGCTATGCACCCGGCATGTTCGGCAAGAGTTGTATAGGACTGGAAAGTGAAGTCTCCTCCACAGGAATGCCTGTCCACACACTGAGCTCCGTGTGTGCAACTTCTTAGCTAAGTGGCACGTAACTGTTCTCGAACATCCAACATTCTCTCCAGATCTGATGCCTGCAGTCTTCTTTTTGTTTCCTTGCCTGAAAGGAATATCAAAAGGTACACATTGTGCTGACATACCGGACATCCAAAAAAATGTGACATCAGTGTTTCAATCAATTCCAAAAGATGCCTTCATTGCCAGTTTCGATCAGCTGTATTCATGTTACCAGAAGTATATTGTGGCCAATGGAGAGTACTTTGAAGGAGACTAAAGGTGTTTTGTTTGTAACTTCTATTTTCTTTGTGTTATGGTATCATTTATCAAAACTTGCCAGTGCAAGATTACTGTATCTGCAAAAAATCAGGTTATTGAGAAATATGGTTTTAAGGTTTTCTAAAGATTCTAAACAGTGCCCATGCAAAACAGCAACAATTGCAGATATTGTAGTCTTGCATATATGGTGAATGAATTCTCCTTCAATTTCCATTGTAAAACTGATGCACCTGTTGCTGATGCTGTTTTTCACTGAACATCTTGAGAAAACCCTCCAATGTTAAATTTATTTCACTACAAGGGCTTAATGTTATAAACTTAGCAATTTTTGTACTTTTACATTGATATCACACTAAAATACACCAACTGGTGTAAAGAAAAAGCAAAAATAATTTTTTTTGCACTGATCGTGGATTTTCCATTGGCATGGCAAAATATTAGTGGTTTGAATTTAATGGCCTCTCATTCAGTAATTCTTCATACATTTATCTAACTCTCCCTAACACATGTAACAGTTTCTTCATCTGCACTACCCACCAACACCCACTCCACAAGGCAGCAAATGGAGGGATAAATTTCCAATCAGTTCGCATAGCAGAGGCCTCAGCTTGTAGTTTCCCCAGTCAATAGATGCTAATAGGTTATTTGCACCTGTAGAGTTTGTTCCATTGTTAATATATGGTCTGTTCCCAAACATGTAAGAGTAATCTTTGTTTTCCACTTCCCAGATAGTACACTCCAAAACAACACAAAAAGTTCCTATGTACATATTCCCCCATGGTAAATTGTTTCAGCTATGCCTGTTTTAGTTGCCTTCCACAAGCCATCTGGCTAACAGGGCTCTGGTGAAAACCTCAACGGCTGCAGTGATGGAGGAGTAGTTCTTTGGTACAGTAAAAGAGGCAACCCTTCTTTTTGGGGATAAACAAAGAAGAAACCATTGCCTTGTGGTAAAGAGAGATAACCCCTACAGAAAAAATCTGCAGTCTAGCACAGAGAGGAGGCAGCCCCTCCACTGCGCTAGGATGCTGTGGGCTAATAACTCATGCACTTGAAACAAACTCATTACAGAAACGAAACAAAATTTATGCCAGCCAGATTTTATGAAGACAACTTTTGCAATGAAATACAGGACACAAACTGGATTCTGGAATGTGAAAACTATGTATGAAATTGGCAGACTGATACAAGTAATGGCAGAAATGAAAAGGTATAAACTGGGGATCCTTGGTTGAGTGACACAAGGAGGACAGAAGAAGGTGGTGTCTTCATTTACTCTGGAAGGGAAGCAAATGAACAGCATTCAAGTGGAGTGGGTGTCTTTCTCACAAAGAAAGCAAAAAAATAGCATAATGGAATGGACCCCTATACTACACAGGATACGAGGCCTGTGACCATAGTGCAGTGCTACGCACCAACAGAGGTGGCAGAAGAGGAGGAGTTTTATGATAGTCTTACATCAATACTGGTGGGGATAAAGACAGGAGAAGAAAATAATAATGGCCAGAGATTCATACACATGTGCAGTAATTTTGGATTGGTTATAGGTGGATCAGTATTTCCACATAAGAACCGTCACAAGATTTCATGGGTGTCACCTGATCTCCAGACAGAAAAACAAACTGATCACTTGGCAATAAGTAAAAGATGGAGACATTCACTCCTGGATATGAGGAATAAATGTGGAGCAGCTGTAGGGAGCGACCATCACCTTACGATTGCTGATATTAGATTGAAGGTGGTAGTGCCAGTGAAACAGGCAGCTGTACGAATAAAATGTTTGAACTCGGAGAAATTTTGAAAACTTGAAGTGCAAAATGAATTTAAGATACAATTGAAGAACAGGTTATAGGCCCTTGCTGAACAACCAGATGAAGAGGTAAATACTAAATGGAACACAGCCAAGGAACTCTTTCTTGACACATGTGAAGTGGGCTACAGAGAACCAGGGAGGGAAGAATGTATATTGGATGACACATGGGAATCAATCCAAAAGTGATGAGAGTGTAATGCACTGTTCAGTTCCAGCAGAACTAGAAAGCAGCATCAATGACAAAATACAAGGAGGTTTAGAAGGAAGTGAAGAGAAATAAACAAGTGTTTACAGACCACCTGGCTTCACAAGCAGAAGCAGCAGCAGCAGGAAGTGTCGGTAACAGCAGAAGTTGCCATTACAAGAAGCTTCCTAGGAGGAACTTTCCAGGGGAGAAACCGTCAGAGATGTAAAAGGAGTAGCCCTGACATCTGAGACACAACAATTGGAAAGACGGAGACAGCACTTCATGGAATACTCAATAATCTCAGTGAGGAAACAAGAACTGAAGGAGCCGGACTGAGTGGCTCACACGGTTGAGGCGCTGGCCTTCTGACCTCAACTTTGCAGGTTCGATCCTGGCTCAGTCCAGTGGTATTTGAAGGTGCTCATATACGTCAGCCTCATGTAGGTAGATATACTGGCATGTAAAAGAACTCCTGTGGGACTAAATTCTGGCACCTCAGTGTCTCCGAAAACTATAAAAGTACTTAGTGGGACCTAAAGCAAATAACATTATTATTATTATTATTATTATTATTAGGACTGAAGAAGGTGAAACCATGTGTGTTTTCAGACGTTAGGGAGCCATTGGCTCCGGGGCCTTCCTACACCTTCTCAGTACCTCCCTTGTTCTGCTTCCCCCTCCCTACCCCTCCAACACGGGTGCATTGGTCATGGTGTCTTGCGGCTTTCAGTGTCTTCACATAATATATACGCTTCCAGAGCTGAGTCTCTTATTCATGTTAATTCTTACAAGATCTTTTAAAAAAGCCTTTCTTGACATTCTTTTCTTTCTTTTTATTTGCTTCAGGTCCCAATTTTAACTGAGAACATCGTTCAGTACCCTGGAAACACGGCGTCCGCCATTTTTCATTTAAAATTATCTTGTCATTTAATACTTAGCAGACTGAATCCAGCCTTCTTTAAGTTAGAGAAGACCTATGTTTTATTACGCAAAGCACTGTCTGAAGTTCTCTCATGTTCTTCATTAGTACTGGAAGTTATTACGTCTTTTGACTGGTTACATTATTTTAATGACAGCCATTTTTAATCAATAGAAAAATGGTTTCTTAATTCTTGCACCTGTTACTCTAATACTCAGTGGATGTTCAGTAAGAAAACCTTTTATACATATGTTCTTACAAAATATAAAAAAATATGCTCTTGGACTTTTATGATAGTGAAGCATTGGTTTTTTGTCCTCGGCTCAATTTAATCTGCTCGCACATGGTTTAATGTTTTTAGATTCAGAGGACTTTTGTCAAGAGGAAGTATATTCAAAGTTTTAAGACAGTTGGTGCTATTTTTAGGTTTAGGTCATAAGTTAATGTTTATGGATCTTGTTTTTAATTAGGTCTTGCCAGTTTTGTAAAATTTGTGTATACTTTATGCATTGTTTTTTGTAACCTTGTCAATGTATATTTTTCTTATTTTTGGCTGATGATGATGCACACCAGCATCGAAACTGGTACTAAGTATAATAAAATGTTATAATTTATCATATAACATTATATGGTATTGAATAGGTGGACCTCTTTTGTTTCCATTAGAATGAACATGCTGTCAGAGAACCACCATCCTTCTCCGATAGCTTTCCCATCGCCATCCACCCAAATACAGTCTTATTGCAACCAGCCCTGAATTCATTTTGATGATCCCATCGTTGAAGAGACTACCTGCTGCTTCAGCCCCTGTAAGTAGTTGTACCTCTGGCAGATTGTACCAAAATCAGAGACTAAGATGTTTTTATCTTTAATTTCATCCATCCTTGGAACTCCTTCACAGATCATGTTTTGTCTCAGAAATTCTATGATCTGGCAATGTGAACTGTGGCAGATCTCTAGTGAAATTTCATAGGGGTGATACCCCAGCACATCTAATGATATGCCCCAACGAACCTGTGTGCCATCCTCTTTGTTTTGAGGGGGAAGTACTCTCATTTTTAATGCTGTCTTCTGCAATACGTAGGACCTCTGTGAACCACTATCTAACAGTAGTGATGGGCAGTGTGAGACGAGGTCTCGAGATTTCTCGAGACTAGCGCAGGCACTATTTCTCGCGAGAAATTTCGAGAGATCTCGAGAGCGTTGTCCCCGACTTTTGCGGCGAGCAGCGTGTCGTAGGCCTGCAGGTATGCGGAGCTGAATGCTGTTTGTGCCAAGCATGCGAATAGCCAACCACGGCCCTTCTCAATTTCGTACATACGTGTCAACAAGCGACTAGAGCGTTCATTTCTACCGAGGTCTATTTTGACGCAGTATAACATAATTATAAAGGATACACATTCTGACATTGTATGCACTGTTAAGTATACGAATGAGTGGTCTAAGTACAGAACCTGATCGTCGCCTTAAGACCTATCTGTGTCGGTGCGACGTAAAGCCCCTAGCAAAAAAAAAAAAAAAAAAAAAGTACAGAACCTGACGGCTAGTGTAGGTACACGTATCTGGAAACTAGAGGCATGCATTATTCGAACTCGAGACGAGGCAAGATGCACCTTGCTGCATATGCAACCACCATTACGCATGAGTGGAATGTGTAATCTAAAATGCTTTTTTTTGGCTCCAGTTCTTTCGACAGGTACGTGTACATCGTTATCAGACCCCGCATTCAATAACATATGACCACTGCTTGTCGTTTACCGATATTTTGGTGACGAAGGAAATAATTCCTTACAATGTTATAGAGCATTCGCGTTATAATTAGGTACTTCGATATATGACTGTGCAAAGTGAAATTGTGTTCAGTTGTACGCGACAAACTTGAAGACGATGCCCGAAACGCAACGTAAGTCGTGGATGTCGGTTATTTTTAAGAGATGTAACGTAGCACAGCCCACTGTGTTGCTTATACAAAATAAGTAAAATACCTCGGCAGAAATATTTCTGGGATGTTCCGGCACTTATAAACGCATAATATCAATGAAGAGGAATCGTCACAGAACACCTCCGGCCTGCTCTGAATCACAAGAAGCTACCCTGCCGACAACGATTGTGAGGCATCCAGGTAGGTTGACATCCTAATAACTGTTATTAACAAATTATACGGGTTATTCAGCTAAGAAGTCCACCTGAAATAACTCGTGAACAGTTTAAGATACTGGCATTCTGTCTTCACTTTCGTTAACGGTATTAAGGAGCTCATAGTTCAACATGCAGTGCGTTCCTAGGCTTTTGCAAAATTTATCGTCGCACAAGTTTCCATATGAGAACTGCTGATGATAACTATCAAGCTTACGCTCGTAGTTAATGGGACGTCGCACAGCTCGCAGCACACGAGAATCGGTCTCGAGAGCGTTGCCCATCACCCCTGAATTGGAGCGAAGTCGGGCATTTCAGATTACACGTTGCACTCGTGTAATGGGGGTTGCATATGTAGCAAAGAACATCTTCCCCGTCTCGGGTTCGAATAATGCACGCCTCTAGTATCCAAGTACAGTAGGTGAACATCCTATCTATAGTTATTCACAAATTTGGTTATTCAGTTAAGATGTCCACCTCGAATGAGCCGTGAACAGTTTAAGATACTGACATTATGTTTTCACTTTCGTTAATGGTATTAAGGGGTTCATATTTGGACACGCAGTACCTTTCCAGGCTTTTGACAAAATGTATTGGCTCACACGTTTTCATATGAGAATGTAATTTCACGCAATAACTGCCAATGAAATGATATACTATCAAGTTTACAGTTGTAGTTACTGGTACGTCTCGAGTTCGAATAATGCACGCCTCTAGTATCCAGGTACGTGTACCTACAATAGCCGTTAGGTTCTGTACTTGGACCACTCATTCGTGTACAATGCCGGAATGCGTATCCTGTATAATTATGTTATACTGCGTCAAAATAGACCTCGGTAGAAATGAATGCTCTAGTCGCTTGCACTGCAGGAAGATCGGTCTCGAGATCTGTGACGTCAGTCTCGAGAGTCTCGAGCGAGAGCGTTGCCCATCACTATCTAACAGATCACCAACTGTTCTTTCCTTCCCATTGTGTCTCATCTTCACGCTAATAGTCTGCAATAGGACTTTGAAAGTAACATTAAGTGTTACAACCCTTTTGCTTTATTATCATAGGTAAATTTCAGTGTTTTGCTAGTATTAGTTGGCTCCTCTATCAGGACATTATCTTTATATCCACATATAGCTGACAATACTTCAGCCTTCTGGAAGTCCTCATATATGCACTCCCTATGTTCATTAATGATCCCTGGAATGTCCTTCCTGGAACCCATGGGCGCCCGCAAGGGGGTGGCAAGGGGGGCACTTGCCCCCCCCCCATGGAATTCTAAAAATGTTGATGTTCAATTGTTTAATATCATACCAGATTATTTCAAAAACCGAACTTACTGACAGTCGTCTAGCATCTGTTATAACTGGAAATTTCTGTAAACAATTTAATGTTGCTGACGTTATATTGGTTTTATATTCAAGAAAATTGTTAATCTTGGAAAGATCCTGCGGGCACCCATGCGTGGAACCTGTTTCTGCCTTAAAGTATCTATACGTATCCTTCCATTGCTCTGTAAAATTCATGTGGCTGCAATTATGTTTGCCATCATTGTTATTCTTAGCTGATTCTTTTTTGCTGAATTCAATTTCCTAGTGAGCTCCTTCAATCTCTCCTTACTCCTGCAAACATTCCTAACTCTATTTCTAATCAGCACTTCCTTCTTAATTTCTTTATTTCCCTGTTATAATATAAGGGGTCCTTACTATTCCTTACCACTTTTAAAGGTACATATCTGTTTTCACACTCCTCAGCAACTGCTTTAAACACATCCCATAGGCTGTTTACATTTTTATTTACAATTTTCCTATGATCATAACTGCTCTTTAAAACTTTCCTCATTCCCCTCTTATCAGCCATATGATATTGCCTAATAGCCCTACTTTTACGACATTCCTTTCTAACACATGTATTTTTCACTCTGACAAAGACAGCTTCATGATCACTTACATCATCTGTCACTTCAGTTTCCCTCATCTGGTTTTATCAGCAGAATGTCTAGAATATTTTCCCTCTAGTTGGTTCCATCAGTTTCTGATTCAGATGTCCTTCCCATTATAACTTATTCACCATTTGTTGGTCAGGTTTTCTGTCATTCGCATTCCCTTCCCAGTTAACATTTGGCAGGTTTAGATCATCCGCTATAATAACGTTCCTTTCTGTGTTGTTCCCCCACATAGCTCATTATCTTATCAAATAATTCTGCATCAGTGTTAGTGCCAGCCTTGCCAGGTCTGTACACCTCAAAAACATCAAGTTGCTCATTGTCTTTAGAGAGGAGTCGTACACCTAGAATTTCATGTTCCTCATCCTTAACATTTTCGTAGCTTACAAATTCTTCTTTCACCGGTATAAATACTCCCCCTCCTATCGTTCCTAACCTGTCTCTATGATAAACACTCCAGTTCCGTGAAAAAATCTCCGCATCCATAATATCACTTCTCAGCCATGATTCAATTCCTATGACAATATCTGGTAATTATATATCTATCAAATTACTTTCTTTACAGTACTTCTACAGTTTAACACTAACAATTTTATTTCATCCTTACTTGATTTCATGCTTCAAATACTGTCATCAGCGCTCCCTGGTACCTCCCTATGACTCTTCTAAACAAACACCCTAACTTATATATACCATTGCAGTTCAAGTGAAGGCCATCTGAGTGTAGATTCCTATCTCCTACCCACCCCTAACACAATGGCAAACATAATTGGCAGCAATGGTAGGGTATGTTACTTTACGGCAGAAACAGGTTTCACGAAGGACATTCCAGGGATCGTTAATGAACAAGGGGAGTGTACATGTGAGAACTTACAGAAGGCAGAATTATTCAGTCAACAGTATGTAAACAGAGTTGGGAGTGTACATGTGAGGACTTACAGAAGACAGAATTATTCAGTCAACAGTATGTAAACAGAGTTGGATATAAGGACAATGTCCAGATTGAGGAGGTGACTAATACTGGTGAATTATTGAAATTTACCTATGACGATAAAGGCATTTACAAATGTTCAAAGCTAGAAAAGCAGCTGGGATTGATTAGATTTCTAGGGATTAATTAAGGTCAATGTGTTGGGATATAGTGCCATATATGAAATACTTATTTGATTATTGTTTGCATGAAGGAGAAATACCAAACAAATCAAGAGTTGCAATAGTAGCCTCAGTATACAAGAGAAAGGGTGACAAACAAAGCAGATAATTACATGCTAGTCAGCTTGGCACATGATGTTTGTAAGCTCTGGGAAAGCATTCTTTCTGATATTAGACATGCTTGTGAAATTACTAACTGGTTTGATAGAAGGGAATTATTTATTATTATTTCCTTAAATTGTACATGTACAATCTAGGAGTGGTAGATGGAGTAAGGGCAAGTCCCACATACATGGAAGTGCCTCCATCTCCACATGTATGTTTACATAAACTTTACTGAATATTTACAGATGTACAGACAATTTTAAATTTACATATTTACACTCCAAATACTGTACTTGTAGAATAAAAATTATCTTGATTTATGCCATACATATTAAGAGTAAAAAGACCCAGTCATTCATGCCCTCACTCATACCACGTTATACACTCTCTTCTGAGCTCACCACTCTCACACGTGGTCGTATACACATTCGCTCACATTCAAATGTATTTTCACCCATCATTCTTGAATACTAATTGATGCAAATTATATACATCACATACAGGTTTCTATTTACATATACAGTTTTTTTTACTGCATGAAGGAAGTGAGGAAGAGAAAGCAGTTTTACTTCAGGTGGTAGAAGTTGCCATAGCCGAGCAGTCCATGCATAAAATTCATTTAAATATGAGGTTGGTCTGTCAAGGGGGAGGAATGAGTAACTCCTTGGCCTCACTACACAGAGCGGTAATTAATTTGCAGACAGTGGAAAAGGGAGAGATGTGTGTTGTCTGTCAGGGATTTCTTAAGGAAGGCCACGTCTATTTGTTTACATAACGAGTTCAGTGGTTGCAATGACCTGGCTGTGTTTAAAGGGACTATATGTTCTATTTGGCACTAGACACCTACCATTATATGTTATTAATTTCATTTCTGTATTGATAGTTCAGCAGTTCACAATTGTAGGTTTGGGATTCTCCACCTGATTAGTACTTGTATAGTGTTAATTATATGTATTTACGTTTAAAAATACATTATGAGTGCAGGCCTAGTTTTGGTCCTCTGTGGGATCATCTTCAGCTGCTAATTGTATCATGAACATAAATATATCAAGTTAGCAATACATTAAATCAAAAACAATACACTACTTAAGATATGTACAGTTCTGAATTATGGTGATAATAACACATGTTAACATCCTCATCACATATCTGAGTTCATTCAAGATTCACTTGCACACTTCCACTTACTAGTTGCAGCAGTTTATACAGAGCATTGATGAATCAAATGTGCACATTCAACAGGGTCACAAGCATCCAGCTCGGGATATAAAGGATATCCCATATTACACAATCAAATATCAACAGCTTACAACTAATTAAATTATACCAACTTATTTTATGGATGTTCTCACCTAACCACAAATGCAATACTCATAAGACAACACATCAATAGACGGCAAGAACTTCCACGTACATAAGTTTCTAAAGTGGAAAAATTTGAGCCCTGTTTTACTGAATCTGACAGCATCACTGATTTGAATCCATCTTTTATCACAGACTCTGTTCAAACATTTGACCAATTTGTGTATATTTGTCTGACATAGCAGATTCTGTGCAGTTTTCTCACCAAATGGTGACAAGTTCTATTGTGATTATTAACATTTAGACACAGATCTGTGCATGTGAATTTTATAAACCACTGTAACTAGTATGTAGAGGTGTGAACAAACTCAGATATGTGATGAGGACGTTAACATGTGTTATTATCACCATAATTTAGAACTGTACATATCTTAAATAGTGTAATATTTTTGATTTAATATATTGCTATCTTGATATATTTATCTTCAAGATACATTTAGCAGCTGAAGATGATCCCACAAAAGATCGAAACTAGTCCTGCACTCATAACGTACCTTTAAATGTAAATACGTATGATTAACACTATGCAAGTATTGATTACGTGGAGAACTCCAAACCTACAATTATGAGCTGTGGACACCTTCTAGTTTTCTCATATTTTCTGCTGTCGTTAGGTGCCAGGAACAACGGTCATAGAGTAGTATGGGACGCACCAGGGAAATGTGTGCTGTTCATAGGGCTTTACTTCTTCCACCAGAGAGACATCTACGGACAAAACCTAGTGCTCTGTAGGCCTTACACCTCACATCCTCCATTTTAGATTCTCCATAATGTGAAGACCGAGCAGTTTGATAGAGTTGGAAGATGATAGTTGGATTCCACATAGAGTAGACTGATTCTGGAGTGGTCGTCTAGCTCTGCTTATATATTTACACTTCATAACATTTATACACATTTTATTTAAATCACACCACAGAGCTATACTATCCAGATCCAATTGGAAATGTATCAGATCATCATTATTTTTCATGGCTCTGTAAATGATTGTGTCATCGGCATACTGTGACATGACAAGTAATAAATCTCATTGTAGACCTATTGGACATCAGATATGAACATTAAAATAAGAATAATAGTAAACACCACCTTTCCAATATTTATCTTTCCTTATATTTAGGAAATAAACATTACAACAGGCGTTGTAAGATGGGACATGTTTCGCTTAACAGTCATAAGCATCATCAGCTGAAAATAAATCTTAGCTTAAAGTTAGGTCAGGGCCCTGAACCTAGTGTCCTTAACCTATATGGCACCCTAAGAATCAACATTTATATTTAGAAAATGAAAATAGGCTTAAAACTAGTGTGAAAAAACATAGAATGTTACAACATGGCTAAGAGAAAAAACACAATCGAGTTGAGACAGAGGATAAGAACAGAAAGTACAATACAGAGCTGGTAGCGAAATAATTAAAATCATTAGGATATTATTGTTACCAGTCAGTCAATCAGAATGTTCAAACATAAAAACAATGATATCCTAATGATTTTAATTATTTCACTACCAGCTCTGTATTGTACTTTCTGTTCTTATCCTCTGTCTCAACTCGATTGTGTTTTTTCTCTTAGCCATGTTGTAACATTCTATGTTTTTTTTCACACTAGTTTTAAGCCTATTTTCATTTTCTAAATATAAATGTTGATTCTTAGGGTGCCATATATGTTAAGGACAGTAGGTTCAGGGCCCTGACCTAACTTTAGGCTAAGATTTATTTTCGGCTGATGATGCTTACGACTGTTAAGCGAAACATGTCCCATCTTACAACGCCTGTTGTAATGTTTATTTCCTAAATATAAGGAAAGATAAGTATTGGAAAGGTGGTGTTAACTATTATTCTTGTTTTAATGTTCATACTGTGGCATGGTCGAATGTACAAAATCCAGTAAGTTGAGAGCATAAATCGTAGAGGAGGCGCCCTATCACACTACCCTGAATTACTTCAGAAGCAAATGTCATTTTGTCTGATTTAGCTCCTCCGTACAGAACACATTGCGTTCAATCCATCAAAAATGACTTCAGTCAAGTCATCAGCTTACCCTGCATGCAGTAGGTGTTAAGTTTTAACAGAAGTCTGTTATGTGACACCTGGTCAAAAACATTGCTCCAGTCCAGGGTCACACAGACTATTTGTAAGACATCTGTCTGGCTCCAAAGAGAATGTTAAAAGTTTTGTGCAGGATTTTCCAGGAAGGAAGCTGTGCAAAGATTAGGCGCCTGCACAGTTCTTCAGAATTCTTGCTGGCACTTGATCTAGCCCAATCGTGTCATGTGGTCTTGTTTTCAGAAGGTTCTCCTTGACTTCACTTGTTGAGAAGTATAGGTTGGGTAGTGGGAAGAGGGGATTATGTTTAATGGGTAAGAGAGTTCACCTATTCAATACACAATTATTGATGACAATATAAGTATATTCCCATTAAAAATCAATGGGACTAGTTTCAACCTTAGCTATGAGGTCATCCACAGCCATTACTTTGAACCAAAATTGGCAAAATTAAAAAACCCACTGAAAATGCACAAAAACCTAAAATATGTGAAACAAAACACTAAAAAATCGTAAATGTTTTTTATCGGTTGTAAAGATTTAAAGAGTAACACCATGTCCATTAGTAACCATATAATGTTGATGTTTTGTGTGAAGATAATATATTTTATCATGTTAGATGGTGCTTTGTCAGTTTGTAGGCATAGAATACAACCAATTCTGGAAAAACTAACATTTTTGTTGATGTATTCATTCCAGTCTATAATAAACACAAATCCAGTGCAAAAAAAGAAACTCCAATATCCCTACCAGCCTCTCTCACCATCCCTACATTCCCTTGTCACTTCCACCCCTCCCCATACCACTACTTCAATAATACCAATATAATGGTCACTGGTACACATTACCATAGTAGGAGGACACCCATGAAAATTAAATGTAGCTTAAAAATAAATTAAAAAATTGACATAAAAAGGACTTTTACTGCAGAAACCTGTTAACTGATAAGTTTTCATTCATTTTTTCCAAAACAGTAAACAATTTCAATCTAAAATGTGTTGAAAAAGTATTAATCTGATATTTTTATGCAAAAATCCACATTCCTACAAAAGATAGTAAGTTTTCCTTCGTTTACCGAAAATTTTAAAAAGTGAACTTGGTGGGTTTCTGAAATACGAAGGTTGGAACTTAAATAGTGGCAACTATTTATTTACAACAGATACAAAAGAGTTGCATGTTAGCAACCTTTACTGTCCTTCAATGTAGTCTACCAGCGTTGTGTATAACCTGTATAACCCGTTGCCAGTGATGTGGAAGTATACCTTTAGCAGAGCCTGTTCTGTTGATGGTGCAAATGGAGCCATCTACTGCCTGTCGAATCTCTGCAACAGTTCTGAAGCGAATGCCACGAAGTGGTTCCTTCATCTTCGGAATCAAATCAAAGTCACAAGGACTTAAGTGCGGGGAGTATGGTGGATGGTACAGTGCTTCCCAGTCCCATCGATCGAACAAATCAGCCACAGCTTGCGCTGTATGCGCCCGAGCACTGTCTTGCAAAATGATAGGTGGATTCTGCAGAAAGTGCTGCCGCTTCCTTCTCAAAGCTGGTCGCAAGTGGTGCTCCAAAAACGAACAGTAATACTGTGCATTGTCGGTCTGCTGTGGTGGAATGTAATGCGTTAGGATAACACCATCACAGTCGTAGAGGATCACCATAACTTTCACTGTACTGGGGCTCTGACGAACTTTCGACTTTCGTGGTGACCCATAATGACGCCATTCGCCTTCGATTGGCGTTTCAGTTTTGGCTCGAACGATTTGGCCCATGTCTCATCCAGGGTTATGATACGGTGTAAGAAAGTCTCTCCTTCGCGATCATAGGCGTCTTAGCAGCGCCGTAACGCAACAATTTGTGCATTTCCATCGAATCATGCGGAACCCATCGTGATGCAATTTTTCGCATGCCCAGGCGTTCCTTCAGGACGTGAAGCACAGTCATATGAGCTAATCCGGTTTCTTGGGTGAGCTCGTGAATTGTCTGGTTTCGATCACTGTCCAGTAACGCGGCAAGAGCATGCACTTCTTCTTCATTGATGCTCGTAGGACGACCTGCCTGATGAATGTGCGCCACACTTTGCCGACCTTCATTGAAGGCTTTTACCCAATGTGCCACTGTTCTGTAAGGCAATGCAAATTCCCCGCAAGCCTCTTGAAGACCTTGATGACACTGTCGTGTTGTATGACCTCTGGCACATTCAGTCTTGATCCAACTCCGTTGTTCCTGTTTGGAAAATGTAGTGATAACGTTACGTTAGACTGCTAGCTCACAAGTGATTGTGTTTCTCTTGTTTGTGCACACGCAGGTGATGTAGGAAGGGCGAGTCCATTTGCTCTGAGGTAAGGTAGGTACGTAACCAACATGTGGTATCAGCGACAGTATTAGATTCCGTTGCACAGCATCTCCACAGCAGTGTTGCCACTATTTAAGTTTCAACCCTTGTAAATGATTCAATTATTAATGACAGTATAACTATATTTTCAGTAAAAAATCATTGGCTATATTCTCATTAAGACATCAATAGGACTAGTTTTGACCTTAAGTATGAGGTCAGCCTCAGCCATTACATTGAGCTAAAATTGGCAAATTTTTTAAAAACCGCTTTAAAGCACAAAACATCTAAAATATTTTAAACAAAACATTTTAAATGTTCATAAATCTTTGATATCAACAGTAAAAACTTAAAAGAGCAACACCAATGTCCATCAGTTATTGTACAATATTGATGTTTTGTGTGAAGATAATATTTTATCAAGTTAGATGGCGCTTTGTCAATTTGTGGGTGCAGATTACAACCAGTCATAATCTTAATATTAGCCAGAATTGATGTCTGGAAAAGAAAAAGAGAATCAAACTGCTGTTAAGTGAAGAAAAGGAAAGCTAAGAAAAGACGTATGTTGTATGAGACTTACCAGTAAGATATTTTTTTTGCTAGTTGCTTTTACGTCGCACCGACACAGATAGGTCTTATGGTGACGATGGGACAGGGAACGGCTAGGAGTGGGCAGGAAGCGGCCGTGGCCTTAATTAAGGTACAGCATTTGCCTGGTGTGAAAATGGGAAACCACGGAAAACCATTTTCAGGGCTGCCGACAGTGGGGTTCGAACAGTAAGATATTTAATAACAAAAACACAGTAACTACTTCGCAAAATTGAAATGCAAAATGAATCATTTGTAACTCGAATAAAATATAAATGAAGAAATTGGGTGCCACCTGCAAAAGATTTACAGGAATAATTGACTCAGTAGAGCACGAAAGAACTCCTCCCAGGGCGATTGTCTGTCAGGCTAAAGAGGTTCCAAACTTGCTTCATTACCTTACCTGTTACTATTTAACTCTGAAAATAAATTTGGGTAGCATGCCAGGTTTTTCCTTACTCCACCAATAAAAGATTTACTGTAAGTTTCATTATGTGCATTTACTCCTGATACAAAATGAAACAAAACAAAAACCAACAATCATCACGTGATGAGACCAACTTGTTTTGCAGCTTACAAAAATAAATATCCACAAACAACATCTACTATTTACAAACATACATGGTTCTGAAGGCCACACTTCAGATTGATGATTTCATATGGGTATGATGACTGCACATTCTTAACCTTATTTACATAAACAACCTTCCTTCCAATACAGAAACTTCTACAAGAGAATTAATTGTCAGTGTTATTACCATTAACACTAGCACATAGTAGGTCACCCAATAGATCTTCCTTGTTTCCTTCATGCCCCCTATTCTCAAAAACCCTCTGATCATCAAATTCCTTAATTTCTCAAATAATTTCACCCTGCTAGTTTTCATTTCCATACTTAATTTCTCATGGTCTTTTTGAATTTCCTCCAAAATAATATTTAACTTCACCATATCCATACCAATCCCTGGTGTACTTAAGATAACCGGAGCCAAGTTCTCACCCAAGTCCTGATCCAAATTCATCTTCTCATATTGAACATTATAAAATTTACAATGTCATTTTCACTATAATCCACGCCAAAACTCAAATACTTTTTCTTGCCATCATCCTCCATTTCTCTCGTCCACCTCCCGCCGGGTTGAGATGTTCATGGCGCCTTTCCATCTTCCTCTATCCAACTAACATTTTTCCTCCTTAACTGTGCTCCAGTCCACCTTAGTGTGGGTCACATTCTTGCCCTCCGTTCATCTATTTGGGTTCACATTATCTGTTTCAGTATCCTTCCCTCTTCCATCCTCGTAACATGTCCAAACCATCCAAGTTTATCACTCTCCATTTGTTGTAAAGCTTTTCTACTCTGATTTCCTTCCCAATGTCCTCATTTCTTATTCTGTCCCTTCTTGTCTTTCCTATCATACTTCTTAAAAGTTTCATTTCACTGATCTGGATTTTATTCTCCTGTCTTTTTGTAGGTGTCCAGGTCTCCACTGCATATGTCAGTATAGGGCAGTAGTACATCTTATATACATCACCTCTTTACACTTCACTGGGGAGGTAGCGGGTCTGAACCCCACTGTCAGCAGCCCTAGAGATGGTTTTCTGTGGCTTCCCATTGTCACCCTATGCAAATGCTGTACCTTCATTAAGGCCACGGCCATGACCTTCCCCCTCCTTGGACTTTCCTATCCCATCGTCACCATAATACCTATCTGTGTCAGTGCAGAGTAAAGCAAATTGTAGTAATAGTAATAATAATAATAATAATAATAATAATAATAATAATAATAATAATCACCTCATTGGTACTTTTTTCTTCCATACCAGGTTCACACCGTGGTAGAATACATTTCCCTATTGAATGCTTTTACTGACTTCACTTGTATACTTCATCAGTCTGCTTCCCAAATATTTGAGGCTCTCCACAATTTCAAGGTTTTGCCCCTTTATTTTTATAATTCCTTTCCCTTTCTCCTCTAGTCAACACTACTATCTTACTCTTTTCCACGCTGATTTTTATTCCATAATTTTCAATAATCTCACTCAACATGTCAAGTTGCCCTTGTATTTCCTCTGTATGCTCCCCATACCACAATATCATCTGCAAACAGCATTACCTTCAGCTCCTTGTCCCCATATTTTACCTTGGTCTCCATCACAATTTCATCCATAAAAATTTTGAATCAACAGTGGTGACAGTGCACTTCCTTGTCATAGTTCAGATTCATTCCAAAACTACTCTGTTCTCCCCACATGTGTCTGGATACTGCTGCATCAATTTTTGTACATTGCTTGCATGTATTCTATTATTTGTTTTCCTAATTCTTTCTGTAGTATTAATTTTCATACCTTTGCTCTGAGTACACTATCATAAGTCTTTTCTATATCAAGGAATATCACCACCATATCGCTTCTACATTCCCAATGTTTTCCATTAACTGGCTTATACTGAAGATGGGGTCCAGTGTTGATCTTCCGTTTCAAAAGCCATATTGCTCTTCTTGTAATTGTCCTTCCACCTTTCCTCATTCTCTTTTTTAGTACCGTTTCAAATATTTTTGCTACCTGAGATACGAGTGTGATTCCTCGATAATTATCATTTGCCATATTGCTAGAAATTCTAAGTACACTTGTATTACAGAACACGACTTTAAATGCCCATTTCACTGCAACTTCTTCTCATAATGCAGAACAAAACACACTTCACAATCAACATTGTTTCTCCTCCTCTCGCATAAAAATTTACACTGAAATATGCAAATTGTATTTACTAACTTCTACCCTCTAATGAAATGGTGTATGACTTTTAGTGCCGGGAGTGTCCGAGGACAAGTTCGGCTCGCCAGATGCAGGTCTTTTGATTTGACGCCTGTAGGTGAGCTGCGCGTCGTGATGAGGATGAAATGATGATGAAGACGACATATACACCCAGCCCGTGTCAGCGAAATTAAACAATTATGGTTAAAATTCCCGACCCGCCGGGAATCGAACCCGGGACTCCTGTGACCAAAGGCCAGCATGCTAACCATTTAGCCATGGAGGCGGGCATTTCTACCCTGTGAACATGTGCCTTCAAACAAGTGCATCAACAGATTACCAGACTATCAAGTTCCATGCTGGAGCGCCAATTGTAATATTGCTTTTTATACTTTACCCATCCACCTCTTTCAGCTAATGGTTAACACTATTAGCTGCCATCCTCATGGGCCCAGGTTCAATTTCTGGTACTACCAGAAATTTAAAAATGGAAGGAGGGCTGGTATGTGGTTAAAATGGTACTGGGGGTGTGGCTGAAAAGAGCTACACCACCTCAGGACAAGCAAATGAGTTTTTTAAAATACTTTACCTCACAGTGGGGCATCATTTGTAACTTTACTGCAACCACTTATTAACAAAAATAATAGTTTAAAAATATGGGTGCCAGAAATCACCACAGGACCCCTCAAATTTAAAATAATAACAGTAGTGGAGCAATGAAATCTCATCTCAACTTGGAAATCTGGTATTCAGTTGTTGGACCGTACCTAATACCCCCTGAAAACAATAGAATCTGTAGTAGCATGCAACTAGGATTTTTACACAATAGAACCATTACTGATTTAGCATAATATATGTACTCAAATTTATAAAACAATGAACAAAGAACACTTTCTACAAAATATCTGATCAGAACAGCTCTATGCTTCTTTACCCCAACCAAAATAACACACATATATATACTTTCTATCTCTGTTCCACTTTACTGCCACGTAGATGTAATAAGTAGGCCTCATGGATAGGCTCCCTATATCTCATCCAACATGTTACAAGATGCTGCTTCTCCCATGCCGTTATTTCCTCTTGTGCTAGCTCAACCAGTACAATGTGTTGGCTCACGGCAAGCTATTCGTCCGTTGATCCACATCAAGTTTGTATGTGAATAATGAATCCCTACATACAACTGCACTAACTGCATACTAGTTTCTTGATTACATCTCGTACAGAATGAGTTCCAAAGAAATGTATATTGATTTGTGGACTGAACCACTACTTCCGACTTACTCACTTGAAGTTATTGACGATACTGTACACACACATCGTGGACTGAACTGCTGAGGATAACAGATCATCTGGACTAACCCACTGCCTCCGACTGACGATAATTTGTTTATCTCTGTCCTTGTTCATCTCGCCTTATATGAGTCGTTTAGTTGCAAAGACAGCCACATCATTTTTCTGTAAAATTGTGATGCTGCTGGGTTTGTTTCCTCCAAATAGTCCTCTATAATCATGTAAGCGCAGAATAGTTTATATTCAGACATGTCATGCTGTCACAAGCAGGTGAATTTGGGGGTTAGTTTCAAAAACAGCAAAGTTACTATTTTAGTTGCAAAACCAGATTCATTGGTGAGAAGGCACTGTGCTTCACCTTTTCCGATCCATTCTCAGCAGTTCAGTCTGATTGATGCTTGCGGGTGGTTAGAGTTGATTGTTGTGCGGTATTATCTGATTTAAAGTACTGTTTTTGTTTGTGAAATAGAGTGCCATCCAGTTGAAAGGAAGAGGCCATGTAATGAAGAAATGTGGAGTAGAGCAAGACTGAAAAAGTAAAGGTACTGACATCAAATTATTAATCTATATATTTACAAGAATAACATTTTAATTATGTTTGAGTAGCATTCACACAACAAGATTACAATCAGTTTGTGTTAGTGAGTTTCATTCTCGCTACAGATATGGCCCACCTGGTCCACCAAAGCTGCTTACATATAGCCATGGGAAAAAAGCAGTAGCTTGCCAATGCAGGGAAATAACATGAGCTGATCAGGATGCATTTCATTAGAGGTTCTACGATACTATAGCTCTTTTCTACACTGATGGTGGGAGGCCTACATGCTGTCAAGGAGAAGTGGCGAGCAGGGGGCTGACCAATCCAGCACGACCCAAGAGGCCAGTAAGGGAGCGGGGCAGAGAGCACTACTACAACGTTGCTGGGATTGCGCCCACGCGTGTTAAAGCTGGGTAGAAAACTACATAACCACAAAATACAGATGTTCATATGTTCTAGTTCAAGTATGGCCTGTGGAGGAGTTTTATTTTATCTTGAATGTAGTATAATATGAGTTAATTAACACCACACATAATAAGCGCATTGACAAGAGACTGAAAAGCAGTTCATTTAAAAGTTTAGAGTTACACAACACACTTTCTTAATGTACCTCACTCCAGCTGAAGTATCCGTGGTATGGCACTACGACGCTCATCATTGTCACCAAATAACTTCTTCAGTGTTGGGTATTCACCCTCTACGTAATACCTAAGGTTTGTTATTCTTATTACATCTTTATCGAATCCATTGATTGCCTTCGTTATACAGTTCCTTTTGATTTGCTTGTGTGGTGATTGAAATGAGGTAGAACCAGATGACTGTATACTACCTTTGCCTTCCTTTACAATACGCTGAATAGTTCATGAACTAACTTCACAAGCTTCCGACACACTCTGTTGCACTTTATACACTCTCACTAAAGGACCATTATTTTCTGCTTCCTTCTGAAAATATTCATGAACATTGCTAATTATTTTTCTTCCTTGACTCCGTATTTCTCTCTTTAACCAGGCTAGTTGGCCGTGTGGTTAGGGGATCACAGCTGTGAGCTTGCATTCAGGAGATAGTGGTTTCAAACACCACTGTCGGCAGCACTGAAGAGGATTTTCCGTGGTTTCCCATTGTCACACCAGGCAAATGCTGGTGCTGTACCTTAATTAAGGTCATGGATGCTTCCTTCCCACTCCTAGCCCTTTCCTATCCCATTGTTGCTGTAAGATCTACTCTATGTCAGTGCGACATAAAGCAAATTTTCGCCGTTGTAAGATGTTTATTGTAATTATAACACAGAACAACATAAGTAGAAATGAACAAACCTTACATCACATACCACATACATACCAATCGAAGAACGCAATAAAAGATGCGACAATAATTACTCATGATACAGATGTTGATTCCCATAGGGAACCTGAAATATTTGTCCCGAATGAGTAAATTGATATAATAATTACTCACACAGATACAAAACTGGCAAATTCCTCAAGTGACTGAGTAGTTCTCAGGGCCACCACTAGGTGAACTATTGTCAATCAATCAATCAATCAATCAATCAGTCAATCAATCAATCAATCAATCAATCCTGATCTGCATTTAGGACAGTTGTCCAGGTGGCAGATTCCACATTCTTTGTTGTCCTAGCCTTTTCTTAGATGATTTATTGGAAATTTGTTGAACATCTCCATTGGTAAGTTATTCCAATCTCTAACTCATATTCCTATAAACGAATATTTGCCCCAGTTTGTCCTCTTGAATTCCAATTTTATCTTCATACTGTGATCTTTCCTACTTTTAAGACACCACTCAAACTTATTCGTCTACTAATGTCATTCCACGCCATCTCTCCACTGACAGCTCAGAACATACCATTTAGTCGAGCAGCTATTTTCCTTTCTCCCAGTCTTCCCAACCCAAACTTTGCAACATTTTTGTAACGCTACTCCTTTGCTCGAAATCACCCAGAACAAATCAGCTGCTTTTCTTTGGATTTTTTTCCAGTTCTTGAATCAAGTAATCTTGATGATGGTCCAATACACTGGAACCATACTGGATTTGGGGTCTTACCAGAGACTTACATGCCCTCTCCTTTACATCCTTACTACAACCCCTAAAAACACCCTAACAATCATGTGCAGAGTTCTGTACCCTTTATTTACAATCCCATTTATGTGATTACCCCAATGAAGATCTTTCATTATATTATTAACACCTAGGTACTTACAGTGATCGCCATAAGGAACTTTATTTATTTATTTATTTATTTATTTATTTATCATGCCTTTATAGGTGGCGAAGTTAGGGCTCTTGGCCCTCTCTTACACTTAACCACTGTACACATCATTGAGAGCAGAGTTTGAGTACATATTATATAATAAATGATAACCTACACAAAAATACCTTACACTTTTCTAACTCACATTCATACGATCATTCATTCTTTCCAGTCATACAAGTTAGTCAGCTGCATTCAGCAGGTAGTCTCGGCAAGCAGTCTTAAATTTAAGTAATGAAGTGGAATTTCTGACACTGACAGGCAGGGAATTCCAAAGTCTAGAACCCGCCACAACAAAGGAGTTGTTGTACATGGAGGAGCGGTGAACAGGAATAGAAAGGGAGGAACCAGAGCGGGTATTCCTCCCTTTCTATTCACCCCTTCAATGCAGTAATTAAAACTGGGAGGACTTTTCATTTCTGTGAAGCTCACAACCTGACTTTTAACCCCGTTTATTATCATAGCATTATCTGCTGTCCATTACACAACATTATCGAGGTCATTTTGCAGTTGCTCACAATCTTGTAATGTATTTATTACTCTATACAGAATAACATCATCTGCAAAAAGTCTTATCTCTGATTCTACTTCTTACACTCATATCATCTATATATATATAAAATAACTTGTCCTGACTGACTGACTGACTGACTGAGCCAAAACTAAAGGACATAAAGAAATGAAATTTTTGGGATATATTCATATTAAGATGTAGGTGCTCGCTAAGAGAGGATTTTTGTATATTCCAACGCTAAGGGGGTGAAAAGGGGGGTGAAATTTTAAAAAGAGTGTATCTATATCTCAAAACTTTAAAAGTTTACAGATGTGAAAATTGGTATTTAGAATCTTCTTTAAAAATAAGGAAAAACGTATTTTTTTTGTTTTCAGAAAATCCCAATAGCAGGGGTGAAAAACTTGGGGTTGAATGCCTTTAATCAGGATACCGGTACTTATATCTCAGAAACTGAAGATATTAGACCTGAAAATTGGTACTTCTGATCGCTCTTAAAAATAAATAAACACATATTTTTTTGTTTTTGGAAAATCCAATCAATGGGAGGGTGAATCTATATCTCAAACATTTTTTTTACAGATGTAAAACTTTGTATTTAGAATCTCCTTTAAAAATAAAGAAACGCGTATTTTTTGTTTTCAGAAAATCCCACTAGGAAGGGTGGAAAAGGGTGAATAATGGGTTGAATGTCTTTAACGAGGATACATATATCTCAGAAACTGAAGATATTACAGAACTGAAAATTTGTAAATGGGATCTCCTTTAAAAGTAAAGAAACACGTATTTTTTGCTTTCGGAAAGTCCAATTAATGGCGGTTAAGCAGGAGTGACAAATTGGGGTGAATTTTTTGAAAGACCATATCTACAGAATATCTGAGAAACGTAAAATGTTACAGACGTAAAAAGTGTGTATTTGGAATCTCCTGTAAATGTAAAGAAACACAGGTGATTTGTTTTTGGAAACTCCACTTAAGGGAACCTAAAAAGGGGTGAAATTTTAAAATAAAAATTTCTACGCTATATCTCAAAAACTTAACATGTTACAGAAGTATTAAAAATAAAGAAACGTGTATTTTTAGTTTTCGGAAATACCACTTGGGTAGTGGGGGGAGGGGGTAAAAGTGACTGAAAATGGTGTTGTATTCTTTTAATTAGGCTACTGATATCTCAAATATGAAGATGTTAAAGACATGAAATTTGATATTTGGAATCTGCTTTAAAAGTAAATAAACACGTAATCTCAGAAAATGCAATGAAGTGGGGGGGGGGTTTGAAAGAATTGGAAAAATTGACATAATTGTATGAGAACACATACATCTAATAGAAACTAAAGTTGTTACAGACGTAAAAATAGGTATTTTGATCTCCTTTAAAAAGAAAGAAAAGAGCATTTTGGAGGAGGGGGGAACCACCTTGGGGGGTGGGAGTGAAAAGGAGTTGAATTCCTTTCATGAGGACACATAAATCAAAAACTGAAGAAGTTAGAGTCATGATAATTGGTATTTAGAAAATCCTTTACTATTAAAGAAACAAGTATTTTTTGCCTTAAAATTCACTTGGTGGGGGTGTGTGAAAGGAAGTGAAAAAAGTGAATTATTTTTATGGGGATACTGATATCTCAAAGCAGAAGGTAATAGACGTAAACATTCGTGTTTGGAGTCTCCTTTAAACATAAAGAAACGCCTCCTGTTAATTTTTTTTTGGGGGGGGGGGGGGAATAGACTTAACGGCGGTGGGGTGTAAAAGGAGGCGAGACCAATTGATTTTACTGTTCATAATGTACTTATAAGGAGCCTTCCTTGCTCAGGCGGCAGCGCGCCGGCCTCTCACAGCTGGGTTCCGTGGTTCAAATCCCGGTCACTCCATGTGACTTTCGTGTTGGACAAAATGGAGGCAGGACAGGTTTTTCTCCGGATACTCCGGCTTTCCCTGTCATCATTCATTCCAGCAACACTGTCCAATATTTAATTTCATTTGTCATTCATTGATCATCGCCCCAGAGGAGTGCTTCGGCAGCCGGCAGAATTCCTACTGTCGCCGTTAGATGGGTCTATATTCATTCCATTCCTGACCCTGTCGAATGACTGGAAACAGGCTGTATATTTTCGATGTACTTATTCTGATCATAAACCGATCATTTTTAATCTTTCCTGGGTTCGTTTTCGACAGCCATCTTTTCTTTCGGAGAATGTTCTTAGATTACAGTAGATTCTCCTGGCATTTAAATAAACATTTAAACACATTTGAAATAAACGATAGGAATGAGATTGACCATCAGATTGTTCCCCTTTATAATAAGGCCAATAATGCACGGAAGTATGTCATTCGTATCGCCAGAAATCCCGCACACTTGCCTACGCGCGACAGTGGTGCTGGTCACATTGTCAACAATGATGATGGTAACAGATGTAATTTACTGCCAAGTAGCGGTCTTGCATCTCATCTTGCTGTGGGGTCGATAACATCTAATAATAATAATAATAATAATAATAATAATAATAATAATGTTCTGCACCGTCGTCAAATGTGCGGACCGCGCTGGAAACGGGTCCTGGACGGGTAATGACTAAGAATGCAGTCCGGCCGCGGTTTCAGTACCGCCAAGGCACCCAAGACACCACGACAGATCTCCTGAAGGATTTGATCCATATTAAAAATGCTTATAGGAAAAGATGGCAAAGATTTAGGGACCCAACTGACCGGGTGGAGTACCTGGACCTAGCCCGGGAAGTACGAAATCGATTGCTGGAAAGAAAGATTGAAAAATGGGAGGAAACTTGCCGTAATCTATCAGAAAACAAGTCAGATCGCGAATTTTGGCGGATTCTTGCAGAAAACGAGTCAGATCGCGAATTTCGGCAGATTATATATCTAAAACAATAAGCATTCGATTATAAATTTCAGTATAATACTGTAGCGAAGCACGGGTATCTTGCTAGTCTGTATATATAAAATAACATGTCCTGACTGACTGATTCATCATCGCCGAGACAAAACTACTGGACATAAAGAAATGCAATTTTGAGGATACATTTATATTAGGGTGGATTAGGATTTTTGGGTATTCCGTCGCTAAGGGGGTGAAATTTTAAAATGAGGATATCTATGTCAAAAATTTTAAAAGTTTACAGACGTAAAATTCGGTATTTTGAATCTACATTAAAAATAAAGAAACACTTGTTCTTTTGTTTTAGCAAAATCCCATTAAGGGGGAAAACTGGTTGAATACCTTTTATGAGGATACTTATATCTCAAAAAAAGTGAAGATGTTACAGACATGAAAATTGATATTTGGAATGTCCTTTAAAAATAATGAAACACGTGTTTTTTGTTTTTGAAAAATCCAATGAATAGGGGGTGAACGGGATAGACAAACAGGGTGGAATTTAAAAGAAAATATATCTAGGTCTACAGTATCTCTCAGTCACTTAAGATGTTACAGAGCTGAAAACTGGTACTTGGAATCTCCTTTAAAGAAACATAGATAATTTGTTTTTGGAAAATCCACTTAGGGGAAACTGAAAAAGGGGGGTGAATGTTTAAAATGGGCATATCTAAAGAACATCTCAAAAACATAACATGTTAAAGATGTGAAAATTCGTATTTTTAATCTTTTACAAATAAAGAAACCTGTATCTTTTGTTTTCGGAAGAAACCACATAAGGAGGGGGGTAAAAAGGTCTGAAAAAGGGGTTAACTTTTTATTAGGATAGTGATATCTCAAAAACTGATGATGTTGTGGACATGAGAATTGGTATGTGGAGTCTTCTTTAAAAATAAAGAAATATTTTTTCACCCCCAGAAAATCCACTTAAAGGGGGCAAACAAATTGAAAAATGAGTTGAATTCTTTGTATGAGGATGCTTATATACAAAAACTAAAGATGTCGCAGAAGTGAAAAAATAAAATAAAGAAACATGGCTTTTTTTTGTTTTGGAAAAATAGACTTAAGGGGGTTTGAAAATAAGTAAAGAAGGAGTTGAATTCCATGCATGAGGATACTTATATCTTTAAAAAAAAATGAAGCTGTCACAGACGTGATAGTTGGTATTTTGAATTTCCTTTAAAAATAAAGAAACACGTACTTTTTGTTTTCGGAAAGTCCACTTAAGGGGGGAGAGGGGTGCAAAGAGTGAAGAAGAATTTGAATTATTTTTATGAGAATACTTATATCTCAAAAATTGAAGGTGTTACAGACGTGCAGACGTGAAAACTGGTATTTGGAATCTCCTTTAAAAATTATGAAGCACGTATTTTTTTGCTTTTGGAGAATCCATTCAAGGGGCTGAAATGAATTGAAAAAGTGGGTGAGTTTTTAAAATTAGTACCAGTATATCTACAGTATATATGTCAAGAACTTAACATGTTAGAGACAAGAAACTTAGCATTCGGAAAGTCCTCTAAAAATACAGGAACAAATACGTTTCTGTTTTCGGAAAATGCACTTAACAGGGATGAAAGGAAGTTGAAAAGTGAGTTGAATTATTTTTTATGAGGATACTTATATCTCAAAAAATGTTACAGACATGGAAATTGGTATTTGGAATCTCCTTTAAAAATGAAGAAACGTGTATTTCTCACATGTACAGTTCTGTGTCGCATGGTCGTCTTAGCTCCAAAAGGTAATACCTCAAACGTGATTTACAAAGAGTTTTTAGGGTAAATGAAACTATTTTTCAGTGAGTTTTTATACTTTGGGGATTTTCAGATAATGTCTTAGTACAGTGCCAAGGAATGATTACTTTTATCAAATTACAAAATCGACGCGAGCGAAGCTGCGGGTAACTGCTTGTTTATACATATAAGAAAATATAAAGGTCCAATAATATTGCCTTGAGGAATTCCCCTCTTAATTATTACAGGGTCATATCAAGCTTCGCCTACTCTAATTCTCTGAGATATATTTTCTAGAAATATAGCAACCCATTCAGTCACCCTTTTGTCTAGTCCAATTGTACTCATTTTTGCCAGTAGTCTCCCATGATCCACCCTATCAAATGCCTTAGACAGTGATGCAGTCCATTTGACCTCCTGAATCCAAGATATCTGCTATATCTGGCTAGAATCCTACAAGTTGAGCTTCAGTGGAATAACCTTTCCTAAACCCGAACTGCCTTCTATCGAACCAGTTATTAATTTTGCAAACATGTCTAATATAATCAGAAAGAATTCTTTCCCAAAGTTTACACACAATGCATGTCAAACTGACTGACCTGTAATTTTCAGCTTTATGTCTATCACCCTTTCTGATTGGACAGTGGCATATTACCTGCACCCCACTTCTCCTGACAGCATGTAGGCTGGCTGCCGTCAGTGTAAAAAAAACTATAGTGGAAACATATCCCAGTTGAAAATCCAGCAAAATTTGCACATTAGAACATACTGATTCATTCACTCCTATAATATTAAGGCTTGTAAAAAAAAAAAAAAAAAAAAAAAAAAAAAAAAAAAAAAAAAAAAGACAAACATATCATGGTGAAGTACACAATTTATAAGATATCCACGAAGGGGCATTTGCCAGTTTGCCAAATGGTATTCCTAGACACTTTGCAATTGTCAAAGAACTGTGTGAATGGTGTTGTTTCATATTTTAGGTCAGGGTAAATGCCAGTAGAAAAGGTGGGTGGTGGCCACCAGATCAAAATGTATGAGGAGAAGTGAAATTCTGCGGTAGAGTGTATTAAGAAATTTAATGTGATCAAAAATCATTATTGTACGAGCAAAACTAGCTGTTGGATGTACATACATTCTGATCTAATCATTACAAAAATGTGGTGGTTGTATAATGTCACGACATCAGACAATAGGAAAATAGTGAAATGATCTTACTTTTGTCATATGTTCCAGAATGTTTTCAATACTGGGTTTGGCAATGTAAAAACGGATGAATGTTCTACTTGCATTTCCCTTGATGAAAGAATGAAAAATACAAGAAAGCTGGAGGAAGAACAGTTTTTGATGTGTGAGAAGAGATGCCATAAGATAAAAGCACAAGCTTCTTACACCCCTGAAAGAAATACAATATATTGTATTGAAAAGGTGGATATTAACTTTCCCATTTCTCTATTGTGAATCTTGATTCAATACGGAACCTGAAGAATGAAATTCTTAATGTTAAATAAAAGAAACAGCAATGGAAACGATGTTCTAATTAAGGGAGAAGTCCATTACAGGGTTAACTTAGGATGCTAGACGACTGTCTACAAAAGGTGCAAGACAATCAGAGATGTGCTACCTACTACTCTGATACCAACAGGTGTTAACGTGTCACCGCTGAAAGTCCGTGATGTTTCATCATGACTCGAAAAACATTTCTGATTGGTAGTCACTGGAGTCTTTGTCATACTATAAGAATGCAGTCCAGATAACTGATATAGAAACTGCTGATGTTGCAACTCAGCAAGATTCTATGTGTACAAATTAAGGTGAAATTACTGATTTGGTTGTGTAGGCTAGTGAATGGCCAAGAAATGTGAACAAACATAGCATTTCCATGCTTAAAACTTTCAGCTTGACTGTTCTGCAACTTGCACTTTACATTATTACCTAAATGTTCATGTTTTGACAATGGTAAATATAATTATTAATTAATAATTATTAAGAAGTATTTATATTGTTTCAAAACAGGATACAACCATGTAGTGCAGCATGCTTCAAATCCAAATACATCCAAAATAAATTTCCAATTATTTACAGAACTATTAATTAATGATGAGGTATGTATGCACTTATTTTGTGCAAAAATCTTCCCATAGTTTCAAGGTTTACACTCTTCATGCAGTAGAGTTAGTGTTTTTTAATGTCTTCAGAACGTTTTTTGGTATTTGTGACTTACCTGCTTTTTAAACTAAATGACTCATTTTTACATCCTTTCACATTCGTCCACTTTTACTAGCATCCTCTGGGATAACCTCGACTAAGCAATCTCACCCAGAAGAACCACACCCTAAATTGAGTGCAGAGGTCATAGCTACCTCTCAATCATTAGGTAAGTCCAGCGCTAGGTAACTTCCCCATACAAAAATCTACTATGCACACAATTTGTGCACAATGCTCTAACTCCTCACAATACTTTAACAGAATGCTAGCTGTTTGATCTTAACTACATACACAAGATATTTACCTATTCACTTCATTACTCCAATCTATGTGCAGTTCGCCACTTGATGATAAAATATATTTACGATTTAGAATTACTCGTGGCTAGTTGTATAAATTAAGGGGATATAACATGATACTATGGTAGGAGGATAATAATGTACTGAATGTAGAAATTTTCACGAGTACAATGAGTAATTTTTCAATCCCCTCAGATTACAGAGTTATCAATAAATCATTAATTTAAAAAGAATGTTTATAGGTAGACATTAATATTTTTCTACCAATATAACATTCCTTTTTTTTTTTTTTTTTTTTTTTGCTTTACGTTGCACCGACACAGATAGGTCTTATGGTGACAATGGGATAGGAAAGGTCTAGGAGTGGGAAGGAAGTACAGCCCCAGCATTTGCCTGGTATGAAAATGGGAAACCACGGAAAACCATTTTCAGGGCTGCCGACAGTGGGGTTCGAACCCACTATCTCCTGGATGCAAGCTCACAGCTGTACAACATTGTCAACAGATGATGATGATGATGATGATGATGATGCTTGTTGTTTTAAGGGGCCTAACATCGAAGGTCATCGGCCCCTAATGGTACGAAATGAAAGAACAAAAATTTCAAAGGCATCCACTGACCAAAATAAAAATAAAATATGTCATGAAGAATGAATGGATGCACAGGAACCCAACAAAACACAAAACAAACAAAAACCAGTGGATCGGACTCAATAGAGATCGAAAATAACATTTTTACCGACCAAGGAACCACTTATAAAGCACAATGATGCTTGGTGTCTAAAGGGGGTGCAAAATCCAAGTCTAAGGCCCCACAGAATGGTACATGTCACGAGTAAAATAGAACCATGGTATGTGTCATGTTGGGGTATTAATCAGAAGTAGCGAAGACTCACGGTGTTCCACAAAAAATGGTACTACTCACAAGTATTGTACTTTGTACAGGTAACGCAGACCTATGGTGTTTCGCACACAATGGCACCACTTACAGCCATCGCAAACCGATGAGTTTCCTCACCTAGGTGTACTTGTCACGGGTGCCGGTCCCAAGGGCCCCGTGGTGTTCCTCACATAGTGAGTACTAATCACAGGCAACGCAGACCCACGGTGTCGCTCATATAGTGGTACAACTCACAGGCTACGCCCAGACCCGCGGTGTTGCCCACATGGGTAAAACGCACGGGTACTGGAATCCACCCGGCCAGGCTTTTTACTGCAACGAATCACAAACCCATTTCGTACCAAGTTAGTGATACTACTTGCAAGTACATGCAACCCATGGTGTTCCCCGCATGATGGTACGAATCAAGAGTAGTTTCATGGTTCTAATTCATTCATCCCTTAGTCGTCCCTTTCAGTCGCCTCTTACGACAGCCAGGGGATACCGTGGGTGAATTCTTCGTCTGCCTCCCCCACCCACAGGGGGTACATTGTCAATAGTACCCAATCAAAATCATTTAGGAAATCAGGGTGTCAGTAGTCATATATAGAAAAATAGCAACATAAAAAAGGACACAAAACAGGGTATGTACAATAATAAGCCAGCATCGGAAGACAGAGCAGAGGAGGTAAGGACAAACAGGAATACACATGACTACAAAGATATCTCCCTTCTGGGAAGCAGAAACAAGCTCGTCAGAGACTGAGAAGAAATGGATGTAAAAGAACTAAAATTGATGAGGAGAAAGCCCATTTATTTGATGACAGCAGTGTATGAAAACTGGAGACTGTCTAGATGTTTTCTTGTTTGTTCTTTGTCTCCTTGCTCTGTTGCTTCCTCTTCTGATGCTGAACTGTCATTGCGTATATCCTGCTACGTGTTCTTATCTTTATATATATAAAACTTAATTTGTCAACTTTTTATTCCTTTCCATTATGTACAGAGATTCGTTTAAGTCATGATCAGATTTTTTGAATGCTATAAATAGAGATCTTAACTAATACAAATATATTTTTATACACGTTTTATTCAAAAACATCAGACATACTAAACTGTCAATATCTACAATATTAAAAGGAATGTATTTATGTCATGGGGTAAATAAGTGTAAATGTTTTAAAGCTTTGTGACCACAAGTGGAAAGCAAGGATTAAGGCATTTCCCATTAAACCAACCAATTTAATGGCATTGCAGGCATGGAAAACTTTACTGTTCAGAAATCTAAAACCCGGTGCTGACAGGTTTCTTCTCTCGAATTAAGGTTCTCACTTGCTCTAGTAAGTTCTGGAGTACTTGTTTCAATCTCAGATGAAAATAAATAGTTATGAACAGCACTACAGGCACCACAAAAACACAAATTTCACACAATGCCAAATGTCACTAACCCTTAAGTGAAGAAGTACATTATTTTCAATATACAATGATATTCCTCAAGTAGTGAGTCAATGGAAATGATAGTTCTTATGGCTGCAGATGATACTGCGTGATGCACATTGCCATTAATAAATTATAGAATGGTTTATAAAAACTTATTTTTTTCAAGAATTCATTTCAGACAATGACAATATTGCCAATGACACTGCACAATATTTAAGGATATGAACACACAAGATTTCACTTGAAACTCTTGCTACTGTATGCATGTATGTTTAGTACTTAGCCCAAAGGCTGGTTGGATCCACCAACAGCTCCACCACTGGCTCTCATAGATAGCTTAGGCTTCAATAAAGGGACATACAAGGAAACGAGGAGCGAGGTAGTTCCACTGTAAGTATAGTTTTCTTTATTTAAGCATATGGCTTTCCAATACATTGGATGTAACAAAAAACTACAATATAATTGGACACTATTTTAAAGTCAAGCTACTGATACAACCAATAGCCTATAGTGTTGAGAATAAAAATCCACAGCCATTTTCCAGTCATTTGACCGGGTCAGGAATGGAATGAATGAAGTCCCCATCTAGCGGCGAGGATAGGAATTGTGCCGGCTGCCAAAGCCTGTCGAACTCTTCTGGGCCAATGATTAATGAATGACACATGAATTGAAATGATATTGGAGAGTGTTGCTGGAATGAAAGATGACAGGGAAAATCAGAGTATCTGGAGAAAAACCTGTCCCACCTCCGCTTTGTCCACCACATATCTCACATGGAGTGACTGGGATTTGAACCACAGAACCCAGCTGTGAGAGGCAGGTGCGCTGCCACTTGAGCCACGGAGGCTATGTTTCCTATGGTGTTAATGAATAAAAATAGTTTTCCTTCACAGGTATGCCTGACACTCTTGAGTTTTGTGCTGAAAATAGTTTGTCTTTCAGCCTTGCATTCGCATTGTGGAGAAGGAAATCTTATATCATTTGCAGAGAAGATTCCTATAAACTCCAAGATTTGACCTCATGTTGTTTAGAGTCAATCGGACTCATTGAGGCAGATCAAATTGAGAGACTCTATGATACATTGCATATCACAAAGCTTTGGAGTTGAGAATCTTATCCAGTCAGAAAACCATTGGTAATTCAATTTGAAATTATCAGCTATAAGATCTGCAGCAAATTGGAGTGGAGGTTGGTTTGAACATAACTGGTCAATACATACACCAGTAAGGTCTTCTTCAATAAGAAGGTGTTGGTCACAGAATACACAAATGAAACTCTTGAAACATAGGGCTGCACCTGTGCAGATGAGATGAAGGGATGTGGTTGAAAATGGGAAGCCACTGCACTGATGTGCTCTTCATAGTTCCAGTGTTCAAATGCAGGGTATTATTCAGCTGAGCATCGGTCATCTTCACATGAGAATAGTTGAACCACACAAAGCCACAACACACAGCTGCAGAGTACACAACACCTTCAGCAGAGTACATAACTTTAAGAGGACACTGTTCTGTGTCTTGAACTCGGCAGCAGAATTTTCAAGGTGATGTTGGAAGGACAATGCTGTGTCAAGTGTACCACCTAGGTACAGTACTTTTGGCCTGTAGGCAGCTGTTATTGAAGTAGACAGAAAGATTCCTGTTAGAGATTCCCATTATGAAACTTGTAACTACTGTTTTGTTCATGCTAGGCTGAAAATTCCACAGTTAGAAAAGAATACAGTGTGTGGTTAAATCCTTTGCATGTGTATCTTCTGTTGTCTCTTTGCTTGCATGCTGAGTAGCAATTGGCCAGTCACTGGACAGAACGGGGTACCCAACTGAGCCCTTACACAGTCCATTTAAGCATAGTATTTACATTAAACAAAGTCAGTCACTTAATAATAAATAGACATCAGATTTGTATGCAAGTGCATAATTTGTTTGCCGATATGTAGACCTCTAAAACTGACCAGGAAGTGCATTTGAAGGTGAAATTGGACGAATTATTAAGTTTAATAGTGCATGTATATGCATATTTGCATATATTTGAGATTAGTGCATAAGTTTCAAATTTTGGATTTATTGTATATGTTTTTGACTTTCATTATGTATATTTTAACATGTTTTACAAGCAGTCTTCAACAAAATGTGAAGTAATTAATGCAATGAACTCTTGGCAATGAAACAGTTCAAAAGGAACTGACACTTATCAAGACACACTTCCAAATCATAATAGAATCAGTCAAGAAGCTAGAAACATGCGGATTGCATCTTGGTGATTCACCAGACATTATGGAGAATGCAAAGCGTGAAATGGAAGGTATCTCGGGAAACCTTGGACTCCGTCTGCAAACAAAATATCATGGTGTCCTTAAATGAAATCCAGGTTACGACATCATGATAGCTATAAACAAATATTTAGCTGATACTGATACAGATAATGTGGATTTACCAGAATGTTTAACATCTACTCTCGCTCCCGATTTCAAGTACTGTCCTGTCACATCCATAGATATAGAGAGATAATTCTCTGTCTTGAAGCTAATTACAAAGACCACAGATTAAAAACAGAACACTTGGAGAAGGCTGTCATAGCATATTGCAAAGCAAATTATGGAGAGGAAAAGTGGGGTGTGCAGTATAAAATTAAAGAGGAATGTGTATTTAAGTTTTTTTATTAATGTTTGTGGTTTTTATACACAGATTTCTTAAAACATTACTAATTGATTTATCGTGAGTATTAATTAACACATTGTGACCCGATTGTATAAAGCAGTTGATCCTAAATCAAGGAATAAAACTGATACCAGACCACGTTGATCCTGAAATTTGTGTTGTATAAACGTTGATCCAAGATGATTTCTCCTAGATTTCCAATCAAAACTGATCCAACAAAATCCTTGGATCAAGTCTTGTGATCCAGATCAAGTAGTGTTCTTGTATTGTTGGCCACTTTTATCAACGTGAAAAGAACAAGGCTTTTGTAGTGAAAAATAGTGCCGTAACAATAAATCACGGTAATAAAATAAAAAAATTAGGTTATTACCGGTATTTAATCTGATGAAGGGATTTTTATAGTGACTCTTTCTTTGAATTACAGATGACCGACTACTCTGATTTTTCTTCAGATGACGATAATGAAGAATTTTGGCGGTATCCTAAAGTATTCCAAGAAAGATGAAACCCATTCATAGAACTTAGCGACAAAGCCTTGAAAATGCGATTCGGTTTAACCAAACACACTGTTGAGGTTATAGAAAGTAGACTTTGAGAAGCTCTAATGAGACAATCGAATAGAAACCAGCCATTTACTCCGATGTTCCAGACTCTATCGACTCTGCGATTTTACGCAGAAGGGTGTTTTTAAATCGTAGTTACTGATTTATTCAAAATTGATAAAGCTACGGTCTGTCGAGTCATCCATAACGTAATGCGAGAAATTGCTGGATTGAGATCCCAGTTTATCAATATGACGTCTAACCAGAGATGAGCAAGAAGAATCGTGCGTCAGTTCTATGTCATAGGTCATAGGTCTTGATGCTATAGACCAGGGCCTCTCAAACACCCAAAATCTCATGCGTGCAAATTGAGGCACAAGAGACTCTGTGCACTGTGCATTGGTCCAACTCAGCTCGGCTTGACTGGGGTGGTGTAGTGCGCTGACAGCGACGAAGCGTTCGGTGATAGACTGCTTGTTTATCAGTGAAAAAGGTATGCGCAAGACAATATCATAATAATCAAGCAACCTGTTTCGAAGAAAGCAAAGACTTCCGAAAGTTCATTTCAATCGAACTGGGAACTTTCGTATTTTTTTTTTTTCAGTCGTGGCGATAAAGCCAAATGCTTAATCCGTGGGAATATAATTATGTGATAAGTTAATCAAAAAGATCTATTTTCCAATACAAAGGCTTTGCTCAAATTCTACGAGTATTTGTCGAAGGAAGATTTTCCTAAGCTGCATCGAGAAGCAGCTAAGATTATTTCTATGTTTGGTTCCACATGCATATGTGAAAGGTATTTTTTTTTTGTTTTGACTTGTACGAAAAGTAGATTGCGTGCGAGTAGGCCTATTTCTGATTGTAATTTAAAGAAGGCTCTCAGAATTGCTGTCAGCCGGTCCCTTGTTCCAGGCGTAACTGGTATCATTGCAAAGATAAAGGAAAAGAAGAGCTAGAGAAAATAAATTGTCTGCCCAAATTGAAAGAAGAGTGTTTTAACACTGGTAACATTGTCCCATACAACATTGTCACCACTCACCGCACATAAACATTTCGCAGTGAGGGGAGAATCAGTGGGGAAGGTGGAGAAGGCGAAGACAGGCCGAATGGGTGAGATAGGTGTAGGGGAAGTGGAGTGGGGGTTTGCACTCTGGTCAACCAAGTGAAGTCGTCTCCTGCACCTTGCGCCGTGCAGTGCATGGGCGCATGCACTCTGAGAGGCCCTGCTATAGACTGTACACACGTGGTTATCATATCGCTAGGGGGGTAACAACGCTGAAATGTTCGTGAACAGGCATGGATGGTTCACTCTGAATGTACAGGTTATATGTGAAGCTAATCTGCGTTGTCTTGAGATAGGAGCAAGGTGGCCTGGATCTTCACATGACAGTAAACTAATGTATTCGATAACTCTAGAGTTCATGCTCAGTTTGAGGCGGAGGAAATGCCCAAAGCAATTCTTCTCGGAGATAGTATCTACCATTGCTGCAAGTACCTCCTCACTCCAGTATTACACGAAGCGACACCTGCAGAGATGGCATATAAGAGAACTCATCAGAGATTGCGATCCACAATTGAAAGAACTTTCGAGGTTGTTAAAAGACGATTTCCCTGCTTGGAAGTGGGTCATCGAGTGAAATTACTTTGGGATTCGCCTATTTTAGTGGCAACTTTTTTCCTACATAACATGACCTTCGATTCCATAGATGGTGAAGAAGGAGATATTTTGGCAGGAAGAAGGGTTATCGAGGAACTTCCAGTCTTCGATGAAGCTGGGCTGAATGGAGGAAATACTGCTATTAGGAATGTACAGTTGGTTTAGTACGGTAATCTGTCTCAAGCAGTCATTAATATGTAAATAGCATAAACAATATTTATATGCTTGCCTTAGCGTCTGCAGCCGACTTCTTCACTCATCGTTTGATGTTCTTGCAGCATAATTGCAAGGTTTTCCAATGCCATCGCGCCACATTTGCGTGAGAAATGAAATCTGAAGCTAGTGCTTTCCAGGCGTTTTCATTCTCTTTCGTACTTACACCATCAGTATTTTTTATTTTCGATGGTATTCTTATATTTTGTAACAACTAAATCAATTAACAAGTCCTTTTCATTCGCTGTAAAATTCGGGGCTCGATTTTTTCGCTCACTGAAATCCTTGCCATTCTTTTCCATGTTCATGTCCATTTTTCACTCAATGTGTTTGAGATGATCTGATTGACACATCAAAGAGAACAAAAAGATGAAATAACATAAGATTACTACCAACACACTCCTGACTAGTTCGAATTCCCCATGCTGTTTACGACGTTGCCAAGCGAAAATCTATGATCACGGATCAAAGTTGATATGGACCATGAGATCAGAGATCAACGTCATACAACACAACAAGCACCTTGAAAAGGATCATTTTCTGATCTCGAATCAAAATCGATCCCGGATTTGCTATGTTTCTACAATCGGCCCTGTGTCTTATCTAGGAGAAGTGTGCATACTGTTTTAACTGTGAACACTGATAGATAATAATGGCCTGGTGTAGGTCTTTTTTTAGTAGACGGCCTGCATGGCTGTGAAGATGAGGGCCCTACCTAGGATGATTTCTAATGTTAAATACGCCACACATACCCAGCCTCCGAGTCATTGGAATTAACCAATTAATGTTAAAATCCCCGACCCGGCCAGGAATCGAATCCGGGACCCTCTGAACCGAAGGCCAGTACGCTGACCATTCAGCCAACGAGTCAGACACTCTGATAGATGGATATGTCTCACAAACTATGCGCGGATTGTTTGTAATGGTGGAACAGCCGCAGCTGTAAGTAGTGTGATTCTTTTGCTTTTCATTCAGTTGTTTATTCATTATCATTTTATGTATTTTTATGGGTGAATCGCATGTGTCTAGTGAAGGAATGTTATGTTTGCATTTCATACATGTGTTTAATAGTATGAAAGTAAGCGCATGCTTAAATGCATATTTCACCACTTTTTGCAGAATGGTTGCATGTTTATATTGGGTTTTTACATATATCCGATGTCTAATAATAAACAAATTTTTTAATGTATAAGCCACTATCAGCTTGTAGGAATCGTACAGGCATACATAACATGTTCAGTAAAAATACTGAAATATGTACAAAAAGAATTTTACACAATATCTAGGCATAACAAAAATGATGCTCTATCTATGAACGTATCTTTTCAAGTAAGTGAATATGGAAACTAAAAAAAAAAACCACTGCAGATAAATTTTGTAAAAAAGCCATTCAGTAACATAAGAAAACTCTTAAATGTTAAGCAACTGGTCAACTGTCAATACCTTTGCTCCCACAGAGGAGTATGGTCGTCCATTAATGCCGTCTCCTGTGGCCCGTAGAGGAGTAAAGTTGTTTAGTGCTCGTTCAGTGTAACACGCTCCAATATGCTTGTGTTTTCAGAGACCAGAAGAGTTCTAGCTAGAAGTTTGTTTTTCTTCCGATAGATGACTCTAGTGTCCTGTTTTTCTTGACACTGTACAACCCTCCCTTTGTATTCTTTTACTTGTTTATAAGCCAATTTTGGCACTTCTCAAACTGAGTGAAATAGCAAGTGACGTTGGTTACGTAGCAGACAAAGCTTCAAGCATGGGTAAAATTTGTATTAATAGAGTGATTCCAGAAGAAGAAATACGTGATATTTCGTACAATAATGATTCACGTGATGATCTAATAGCTTCAGGTAGTGAAAGTCAGTGTGATTATGTACGCAGTGAAAGCACTGGAAGGGTGAATAGTAATCTGGACAGGAACAACGACCCTGAGTCTCCTTTCTATCATCCATTGGCTCCAATATTTGACGTACGTACAGGTGTAAATAAAAACAGTGAGGAAAACAATCAATAATGATTTCTTTAATATGCACTGATATAGAGCTCAGTTGTCAAGTAGGTGGCTTTTTAAAAATGGCTGGGCCCCAGCAGTGGCAAGCTGTTCAGGCAGCTATTTAAAAAATAATAACTTTTCCTTAGATATACTGTATAATACATTGATTATTTTCTGGTAACCATATATAAAACACACCATCAGAAAATGAAAAAGAAAATCCAGAAGGGTGCAAACTTGAAAGCTCGAAAAGTATGTTATGACATGATACGACATGCAAATGCAAGTATAGTAAAACCTTTGATTGCGAGCAACTTGTTCTGCGAGCATTTTGCAAGATGAGCAAAGATTTTTTTAATGAATTCTAACTTGATAAACAAGTAAGGTTTTGCACTATGCGTAGTACTGATCTGTCTGCTTGCCTCGCTCATATAGTCAACATCCATATGAGCACATATATGTACAATTCTATACTACTACATTATAATCATGCGTGTGTATAAAGTTATTTGTGTCCAAGTGTAGTGACTGTTATTCAGTAGCCTATCTTCAACAGCAATCCATGAAGAAAAAAGTTGAAGAGGAGGGCAGTAAGAAGGAGGAAATGATACGGTGAAAGTTAAGAAGGAAATCATCGAGAAGTAAACACAAGATATGCCTGTGCCAGATATAATGAGATTTTACACAAAGTCTACATCAACTAGCAAAGGGAGTCATGACAGTATCAAGGCAATGACTACATGTTCTAGAAAATGTAGGAAAGTTGCTTCTCGAATGGATAATTTTATATCCACACATACTTTTTGTGTTGTGGAACGTATCACTGCATTTCAATTATTTCTCATGGGAAAATTCGCTTTGACATACGAGTGCTTTGGATTACAGGCACGTTTGCAGAATGAATTATGCTTGCATTCGAAGGCTTTACTGAAAAGAAAAAAAAGAAGAAAAAAACATGATTATGTCAACACGGTCAGATAAGTTCAGAATTCCACCGTGGAAGACTAACAGTATACCAGTGCTGCAGATTCATCTGTGCCATGTGACAGCGCTGGGGTATCAGGAGTTGTTGCAAATGTACTGAATGGTGAATCACACCATGATAAGAGAAAGACACCTGATTGCATATGTATCTGTCTGAGATACATAGTGCCCATCCCAGAAATTATAGAGTTGGGTGCCCTGCAAAAGTCAAATGCATCTCATCACCAACAAGGGAACGGTACGAAGTCAGACGGCAAATTTAGATTTGATTTTTACATGTTCATGAAGGTCTTTTTAAGCCGAAATAGGTAGTGGAGACTGTAGTGCTAAAAAAAAAAACCTCCTGTCTTCTCAATCTTAAAAGCAGTTCTAGTGTTATCCAAGGCAAAGGCAAATTGGACAGTGCATCGATACTAGAAGTCTCTAATTTTGTCAAGTTGGAGTATGCTCCAGCTGTAGCATGTGATGTGGAGAGTGTGTTTTCGGAGTACAAAGTCATTTTAAGCAAAAATAGGTGCAAGTTTGTGTTTCAAAACCTATTACATCATGCAGTGATTAAGTGAAATCAAGACGTTCGAATTTCACTGAGAAACTGGAGCATTTTATTGTGGTACAATATATAATTCTTTTTTATTTTGGCGATGTTTAAAGTGTAACATTCATTTCTTATAATATGAACTGTTAATTGTTATCAGATATATGTTTGTTTTTAATGCATATTTCAAAAATTTCAGTGCATATTTTGACACTTTTTAGTGCATATTTTTGCATTTTTAAGTGCATAATTTTCCGAAGCCTGCTTATTACCCTATAGAGTATAACATCATCTGCAAAAGGCCTTATCTCGGATTCCAGGTCTTTATATATATATATACACAGTGCGCTTTTTCTAAGAAAAAAGGTGACAGTACTCACCCAAATTACTTCATAAACAATCTCTCCCTGATTTTACTGTACAGGGTCACTCATATAAACTAAGACCAAATGCATAGTGTTTGTACTCTGCAGTTGCCTCAGCCAAACTTATGTTGTGCATGGCTGCATGATTTAAGCGTCTATACAATCTTATATGAAATCTTACCTCATAAGAGATGCCAAAAGTGTCGTCCTTCCTGGGTTATACTGGTACTGTATCGGGTAACCACATTCTGGCTGATGAGAGCGACTTATGCCAATGTAATGTTTCTGATTTAATTTATACAGTAATGTTTTCTTTCAGTTCCTCTAATGAGTGAGGATTTGTTCTTGGGTTCACTAGGCTAATTGGTGACAGTCCCAATGACGGTTGGTATTGTGTACATCATATCTATTGTGCGATGCATGAACACATACAACCATCACTTAAGTTATTTTTATTATTTGTCTGAAAGGATCATCTAATTCGCAGACAACATGGGCTGCAACAAGGACAAACTTTGACCCAAAACAATCTAACATTTTAAGAACTCAAAAAATAAATAAAACTTTAATTTAAACAGACAACAATAATTCTAAAAGTACAAAAAGTTTGTAAAATATCAATCAATGTCACAATAAAAAGTTCACTTGACACATTAACAGGAATTGTAAATCCTAAAGGAAACTTTTCCAAAAAGTACCCGGGCAATGCATGGAGCAATTTCATATCAAGACACGTTATTTGACCTATTTATAATGAATGCTGCGGAGCACCAAGATTTGCACCAATGTCATCTAGCTTTTCCTTTGTTAAAACTATTCGTCTGTGCGCATGTTTTTTATTGAGCACTGAGCAAGTAGTTTCAAATTTATTTACAATTAAGTTACACAAATCAGTGCTTGTGAAGGTGGCACTTCACCAGGTAATTGCTGAACAAATGCATCACGTACTTGTCGGGTCGACTAGTACTTAAAATAACTTTTACATACAAAAATAGGGTGTTGTAATGATAACTCTCACACCATGTTAACAGCTGAGATTTAGACTGGCAACTGATGCTCGCGAGGTTGGATATGTATATGCTGCTTGTAAAGTCAAGAACTATGCACGCGCCTCCAATACTGCAGTGTACATATCAGAGTAAAATCGCTGCTTGGACAGTCTTAGTTTATATGTATATCGACTACAAAATAATTATGTCTCCCAATTCATTGGTGAATTTGCTACAATGTGCCAGATAGAAATAACAACAAGCACAAGGCTCAAAAATAAATTTGGAACATAGCATGATGTACAGTTTATCAGATGTTATAATAATCTGTCAATACTTGCGATGTTTTCATCACATTCACTTGGTTCACTGTTCACAGATTCAGGAGATACTCAAAAAGAATTGTCATGCTTTCTTTTATTGTGCACCAGTACAAAATAATGAGTTATTTAATTCGTTTCACTTCTCTAACATGTGAACCACATGCATTCCTTGCTCCCACTAAATAACTATGAACTCGCTTGCCTTGGCAGCACAAAACAAGTGTTTTATGTTTCTCAAATTATTTAAAAACAATGAAAGCAGTTAAATTTAAACATATATTATCCTCAAATTAACTATGCCGATTAGATATTGACTAGTTGTTTGCTACTACATTGTATTAACGGCACTTGGTGTGCAAGATGGATACAGTTAAATTGTCCTTGACAAGAACAGTTTGTTTGCTGAAGGGTGAAAAAACCAACCCCCTACTCCACTGTATTCCAGTAGCCAAAAGCATTGAAGGATAATAAAGAGCAAGACGAAGATTGTCTCTTTCTTTTTCTTTAACTCCAAAGTACGAAATTGTTAATAGGACAAAAATTATGATTGTGGAACGGCAGTTTACAGAAACTTCAACTGTGTGCTCGTAGGCATTATATCTGTAGAACATAACAAAAGCAGACAAACAAGCTTGATTTTAAGCCTTAAGTCAACGCTTCAAAGGAAACGTGATAGGAATATTCCGAATAATAACCAATTAATTTCCTTTTGTTTATTTTAAGAAAAAGGTGCTGGTACTGGGTACCGTTGCATACCACCACCACAAAAAAAAAAGCACTGTGTATATATACGGAAACATAAAGGTCCAAAAATATTGCCTCGAGGAATTCCCCTCGTAATGATTACAGGATCAGATACTGCCTCACCTGCTCTAATTCTCCGAGTTCTATTTTCTAGAAAAGTGTCTAGTTTCTATTTCCTAGCTTCCATATAAAGCCACTTTTTTCTTTCAAAGAAGTAATTTTTCTGACTTAATATTAAACAATCAGGCCCACCATGGCCTGAATTGCTTTCCTCTTGAATTCCAGTAGAACTACCATACCAGTACTTGCAATGTTTTCTTGACAGTCACTTGATTCACTGTTTGCAGGTTCAGGAGATACTTCAAAAGCATCATTATGCTTTCTTTTATTGTGTACGGGTACACAATAATTAGTTCCTTTATTCATTTCACTTATCTAACTTGTGAACCATGTGTGTCCATTTCTACTACAAAATAACCATGAACTCACTTGCCTTGGTTGCACAAACAAGGGTTTTATGCTTTACAAATTATATAAAAGTAACAAATGCAGTTAAATTTAAACGTACACTAATCACAGATTAACCATAATGCTCAGCTGTTCACTAATTATTTGTTACTGTACTTGGTGATGAGTAGAAACTCTCCAATTGTTCATCTAAGAATTGGAGATGAGGAGATGGATATTGTAGACAACTTCCAGTATTTAGGTAGTGTTCTGTCATCAGACAATACCATACATCAAGAGATTAGCAACAGAATACAGAAAGCTTCCAAATTCTATCACGCTGTACGTCAAACACTTTGGGATGAAACATTTCCGTTAGTTTCCAAGATCAGCTTGTACAAAATATATCTAGTACCTATATTGATATATGGCCTGGAAGCAGCAACACTTACTGGACCAACAAAGAATAGTCTTCAGGCAACAGAAATGAAGTTCCTCCGCTCTTGTCTACAAAAAACAAAAATGGACAAAATAAGGAATGTGGATATCCGGCAACAGCTTGGATTGGAGAGAAGCTTGCTGGAGACTCTAAAAGTGAAGAGATTGCAATGGTATGGTCACATGAAAAGAATCGACTCTCACAGGACTCCTCGAACATACGAGGACGGTTTGAAAAGTTCTCGGGATCACCGCTAGATGTCAGTGCTAGAGCAACGACGTTCCCGTGCAATAATCACACATCCTTTGTGAGTGAACACGTGGCGTGTCAGTGCTCTAGCTGCAGGAGTGTGGTAGTGACGACTCTTTGTTGTTGTTCCCGCGTAGTGATTTGTGACAATGGAAAAAACGGAGATTCGAGCAGTGATTAAATACTTTGTAAAGAAAGGTATGAAAGCAAAGGAAATTCATGCCGACTTTCAGAACACACTGGGGGACTCTGTTCCTTCATTTTCAATTGTTGCCAAGTGGACCAGAGTGGATGATGATGATCCGCGTAGTGGACGGCCAAAAAGTGTTACGACCCCAGAATTTATCATAAAGTGCATAAAATGGTCATGGAGGATCATCAACTGAAAGTGCGGGAGATTGCTGAAGCTGTAGAGATGTCTTCTGAATGGGTATATTATATTTTAACCGAAGAATTGGGTATTTAAAAATATCCGCAAGATGGGTGCCAATAAACGCGCCAGATTGGAAATGTCCGAACAAAGTCTGGCCCGTTTTCAGTGCAACCAACAAGATTTTTTGCGCCGGTTTGCGACTACAGATGAAACTTAGGTCCACTACTATACCCCAGAGACAAAACAGCAGTCAAAGCAGTGGAAACATGCTGATTCACCACCACCAAAGAAAGCAAAGGCAGTGCGTTCGGCCGGAAAGGTCATGGCCTCAGTTTTCTGGGATGCAAAAGGCATTCTGCTGATAGATTATCTTCCTACTGGCCAAACAATTACGGGGCAATACTATGCAAACCTCGTAGACCAACTACAGGAAAAGATACGCGAAACAAGGCCTGGTTTGGCAAGGAAAAAGGTCATCTTTCATCAGGACAACGCTCCGCCGCACACAAGTGTTATTGCCATGGCAAAACTTCATGAAGTGGGGTACGAATTGTTGCCATATCCACCTTATTCACCTGATTTGGCACCACCAGACTTTCATCTATTCCCCAAGCTGAAAATTGTCCTCGGTGGACGGAGATTTTCTACAAGGGAAGAACTGACAGCCGAATTGGAGAGGTATTTTGCAGGCCTGGAGGAATCTCATTTTAGAGATGGGATCAAGGCATTGGAACATCGCTGGACCAAATGCATTAGTCTACAGGGAGACTATGTTGAAAAATAAAAGCAGTTCCACCGAGGTAAGATACTCAATTCTAGTACATTCCGAGAACTTTTCAAAGCACCTACGTACTTTGACCACAATGTTCCTGGGAAGAGACCAAGAGGAAGACCTCGTGATGTTTGGGAAAAACAGATGCTGAAAGACCTTGAAATTAGAGATGTGAACTGGCGTCGCTTATATGAGCAGCATTGTGGATGGATAGGACAAACTGGAGGAGGCTCGTACACAACCGCACCCAGCTTGCTGGAGCGAAGGAATGATTATGATGATGATTGTTACTACATTAGCATTAACGGCACTTGGTCCAATACGGATACTGTTAAATTGTCCTTGTCGAGAACTGTATGTCTGCTGCTGAAATAAGAGAAAACTAACCCCTACTCTATTGTATTCCAGCAGCCAAAAATGTGGAAGGACAAGAAAGAGCAAGATGAAGACTCTCTCTTTTAACTCCAAGTTGATGACACAAAATGGTTAAGAGGACAAGAATGAGAATTTTGGAATGGCAGTTTGCAGAAACTTAATCATCTGCTCGTATATGTAATATGTATAGAAACCTACTAAACAGTAGGTTAAGCCATCACTTTATAGGAATTGTGACAGGATTATTCTGAATAATATGCAATTCATTTTTTTTATAAAGAAAAAAGAAAAAATTACCATTGTGTAATATTACAAAAAAGAGCACTGATTATTATTAATATTGTTGCTGATCATACTTTTAAAAGATATGTCCACAGAGAAATGAGTAAGTGCAAAGTGTTTTGAAAACATTAATAATAAAATTACCATTAATTACATAATGTACATTCACATGAAGGGCTTCCAAGAAATAAAACATTTTTGGGAGGGAGTCAGCATCATTCAAGACAAAAATTGTAGTGCTATAACATTATGGAAATATATGCTGTAACATTTAGCACATTATGTTCTCCATTGCTTTCATGACTATAATACAAAAAGGTTGGAAAGCAGAAGACCACCATTTTCTGACACATTTCTGTATATTTACAGCCTACATCCTATTTATGCTTGACATTCTCAAATTTTTAAAAAATTATATGAATCATGTACAATTGTTTCTTCTCTTCTTAATATACACTATTTACAGGAAGCTGCTCAAACAATGAGATCAGATTTCTGGATCACAAATACCTGAGCAAGATCATCGTAGTCATATGTTCTTTTTAAGAAAGTGTCAGTCAGCCTGATTCCAGATATATTCTGTAGAAGAAACAAAAAGGTATCAGTCACAATTTCATACCTTAGGAAGAGGTTAATAACAACAGCATTAGGATCCATAACAACACCAAAACAGGAAAGAAATGTGGAGATTGAATTTACTCAGAAGTACATTTAGAAGAGTTCCTTAGATTATATCATTTGGCAAAACATTTCAATCAAATCAAAATCAAATCATCAATGATCTGCATTGAGGGTTGTCGCCCAGGTGGCAGATTCCTTATCAATTGATTACCTAGCTTTTTCTTAAATATCTTCAAACAACTTGGAAATTTATCAAATATTTCCATTGATAGTTTATTCAAATCCCTTATTCCTCATCCTATAAATGAATATCTGCCCCAATTTGTCCTCTTCAATTCCAACTTTATCTTAATATTATTTCCCTACTTTTAAAAACTCCATTCAAGCTTATTTGACTGCAAATGTCATTCCACGCCATCTCTCCATTGACAGCTCAAAACATACCACATATCATAAGTTATGAATTTCATTATGGTCCATATTGACAATTGATTACTATCACAGGGTAGATAAAGGTCCACCTATTCAATACCATTAGATTAATGTTGTACCTTATATTAATATTGGTACTAGTTACGATCTTGCTACATCAGGTCATCTTCAGCCACGATAAAAATTGGAAATAGCATGCATACATACATATGAATACCAATAAGAGATTACAATTGGTATGTCATAATTAAATTAATCTAAAACAGTGTGGATGAAATTTCAGACTACACACTTCAAACTGGAATTAAAATAGCACATTAAAACTGTTGTGAATGCTATTGTTGGACTATGCCAATGTCCTTATAATAAACAAGTATTCTTGAGTCTTGAATTGATCTTGGAGTTAATATTCATCATTTGTGTGTATTATGGACCTATTTGATCTACAAATTATGCCTTAATGAATGGAATATATACGTAACAGTTTATGTAGCTTTAAAGGAGACATTCACAACTTGAATAAGTGGCCTTTCCATAATATGAAATGATCTTTGTTTGAATTCAGTGTGAACTGAATGTCTGAAAAAGACTAACTTCTAATAAGTGAAATTTGAGAAAGGAAAAGAAGCTAAAAGATCGAGAAATAACATACAGCTATACGAGACTCACCCCCATGCTCCTCGTAATTTATGTGCACTCGACACGGACACCAACATCAAACTGATTGCCAGGAGGGAGCGGAGGCATAGCTTATGGTGGCAGGGATTCGAGGAGGGACGTGTGAGGAGGGGTGGGTGGGGGGCGGGTAGGTCAGGATGAGTGGATTGGTGGACTTGACGTTGTGTCCTTTTTTACGTTTATACTTTTCGTATGTGGGAATGATTATGTCAAACAGAATATTAGGTTTTTCATAGATTACATTAACCCTCGAGCACTCGCGTTTATTTTCATTGCTCGAGCACTCGCATGGTGCACCGAGTGCTCCATTGCGCATTTTAATGTTTCCTTCGAAGTTAATGAAAGTCATAGCCTAAATTCTATGTTTTATTGTTGATAAATTAATTCTTGAAATATTTTACATAATATTAGTTTTATTTTACCTCGCAGTATTACATTACAACACAATATTATCATTGAAATCATTAACCCTGTAGTTAAACGTTATGTTTACTTTGCAAACTAAAATTAACAAGTTTATTTTTAAGACAATGAGTATGTTCAAATATGACATCAATGCATTCTATTTTTATGTGTCAACAATCACAAGTATAATTATTACAGCATATTGAAGTGCGTAAATTAAAATCTGGCATTAGCGCAGCTCACTGTTTTGTCCCATTTATTCTGTATCACTGGTAGCTGCATTCTTGCAATTCTCACATGTTGCTTGCAGACGAAGCTGTGACATGAACTGCATCTTATAGTAGTGTTTATAGTTTTACCACATTCACAAGTCACACACATCTTCCTCGTTTCTTTGGAGAAGGCTCTCCAACATTTTTTTTTTCTTCAGGGCTCTTGAAACGTTGGAGGAAAACGGAAACATCTGCAGGATGAGTCAATACCTTAGCCCTTTCAACGAGATGTGGTTTCCTCAGAGAAAATGGCAGTTTTTTCAAAAATAGTCTCCTTGGATCTCTTCTGTTATTTTCATTTGAAAAATAAATCACTTGTGCATGTCCAAGATGGCGTAGAATATTGCCATTGACCATCTTCTTGTGATGCGTGTGATGGTATACGTACTGGACATTTGATCGATGGTGTCAACACCCCCCTTTGTTGAATTATAATCCAGGATCATTTCCGGTGTTTATATTTCTTTATCTATGACACCTCTGTCATGCATGGTGGATAACAGCAGCGCTGCCTTATTCTTCTTCGGTACAAAAGACAACAAAGTTACGTCCTTCTGGTATCCAAACAAGGAAGATTTCACGTGTCGATCTTTTTGAGGCAGAAATTCAACAGGAATTTCCCATTCGTTTTTCCTCAGTGTTCCAATACATGTAATTTTCTTCATCACTAGAGACATTGATGGTGATGCTTGTTGTTTAAAGGGGCCTAACACCTAGGTCATTGGCCCCTATGGTACGAAATGAGACGAAATGCAATGATAATTTAAAAGTACAAAATTCATCCACTGACCAGAATTCAAAACGTGATGCATGGGTACTGTAAAACCCCTTCTGATTCACACTCTGTTGCTACTAATCACAAACCTATTGTATACCTAACGTAGTGGTACTACTCGCAAGTAAAGGCGACCCATGATGTTCCCTGCGTGATGGTACTAATTACAAGTAGTCTCATGGTTCTAATTCGATCATCCCTTGGTCGCCCCTTTCAGTCGCCTCTTACGACAGGCAGGGGATACCGTGGGTGTATTCTTCATCTGCGTCCCTCACCCAGAGGGGGAATAGAGACATTGCCAGGGGGTAGCTAGTGTATCAGTTTGTCCATGGTGACATTCCTTTTGGTGCCTTCAATGTGAGAAACTAATCTGGCAACGATCTCCGAAGGTGAGTTTGCTACAGTACACTTCTAAATTTCTAGTGTAGAAGGTTTTGGCATCTGTAAGCAAAAACAGCTTTATTCCATATTTGTTTGGCTTGTTTTGAATAAACTGAACAAAGCTGGATCATCCTCGAAAAGCTTGGAGCTTTTCATCAATAGTTACAAAATCACAGACTGTAAATGTTCTTGAAGTTTGTCACAAATGCACCAAGAACCATCCGTATTGCACCCAGTTTATTGTGAGCTCTCCTTGTGACCCTCGTGGACCTGTCATCAAATCGAAGACATGTCAATAAAAAGAGAAATCTTTTGTAACTCATTGTTGCCCTTATGATTTCCACTCCTGAGCCATCTTTAGTCCAGAGTTCACTTACATTTGTGTGATTAGCTTTCTTTGTGCCAGTCAGGTAGAGCAAGCCTAACAAAGCCAATATTTCAGTACGCAATGTTTCCTTTGCATCTCTCCTCACTTTTATATCGTTCAACCCGACTGGCTATGTACACACTCGTGAAGTTTACAATACTATCAATTATAGACATGATATGGGCTTTTGGGCTTATGCTGTGACAAGAAAACTAGGTGAAACTCTTTAGTTTTCGCAAAGCACTTTGCTCCGTGTCTTAACAAGAAAATCTCGACTGTTCACGAGGAAGTCTTCTACAATAATGAGGGTTTGAATTTAAGAATATTTTACTGTTGGAGAATTGTAGTGGTATGCTCGTTCGTCACCAGGTGGCTCAATTTATGCTGGCAGAGTGATCCAAGCTGGAGTTGATGACAACATGAAGCTCCAAATGAGACCTTCTATCACACAGTGCGTGCTTGAGAAGTATCCTAGAGGACATCAGACAAAACAGGGACGAATGTGGTAGAAGAAAATAGAATGAAAACCTACAACCTGCTTTCCAGTCAATGATTGGGTTAGGGATGGGATGAATGAAGCCCCCCAACTTGTGGCGAGGATAGGAATTGTGCCGGCTGGAATGAAAGATGACAGGGAAAACCAGAGTACCCGGAGAAAAACCTGTCTTGCCTCTGCTTTGTCCAGCACAAATCTCACATGAAGTGACCGGAATTTGAACCACGGTATCCAGCGGTGACAGGCCGGCGCGCTGCCGCCTGAACCACACAGGCTTAGAAGGAAATAGAAACTAAGAAAATAAAAGCAATGAAAGACACCAGTATAGAAGAGAACAGAGCTGAAGAATGGAAAGAAAGTATGTGGAGAAAACTAGCAAATGATAATGATGTGAGACAATGTGAGAGGGGGCGAGGGGCGGTGTACACACTTATGAAAGTATGACATTAACACACAGAACACATAGCTTGGAATGAACCAACTGGTGATGACGAACATACGAATTTGGAAAACACCGAAATGAAATAACAGTACAGAAAGGACAGGGAAGAGAACTACCTACTTGATTCCTTAATGGCTGGCAACCACGGATTACTTAACATAGCCAGCGTCCCCTGTTGTAATTGTTAGGATTTTTACTTATTTCCACAGCTTTGCAAGTGATAAATATCATTATTGATCCGTATTGAAGATACTATATGTAGGGTGCTAAAAAGTTTATTATGTCGCCTATTCAATACATTAGAAATTTTAAACATTTAGGAATTTATTATATTTCCATATGAGACATGTTTTGCCCTTCTTTGAGGGCATCATCAGTCATAGTACTACCTCAAGACATAAATCAGGTACCTGATTTGTAATTAAATTGTAAATACTAAGATACAAAATTGACATTCAGTGGGAAAGTCAAGAGAAGAACAATGTTCAGTGATGATATAGATAACAATGTATCAGCCGTTGGCTGTAAATTATCAGTTGTGAAGGATAACAGCTTCAAATTGTTAGGGTATGTCCTACAAAGGATGACTTAACATTAACATGGGACATTTCAAGGGAAAGTAAGTGACTTGCACTAATAGGTAAGACCACAGGGAATTTGACAGTGTCCAGCAGCAGTGGTCCATATGAAGTATTGACGTTATATTGTCAGAAATGCTGGTAACTCTTACTAAAATTTCAATAAGAAACAGTGTTCATTGAGAATACAATGTTCATTAATGAATGGAGTTTAAAGAGGTTATATTAACTTATTTATAGACACAGTAGTCGGCACCAATGCGTACAACTACAGGGTATTTTAGCAGTGTCCAGCAGTGGTGGTCCGAAGAATAATTGATGCTACTCTATTAGAAAATCATAGGAAATTACAGAGTTGGAGTGTCAATTTAATAATAACATCTCGATTGCAGGTAACATCCACTCCATCCACCACAACTTTCAACAACACGCTATAGAATCCAGCACACACTGGCACCAACATGGCGTGTCACTACAGCTCCACTTCACGAACAGAAATGAATATGTCTCGTCCCAGTCATGACGCTCCGACTGTAGAATCCCTCCACTGCGAATTATACCATAAGCAACTCCATTTTATTTCGCTAGACCAGCATCACAAAACAAAAACTTCATCCCTATGTTCTTCATGTTTTCATTTACGGCAATATATTAGTTTAAAGTCTCATCAACATTCTCACATGAGACAAAATTGAAAGATTTTAACCCCGCAACATGTTCCCTGAATTATCAACAAATAACTGCCATCATTGTTGCCATTCCCAATGCACCATGTACTCAACGACCTTTCGTTTCAACTACACTGAATTTATGCCAAAGAATTACGACATCCAAACGAGTTTCCTTCCACGCCAGCCAAATTCACCGTTGCTTATGGAGCCATATTCAAGAACCCGGGACTCAACCAGACAGCTTCCAAAATGACTATCGCCTAATAGAACCTCATTTGGCAATCTGGAAAAAACAGTGGAATATTTTTCCTAGCTTTCCAATAATTATTATGAACTGAGGTCAGACCACACTGCATATTACTGTGGAGTTGCCTTATTAATGCTGTAATCATGAACCAATGGCAGAAATAATGTGACGCACATTGGTGCCAGACATTTTGTATCCTTTCTCCCCAAACTGCTCCCTTGTAAATATGTATTATAAGATTGTAATTTCCCAACTGTTCAATAGAATAATGTAAATATTACTGTGTAGTTGCCCTGTTAAACTGTGATTATCAACCAACGGCAGTAATTATTGTTATGAACACTGGTGCCAGACACTTTATACCCTTTCTCCTCAAACTGCTTCCATGTAAATCTATATAATTATATATAATGGGATTACTTATATATATAATAAGAGTTTTGTCTGTACATTGCTCAGAATTTGATAAGAATGGTATTTCTGTATCAATCGTGTCCACAGTAACAAGGAAATGCACTTTTTACTTTTCCGTAATTTCTGTCTGTCTGTCTGTCTGTCTGTCTGTCTGTCTGTATGTATGTATGTATGTATGTATGTATGCATCACTAGAAAACGACTGAAGAAAATTTAATTAAAATCGGTATGCAAAGTCGGGGAATACATCGCTACAATCTAGGCCATAAATAATTTTATGCATGCTGATTGAAATGGTAGTTTAGGGGAAGGCCTGAAATTTTAATTTTCAAATATAGTATATATGTTATTAGTAATCCTATCTTAATAAAAATCGGTATGCAAAGTCGGGGATTAAGATGCTACAGTCTAGGCTATAAATAATTTTATTCACGCTGAGTGAAATGGTAGTTTAGGGGAAGGCCTAAAACTTAATTCTCAAATATTTATATTATTAATGGTCGTATCGATAAATACTACACAACCAAAGTTATATAGAATTAAATTTCCGACCATTTATATCTCATACATGTTTACTGTACCGGCTATGATAACGCAGATATTCATGAATTTGTATTTTTGTTGCTAAGTCCGTATCAACGCCGAGCCACGAGAAAATGGGTTAACAGAATTTAATGAAAATTGGCATATATAGTCGGGGAATAAGAAACTACAGTCTAAGCTATAAACAATTTTATTCACCCTGGATGAAATTGTAGTTTAGGGGAAGGCGCCTAAAATGTAATTTTTAAATACCTATGTTATTGGACCTATCGAAAAGTACTACATAACAAAAGTTATAGAGAATACTATTTCCGGTCATTTATGTTTTATTAAGTTTTAACGTACCGACAATAATAAGAGTGGAATTTCAGAGTCTGAAGAAAACTAAAAGTGAAGGCCTAAAATATCGAAAGCCATAACATTGATCAACAATAACATAAGATTGACCATTGTTTGTTGTGATGTTCTTTGTCTCTTATGCTGCCTCTCAACTCTGATAGATGGGATTACTGCTGCGTACCGAGTATAATAGCCTGACTGAATATTGGCGGGAAATAGCCGGGGAGTTAGAAAACTTTCTTCTTTAGCATACCATTCCTCTGGTTCATACATTTTCTGATACAGCTGGTACGTAACACACTGGTTCATCATAGTATTCCAGCTATTCGATCTCTAATTTGACGCGCTGTTTTGAGTGAGCAGTGGGCATACTTAAGGCAGAGGCTCACTTAGTAGAGTAGTAGCATGGACTGGTCTAGAATAACAATAAGGGCTATTCCAAATTATAGCACCACAATTCACTAAATAACTCAAAATCCAACACTTAAAAGAGCAGTTTCTTAAGAAGAGCTTCTTCCTCTTCATTTTTATTAAATTCTACACTCATTTTAGCAGTGAAGAGGGGGTTTCTCCTCTGTCTTGGATGAAAAATGTGCCTCCAAATCATATAGATTTTTCCGCCGCCAGTGTAGTGAATTGATACTTTCCGACTCATCGGGTACTCCTAGGAAACAGATTAGTAAAAGGGCATAGTTTTTGCCCTGGGAGTCGCCACTATTTGACCCTCTCCCCGCCGAAAAAGGACGGAGTGTTCACGAATCACGGCTGTCTGCGGTTTGGTCATTCCATCTCTAGAACTTTGGACTGTTAGTTCGGAAGTGTAGTCCTGTTCGTTAAAAGTGATAAAATGTGTGGTTTTTCATTTGATCGAGTATTTCATATGAAAGCATTGCTTTTAATCGCGCCATTCCTACTGACGCCATTGTAATGTTTGTTCATTTCAGTTGGGAAAACCACTAAGACACTCTTTTTGAGAATGTAAAAAGGCAGGTGGAGAGTGCGTGTCTACCACTATAATGAAAGCTCTTCAACCTGATTGTGACAGATGGTATGCAAGTGGGTCTACCATTACAGTGAAAATTCCCTAACTCAGTCTTCATATGAGAAAAGATGTTTGGTGACTTCCCCGTTGCGTTTCTAGGGTAACGTAAAGAGCTATGCAATTTCATACAATCTTGCTCACAATGTGTACACTACGTAACCTAGGATTGTGTATACAATGTAGAATTCCGAAGCGAAGCACGGGTACATCAGCTAGTATATATATATAAACTTTATAATTTCCAATGATTTTCTAATAGAGTAGCATCAATTATTCTTCGGACCACCACTATTAGACACTGCTAAAATACCCTGTAGTTTTACGCATTGGTGCCGACTACTGTGTCTATAAATAAGTTAATATAACCCCTTTAAACTCCATTCATGAATGAATATTGTTTTCTCAATTAACACTGTTTCTTATTGAAATTTTAGTAAGAGTTACCAGCATTTCTGACAATATAACGTCAATACTTCATATGGACCACTGCTGTTGGACACTGTCAAATGCCCTGTTGTCTTACCTATTAGTGAAAGTCACTTACTTTCCCTTGAAATGTCCCATGTTAATGTTAAGTCATCCTTTGTAGGACATACCCTAACAATTTGAAGCTGTTATCCTTCACAACTGATAATTTACAGCCAACGGCTGATACATTGTTATCTATATCATCAATGAACATTGTTTTTCTCTTGACTTTCCCACTGAATATGTCGATTTTGTATCTTAGTATTTACAATTTAATTACAAATCAGGTACCTGATTTATGCCTTGAGGTAGTACTATGACTGATGATGCCCTCAAAGAAGGGCGAAACATGTCTGGTGTGGAAATAATTCCTAAATGTTTAAAATTTCTAATGTGTTGAATAGGTGACATAATAAACTTTTTAGCATCCTACATTTCCACAGCTTCCCATAAATCCTACACCTGTAGTGTTTTTTGCTTTGTATTCCAAGATGTTAGAGCTCTTACCCACAATGCTAGAACTTGCTGGAATCCTATGAGTAGAACTTCATTGAAATAACCTTTTCCAAACCTCAACTGTCTTCTGTTAAACCAGTCATTAATTTTGCAAACGTGTCTAATATAATCAGAAAGAATGCTTTCCCACAGCTTACAAACACCACATGTCAAGCTGACTGGCCTGTAATTATCTGCTTTATGTTTTTCACCATATAGCCGATTGTCTTATCAAATAATTCTTCATAGCATCAGCACCAGCCCTGCCAGGTCTGTACACCCCAAAAATATCAAGTTGCCTATTACCTTTACAGATAAGTCTTACACTTAGAATTTCATGTTCCTTTTTGGTAGCTTACAAATTCTTCTTATCTGTAACATGTGGATTGATAAGCACTCAGAATGCAAATGCTGGATATTAATTAGGGAAATGCCGACCCATAGAGAAGGCATATTTATTTTGGTCATATATTTGAAGCGATTTGATTCTTAGAGTACTGGGGGAACTGTGAGAAATGGGTGACCAGTAACCAACATTAAGATAGGAATAGTAAATCTTATGACCCTGACAGGAAAGGTGGAAGTAGTAGTAGACTTCATGGAGAAGGAGGAGGTGTAAATGATGGGGCTGAGTGAAGTGAAACGGAAGGAAGAAATTGAGGAAAGGATACACATTATACTGGAGTGGTGGCCAAGAGGCAATAAATGGAGTGAGACTAATCATTTCCAAGCAATTGGAGGAGTATGTTGAAGTGTTAGAATGTGTAACAGAATAATGATTAGACTAAAGATGAAGAATGAAGTGATGGACTTCATACAAGCACATGCACTACAGACGGGAAACAGGGAAGATATTGAAGATTCTTGAAGAAAGTAGAAAGAGAAATTCCAGGTGTGGAAGTGGTTATTATGGGAGATATGAATGCACAGGTCGGAAACGAGAGACAAGGAAAGGAAGAAGTCATTTGACCATATGGATATGGGAAAAAGAATCGTGAAAGTGGACTTCTGTGAAAGGAATGGACTGATAGTGGGGAATACATGGTTTTGAAAGAAAAACAGCAGGAAAATTATGAGATATGGGTAGGGTGACAGAAGAACAAAATCAGTAATTGATTACATCTTGGCAGAAAGGACAAATCACAGGAAGTTGATGGATGTGACAGCTTTATGAGGAGCAGCATTTGATGGGAACCATAGAGTTGTGGTGGCAAAATTACGGTTGGGAGAAATGGAAAAACTAAAAGAGATAAGAGAAAGTAAAATAAAAGTATGGAAATTGAAAGACAAAAATGTACAGGAAGATTTTCAGGAGAGAAGGCTAGAGAGCACAGGATGTTAGCACTGGTTTCCTCTGCTGCTGACTATTGTGCTCCAGTGTGGATTAATAGCCTGTATACAAAGTATATTGACCCACAATTGAATATCTGGCACCATCAGATCTACTTCAGTTCACTGGCTCCCTCTGTTGTCTGGAATAATGCCACCTGACTTACTACGAAGATCCAGTGCTCTTGTTTGAGAGTACAAGATCTGCAGGAATCCTCTGCTACCTGTTCTAAATGACACACCAACTCTTAGTCTCCAAAGACTGAAATCACAACATCCACCCCTTTGTGATGCTGCTTTGAAGAAGTCCAACAACTTCAATGCTTCGGAGGAGTGGAAAGGCCGCTGGAATAACTCTCCTGACTTGCCCCTGCATAACATCTTCAGAGGGGAAAAAATTGCAAATGGATCCCAACTGCCAAGTGCAACTTGGTCCAAACTGAACAGGATCAGGACAGGTCATGGAAGGTGCAGGGATTCTCTCTATAGGTGGAACTTTGTGCCATCTCCAGAATGTGACTGAAGCCCCTCACCAGACTATTCCCCACATTGTAAGTGAATGTCAACTACAGGCTTATCCAGGTAGATTGGAAGACTTCCTATCTCCAACAGCAGAAGCACTACAGTGGATTGAAAATTTGGACATTCAGATATAACAGATAACACTAATGCCTGAAGTGAATCAATGTTTTTTTATTATTGTGTATATATTGTATATTATGTATATAATTTCCTTGCCATATGATAATAATAATAATAATAATAATAATAATAATAATAATAATAATAATAATAATAATTATAATTCAGGAGAGATTGAAGCAACAAATCCCAGTTACTGAAGTGGAAAATGTAGAAGAAGAGTGGGCCAATTTAAAAAAAGCATCTGTTAGTGCAGCACAGAGTGCTTGTGGCAGGACATCTACAAGATTGAAAGAAAAGGAGACACCGTGGTGGAATGAGGAAGTGAGAAAAGAGGTGAAAGAAAAGAAGACAGCCTGGCAAAAATGGAAATGAGATCAAACAGAAGAAAGCAAAAAGAAGTATCTCAACAGCAAAAAGAGATTTAAGAAGCTGGTAGGAGAAGAAAAAAAAAAAATTATTTGGGAAGAATTTATACAAATTAAGAGGACAGAAAGAGTGATCACAAAGCTAGTGAAAAAGGAAGATGGGGAATTGTTAACACTTCAAGAAGAGATGAAGATAAGATGGAAGGAGTATTTTGATAAGCTTATGAATGTGAACAACTGTATAGGGAAGATAGAAACAATACAGCAATGCTGGAGGTCGAGTTAGTGATCATAAGATGAAGATGAGAAGAGCAACAGGGATGGATAAAATCAGTGTGGAAATGCTAAAGGCTGCTGGACCTTTTGGTATGCACTGGCTGACTACTAAAGTGTATGTGGAAACACAAATGTGTACCAGAAGACTGGAAAAAAAGGTATAATAATATCAGTGTTTAAGAAAGGGGACAAGAAAGTTTGTGGTAACTAGGGTTACCAACCGTCCGACTTTTGCCGGACATGTCCTGCTTTTCAATAATTTTGGTTACGTCCGGCCGGCATTTCTAATTTATCGACATTGTCTGGCATTTTTCATTACAAGATTGCTCACTTAGGTTTTAGGCTGAAGACAGCATGTTATTGTATCGTACATCAACTCCATGTGCTCAGGGCACTACTTCCGAGGGTGGAAATAAGTAATACTAATATTAGATTTTTGGACTCGAAGTCCAGGCATCGATCAACCAATCAACGCCCTTCATTTCCATGTTTATGTTGAGAGAAACCGGAAGTGTCGAGAGCTACAGTTTACATGTGCTTGCCATATGATTTGCAACTATCGTGTTTGGTTATCTGGTTGTCGCCGTAAATTATAGGGCGAGTATGCAGCGAGTGGAGTGAAATATTAATCTCATTGCATCCTATTACGTAGGCCTACTGGTATGTCATCTTTGCAACCTGAAAGGAGTGAATCTAAAAAAAGACAGTGTAAATTTTTGGATAAACTAAAACATAAGTATCCTTGCTTTACTCACGGACGCAGTGAAAGTGAAGCGAAATGTGCAGTGTGTGATAGTTATGTTAATGTCGGATCCAAAGGTGTTGGTGACTTGGAAAGACACTTTAACAGTGAAAAACACAAAAAGACAGTGAGAACTAGGTCAATATCATGTTCAATGTTATTATTTGTCACTCTCAAATATTCACCAGATGATAAAAAAGTTCAAGCCGCAGAAGCTACAATGTCATTTCATACAGTTTTCCATCACCAGTCGTACAAATCAATGGACAGCTAAATTGAATAAGAGTATGTTCTTAGGTTCTGAAGTAGCACAGAAACTGACCTGTGCAATAACTAAAACAGAAGCCATAATAAATAATGTTATTGCTCCTCACTGGACAGATATTATAATTGAAACTCTTAACAATAAAGTTCCATTTTTTGACCTAGGAACAGATGCAAACAATCATGGTGCACTAAAGTTGTTTCCAATTGTCATCCAATTCTTTGATTACAAAAATAATGGCATTCAGATAAAAGTTCTTGATTTACAACCATGTCCAAATGAAAGTTCTGAATGTATTTCCTCCTATATTTCAGATACTCTCAAAAAGCATAAAATTACTTCTAGATGCATTGCATTTTCTGGAGACAATGCTAATGTTAATTGTGGAGGCCTTGCACGCAGGGAAGGGAAGAATGTATTCTCTGCTCTGAAAAAAGACTTGAATGAAAACATAGTAGGTGTTGGATGTCCTGCTCACATTCTACATAACTGTTTGCAACATGGAGCTGATGCTCTTCCTGTTGATATTGAGTCTGTGGTGATGAAAATTTTCAACTTCTTTCATATATATGCAGTGCGCACTCAGGAACTGAAAGAATTTTGTGAATTTGTTGATGTAAATTATCTGCAGCTTTTAAATCATTCTAAGACTAGGTGGTTAACATTGTATCCAGTAGTTGAAAGAATCCTGCAATTGTTCCCAGCTCTGAAATCCTACTTTCTTTCTCAGGGTAGGAAGTCAGTGCCTTCATCAATTAGAAACTTCCTTGAAAATTACTTTTCAGAGCTCTATCTTTTGCTTCTTTCCTCAACCATGCACATTTTTCACTATAAAATTTTGTCACTTGAGAAAGAACATAATTCAGTTGTAGAAGTGCTTGAACTATTAGAATCTGTCCAATCTTCATTGAAAGGCAGACTTGAAGGTCAATTCATTCCCCTTAAAGTCAGACAGATGTTAAATACATTTTCAGAAGATGGTTTGGATAAAGAATGCAAAGTGTTTATGGAGAATGTATCTTGTTTCTATGAAACCTGCACTGAGTACTTGGATAAATGGATGCATCCTACAGAGGAATTCAAGTGTTTCAAATGGTTGAAACTTCAAAACATTAAAGACCTCAGCTTTGACGGTATTGTACCATGTATTCAGTACTTACAGTCAAAAGGTGTAGAAATAGATGATTCAAAATTATTCGACCAGTTCTGCAACGTAAGGGCTTATTCTAAACCTTCAACTTTGGATAAAGATACAACACTAGACCAACAATGGTCTGTTTTTTTTAATAAGTACCAGAACATTGAGGTATTTTCTGAACTCTTGAACATTTGCCAGTTTTTCTTTGCCATACCAGGCAGCAATGCCTCCACTGAACGTATGTTTTCATTCATAAATGCTCAATGGACAAAGGAAAGGAACCGTTTGTTGGTAGAATCAGTGAAAGGAATGTTACTTGTAAAGTTCAATTTCAAAGATGTGTCGTGTGAAGAATTTTATAAATATGTACTTCAAGAAAATAACTTGCGTCTTCTTTCAAAAGTAGGTTCTGTTGAAAAATACAGCTTCAAGGAAATGAACTGCAGCAAGGACTCATCATTAAGTAAGGTATTTCCTTTTGTAAAAAGTTGTGTGTAATATATGTATAATTTTGTTATCGATTGAAATTGTCAGGCATTTTTTTTAAATGCCCTGCTTTTTGCTAAGCAATGTCCTGCATTTGGAAATTTTCAGTTGGTAACCCTAGTGGTAACTGTAGAGGAATCACACTTATATCGCAGGCAGTGAAAATACTGGAAATGATATTAGAAAGAAGAATGAGAAGAAAGATTGAAGGAGAGTTACAAGAGGAACAATATGGCTTCAGGAGTGCAAGATCTACAGTGGACCCAATCTTTAGCATGAGACCGCTGATGGAAAAGAATTGGGAATATGGAAATGACCTCGTCAAGACTTTCATAGATATAGAAAAGGCATATGATACTGTCCCCAGAGAGAAGGTTTGCTGGTAAACCATGGTTAAAAAGGGACTTGAAAGAGAAATGTTAGAAATAGTGCAAGCAATGCACTACAACTGTGTTAGGAGGGTACTGACCACAGTTGGAAGGACAGAATGGTTTAGCAAGTGTGCTGTCACCTCTTTTGTTTATTATGGTCATGGATGAAATTGTAAAGGAAACAAAGGAAGCCTATGGAGATAAAGAGATGAAGACACTGCTATTTGCAGATGATGATGTGATCTGGGGAAAGAACAGCAAAGAAGTACAACACCACTTAGATGTACTGAACAAAAAAATTGAGAAGTATGGCATGAAAATCAGATGTTAGGAAGGAAGTTGGGATAGGAAAGCTAAGTGAGAGAATTGAAAAGAATAAACAAAGGTGGTTTGGACATGTAAAGAGGATGGAGGAGAACAGAGTTCCAAGACAGATGCTGGAGGCAATGTGCGAGGGCAAGAGAGCAAGAGGAAGACCTAGAAGAAGGTGAACTGAATCAGTGGAGAGCAGCATAAGAAGACGAAATTTAGACTGGGACAGAGATCGTGGAAGAGGAATGGTGGGAGGAAAGAGGAAGATGGAGAAGTGCCATAAGTACCCCGACTTGGCAGGGGCTGGATAAGGGGAAATGATGATGATGATGTTTTGTGGATAGTTTCAGGACACCTAGTCCATGATGATGATAATGATAAATTATTAACGTGAAACCCAGTGTTTCGTTCTGGTGCACTGTAGTCTGAATGGTGATTTTTGTTCATTCCAGCTGATTTATTTATGTTGTGGTTATTTCATTATTTTGTGGTTCAATTTTGATTTTCACATCAGTGTTGATTCAGTTTTGTGTGATAATGTAGTGTTGTTGGCCATCATTCCATTCTATAAGCAATGATTTTTGTGTGTAACTCAGATGATTTTTAATGTCTAAGATTTAAATTTACATTCAGGATTTTTTATGATAAACTCAAGTTGTGAGTTAATTTTAATTTATTTAATTTCATTCAGCAGGGTGCATGAAAATAAAGTTACAATTAAATTATTAAAACTGTTTTGAATTAATTTTCAGTGAATATTTTTTCTCTATCTTAAAGGGTGATTTTTCAAGAGGCAACGTAAACCATTATTAGTCATAAATTTAAAATAAATTTCAATTATTACTGTCAAAAGATTCTTTGTAACATTACATGTTAACCTAGATTCAGGATTTTTATATGTATTAGTTCCCTTTGTTTGGTAATATAATTTTGTAAAATTTATTAGACCTTTTTATTTTCAATACTGTAATTAACTTCAGGGACTGATCACTGTCACTATCATAGCTAGGCATTTTTACTGTCAATAAATAATGTTATTACCTAACTTAGGTTACACAATTTATTCAATTTTCTCATGTTCCATCCAATATCATTACAAGGACTGATCACAACTTCTCTACCAACTGAGCGACAAGTGAAAGGGGGCGGTGTGCAAGTATTATTTGTATCACAGCATTTCCTGATCAATCAATTATCTATATAGAATTACATTTAGGCTGTTGAATGCTCAGTTGTTCGGTCTGATCATTCAATGTTTATCTGACATTGCCTTTGCAGATATACAACATTGTGTATTCTATGATTTATTGTTAAATTTCTTTTCAGTTTTTGCTCAATATTATTTTGGTTACTTGTTTTCTGTTATTTCTGTTTCAAATGCAAAATTTGTATCAAAATTCAACAGATCCATCTACTGTAAATGGAGCAAATCTCCATCATAGAAAAGTAAATAAATTCCTTATTTCTACTTCCTACTCCTTGAACAAAAGACAGATAGATGCCTTTACTGATCAACTTTCAAATTGGTGTAACTCTAATTAATAGAGAATAGAAGTTATGTACCTGGCAATAACCCTTGGAGTATCACTGTGTATTTTCACAAAATATTAAGTTTTCTCTTGCTCACTGTTCTTTAATGTATATAGTAGTATATACCTGTAATCCAGCTGCAAGGGGCACTAATGTTAAGGAAAGCTGAATTGATGTTCCAGGTTCCAGTTTTCCCATCTGTCGGCCAGACACTCCACTCCATACAAGACCAGAATTTGGCAATGGTTCTAAGCCCAGTATCAAATCCATCGGGCGTTCACTGTAACATAGAATTATTACTATCATAAGGTTACTAGGCAGGCCAATGTGTTTATTAATAAACTTGTTTGGTGTGAGGAATAACCAGAATTATTATTATTATTATTATTTCCGAGGCTCGTTTTCATTTTGAAAGCAACTGCATTATACTCCTGTACTGACTTGCTAGGCCTAACGTACTAGAGGATTTTCTTTCAGGGTGGTCTCCCTTAGCCTTTGGCAGTCCCCTGCCTCACTGCAAGGCAGCAGCTGATGAATTTTTTTTTTTTGATCATGTGAAAAATGATGAGATCCGATCTAACCTAGGTCTAAATGAATCGATGGAGGAAAGACTTAGGTCATCTAGACTTAAATGGTTTGGGCATGTTAAACGAATGAATAGCACAAGGTTACCATGTGCTTATTTGGAAAAGAGAATAACAGGTAGAAGACCAGCTGGAAGACCAAGAAGAAGATGGATGGACCAACTGAGGGAAGACGTGGAGAGAAGAGGATGGAATTGGGAATCTGTCTTGGACAACGAAATGTTTTTGAATAGGCAACTTTGGAAGACGCTTGTTTTCAAACACCCTACCCGGCTCGCTGGAAGGGCAAACCGATGATGATGATGATGATTATTATTATTATTATTATTATTATTATTATTATTATTATTATTATTATTATTATTATTATTATTATTATTAATAATAATTCATATTAGGAGATTGGTGAGTAACACTTCTGAAGAACTGTGTTAAAGTGTTTATAGTAGTGTGTGCAATTTTAATTCTTCGGGCCTGGTTTGAGACAGGTGCTCCTGTATTTGAAGTACAGTGCTGTATTAGGATTTGTTAAGATTCAGTAGAAACACCCTCTGAGGACTTCAAAGAGCGTTTCTGTCTTAATACTGACTTATAGGGAATAGATATTGTCATTGTGAGGATTTAAAGTTTGGATCTCCGTTCAGCAAAGCATCTGAGCCTTCTGAATCTATTACAGATGTTGGTCACTATGAACAGGCTTATATACTAGGAGTGAACAAGGGGATGATGTGGTCTGATAATGAGGTATTAATATGTGAGACATCAAATTTTATGGATGTTTACAAACAATGAAATGTATTTATGTACTCCCCATTGCACGCGTCTTCACGGGGAAAAGCACAGAACCACTAGAAAAAACACATGGCATACAATTCCAACGAAATTATGCACAGAAACGATGTTAATAGTGCGTGAACCACAGAATATGAAACTCATTCTTTCGTCCCGTTTAACTGAGTCTCTCTAGCCTCTAGGACGATTGCCGTTCCGAATCTCCAGCCGTAAAGCACAGATGCTGCTGTAGCGAGCAGGGAACATGATACACAAAGGCGACGAGCGATACATTCGCGAAATAAAGCATCAAATAAAATCGCTTGAAAATGAAGTTGGGTAAATTACACAAGCACATAAAAATTTATCCTTTATCCTAGGGGAAGAGTATTGACTGTACTTTAGGTTATATTGGTCAAAACTAGGAAGAATTAAAAATATATCGGAAAATCGGAAGACGAGTTAAAAAACGGAAAGTTTCCGGGTAAATCGGAAGGGTTGACAGGTATGGAATATCGAACAAGTTGTCTAAAGTTACTAACTGAAGATAATAAATAAATGTAAGTCAAAGTCAGTAACATTTAAAGCTAAAGTCTACAATACAGAGAAAAAAACTCATCAATGCATGGAGTCCTTATTTTCAATTTATGTTGACTTAATGGATTTTGTGGTTTGTTATTTAACATAACATCGTTGGTATTTTTGTAATACATGTTTGTTTCATATCTGTTGGTTATTTCTTTTATTCTGTGATTTTACCCTAGCCTTAATGCCCCTATATTAACTATCTGGCCACAAGAATGGTCCAACCTGTGAGATCCCCATGTCTTCCTCTGAGCTTTAATGGGGGCAGTACTTTGATTTTCTGAAAACTCCATAATGGAGTCATTATAATATACCGTAGTTTTCCTTGAACATAAACTTCATCCTGATGCATTATTACATACTTCTCCCAATTAGATCATTTACTACTGTACAGAGCTGGGAAGATAGATGAACCCTGACAGTGTAGTTGGCACGCAGGGGAATTCGGAATGTATTGAGGAACAATAGCAGATGACCTGCTATTGGCTCATGGTGAGCAATATATCATACCACCTTGATGAAAACATTGAGTGCACTGGCTATGACAAAGGGTACCATGTGATGTCAAAATCTGACTTGATGAAGGTCATGAAACCAAGATATAAAGTACTTAAAATTTATCAACTTCAACTACTTGATGCCCAACCAACAACTCTACTGTGATTTCTAAGTACCTGACTCTCATTTCCTTCAACTTCGAAGATTTTAATTTCAATATTTTAATTAATCCATGCTTCATTAATATTAATTAATTTTGTGCAAACCAATTATTGTAATGTTAGAACTTTTAAAACTTTGATTACTCTACATGTAATCAACTTGAACCATTTAGATGTTATACTAGTATTTTATTATATGTATATATGATATTATGGTAAGTTCATTAATTGACTCTTAGTTATATTTAAGCATCGCTTACTCGACAGATCAGATTTTTATGTCTTTTCTACCTTGTACTTTTGCAAGTAATTAGATTCTTAATGAGGAACCTGGTTCAGGGCCCTGACCTAACTTTGGATTACGTGTGGCTGAAGATGCTTACCAAGTTAAGCGAAACATGTACCATTTTAACATCTATGTAACAACTGTATCCTAAATATAAGGATTGTAGAGTATTGGAATGGTGGTTTTTAATAAATCTGTTTGAAACTTTTACATTCTGAACTCCAATACGGTTATCATAATGAGAGGCATAACATGTAAAGAATAGCCTTATGCTTGAAGAATGTACACCTACAGTATTCGTAACTGCTAAACCCATGCTAGCACAAAAGTCCAGCATATGATTCCCATTCCCATTAGCTTCCATATCTTCCCCATTTTTACCAATCACCCTTTCATATCCTTCAGTTCTATTTTCAACTCTCGCATTGAAATTGCCCATTAGCACTATCCTATCCTTGCTGTTGACCCAGACTACGATGTCACTCAATGCTTCATAAAACTTGTCAATTTCATCCTCATCTGCATCCTCACATGGTGAATACACTGAGACAATTATCATCCTAATTCCTCCAGCTGCCAAATCTACCTACATCATTTGCTCATTTACGTGCCTAACAGAAACTATGTTGTGTGTAATAGTATTCCTGATGAACTGCCCTACCCCACACTCTGCCCTTCCCTTTTTAACACCCGTCAAGTACACTTTTTATCTCCTAGCTCTTCATTATCTCCCCTTACCTGATTATCACTTACTTCTAGCACATCCAGATGCATCCTCTTTGCTGACTCAGCCAGTTCTACTTTTTTTCTTCCGTAAGCCCCATTAATATTGATAGCTCCCCATTGAATTCCATTTTGTTCGCCAAGTTGTTTCCAAGGAGTCCCTCGCCTGTCAAATGGGAGTGGGACTCCATTACTCCCATAGGTCCGAGGCTTGCTCGTCTTGCTCATGGTGTGGGTTACTGTAGTCACGTCTTTGTTCGTGAACCATGGGCAACAGCTGAGTGGCTTAGTAAGTGGTCCTGAGAGTCGGGATACCAGTTGCTACAGAATGGGAGTGGGCATCGTGGGCATATTCCGAGTCATGGCCCTCCTTGTGCTCAGGCGGCTAGGGCTATACAATCCACCGGTGGTCCCTAACCCGTTAGAGGAGAGATCTCACTTGGACTATGTGTACGTAGGGTAGCGTCCTGCTTCATGAATTTACCAAACTCAGAACATTTAACAACAACAACAACAACAACAACAACAACAACAACAACAACAACAACAACAACAACAACAACAACAACAACAACAACAACAACAACAACAACAACAACAACAACAACAACAACGATAATAATAATAATAATATAAATGCTACAAGTTCTGCAATTGTTTCACCCACTGTTATGAAGGTTGTTTCAGGACTGGGTTCTAATGTTTTGCTGAGAACAGCATGTGTAGGGGTGAAAGACAGTTCAGGAGAGATTGTACTAGTTAAAGCCTTTTTAGACTCTGCGAGTCAGTTATCCTTTGCGACTTCTGATCTTGCCTCCATGGTATGCAGTAGCCATGTGTCTTGGTGGGTGTGCTATTTACCAACTGATAAGCCCAACTTACCACACTGGGGTGAAACGCTAGCAACCAGGAATGAATTACCTGGAAAATTTATAATGTCCCATAACGGACCATTTATATTGGTATTATAAATTTACTCATTCGGGACAAATATTTCAGGTTCCCTATGGGAATCAACATCTATGTCAACTTCTGATCTTGCCAAGAAGCTTGGCATCTGTACAAGGGCTTGTCGTCTACCTACAGGCAATGCGAAGGTGTCACCTGTAAGCTCCACATGCAACCTTGTTTTGTTCTCTAATGTCTCAGATTTTACACTGAAGTTGAACTGTGCAGTTCTGAACACAATCACAAGTCCACTTCCTGCACAGGAAAATTATTGTTCCAATTGGGTTATTCCTCAGGATATTATTTAGAGTGACAGTATATTTAATCAGCCTTCTACTATTAATATCTTGCTAGGAGGTGATGTCTACTATGAAATTATGTCTTCTAGTATTTTGCATATGAAACTTTATCCTGCCTTGTTAGGTACCGAATTTGGTTGGGTATTGTCAGGCACTTTCCCTGAGTCATGCATTAAGAATAATTCCAAGACTCGTCGTGCCAATCTTGTAAAACTTTATTCTATTGACACTAAACTCCAAAGGTTCTGGGAGCTTGAAGAACGTTATCAACCAGTTCTTACTCCTGAAGAAAGGACTTGTGAAGAACACTTTGTGAATAATGTTTAAAGAGATGATTCTGGTAGGTTTGTTGTCAAACTTCCTATTCGTGCTGAAGTGTCACCTGTAACTGAGTCTAAGCATAATTCTGTTAGAAGTCTTAAACAGATTGAAAATAAATTTGCTAGTCTTCCAGACTTGAGAAAAAAGGTATGTAGATTTCATGTGAATACAGTGAAATAGGTCACACGGAAATTGCACCTCCCGAGACTTCTAACTCGTTAAGTTTTTACTTGCCCCATCATTGTGTGCTCAAGGATTCTAGCACTACAATCAAGCTGAGAGTTGTTTTTGATGGAAGTTGTGAATCATCAAATGGGATAGCATTGAATTGTATGTTAATGGTTGGTCCTACTATTCAGCCTTACTTGGTGTCCATTGTTTTAAGATTCAGAAGCTATTTTGTTGTTCTTACAGCTGACATTACTAAGATGTACAGATGTGTGGTAATTCATCCTTACCACAGAAATCTTCAGAAATTTTTTTGGCGTGAATCTACCTATGAAGAGATCAAGGACTACTGTCTTACTACTGTTACATACGGTACAAGTTCTGCCCCCTTTCTTTCTACGACATGTCTAGTTCAACTTGCTGATGAACACAAAGAATCTCACCCCACTGCATCAGAGATTATTCACTCTTGTTTTTATGTTGACGACCTGCTGATAGGTGCTAGTTCAGTTGAAGAAGCTAAGGAGCTTTAATCAGAAATCTCTTCTGAGCTTGATAATCACATTTTCATCTTCGAAAGTGGATGTCAAATTGTCCAGAAGCTCTTGCCAATGTCCCTGTAGAGGATAGAGAAATGTTGTCACCTTGTAACCTCACTAATTCTAAATGCGATGAGTTTCGGTTTCAAATAAATTTGAAGAAAGCACCTAAGGAAGTCGCTAAGAGGAGTGTTCTCACTATCATTGCTCCCATATTTGATCCCCTTGGATTGTTAGGATGTGCTGTGGTTAAGTGCAAACTTATCCTGCAGTCTCTTTGGCAATCAAAAATCGATTGGAATGATCCGTTAGAACCTTCATCTGAAATTATTGAAATCTTGGATGCTATCTACAGTGGGCTCCCCTTGCTTAATGAACTCAGAGTGCAGAGAAATGTAATGCCCTTTGCTAAGAATAAGGTTATTGAAATCCATGGCTTTTCTGATGTTTCAGAAAAGCTTTGTGCTGCTCTACTGCTTTCTAGCCTTATGAGTAAGGTCACTGAATCTCTGAAGTTGTGCATTCCTTTCTCCACATACTGCCAGACTGACAGCACGATAGTTCTGTGCTGGTTACAGAAATCTGCCAATTATTGGAAAACCTTTGTTGCCAATAGAGTTGCTGAAATTCAGTCCCTCACTTCACTCTCAGATTGGAGACATGTACCTACCCACAGCAATCCAGCTGACCACTTGTCTCGAGGTGTTTTACCCTCATAAATGTTTTCTCTTGATGTATGATGGCAGGGTCCCTCCTGGTTGCACAAATTGTCCCCAGTGTATCCTGATTTTGTTGCCAGTAGTACACCATCTGCTGTGAAAGTTAGAGAAATTCTCTTCCTTTCTCAAACTCAAGCGAGTTTATAGCTATGTTTTGAGATTTATTACCAATATCCGCTCCACTAAGGATACTCATTTCATTGGTCCACTTACGCCTGAAGAATTGAGGATTAGTGAATTGAAAATAATAAGTCTGATGCAAGCTAGTGAATATGGGAAGGAACTTCATGACTTGAGGTCTAATAATGTACTTGCCCCTTTGAGCACATTAAGAACTTTGAATCCATTCCTGGATGAATATGGGTTTTTCAGAGTCTGTGGTCAACTCATGAATTCTCAGTTGGAATATAATGAAAAACACCCTTTCATTCTTCGTCTGAAACATTTTCTTACTAAATTGATTGTTAAACTTAAACATGATATGCTATTGCATTCCCACCCTCAGGCTGTATTGTTTTCTTTGCGTAACAGATATTGGATTCTACGTGGGAAGACAGTTATTCCTGGTGTGATCCATTCATGTTACAAATGCTTCAGAAGCAAACATCCACTCACCAATCACATAATGGGTCAGTTACCCTCGTATAGAGTTGAACCGTCTTTACCCTTTGTTAAGAGTGGTCTTGATTATGGTGGCCCAGTCATCATAAAAGGTGATAACCCGAGGAGTAAGATAAAGTTTAAAGCATACACTGCTCTCTTTGTCTTGTCACTAGGGCGATACATCTTGAACCTGTGAAGAGTCTAACGACTCAGGACTTCCTTGCTGCAATTAGAAGATTTACAGCCTGCGGACGATTTCCAAATCTCAACTTGAGTGATGGCACAAATTTTGTTGGAGCCAACAATGAGTTATTAAAATTTATTAAGGATAGCTGTACTGAAATAGAAGAATATTCATCTAATTTGAATGTGAAATGAAAGTTTATTCCACACTCTAGTCCTCATTTTGGTGGCTTTGGGAGGCTGGAATAACATCCGCAAAATCACATTTGAAGTGGACCATAGGAAATTCTATTCTTAATTTTGAAGAGCCGAGTACTCTTTTGTATCAAATTGAGTCTGTGTTGAACTCGAGACCTCTCTGTTCAATGACTAATAACCCCAATGATCAATGCCATTTGACAACTGGACATTTTCTAGTAGGGAGACGATTGACCTCTGCCCCCTCTCCAGACATATCCAACACCTCCCGCTCCTGTTTAACTAAATAGAATTTGCTGCAACAGCTGTATCACATTTTTTGGCAGAGGTGGTCAAAGGAATACATATAATCACTTCAACAGAGACATAAATGGTCTTCCAAAGAAAAATGGACTCCAACTGCGGGAGACTTGGTGCTTCTAAGGGAGGATAACTTTCCTCCTCTGGTTTGGAAGACTGGATTAATCCAGGACCTCCATCCTGGTTGTGATCATGTTACTTGTGTAGTCACTGTGAAAACAAAAACTGGTCTCTTTTGCCCTGCCATATTGAGCCCATTGTCCAAAGATTTTGTGTGTGTTTGAGTCATCAGTCCATAGACTGGTTTGATGCAGCTCTCCATGCCACCCTATCCTGTGCTAACCTTTTCATTTCTACGTAACTATTGCATCCTACATCTGCTCTAATCTGCTTGTCATATTCATACCTTGGTCTACCCCTACCGTTCTTACCACCTACACTTCCTTCAAAAACCAACTGAACAAGTCCTGGGTGTCTTAAGATGTGTCCTATCATTCTATCTCTTCTTCTCGTCAAATTTGGCCAAATCGATCTCCTCTCACCAATTCGATTCAGTATCTCTTCATTCGTGATTCGATCTATCCATCTAACCTTCAGCATTCTTCTGTAACACCACATTTCAAAAGCTTCTATTCTCTTCCTTTCCGAGCTAGTTATCGTCCATGTTTCACTTCCATACAATGCCACGCTCCACACGAAAGTCTTCAAAAACATCTTTCTAATTCCGATATCAATGTTTGAAGTGAGCAAATTTCTTTTCTTAGGAAAGCTCTTCCTTGCTTGTGCTAGTCTGCATTTCATGTCCTTCTTACTTCTGCCATCGTTAGTTATTTTACTACCCAAGTAACAATATTCATCTACTTCCTTTAAGACTTTATTTCCTAATCTAATATTTCCTACATCACCTACCTTCGTTCGACTGCCCTCCATTACTTTTGTTTTGGACTTATTTATTTTCATCTTGTACTCCTTACCCAAGACTTCAACCATACCATTCAGCAACTTCTCGAGATCTTCTGCAGTCTCAGATAAAATAACAATATCATCGGCAAATCTCAAGGTTTTGATTTCCACTCCTTGGACTGTGATTCCCTTTCCAAATTTCTCTTTGATTTCCTTTACTGCCTGTTCTATGTAAACATTAAAAAGGAGAGAGGACAAACTGCAGCCTTGCCTCACTCCTTTGTGGATTGCTGCTTCTTTTTCAAAGCCCTCGATTCTTATAACTGCAGACTGATTTTTATACAGATTGTAGATAATTCTTCGTTCTCGGTATCTGATCCCTATCATCTTCAGAATCATAAATAGCTTGGTCCAATCAACATTATCGAATGCCTTTTCTAGATCTACGAATGCCATGTACGTGGGCTTGTCCTTCTTGATTCGATCCTCGAAGATCAGATGTAAAGTCAGGATTGCTTCACGTGTTCCTACATTTCTTCTGAAGCCAAATTGATCTTCTCCCAACTCAGCTTCAACTTGTTTTTCCATTCTTCTGTAAATAATACGTGTTAAAATTTTGCAGGCATGAGATACTAAACTAACGGTGCGGTAGTTTTCACACCTGTCAGCACTGGCTTTCTTGGGAATAGGTATAACAACATTCTTCCGAAAATCGGATGGGACTTCTCCTGTCTTATACATCTTGCACACTAAATGAAATAACCTTGCCATGCCGGTTTCTCCTAAGGCAGTCAGTAATTCAGAGGGAATGTCATCAATTCCAGGTACCTTGTTCCTATTGAGGTCACTCACAGCTCTGTCAAACTCTGACCTCAAAATTGGGTCTCCCATTTCATCAGCATCAACAGCCTCTTCATGTTCCAGAACCAAATTATCTACATCTTTACCTTGATACAACTGTTGGATATGCTCTTGCCATCTTTTTGCTTTGTCTTCTTTCCCTGGAAGTGGCTTTCCATCTGAGCTCTTAATATTCATACACCTAGATTTCCTTTCTCCAAAGGTTTCCTTGATTTTCCTGTATGCAGCATCTACCTTTCCCAGGACCATACAACCTTCGACATCCTTGCACTTCTCCTTCAGCCATTCTTCCTTAGCTACCTTCCACTTTCTCTCCACTTGATTCTTTAATCGCCTGTATTCTTTTCTGCCCTCTTCATTTCTAGCATTCTTGTGTTTTCATCGTTCATCAACCAGGTCTAGTATCTCCTGAGTTATCTACTGATTCTTAGTTGATCTTTTCTTCCTTCCTAACATTTCTTCAGCAGCCCTACTGACTTCAATTTTCATGACTCTCCACTCTTCCTCTATAGTGTTTCCTTCAGCCTTTTCATTTAGTCCTTGTGCAACATGTTCCTTGAAACAATCCCTCACACTCTTTTCTTTCAACTTGTCTAGATCCCATCTTTTTGCATTCTTTCCTTTCTTCAATTTCTTCAACTTCAGATGGCATTTCATGACCAACAAGTTGTGGTCAGAGTCCACGTCTGCTCCTGGGAAAGTTTTGAAATCCAGCACCTGGTTTCTGAATCTCTGCCTAATCATAATGAAGTCTATTTGATACCTTCCAGTGTCTCCAGGTCTCGTCCACGTATACAGCCGTCGTTTGTGGTGTTTGAACCAAGTATTGGCAAGGACTAAATTATGATCAGTGCAGAATTCAACCAGCCGACTTCCTCTTTCGTTCCTTTGTCCCAATCCAAATTCTCCTACTGTACTACCTTCTCTTCCTTGGCCTACCACTGCATTCCAGTCTCCCATCAAAATTAGATTCTAGTCACCTTTTACATATTGTATTAAATCTTCTATTTCCTCATATATTCTTTAGATTTCTTCATCATCCGCTGAACTAGTAGGCATATAGACCTGCACTATTGTGGTGGGCATTGGTTTGGTGTCTATCTTGACGACAATAATTCTTTCACTATGCTGGTCGTAGTAGCTTACCCGCTGCCCTATTTTCTTATTCATTATTAAACCAACTCCTGCATTTCCCCTGTTTGATTTTGTGTTGATAATTCGGTAGTCGCCTGACCAAATATCTTGTTCTTCCTGCCAACGTACTTCACTTATACCAACTACATGTAACTTTAGCCTATCCATCTCCCTTTTCGGATTCTCTAACCTACCACAATGATTCAAACTTGTAACATTCCACGCTCCGACTCGCAGAATGTCAGTATCCATCTTCCTGATGATCGCCCCCTCTTGTGTAGTCCCCACCCGGAGATCCGAATGGGGGACTAGTTTACCTCCGGAATATTTTACCCGGGAGGAAGCCATCATCAGTACATCATTCATACAGAGACAGCTGCATGTCCTCGGGGGTTAGTTACGGCTGTAGTTTCCCATTGCTTTCAGCCGTGTAGCAGTATCAACACAGCTAAACCACGTTGAGTATTATTACAAGGCTGTATCAGTCAATCATCCAGACTGCCGCGCTTGCAACTACCGAAAGGCTGCTACTCCCCTTTCGATGAACCATTCGTTAGTCTAGTCTCTCAACAGATACCCATCCGATATGGTTGCACCTGCGGCTCTGCTATCTGCATCGAGACACGCAAGCCTCCCCACCGCGGCAAGGTAACATGGTTCGCAGAGGAGGAAGATTTTGTATAATTTGTATATTTTGTGTATGTTGCATATAAAGTTTTTTTCATTCATTTGTCTGTGATTGTGTATGAGACACTTGACATTGATTCTGAGTGTTGAGATCCCTCAAAGGGGGGAGTATGTTTCAGCTTTTGTGTTAGCAACTCACCTGCCGCATTTCACTTGTCATTTTTCACAGTTGGCAACGTGCTGCTGCGTCCATTATTATCGTCAGACTGAACATGGGTGACCGGCAGCAACAGATGCCTCTGGGTGTATCTCTATATTTTCTTTTGTACATATGTGTGTGTATATATGGTATTTATTCATGTGTAATAAATATGTTAAATCACCTTCTGAGTGATGTGTTGTCTGCTCGTTTAGGGCAGTCTGGTCTTCCACCTGACTTGCTCCAGATTGTGTTTGTGCACCTATGGAAATTAACTTGGTTTTGTGCATCCGATACGTTGATTCGTCGGCCGCAACAGTTTCATTCAGTAAATTTTGGAGCAGTATCATTACTTCTCGTTGAGTATAGTTCTGTTATTTATTTAATTTTGGATCCTGTCCTCTGCCACACGCTGTCCACGAAGTACTGTTTGAATTCAGGCAGACTACTACTGTACCAATTACAATGCTACTGAAGATGTTGTAAATGCATTGAACGAAGGCGAAGCTTCCTCCATCAAAACTGCCAAGACTGTTTTCAAGTACCACACTCACTGGAGATCTTGCTTATATCAAGTCAACATATTTCATTCTTTTACTTGTAGATATCTGAAAATGAAAAATGTCAGCGAAACTGATACGGCTATACCTGTGTTTCATTTTACATATTCTTAGTAATATTACATGAAAATGAAAACCTACAACCTGTTTTCCAGACATTGACCGAGTCAGGGATGTAATGCATGAATCATATATCGGCTATTAGTATGATGGGGTCGCCACTCCCAAAGTGATTTCAATAATATTACATATTTTTACATAGTATGTGAAGAATGTAACATTTTTTTACACATCTATGTAATTATTAAAAAATATTAATTACCGTAGTTTGATTTTTGAATAAGGATTATACATTATTCAAAAACTGTGAGAGCTCTTAATTTTCAGACTACTGTATAGTAAAATAATTGGCAAATTTCATCTCATTTAGAACATATTTCAATTGCTAAATTTCTCTTCAAAATTACTTTAACATTGGAATTTCTAACCCTCTGTCTGTGAAATACAGTAGAGCGAGTGCCCCAACTCCAAACAACAGCACTAATCCCTTTTTTTTTAAAATTCTGGGATGGTTAGGTGCCTTTCATTGTTCAGAGTTTTATTTTTGTTTCACTTTTCAGGGCATGAGGGCAACAGGAAATTAGCTACAAGAATACATTGTGTCATATACTCTGCAATTTACAGTGCATAACATTAAAAAAAATATTTGAGATATTTTTATTATGCCTTTAACCCTGGACATGCTGCACGGCGTCTCACAGACGCCATCTAATTTCTATTACATTTCATCGAAAAGTCTGTAGAGTTTTGATATTGCTGCTCTCTCTACCTTTAAGTAGTAGTCTCTTTGTGCATCTTATGCCAATTGTTTGGGTTTATTTGCTATTGTTGACTTGTGGCAGGAGGATTACTTCACTGTTGACTCCTGTGGCGTATGTCAGACACTACAGGACCTCTCTCGCTACTTGAAGTAGTAAATCAGTACAAATGCGGGAATTTTTCATACCTTCAAATTATACTTTTGAGTTATATTATTTTAATTCTTTATAGGTGTCTTGAAATGTAAAATGGATGGAAAAAGAGAGTTCGACCTGTCTAAAGATGTGAATGTGCAGTTGGTGTGCGATTTGCGTCAAGAGGAAAGCGAACAAAACGTACAAGATGAAGAATGGAGTGAATCAGAAGAAGACCACATAGAAACCCACGAAAAAGATACGGACACCGAACAGGACATTGACACTTGTGATATAAGTGACCGTTAAGAAGATGTAAGTGACATATCATCTAAGCGTTTCAATGGATGTGACAAAATTTCCGAGTGGCGTAAATGTCCGCCAAGAAATGTTTGCACGCAACGCCATAACATCGTTACCCATTTACCACGCGTAAAGGGCTCAGCAAAACAAGCTAAAAACCTCAACGAGTGTTGGGAATGCTTAGTTGATGAGAAGATAATTTCTCTGATTGTTGAATGTACAAGCAAAAAATTTCTGAAGTTCAACCTCAATACACTCGAGAGAGGGATGCTAAACCAACTGATTCAGTTGAAATAAAGGCATTATCTGGCATATTATACCTGTGTGCTGCTAGAAAGGACAATCATAATAATATAACAGATATATGGGCAACTGGTAAGACCGTTATAGAACTGCGCCGTCTTATCATGACGGAAAAGCGATCCAAATTTCTATTGTATTCCTTGCGATTTGACCACAATGACACCAGACAGATCAGGAAACAAGTTGACAACTTCGCTACAATCTGAGAAGCTTTTACTTTGTTTGTTACAAACTGCCAAAAGTCGTACTGTGTCGGAGAGTATTGCACAATTGATGATAATTAGAAGGCTTTAGGGGCAAGTGTCGCTTCAGATAATTTATAATGAGCAAACCAAGCAAGTACGGTATTAACATATTTTCACTAGTAGATGCTAAGGGTATGTTACACTGTTAATCTCAAAGTGTATGTTGGTAAACAGCCCGCTGGTCCTTTTGATGTCAGCAATAAGCCAAAAGACGTAGTGAAATGGCTCAGTTCTGTCATTTCTGGTACAGGGTGGAATGTGACCCATGCTTAAATGGCATGTTCACGAATGTGACGTTTCTCATACGCAAATGGCTTCTTACGGCCTCTACTCCAATGACTTATGTATTTCTGGTAATATACTAGAGAGGGCAGCACCCTCAGTTGTAAACCCAAAAGATCGTTCACTTTACGAGAGGAGTTGTATTATCTCTTTGAAGCAACTCTTTGCCTTGTTTATGTGAGAGGTAATAACAATGGAGGCTGCGCTGATCGAAGTAGCCTTTCTATGTTTTAAATGGGTTTTTAATATATTCAAAGTTAGACCATACATGCATGTTACCTTTCATTTTGACCATTGATATTACAGGTATGTTGATCTTTGCTTTCGTTTTTGGTATTGTGATGATTCATAACTTTCCATTCATAGCAGATTGACATGCATCTCTTTTGCTCCGCTGTGTGGAACTGCTGTATGTGTGTGGTTGTTATTGTGGTCATGAAATGTTGGTAACTGGGTCTCTGATTGATTCTATTTGTGTGCACTGCGTTCTATGGTACTTTACCATTAGATGTGTTTATGCCCTCCGTCTCGATTTAAAGTTACATTCTTGTCGTACGAAGCCCTTGGCCTGATGGATTTGAGCATGGGTGATTTTCAATCCCATTGTGAAATTGTTTGCGTGGTGCACGCTGCTGCTTGGTATATGCGAGACCTGTTGTGGCCATGTGAGTCACACTACATAAATTTATTTTAACATTAGTAACTGGAACAGCCGTTCATATTGCTTCCCGATACCTACATATGTGTGAACGCTTGGATGTGTGTTGCTGAGCGAGTGGAGAGGAAAGATGCTATGTCGATCGGCCCCATTTGCATTTTTAGTCTGGTGTCTGTACCTTATGTTTGTTCTCGGTACAGTTTTGTTTATTCTTGCCATGTCTCTGTCTTGGGCGTTTGCTAGCCCAGGAGGCCGCCATGTTTTCTTTCATATATTTAGGCTATGTGCGTGCCTGTGATACTCTTCGATTTTATTATTGTTCGCTTGGTGCAGAGATGTTTCTCTCTGTCCCATCCCGATTTCCGCTTTGATTTTTACCTGCTCATTTTTATCCTCTGTGACGCGTGGGTCTTTGACTGCTATGGGTATTGTTGAGTGGATAATGGAGTGAGAAGAGTCGTGTTATGAATGAGACGTATCTCGTAAAAAGGACGACCTAAATTGGGCCATGATAATGATAATAAAATTGGCATATGATGTAATGAAGGTATTTCTGAGAGCTTGTAATTATATCTGTTTGGGTCTTGAAATAATAGTAATGCTGCGCTCACGCGTCGATATGAGGACATTCATTCGGGAAGGAACGTTTATGTAAATATCCACTTGGTATTTTTTCTTAATTATTGGCTTCCTTTTTCTTGTTTAATGTTTTTTCTTTAATTTTATGTTGTCAATAAACCCTCATTTAATTTATTCTGCATTTCATTGATTGTAGTATTTGGTTCATATCCTTGTTCAGCAACAATGAGGGTCATTTCCAGCTCAAGGCTGTGTTCTCTTGGCTTTTCCTAGTTGCGGTTCACGCCTAATTTTTCCCTTTGTGTGTGTTACGTTTGGTGTTATTTAATACATTATCTGTGAGGGAGTTAGGTTTGGCACAAATGTGACAATTGATTTACAACTGCAGGGCTCACGAACGACTTATTGAGATATAATCTCACACTTGTAGGAAAAATCGGGAAGAACAAGAGGGAAATCCCTAGTTGCTATGTAGAAACAAAGTCTCGAGAGCCGCATTCCAGTAAAGTAGGTTTTCAGGACAGGTGCACCCTTGTTTCCTATATCCCAAGAAAGGGAAAGAATACTTTGCTAATTTCTACGATGCATCATGACGCCAACATTGATACTTCCACAGGAGAAGAAGAAGAAACCTGAAATAGCAATGTTTTATAATGCAATGAATTCTGGTCTTGATACAGTTGACCATCTGAGTAGTACTTATGATGTGGCGAGGAAAACTAACACGTGGCTCATAGTTGTGTTTTACAACATGCTGAATGTGGCGAGGATAAATACTCAGATTATTCATCACAGCAACAACGAGTCTGATATCAAACTATGATGCTAATTTCTAAAAGTATTGGCGCGAGAACTGTCTGATGATTTCCTTCACGTTTGTGCAATGTGCTCAACCTTACTAAAGGAACTAAGATGTGACATTCAAGGTCTTTTCCCGAAACTCCCTGGAGAAACAACACCTACAGAAGCAAATTCTGGTTCCATGAGGCAAAGGTGTCACGAGTGTGGCCGATCAAAAAATAGATATATTCAGTATAAATGCAGAGAATGCAAGAACTACCTTTGTTTGCAGCATGCTCAGATTTGTTCTGACTGCTAACCTGTTGTGCATGTGTATACTTTGGTGTGTGCACATGTGTATGTGTTTCTGTTGAAAGGTATGCTTATACTGTATCTAATGGCCTAAATTCACTTTACTTTGCATTGAATTAAAAATTCCAGTTTATTTACTGCTGATAATTTAAGTTTATAGAACTATTTCTTACAACTTACAGTATAACTTTGTAATACATATGTATACCAAATGTTATCCTCTTTTTATTAAATAAACATTTTACAACATGCAAAACAATGATTTTAAACCTCCAGAATAAATAATACGCATGAAAAACAGTTAAAATTAATGGAGTGTGTCAGATGCCACGCAACTTCTAATGTAACATTATGATATGAGCACCATGCAGGGTTAATACTGATAGCTCCCCATTGAATTTTTATTTTGTTCGCTAGAGTAGAACGCAGCCGGGAAGGCGGTTTGAAGAGGGTTGCGCAGTAACATTCGCACGCTTTGTAGTAAGACGTGTTTTCTGCTGAGCCAATAGAATCATTTCAGTAAGAGGTGCCTGTTTGTGCGGGTCACGAGTGAATGTTTTGAGTTTTATTTGTAAATATCATAGTCAACGAACTTAGGGAACTATTTGCATGTGTACAATAGATCCAGGAAGAGCAAAAAGACAAGTATTCCATCGACAGGCGAGGGAAATAGTATTTAGAGTGTATTTATATTTTGTAAGCATGTAGCAGCAGGCGTTCATAGGCGGGGAAGGTGAGGAACGCCATGTTGCTACGCTTCAAAAGAAGACAGCACTCGCGTGTGGTATCAGCCTGCGAACAGTACAGAGGATAAAACAAGGTACGGAAATAAAAATAATGCAGTGTTCAGGTCCCCAGGGAAGAACCCTACGATGAAGAAGCCAGTGACGGACCTCGATGATTTCAATAAAAATGTTCTGCGTACAACAATATTTGATATGTATAAAAATGGCGAATATCCTATGGCATTGAAACTGGCTCGTCCATTTACCTTCCTTGATATCTTGAAAATTTTCCTCAACACTTTCTCGGGGTTTGATGTTAAAAGTTAATTTAGACTTTCAGGAAACATTTAAGCCCACGAAAAATATACGTCATCGCTTTGGAATTCAAGATATAACTGGATGAAAAAATCATTACACTTTCGTGCTATTAATGCTCTCTGCACTTCTTATTTCATTTCTCTCAACTTCCATTTACCTTCTTTAATATCTCGAACATTTCCCTCAAAACTTTCTCGGGGTTTGATGTTAAAAATTAATTTGGACTTTCAGGAAACTTTTATGCCCATGAAAAATATGGGTCATCGCTTTGGAATTAAAGATATAACTGGATGAAAAAATGTTTACACTTTCGTGCTGTTATGAGTAGTCAAATTGGCATCACCGCACCTCATTTTCCATCTCTCTCTGTGCAACGAACCCGCCCTCCCGGCTGCGTTCTACTCTAACTTGTTTCCAGGGAGTACCTTGCCTGTCGAATGGAAGTGGGGCTCCATTATTCCCATAGGTTCGAGGCTTGCTTAAAATGATCTGAGCATGCTCTGTAAGAATTCTGTGAAGTAGGATGCTACGGTGCTTACACGTAGTCCCTGTGAGAATCTCTCCTCTAACAGATTAAGTACCACCGGCAGATTGTATAGTTCTAGCCGCCTGAGCACAAAGAGGGCCATGACTCAGAGAATGTGTCTAAGATAACCACTCCTATTCTATAGAAACTGATATCCCAACTCTCAGGACCACTTACTAGGCCACACCAAAAATCAATGAATGAATGAAATTTTAAAAACGAGTATTAATAATGCTCCTGTCGCTTCATAAAGCCCTGGGTTTGACTGACACACATAAGTTGCCAGTAAATGATCTTGTACAGCACACCAAGAAGGTATGTCTAAACAATCTCAAAATACCGTAATATGAATGAAATTCAATAAAATCAGGCATTATTAAACAAATAATACTCACCAAGTATTTACAATTCTGCAAACAATATTAAAGGCTTCTTCTAGGTATACTAAATTTGGCATTTCTTGAACGGAAAGCCTTATATCACCATAGTCAGGTGCCTGAAACATAGAATGTTTTCTAAATGGTGGTTGTACATTAATACATGGTACTTGGAGGGCTGTAAAACATACTCAAGATATCAAGCAGAGAGAATTACCCAAATACCAAAGACCATAGTTATGATATAGATGTTGATTCCCATAGGGAATCTGAAATATTTGTCCTGAATGAGCAAATTTATAATACCAATATAAATGGTCCATTATTAGACATTATAAATTTTCCTGCTAACTCATTCTTGGTTGCCAGCGTTTCGACCTCGTGTGCTAGGGTGGGCTCATCAGTTGGTACCTAGCACACCTACCAATACGCTGGCTAGTGCATACCGTGGAGGCCACTGCGTAGGCTAACTGGAGCCACCGGCAGTGCCAATGCACTAAGAGTGCCAGCGTATTGGTAGGTGTGCTAGGTACCAACTGATGAGCCCAACCTAGCACACAAGGGCGAAACGCTGGCAACCAAGAATGAGTTAGCAGGAAAATTTATAATGTCCAATAATGGACCATTTATATTGGTATTATAAATTTGCTCATTCAGGACAAATATTTCAGATTCCCTATGGGAATCAACATCTATATCATCTGATGGCCAAGCAGGCATCAATTTTTGCTGATGAGACAAAGTCTCTTAGTGCATTGGCACTGCCGGTGGCTCCAGTTAGCCTATGCAGTGGCCTCCACGGTATGCACTAGCCAGCGTATTGGTAGGTGTGCTAGGTACCAACTGATGAGCCCACCCTAGCACACGAGGGCGAAACGCTGGCAACCAAGAATGAGTTAGCAGGAAAATTTATAATGTCCAATAATGGACCATTTATATTGGTATGACCATAGTTATGTCATGAAATTTTGTCGAGTAGTAGTAGTAGTAGTAATGGTGGTGGTGGTAGTAGTAGTAGAAGAAGAAGAAGAAGAAGAAGAAGAGTTGCCGGAAATCATATTCATGGTCACTCCCTGACTTACCAGTAGGGAGTTTCTTCTTCAACATTCACACTACTGTATGTGTTATTTCATAATACAGGGTCTTTTCTTTAGCATGCTCGGCAGCACCACTCAGAGCACGGCACCGCTGGCGGAATGAAATTTGGTCACTACCCGGTATAATATGCGCTTTTCCACCCCACTACTCATGGCAATTCACACTTATAGAAATCCATTTCTAGTGAAACTATTAGTCTAAAACCTACCTGGCATTACATTTGATGTTAAAAATGTTGTCCCTCAGCTGTCAAACACGCCTGACACCTCGTAAATAGGTTTGCAGACACTCGACGAATCTCAGCTCGTGTGTTCGAAATAACTTGTGTAAAGTTCTCTTGTAGTTCTTCTCTTGTGTGAGGATTGTTTACATACACTTTTCCCTTCAGTATCCCCCACAGGTAATAATCACACAGATTTAAATGAGGAGATCTAGGGGAATAATTAACCACATGATCTTCGAAAACTTCCCATATTACCTCCATAGACCGATTAGCAGTGTGTGCCGTCGCATTATCTTGCATAAAGTAACCATTACTCCTTTCTTCTTCCGTCAGCTCTTGAAAGAATGGTCTGAGAATTAGGTCTATATATCGATCAGCATTTATTGTTTCGTGGAAAAATATAGGCCCTATAATTCTGCAAGCACTTATTGCCCACCAAACTCCTATTTTTACATCATGAAGTGGACGGACATGCAGCTGGTGGGGATTTTCTGCACACCAATAGGGATTGTTTTGACTATTTACATAGCCACTTAAGTTTAGTCTTGCTTCATCACTATAAAATAAAAGTTCTGGGTCAACATACCCATCATGAACTGACTGAAGCAACCAGTTACAATACTGTAATGGTTATAGCGTCCGCCATGCCAACTTGCTATGGGCCGAGATCGTCACCCATCACCTCACCCCCTTTACGCCCGACCGCGCCAATCACGAGCAACACTTAAGTGCTGGGCCGGCCCTTCTCTCTTCTATCTGTGATCGCGCCGCATGGGACGATGGAAATTACTCGACTATTAATCTGGAGTCTTCCATCTCGCGAGGTTCCTGAATCCATCGAGCATCCGGACTATTCTAGAAGGGCCAGCGCAGGTATATAAGAGAGGAACGACCTGCCTGCAGTTAGTGAGAGTTAGTGAGGGAGTGAGAGCGAGATTGAGTTCGCTGGTGTGAGTTAGCGAAGAGCGCAGTCAGTGATAGCCTGGGCTGAGATGTCAGCCTGATGGAGTATCTGCCTGTTGTAGCTGAGGACTCGTTCCTATTTCCGTGACGTCGTGTGTGTGAGTCCCTGGAGGCTGGCTGCTGGAGAAGAACCTTGGGTGTTCTGGAGCAGCGCGAAGGGTACACTGGTTGCCGACGTGTGCAGACTGCGGAGTTCGATGGATTGAGTGAATAGCGGATACTATCCCAACCTGCAAGACTGACGTGTAGGCTGTGGACCGTGACAGCGCTAACAAGTGTGACTGAGTGGCTGAGTGAGTGTAGTGTAAATAATTGATGACTCTGTGTGTGTGTCATTGTAGATGGAACATGAGAAACTAAGAGAGAGCGCGAACCGTGTAAGTGTACTTGTGTAAGTTGTAAGCTCGGCTATCGTGTGTGTGTAAATCTGTAATTGTAGTGCTAAGTTAATAAATCTTAGAAATAGGACGCTACCAGGTTCTGTACTCATTTATTTACTTATTTACCCCGCCAACACGTTACAATACCGAACCCTAGCAAAACTGTCAGGTCCTCGTCAATATTGGGCAGGGGTGGGTTTGTAGGGTTTTGCTTTAAACAGTTTTGTTGCTTTGTGGGCAGAAGATAATGACACACTAGCTTGTACGGCGACAGATGCGACAGGGATTTTGTTGGAGTTCTTTCCAAGAGAGCTTCTATTTCGCCAAGCTTTTCCTCTGTTAAAACTGTTCGTCTCCTGCGTGATTTCTTGTTAAGAATGGACCCGGTGGTGCGGAACTTCTTTACTAATCTATGTACCGTACTCCTATGGGGAGGGAGGATTCCAGGAAATTTGCGAATGAATCGAAAGCGGCATTCTGTATATGAAGAATGCTTCGCACAGCACAACACAATGAATACACGCTGTTCTACTGTATACATCACTCAAACACACGATTAGTATTCCTACAGAAATTATGCTATTTTAAAGCGAACACATTGAACACGTTACCAATGCCGCAGATGAACTGAACTATTGCTGTGTGTGAAGCAATGGTTATCGCTACCGTACTGCATTAGATCATCTTAACTGGTTGTGAAGCAATATATCTCTCGGCAAATGAGTCACCCCGGCCACGCTATCGCCTTCCGTGCGTGTTTTCCTGACACATGGAGCGGGCAAAGACTCTGGCGGCGAAACTTACGAGTTCATAGTCAACTGGTAATGAATTTACATTTTCATTTATTTACATTTCCTTTATTTTAATTTCCTGTTTGATGTTCGTGATTGCAATGTAGAGTTTTTAAATTTCAATTCATTGTTTTTGTAATATGAAATGTGTCAGTATTCAGATTACATCCACTAGCAAAGAGAAAGCAGTGTTACAAAAATAGTGAGACTGTTACATGAAGGAATGGCCAATGTTTAGTTTCTTCACATGTTAGTAAAAACCAAGTGTTTGCAGCATGTGCTCATGTGACTTTTCCTGAGTTTGTGGTGGCCGAGATGACCACAGGAAACACAATGATTCAAAGAAGCATAAAACATATGGTAAAGTGAAATAAGAAAACAAGTTTCTTTCATCATTCTTTGTTACGTAGGTGGATCAAAAAGTTAGTTGCACTAACGCGCCGCAGCAGCGCGCTGTGTGTCGCAAATGTGGGCACAGCGGAGAAAGGAACAGACAGTCCACACGTCTATTAGGCAGGTCGCTGTGGTGTCTCGTCTAGTATTGTGTGAATAGCGGCCAAATGCAATGGCGCGTCAACTGGACGTTCACTCCAAATATGAGGTGCGTGCCACAATCCGATTCCTATGGGCCAAAAGGAAGAATTGCACGGACATTCATCATGAAATTAGTGCTGTGTATGGGGAGCAGGCCATTTCCCGGCAAGGTATCGTAATGTGGTGTCAGCCAAACGAGAGAACTGCTGCACTGTTTCAAGTGGGAGGTCTGGCAAAACCCACCCTACAGTCCCGACCTAGCGCTATGTGACTTTCATCTGTTCGGTAAGCTCAAAACGTAGCTCGGTGGTTGACGTTTCCAGATCGATGAGGAGGTGAAGGCCGCTGTCTCCGAGTGGTTGCAGAACGCTGGAGGAAATTTCTATGCATCCGGCATCGACAAGTTGGTTGTGCATTCGCAGAAATGTTTGGAGTCTCTTGGAAACAATGTGGAAAAGTGACGTTACAGTGTATGTCATTATAGTCGTGTTGCTGTTGTATAGGTGGTGTAATAAATGGCCATAACTGGGAAATGCTAACTTATTTTCTGATCTGCCCTCATAATAATGATGAAGCAAGTGTCAAATGCTGAACTGTTGTTTATGATGAAATTTTTTTTACAGCACATTATCTCATTATCTGTTTTCAGATCTTTCAGAAGATTTATGTAGAGCAAAGTGTCCAAACTCTCAAATAGCACAGAAATATGTTTGCGCAAGAACAAAAACCTCTACGACTAGTTGAATACAGCAGGTGAGAGGAAGAAAGAAGTAGTTGATCTTTGCAAGAAACACATTTTCCCTGGCTACGGTACTAATGTTAGTACTTCATCTGCTAGTTGATTTAAAAAAATTCAAAGCCAGGTCAAATATACAATTTTTTATTATTGCAAGACAGTAATGACAACACAAGAGAAGGAATTTTCTGTTACTGATAACAAGCCAGGCTGAGTGGCTGTAACAGTTGAGGTGCTGTCCTTCTGACCGAAACTTGGCAGGTTCGATCCTGACTGGTGGTATTGGAAGGTGCTCAAATAAGTCAGCCTCGTGTCGGTAGATTTACTGGCATGTAAAAGATCTCCTGCGTGACAAAATTCCAGCACCTTAGTGTCTCCAAAATCTGTAAAAGTAGTTAGTGGGACATAAAAAGCCAATAACATTATTATTATTATTATTATTATTATTATTATTATTGATAAATTGTCTTCCTTGAGAAAACCACATGTGGTTTTCTTCTGACACTGCCTGAAGATTTGTGCAATAAAAGGTGGTGCCATATTTGTGAAGGAGAAGCGGTCATCTATCTATGTTTTAGGTTATCTGTGTGATCTTATTATACAGATTACTGCTCAGAAAGCAGCTTTCCAATGCCAGAAAATGTAGAAAGCATTTTGGTTCAGTAAACTGAAAAAAGTTGTAAAAGACAAAATGCTTTAAAGGTATATCAAGATACAAGTGGCACACAGGTTCACACAATTTGAAGTATGCTAGTACCCATAGGCTCTCTCTTCTTCAAATAATGAACAGAGTTCTTGAGCAGTGGGAAGCTTTGACACGTACAGTATGTTTTTAAGTCGATCTCAACAGAAAAATGGAACACTTTCAAACTTGAGATTTACTCAAAGAACTCACACATACAAAATTGTATTGTTACTTTCTTCTGAGTACACTTCCGGTTTTTAAGTCTGTATATTTTTTCTGCAACAAGAGACTCCAGTTATTAAAAAAAATTTTTTTTTCAAAATCTTCCTCCACTTGGAGGCTGCCAAAGACAAAATACACGAACAATTTCATTCAAAAATAAAAATAAGTAAATTATGTCTCAGTCTGGCGAGTATATGTGGTGTCTGAGTATCAAAAGAGAACCCCTGAGTGCTTTCAGCCCCCAGTCGATGAACTCCTTGGTATTGATGTTAAAGGTTCTATCGTCGTCTTAGGGATTGTCCCTCTCGCACCGACCATGAGACCCCTCACTTCTATGTCGTCCAGTTTGTATTTATTCTCATAATATGGCACTGTAGGCAGGTAGATAGACTTCTTTCCTTGGTCCACTTCGTCTGGTTGGTCAGAGTGTGTTTCGAATCTTTCTGTGGGGTCTAATATATATCCTTTCTTCCCTTTTATTGCGATCATATCAATCCTTCTCGTGCTGCCATTTACTCCAATGCCATGGACTTCCTCATGCACTTGAAATCCTTTCTTAAGGAGCGTCTATGCTATGGATGACCTGATGTTGTGATATCTACTGTTTCGAAGGCACAGGAACCCAAGACGTGAGGTAATGTTTCCGTCTCACTACATCTTCTGCAGTGGTTACCATCAAGGGACCTTCCTGGTACAGCTCTTACAGGTGCAACGTTACATGCCATTTTCAGCGCATCTCTCCACTCTGTGTTAGAAAGGCCATAGAAGGAAACTCCATAGTCTTCTAAATGACCTATTGGTCAGATTTGTCTTTTTTTTTTTTTTTGTTGACAATTTTGCTTTATGCTGCACCGACACAGATAGGTCTTATGGCAACGATGGGATAGGAAAGGGTTAGGAGTGGGAAGGAAGTGTCCGTGGCCTTAATTAAGCCCAGCATTTGCCTGGTGTGAAAATGGGAAACAATGGAAAGGGCTGCTGACAATGGGGTTCGAACCCACTCTCTTCCGAATGCAAACTCATAGGTGCACGACCCAAACCGCATGGCCAACTCGACTTAGATTTGTTAAGCCATCGTCTCTTCAGTCTGATTATACCTCACTTTCCAGTCTCAAATTCATGAAAGGGAAATACCAGAAAGGCAATGAGGATTTTGTATTTGGAGCAAAAACCAGAAGAGAATGTTTGAGGTATACAGATGTTTTATAAGCATGTTAAGAGAGTTTTATATAGTAGCTTGTAGCAACATCTAAAGACATTTCCACTTGAGAATGATTTTCTTAAGCAAGCAGAAATTGTAGATATTTCACACGGAAAAGATGTTTTATATTCCTATCTTAATTATTCTATTGAAAGATTCCAAACTTGATTAATGAAAGTAACATGACAAACTTCAAGAGGAAAACATTTAAAATATAATAATTTTAATAATGTTATTGACTTTATGTCCCAGTAACTATTTTTATGGTTTTCATAGATGCCAAGGTGCCAGAATTTAGTCCCACACGAGTTCCCTTACGTGCCAGTAAATCTACCGATACGAGGCTGACGTATCTGAGCGCACCTTCAAATACCACTGGACTGAGTCAGGATCAAACCTGCCAAGTTGGAGTCAGAAGGCCAGCGCTTAACCGTCTGAGCCACTCACCCCGGCAAAAACATTTTAAATAGATGTACTGTATATCGGGGCAAATTGCTGATCTTAGAAATGAAAGTGGACAAGTTGTGTTTGCAGCGCTACGCGTGCCTCACAGTAACTCTCCTACAGAAAAGAGTTTTAAGTGTTGCGAGGAAAACATAAAAAGATGTTATTCAGACCTATGTTAAACACGTCGACAAAGGAATCACTTTTGATTCTGAAGATCAAGATTAGATCACAAGAAAGAGAGGTATGCTTTGTGAAGAAATTTGCACAAAAACAGCTGCTGGGTGAAAAATATGCCACAAGGGATTTTTTACTGCAGAAGAACTGCCAAGTAACATGTAATTATACATAACATGCTTTACAGCTGAATTTTGGAAGCACAAGGGGGTCTGCCCACAATATGATTACTAAGAACTAGAGAGCAGATTATAGGCACTAAAAATGTAAAAGAGGCAGGCACTAAAAATCTCAACAAAACAGGCACAGTAAATTTAGTGTTGATTCTATAATTACAGACATTTTGAGGAAAAATAGCAAGACCACAGACATTGAATATCAAACATATTTTATAAATAACTCACCACAGATCATTCGGATCCCAATATTCTCATAATAATTTATCTTAACACTTGATTGTAAGAATATTATATGTTCACGAATACATTTTAGTCAAAACTATACCAACAGTCAAAGCAAATTATTAAAATTAAGTGATGCTCTTGAAACAGTCTAAAAATTATTCGTTGAATGTCTATTGACACTTGTTAAAAGTTTTCTTATAGTTAGGTACTGTTCTTTCTTTTTAAGACAATGTTCTTAAATAAGAAAAACTAAACACTTGGATACCAAAAAAAAAAAAAAAAAAAAACCCCACGTAAGGGCACCTATGTATAATCATAGGAAAATGCAGAATTTAATTAGTAATTAGAAATTAATCAGCTGTTATCTATAATACTAGTTGTCTGACAACATCTAATCCATAGTATGAGAAGGGTGGGTTTGGATAAACCCCTTTAAAATATCTTAACTCATGGCATAATTTGTTTTCTAGGAATATGTCCTATTTGTAGCAAAAAACATTCATACCTTGCATATTTGAAAAAAATTTTTTGAGCTGTATACATTCATACACTGGATTCATATTCAAATAGGCCTCACCATTAATAGTATATTTAGTTGTCTTGGGACATAATTTATGCATGTAAACAATAATGGTCTTGAAATCTTGATCCTTAAGCTCGTAATAAGAAGTGTTAGTATGCTAGTGTAATGTTAGTTCGAAGTATTATGTTCTAAATTATTATGTCAATTTTTATTGTTTAAGGAGCTCTGTTACTCTTGATAAGCAGGTAGACTGAGATCAAATTCCAAGATGCAGGTGAAATTAGTCTTGCCACAGCGCTGATGGTGGTCGAATGGGAGACTCACAAAAAACTTTCTTAAAGGTGGAAGAATGAAAATGTCTTCATAGTAAATAAGCATTGACTATGTCTGTAACAAATTAAAAAGTGACTTAGAAAGGATCTATGATAATAGACGCGGGAAGAACACCAATGTGGAACTTTAAGGTTACCTCCTCTTGTCATGCTTGGCAAGATAGTATCACCCATGTCACCTGCCTTATTGACTGCTACTGCTCTCATACTCCAAGTGTTGTAGCAGTGTGATATCTTATGTGAGTGGGGGGAGTAGGGGTAGAAGGAATGGGCAGAGCTTTACATGATTGGTTAGTAGGCAGGGGCGTGCTGGTAGGTGGTAACTGGGAGGAATTCGTGTTGCTAGTAACTGTGGGGTATTAGATGGGGGAAGTTTAAAAATGTTGTTAAACGTGCAACCCTTTGAATTTATTACATGTAATGATTTGGGTAAAGTTTCGTATGTGGGATTCTTAGTATCTGAAATGTCGTTTAAATTATGGTCTTTATTAAAATATTAATCCAAATAAATGTATATATTTTCATATTAGTTTATTAGCCATCCTTTGTTCAATTTTTTGAAAATCGTAAGGTCTTGGCCTATTGTGTATTTATGGCCTGTATTTTTCACGTGGATGCTCATTGCGGAAAACTTGTTACGTTTAATCATGTTATAATACTCTTGGTATCTAGTGTGGAAGCTACGGCCTGTCTGACCTATATAAGAACAAAAACATTGTGTGCATGTCAATCTATAAGTTCCCGAGCTTGCAAAAGGATCATATTTAGGGTTTAGAATGTTATGATTAAAAAATTTATTTTGGTTACTTTTCTGGGTCTTGTACGCTATTTTAACATTATGTTTTTTAAGGTGATTCGAAACTTCTTGAATGAGTGGGTTATTGTATGTAACAGTAGCGTAATTGGATTTAACCGGCTTTGCTAGACTAATTTCACCTGCATCTTGGTATCCGATTTCAGTCTACATACTTATCAAGAGTAACAGAGCTCTTTAAACAACTAAAATCGACATTAAAGTTTAGAACATAATACTTCGAACTAACATTACACTAGCATACTAACACTTTTTATTACGAGCTTAAGGATGAAGATTTCAAGCCATTATTGTTTACATGCATAAATTATGTCACAAGACAACTAAATATACTACTAATATTGAGGCCTATTTGAATATGAATCCAGTGTATGTATACAGCTGGAAAAAAAATTCAAATATGCAAGGTATTAATGTTTTGTTACTACAAATAGGACATATTCATATTGATTAGATGTCAGACAACTAGTATTTTAGATAACACATGATTAATTTCTATCTAAATTCTGCATTTTCCTATGATTATACATAAGTGCCCTTACATGTTTTTTTGTGTATCCAAGTGTTTAGTTTTTCTTATTTGAGAACATGTCTTAAAAAGACAGACCAGTACCTAACTACAAGAAAATGTAATCTACTGAACACCAACTGAACTCTTTGAACTACTTGATATAAACTTCAAATAAATATCACTAGTCTCAATTTCTACCAACAAGTACTAAACACCAATATATAATTAGCATTAAATGGATCACACACACACAAAATTGAACTCTTTTAATAGGTTTTAACTACTTTATAACTACGATAATGCAAGAGCTCTCTCAACCGCCGACCATTCACAAGCGCATCCAACAATGCAACCCCTGACATGAACTTGACAAGCTAAACAGTCCACATGGGTTTTCGGAAATTCAACCCATTAAATCAAAACTATTATGAAATCAACAATTTTGAAAATAAAAATTCGAATGTAACTTATAAAACTGTGCAGTCTTTCTTTATGAATGTAGTTAACAAATTTACTGAAAAAATATTTGGACATTTCCATTTTGGTGAGATTTGTTTGTTTTTAACAAACTGATTGGATGACCAGGTTATGTGGAGAGGGGGTTACCAGGAAAGTATTATGAGGGGTAAGTGCAGTTAATGGCCGATCGAGGATTTAAAAACGGAAATATGTGGTGTAGGATAATAGTGACCCAGCACCACTGTTCTCGGGTTAATATAATCACTGTAATCAGATCCACTTACTTTTGAATATTAGCAAAAGTCAATTCTATATCTATCATGTGGTTATTGCAATCTGATGTTTGTACATTTATGTATAGTGGCAATAGGTTAACTCATTCCAGTCCAACTGCGAGCATTGCCCGCAGAAAGGTTTGAAAATTCAGTAGAAATCGAGAATGAGCTACGCACACATTCTGGCAGGTACGCCGTGTTTCTTCATGTATTAGTTACGAGAGTATTTCAACAGATGCTCAGAGAATTTACGATATTTTCGATGAGTGTGCATTAGTAGCTGGAAAATTTATAATGTCCAATAATGGACCATTATATTGGTATTATAAATTTACTCATTCAGGACAAATATTTTAGGTTCCCTATGGGAATCAACATCTACATCATTTGCTGGCCAGGCAGGCATCTATTTTTGGAAATGAGACATAGCTCTCATAGTGCACTGGCACTGCTGGTGGCTTCAAATAGCCTATGCAGTGGCCTCCACGGTATGCACTAGCCTTGCGTCTTGGGTGGTGTGCTAAGTCCCAACTGACGAGCCTAACTTAGCACACGAGGGCGAAACGCAGGCAACCAAGAATGAGTTAGCTGGAAAATTTATAATGTCCAATAACGGACCATTATATTGGTATTAGTAGATGTTGTCACTCAATGTGCTTTAAAACATGGCTTCTCATGGGCAACATATGCTTGATGAAAGTGATATTCTCGATATTTTATGTAATAATAACCCCTCATATCTAGAAAAACAGAAAACTTGACTAATATGTAGAAATTCTTATAGTACTGACACAAATATGAAATGCACGGGAACATGCATTCCAGGCATAATGAAATATTAAGAGCTGCTTCAAATTCATAGTCGGAAGTCAATAATACTTCCATTTGAGCACAAAATTATAATTACATACCATCTAATAGCATCTTCACTTTGAGTATCTTTGCTAACATTGCCTTCCGAGCCACTCTCACCACATAAAAATATATAAATAAAATTTCATAAGAGCTCCCATTTTTGTTATTGTTATTACTATTGAACAATTACTATATTTTATATAATTTTCATTATTGTTGTTGGTTTGTAATTGCAATGCACATTTTATATGATCAAAGTAGGGTTAATATAACAGTATTTCAGAAAACTGTACTTAGTAGACCATCAGATTTTATTTTATTTGCAAATCATGGTATAATATACAAACAATTTCAGAATATCAAGTGCTAGCTCATGTGAAACAAACAACACTTTTCATTAAGATGCTCAAATGAGCACAAAGAAAGAAAGAAAGAAAAAAAGAAAGAAAGAAAGAAAGAAAGAAAGAATCATGCACAATATTTCCTATAGGTACAGAGATATAATTTTTTTTAACCCTTAAAAATGGCCAGGCCAGAACCTTTCTAAGGAGATTCAGGCCCAGGCCACAACGGGTTGAAACAGTGCCTCTGACAATATCATCACTTGTACTCTATCACATTCAAGTAAGTACTAGGTTTGAACTAATCCCAGAAAGTAAGATGAACTATAAAGGACGTGCTGAATCTTCCCAAAGATAATTACGGGAATGATCATGGAAAAAATACTTCTCGGTTATTTACCACTCAAAAGATTCTTACAAAGAAGTATTCTGAGATTTCTGAAATTTAATTTTAGTATTTTGGAATCTACAGTATGTGCAAGGTATTTGAAGACACAGTAAAGGCAGTATGAATAACGACCATGTGACGACAATGATACCTTTATGATAGTCGAGCTACAGTAGAACTGACGTTTCAATTGAGTTTGTTTTACTGTTGAAAACTGGAGGCTTGTTTGCAATTAAAGTTAGCTTAAGTATCTACCCTATCAATGTAGCATACACATTCAATATCGGAGATTATTGACACGACTTACAGAAGCGACACAAAAATTCTTTGATGCATCTATAAAGCAGTTATGACTGTGGATGTGAAGGACATGCATTCAGGATCCCTTCAAAGAGCAAATATATTAACAGAAATAAAGTTACCATTCTCTGAAGTTGGCTTGTCTGCAAATGGCCACGTTCTCCCAAATTGGAACGCCAGACAATATCCAGCTTACCAATGTTGGTGGCACCACCAAGTAGGCGCAAATCAGAGGCTAGACTAAGCTCGGGTGAGAGACAATATAAAAATTGTCGACTTCCTTTCGGCTGAAGCATGTTGACAGACCCAAATACAGATTCTCCACTTGGTGTCTGGTTTAAGGCTGTAACTGTAATAAAAATGAAGAAAAATTTCCAGTTAACGTTTCTCTATGGAAACACTGCAAGGTAGTAAAATATTTTCAGATATTTAAGTCAGTTCTAGAAATATATTTTTTGAAAGAAATTACTGGACTTAGTTTCCTTTTTAATGAAATGGTCATGCCCAGCGAGATGGATGCTCATACTGCAAGATAGCTAGAAAAATTAGTCATGAGGATTTAAATGTTCTGAAAGATAGTTTTCAATAAAACAGAAGTAGCAGAGAACTGGGGTCACCAAGGCCAAGAAATGAGAAATGAGAAATGAGAAATCTTACAGAATAAAAGAGAATAGATTGGCCACTTTAAGTGATGGAATGATTTGAATTAAGAAAGTATACCCTCATCCATTCTATTCACATGTTCATGTGTGGAAATAGGAGTGTGACTGACATGAACTAAGCAAATATACAAAAGTAGGACATGTACATTCAACTAATCATTTCCTAGAGTGATATGCAAGAAGCACTCTGAAGTACTGAGGAGGAAAAGAATAATAATTTCGTATTGCAGAGGAAGAAGTTGTGCAGTAAAATTCCATAATTTTAAAACAAAATAAAATACATGACAAGAACATAAATTCATATTCATAATATGTAGATTACAGTGTTATGGAATGTACTGAATAACAAGAACTAGACTGAATTAATTTTAAAATAGTTTTCGGAATCAATATAGTAAAACACTAAGTCACAATTAGAGACCACTGCAGTACTTGCATTGATAATAATGTGGGACGAGTGATTACAGCATAAACAGTTTTTTTTTTTCATATTAGGCCTAAGTACTGACAATCTATCATTGATATTGTCCAAGCAATCTCTTTTGCTTTGGATTTTCTGAACTTCATTGTGACGAAAGCTTGCGAGCATAAGTAGGAAGCTGAGAACGGCAAGCTTGAAAACTCTATATAGCACACATATCTTGTACCTGTGTACATCATTATTATACATCATTAAATGTATGGAACAAAACATCACATCAATGTACAATTAATTTTTTATGTACGTGTGCAAGAATTTATATTTTAATGCCCAAATTCTGTATGCAGACTGCATTAGGTGTTGCATGGACAAAATCCTAAAATCTTCCATCTGAGTGTCCAATCTGTGTACAAGGTCAATGAGATGAGAGTTACACCCATCTTGAAATATCTACACTTCAAAGGTCATAAAATTATTAACTTTACAATTTAAGGAATTAAATGTACTCGTACTGCGTCCATAAAGGTAAATGGAGTGCTATCGACCACTTTCTGTGTGGCTATATGCAGCAACTGACTGCCAGGACAAAATTTGATGTTTTAAGTCCCTTATCAACATTACATTAGAAAAGCATTTTAGTATCATGTGGCTGTAAAGTGCATGCCATTTGGATTGAGACTGTTCAATGGAATGTTTGTGCTAAGAATTTTTTTTTTTTTTACATTTTTATTTTCCACACTGTCCTGGAGGGGTCACGCATCATCTGAGAGACACCACACTACTGTAGTTAATTTCTGTAATTTTAAGGCATCGACCAAGACCACTAACTGGAAATGCCATCTACCTTTCAAGTAACTATTCACAACCAACATAATCAAGCATCAACGCACCAGTGTTAGTGTAACTTGTGTGGTGGTGTGTCACTGTTACGCAAGTGTCAACGGCATCTGATATACGCCATGCGAACTTCACCGCTACAAAAAAAGTTCCATTTATGAAGTATTATCTTCAATATTATTGCAGTAATTATTCTTCAGAATGTCTCAGATTGCATGTTTCTTGCTAAAACGTAAATTTCTCATATTTTTAGGGCTGAAAATGTGTGGAAAGGAGATATAACCCTGACTGCCTTGATCACAGAAGAATTGCACAAATTTTGCTTGAGGATGATGATGATGATGATGGTGAATTTACAGTGATGAGGAGGAAGATGTTCTAGAAACCACAAACGAAAGTACAGACAGTGAACAAGATGCAGACAGCAGTGATGATGCAAGAGAAAATGACAGTGATTATATTTTAGGGCAAGATGGAGTTTTTAAGTGATGTAAAGCTAATCCTTCCAGAAACATTCAAACCCGGCAACAAAATATTGTCATGCATAAACCTGGTGTGAAAGGTGTTGCAAAGCTTGCTAAGACTCCTGTTTTTTGATGACACAATGCCATCTACTTTAGTCGAGCGCACTAACGAGAAAATTGAAGAGGTTCAAACGAATTACAGCAGAGAAAGGGATGCTCGATCTACTGACATGTGAAATATAGGCCCTAACGGCATACTGTACTTAGGTGCTGCAAGGAAAGATAACCACACAAATGCCAAGGACAATTGCGTTTATGAGCATGACATCTTCTATTAAAGGTGTTGCAATTTCTTCATTCCACCAAGGAAAGAATTTCCTCCATGGAGTCCCGAGAAAGATGGAATGGACTCCTCAGCAACAGCAAGAATAACTTGTACGATGTAAGTTATATGTCGTCTATGCTCCGGCTATTTGCGCCATTAAAGACAGCTAGTGATGTGAACTCTGGCCAATCAGTGCGTATAAGCATCCATCGGAGACGAGCCTTGATGGATTTCTGTTTCAAGAAAGTAAGAATAATGGGGAAATGATCACTGTCACAGAGGTCATCGTATACATCCCACCGAAGCAGGGGAACAAGCATACAGCTGCACAGACTAACGTCAATGCGGGAGAAGGTATCGTCCGCTATGGTGCAATGTGCTGGTTCTCCCTATAATCAAAATTCATAAATCCTGCTCTCCTACTAACTGTTCCAAATTCCTTACTCTGGGGCAACGCATTTCAGAGCCCGATAATGGGCGATGGGCATTAAAATCTCCCAGTAAGATGAACGGAGATGGAAGCTAATTTCTAAGATCAATTACATCATTGATATTAAGGTGAGACAATAGGCCCTATGCCCACAATGTTAAATTATGTAAATTCAAGCCCCGTTTTCTCAGAAACTACTGAAGAGATTTCTCAGAAATTTTCATTGTAAATTAAATGAGCTTTGCACAACTCACTGATCCTGAATGACCGTGGTATTGTCATTCAGAATATATGTATATATTAATTTCCATGTGTTCCAAATTTTGTGTGAAAAGAGTGAATAAATTTTTATTACAGCAGAATTACTGATGCAATCACTATGACTGAGGATTCATAGCTGCAAGACAGAGGATTTTACAAACTGTGAAATTTTCATTCGAGTTTCTCTTATAGTTTCTGAGAAAATGGGACAAATGTTTCAGAATTTATAGGTTTGAGAAAATGGGACAAAGTTTTACAACACGTATATGTTAGAAAATCTTACCGATCTCTTCCTAGGAAATGGTAAGAAGAATCCTGCACTATAATCAGGGTCTTCATTACCATTGGGTTCATTTGCCCATTTTATTTTTCTTGCTTCTTGACTCTTTAGACATTTGGAGAGCAGCAATCTTACCGATCTCTTCCTAGGAAATGGTAAGAAGAATCCTGCACTATAATCAGGGTCTTCATTACCATTGGGTTCATTTGCCCATTTTATTTTCTTGCTTCTTGACTTTTTAGACATTTGGAGAGCAGCAAAATCTGACTTGGCGCTAGACATGCTCTCAAGTTGTCTTAGAATTGGTGATGTACCTAACTGTTCTAAAACTTTTAGTCTGGCAATGTTTTCATTCTTCCGTGTTATCACAGCATCTGACACTCCTGTTCGTAAAGTTCTGTAACCAACAAACACATTTTTAGGTGTGCGGCCCCACACAACTTTGTTGGTGTTGTTTACATTTTGCGTCTTGCCATCCAAGCACTTCTGCAGTAGGTCAGGGTGGAAAAGGTCTTTGTAGATTGGTTTGATTTAGACTATAGAAATGCACAGTAGCAGGGTAACCAATAACCTAACTCTCTAACTGTAAAAGTGTCGGAGATATAATACTTTTACGAAAAGGGGCAAAATATTATTACCGAGTGTCGGATCTCATAAAAATTTAAAAATATTTAATAATACAGTTATAATTTGAGTAAAGTACTATACAATACATAGAAATGTTCAGAAAAGACTTTGAGGGGGAAATAAACATTGCAAACTGTAGTTATACAGGTAACAAAACATGTACTGCTACTGCCTCTAGCTGATTACTTAATGGAACTTCTTCGTTGCAGATGTCAGAAAAAGTGAAAAGACTAACGCCACCGGAAGCCCAGTTGGCATAATCCCATTCCATTGAGTATAGTCTAAAATTTCTCGGGACCATACGATGTCATGGTCTGAGTTCAGTTCTTTGAATACAGACCATCCTTGCCACAAACAGACTGATTAGCTGGTGCAGCATAATTAGATGCTTGTCATAACCATTAAAATTCCAGTGTAATAGTGATGTGGTGTGGACTTTTTCGAGGAGTTTTAGGTTATAAGTAGCGAGACTCTTTTTATCCTACACTAATATCTCCATCCGAAGATGGAGATAGATGCTTAATGTGCATCACTTTGTTTAAAATTTAAAACTTCATCTTTGGTCCGTATTGAAAGGAGATTAACATACAATAGAGGAAAGCGTAATTGGTCCACCTTTTTTCTTCTTTTTTTTTTCTTACGGTTTCATCTTATGAACTGATATTACAAGCCACTATCAAACACATTTTATCTTATCATCAATGTTTTTGCGGAGGAACTACATTCTACATCAGTTCTTAGATGTCAATGTTCAATTTTCGCCCACTGTTTAGTAATGCCACGCTCAAGACTTTTTAACCATTACAAAGTGATCAAGATTGTTAAATATTTGTTGATATTTTAACTTTCATTTTATAATTTGACCAACAAGTTCATAACTTGTAAATATTGTAAGACTGAATTTTAAGCACCATCACTTTTTATTTCATTCAATTTATGTTATTTATTATTAAGGGTCCATAATATGTATTATAATACTTGTATATCTTTGTTCATATGACCTATTTTGGCTGCTGGTGGTGTCCTAAGACATCGAAACTGGTTCTAAATAAAAAATGTTGTGACTGTATTAACAAAAAAAAAAAAAGAACAAAAAGGTGGATCAATTACGCTTTCTTCTATTGTATGCATCACCTTGTACGCCTTGAGCTTTTAGGATGCTTTCTGGGAGAGGGGGTTTCCTCATACAAGGGTGTAGGTGGATCTGCTGGCACTGACACAGACCCTCTGGATGGACGGCATTTCCCCATTTGCAGGAGGGGCGGGGGAGTGCCTGGTAAGGGCATTCATTTTCCTTGCCTTCTTTTCTTGTTTAGACAATGCCGTATCAGGCGGCTTGGGCATAGCTTTCGCCAACCTCTTTGGGGAGGGAGACTTGGCCTACCTCCCCTGCTCTGCTGGCACAGGCTTCTATAGTGTCAAATGCTGGGTGGACCCCACCCTCCAGCTTTTACCCTTTGTGGTGTTGCTCACAGGAGCATCTGCCACCTTGGAAGCAGCAATCTTCACAAATACTGACGAAACAAATGATGAACCTGGTAAACGTTGTCCTATCACGCTATAGTCTAGTGTTCCCCCCCCTCCCGAAATATTCATGGAATTAAACTTACGGTGCGCTTTCTGGTAGGAAAGACCATCCGGTGTCTGATCTCTTGGATCTTTTTCTCACTGAGATATACTGGACAGTTCCTATCTCGAGGTGAATGAAGACCAGGGCAGTTGGAGCACCTGTTTGCAGGTGTGCACTCTTCCGCACCACGAGCTTCTCTTCCACATGTAACACACACAGACTAACTGAAATGAGATACCATATGTCTAAATCTTTGTCACTTATAGCACTGCATAGGAAGCAGGATATATGGCCTCACATTACAATGATACATTGTCACCTTGATTTTCTCTGGTAAAACTGACAACTTGTAGGAGACAATGAACACACCGGTGGCAGCGTCTTCCCCGTTGACATCACGGTACTTCATGTCTTTCATTAACTCATCATCAGTGTTCAAGATGAGATTGCAGTGAAAGATGACTCCACAAACCAGATTAACTCTTTCGCTGCAGAAGTCGACTTTTGTCGACTTATTTCTCTATAGCATTTGCTGCGGTAATAGACTTTTGTCGACTTGGTACTTTCCTGCTATAGTTTCCGTGTGCTTCTTTAATAAAGGCGTATTTAATAATACAAACCTCTATAGTCATGTATTGACTATGTACTAAGCATTGTTTGAAAATGTTGCTGCCAATATTGGACTTAAATTATGTTTGTCATCTTTCACCCACCCACCTGCCAACATTCCTGCCAGCTGTCTGGCCGATAGCAGGCTTCACTCAGCAGCTATGAGCGTGCGGAACAACATTAGTAATGACAGCGAAGAAATCTTCAATCTTTTAGTGGCCGATTCTGATTCAGACTGTTCAGTAAATTTGGACAATGGAACAAGTAATGATGTGCATAGTGGTGGTTCTGAAGAATGAGCCAACGAGGAAGATCAGCATTTTGTATCGGACTGGTAGGATATTAATGATGACATAAGAATTACAAAAATGAAATTGTGTGACAGGGCAATTAGTGCTCCTGACTTCAGAAATTCTGTCATAATGGAACTTCTACGAGAGTATCAGCGTAGTCTGCCGGCGAAATGAGGAAGACCTTCTGATTACATACCTCAAACGCGTCTGACGGAGAGGCACTTTCTTGGAGAGCAGCAGGACAAGAGTCACAAACCTAATCGTGTTGTTTGTTCCACATTCAAAGAAAGGAAACGGACTGTGAAAGAGAAATCAAACAGTATTTTTGTGTAAGAATTGCCCAGAACAGTCTGCAATGTGTCCAGTTCCATGTTTCGAGATGTATCACAGTAATGTGTGTTTCAAGGTCAAATGTCACTGCTAGTTTGCCAAAGTCAAGTTAAAAAATGGTGCAATGGTGTTGAATGTCACTAACCTTTGAAAAAAAATAAAGTTTCAGTTCATTTGGAAAATATGAAAAAAATTATACATTTTTCCGTAAGTGTTCTGTTTAAAAATAGCGCAGCGAAAGAGTTAAAGTATTTGAGCTCTCCCACTCAGATGGGGATTTTGCCAAAGTGGTCACACTTGAGCAATCGATTAGCCTGAAGTACAGTGCACATCTTCAATAACAGGCTACCGTTGCACATTTTCTGTAAGAATTCAAGTTCGCCGTAGATACCTTCAATGTGTCTACTGTACAAGACAGATTTCACCAGCTTAAAATCTTGCCCATCAGTTCTGGTAGCAACCAGGAACCTAAGGAAGCTGGATCCCATGCTTTCACACTGTGCTTGTCCCCAGCGGGTTAACCCTCTGAGGGAATCAAAAGTCAAAGTCTAGGGTGAAGGACCACCCTGGACAGGCATGGGACATTTATTTCCCAGTCATGCCTGAAATCATCCTTCCTGAATGCCACCAACTCTGATCAGGAGCCTTTGGAGCCAAACCAATCCCATCTGGTCATAGCAGGTATTGCACAGGGTCTGATGTTGGACGATGCCTAATATGGACTAATTGAGGCAATGAGCACCGGGGGCTCCCTTCCACATATCATCCATAATAGCAAGTAATGAATACAGATGAAAAAAAAGTAAATTAATAATAATAAGCTTTCCTGGCATTTGGCTGTGGGGGGACCTGCGTTGTCAGGCGGATACTATTGCTGAGTACATGGCTTTTAGGCATAGTCACACATATAAGAGGCCCCTCCCTATGCAGCACGCACATCAAATTTTGATTTTGTCTACAACAAATGTTCAAGAAAAAAAGGGAAAAAAAATTAAGAGGAGACCGCTGGCCACATGACCTTCTTAGTTGCCTTCTATGACAGACAGGGATTACCTGTGAATGTATTGAGCCCCTCCCATCCCCAGGGGGTACAATTCATGGTACCAAAGCTACAATCCATTTCTGCAATAGGTCACCCTTTTTAGTCACCTCTTACAACAGGCAGGGGTTACCATGGGTGTATTATTCATGTGCTTCTCCCACCCACAGGGCCTTACTTATAGCCACAGTCACTTCTTTCACAGTTCTAGCCCCTTCCTAACGTTTCACTGTCATAAGATCTATCTGTCCCAAGGCAACATAAAACAGGGTAGGTTTAATAAATTCCCTAGAAAATGTTCAAAGAAGAGCAATGAGTTTCGTAACTGGGAATAGGAGGAATACCATTAATTGGGAAAGTCTTGAATCTAGAAGAACTAGAGCTCGACTGTGTGGTCTTTATAAGAGACTAGCAAGATACCCGTGCTTCGCTACGGTATTATACTGAAATTTATAATTGAATGCTTATTGTTTTATATATAATCAGCCGAAATTCGCGATCTGACTGGTTTTCTGAGAGAATCCACCAAATTTCGCGATCTGACTCGTTTTCTAATAGATTACGGCAAGTTTCCTCCCATTTTTCAATCTTTCTTTCCAGGAATCGATTTCGTACTTCCCGGGCTAGGTCCAGGTATTCCACCCGGTCAGTTGGGTCCCTAAATCTTTGCCATCTTTTCCTATAAGCATTTTTAATATGGATCAAATCCTTGAGGAGATCTGGCGTGGTTTCATCTTGGGTGCCTTGGCGGTACTGAACCCGTGGCCAGACTGCATTCTTAGTCATTACCCGTCCAGGACCCATTTCCAGCGTGGTCCGCACATTTGGCGACGGTCCAGAACATTATTATTATTATTATTATTATTATTAATTATTATTATTATAGATGTTCTGCACCCCATAGCAAGATGCAAGACTGCTACTTGGCGGTAAATTACATCTGCTGCCATCGTCATTGTTGTCATTGTGACTTTCACCATTGTCGTGCGTAGGCAAGTGTGCGGGATTTCTGGCGATACGAATGACATACTTCCGTGTATTATTGACCTTATTATAGAGGTGAACAATTGGATGGTCAATCTCATTCCTATCGTTTATTTCAAAGGTGTATAAATTTTTATTTATATGCCAGGAGAATCTACTGTAATCTAAGAATGTTCTACGAAGAAAAAGATAGCTCCTGAAAACGAACCCAGGAAAGATTAAAAATGATCAGTTTATGATCAGAATAAGTACATTGAAAATCTACAGCCTGTTTCCAGTCATTCGACAGGGTCAGGAATGGAATGAATAAAGCCCCCATCTAGCGGCGACAATTGGAATTGTGCCAGCTGCTGAAGCCTGTCGCACTCCTCTGGGGCAATGGATAATGAATGACAAATTAAATGAAATGATATTGGACAGTGTGCTGGAATGAATGATGACAGGAAAAACCGGAGTATCAGGAAAAATTTTTTTTTTTTGCTAGAGGCTTTACGTTGCACCGACACAGATAGGTCTTATGGCGACGATGGGATAGGAAAGGCCTAGGAGTTGGAAGGAAGCAGCCGTGGCCTTAATTATGGTACAGTCCCAGCATTTGCCTGGTGTGAAAATGGGAAACCACGGAAAACCATTGAAAGGGCTGCCGATAGTGGGATTCGAACCTACTATCTCCCGGATACAAGCTCACAGCCACGCGCCTCTACGCACACGGCCAACTCGTCCTGTACGGAGAAAATCTGTCTCGCCTCCGTTTTGTCCAGCACGAATGTCACCTGGAGTGACCGGGATTTGAACCACGGAACCGAGCTGTGAGAGGCCAGCGCGCTGCCACCTGAGCAACGGAGGCTCCTTATAAGTACATTATGAACAGTAAAATCAACTGGACTCACCTCCTTTTACATCCCACCGCCTTCAAGTTTATTTACCCCCCCCCGCACAAAAAATTAAAAGAAGGCATGTTTCTTTATGTTTAAAGGAGATTCCAAACACCAATGTTCACGTCTATTACCTTCAGCTTTGGGATATATGTATCCCCATAAAAATAATTCACTTTATTTCACTCCTTTTTTTTGTTGTTTTTGTCGTTGGATAATTATGTTTTAACTTTACATTATTATCACACAACTGTAAGTGTCCACTGCCACTGGGATATTTCCCAATTGCAATGTATTTGTTAATAATAATAATAATAATAATAATAATAATAACGATAATAATAATAACCCTCACCAAAGCTCTTCACGAAAATCAGATATCCATAATGGCCCTACAGGAAACAAGGTACCCAGATGAAAAGATTTTTGAATCCGAAGGCTACCGATTTTTCAAGAGCAAAGCGCATAGAGGAATCCTCAATGGAGCTGTGATGCTTGGAACCACGTTTGCTGTTAGAACCAAGATCCTTAAATCGGTTGCAAATTTCGAACCTGTGAATGACAAATTGTCTATACTCACAATTAAATGAGCGAACAAAACCTACGCCCTAGTTAACGCACATGCTCCTACAAACGATAAGAACAAGTCTGATCCAGACGAAGTTGATCATTTCTGGGACCTACTGGATGAAAAATTTAACAAAATCCCCAAACACCATGTCAAGCTTCTTTTGAGTGACTTCAATGCCCAACTAGGTCGTGAACAGAAGTACAAGAAAGTTATAGGAAATTACCCTGCTCACAAAAGAACCAATCCCAACGGCAAAAGACTGGTGTCCATTTGCGAAAATCACAACCTGCAGGTCATGTCGACCCACTTTCGCCATCTACCCAGAAAGCAAACGACTTGGCGTTCTCCCGTCCAAGCTCTCGGAGAGATCCAAATTGATCATGTTGCAATCTCCAGGAGAAACAGCCCTGAGATTATGAATGTCAAGGTAAAGAAAGGCATCAATGTGGCCTCAGATCATTATATGTCTCTTATCAAATTCAAACCAATTCCCCCAGGAGAAGGTTAGACCAAATGACTGTGACTGTGACTTTAACAACGCCAAAAGTCTCCTTGTTGAGGCCGCCAAAGACGTTGCAGAAATCAAGAGAAGCAAAAAGCATGCCTGGTGGAATAGTACCTGCGAATCAGTCCTCCAAGAAAGACTCAATGCGTGGAAACAGTACTACTCTACGAAATCAGAAAATGATTGGGAAACCTACAAAACCCAACGTGCCCAAGCAGCTAGGGTGTTCAGAACTGAGAAACGTAAATACAAAAAATCTCTCATTGAAAAGATAGAACAAAACCTTAGGAAGAATGAAAGCAGAGAGTACTATAGAGCCTTCAAACGCAAACTCACTGGCTATAAACCACCATCTCTATGCTTTGAGCGAAAGGACGGCACACTGGCGACGTCAAATGAAGAAAATTGCAGCATTCTGGCAGATTACTTCAAGAATTTACTTAATTGCTCTAAACCGCAAAGCGCCATTAAGACCAAGGAACCCTTACTCAGGTACCCAGATTCCAGACCACCCGACAGAGATGAAATCAAGCGTCACATTGCCCGTCTCAAAAATAACAAAGTGCCGGGGGAAGACTCAGTAGTAGCAGAACTATGGAAATATGCCCCAGAAGAATCACTTGATATCTTGCAAAAGCAAATAGAAGAAATTTGGAACAAGGAGACCCTACCCGAAGATTGGAAAATAGCTTTGATCCATCCATTACACAAAAAAGGCAGCATGAAGAACATCAACAACTACAGAGGAATATCTTTGCTACCCGTGACTTACAAAATTCTATCACTTGCCATCCTGGAGCGTTTGGAAACACAAGTCGAATATCAAATAGGTGAATACCAAGGAGGGTACAGAAAAGGTCGCTCAACAGCTGAACAGATCCAAAATCTCAAAATGACCATCAGATATTGTACACTAAGGTCCAAGCAGTATGTGCCTGTCTTTATGGACTTTAAGAAAGCGTACGACTCCATTGACCAGGAAGTCCTGCTAAACATCTTAAATGTATTTGGAGTTGATTTGAAACTGCTGGCATTAATTAGAGCCACCCTGACCGATACAAAATCCAAGGTGAAGTTCCACGGATGTCTCTAGCATTCCTTTAACATCAAAACAGGAGTCCGACAAGGTGATGGGCTATCCCCGATACTCTTCAACTGTGTTCTTGAAAAGATCATCAGAACCTAGCAGGTGACATTACAGGAAACCAACTACAGTCCATTGAGAATAGGAACCAAATCCAAGGGGATCGCAACAGACTGCTTAGCATTTGCCGATGATATTGCTGTTCTCTCAAACGACACAGAAACCGCTAGAGCTCAAGTTGAAATTTTAAAGGAAATTTGACGAACAAACTGCTTTGCAGATATCGTTTGAGAAAACAGAAGTAATGACTAACATCAAAGAGGCTCCACCAAAACTCCATACAAAATACGGGGATATCATCCAAGTAGACAAATTCAAATACCTGGGTGAGATCATCATGAAAAATGGACTGGACAAAGAAGCACTTCAGGAGCGAGCACGCAAACTGGAAATAGCCTACCGAACATCCCGCACAATCTACAACAAAAAATGCCTTTCCCAAAACACCAAGATACGTCACTATGAAACAGTTCTGAAGCCAGTAGTTCTATATGCAGCCGAAACCCTGTCTCTAAATGCCAACAAAGGACTCCTTGAAGAACTGGAGAAAAGAGAACGCAAAATTGTGAGAGGAATCTTGGGATCAAAGTACAGAAATGGAATCCATCAAAAGAGATCCAACAAGGAAGTCTACAGTAAAATAGAGAAAATTACCGACACAATCAGAAAAGGATGGGCACGATTTTACGGTCATCTGAAAAGAAAGGACGGAAGAAAGTTAACTAAAGAAATCTTTCACTTTTTTGATTCAAACCCCAAAACCACAATTCCCTGGTTTAGAAATACCAAAGAAGACCTGCAAATGCTACATATCTCAGCTGAGGACGCCCTTAACAGAGATCTCTTCCGCAAGAAAATATTGACGAACGGGCTAAACCGAGACGAGCAACCGAAGAGAAGACACGGTGCCCCTTGGACAGAGGAGCGTAAGCAGGCCCACTCACAAACAATGAGGGAAATTTGGGCTCTAAAGAAGGCCGAAATTTGGGCTCTAAAGAAGGCCAAGTTCAGTGTCAAATGCAACAAGACTTAACATGGTCCTTGATGGCCCCAGCAAATTATATATTATAATAATAATAATAATAATAATAATAATAATAATAATAATAATAATAATAATAATAATAATAATAATAATAATAATAAAATAGGAAAAAGTAAAGTGAATGAATGAATGAAAACCTACAACCTGTTTTCCAGTCAATGACTTCCGGCGAGGATAGGAATTATGCCAGCTGCCGAGGCCTGTTGCACTTCTCTGGGGCAATGACTAGTGACTGACAGATGAAATGAAATGATTGTGGAGTGTGTTGCTGGAATGAAAGATGACAGGGAAAACCGGAGTACCCGGAGAAAAATCCTGTCCCGCCTCCGCTTTGTCCACCACAAATCTCACATGGAGTGACCGGGGTTTGAACCATGGTATCCAGCAGTGAGAGGCTGGCGTGCTGCTGCCTGAGCCATGGAGCATCCACAGGAAAAAGTAAAGTAATAATGTCAAATATTTCAAAAAGTTTGCAAGAGAATAATTTTTGTTTTGTTTGCTGAGTTTCATGACTGTTTTTATATTTTAAAATGTGGGAGGAGAGAATGCTTGAGCATTATCTATCATTTTGGGAAAGGAAAGAAAATTCTTTTTATTCTGGAAGAAACCCAGAGCATTTCCATTATTTTATTCAAATTATAGCACGGTGTTGAAACAACAGTTCAGATTTCTACTACAGGTTATTTTAAAGGTTTCCACACTTAAAATGTAAACACATATACCTAGGTAAAGAATATATTTTCAATGTAATTGTGCAATTACATATTATATATCCATATGTATATTTACTGTAACACATATTGGTTACAGGAGCTGTTGAAAGAGCAGGACACACAAAACTAGATAATGGCAATGATGCTCAATCAATATTACCGGTATTCTTTTGTAAATACTCCAGTCTGTAACAGTTGTCTTGGTGTTGAAGATCCACTCCCACCATGAGGAGTTGATTCTGAGAGAAGCCAATGAGCATTTCCCTAGTTTTGATCAAAATGCAGCACCTTGTTATGCTACAGAACCAATAATAATGTAAGTTCAAAGAGCCACATAACAGTGGTAACATAATCCTCTGACTGGAAATGGTACATCATGCACCTACTTTCTGCAAGTAGAGCAGAACCCAATGTATTGCATACAGAAATACAGGAAACCACAGGTGATTATTTTGAGAATCCATGAAACCACACCAAGCCTGTGAAATACAATATATTTACATTTAGGAGTCCAATATTGTTGTCTGGGACTCTACTAAACCTACAATGGTACCAAGCTTTGCCCATGAATAGGTTTAGAACCAATACCATGTAAGACTTGTTATTGACGAAACGTATAACATTTATGAGCATAAAATGTGTGACAAAGATTAACACCATTTTTGCATGTGAAAAATCTCCTATCAGACTCTGGGGGTAAAAACAAGATTTTTAGGACCAAATGGAAGGTCTACTTCCCATACATCATTGAGCAAAAGCTCTTACATGTCTGAGAACTTTTAAAGTGTGAAATACAAAATTTTAAGACTTCCCATGTGTGAGCAGATTTTTTTAAACAGTATTTAGAGGGTTTAATTACACATGGGATTTTTTTTTTAAAACTGCTTTATAGTCTCCAGTAAAATTCACATTCAGCCACATAGGAGTATTTCCACTGGCAATGACAAAAAGAAGAGGATAAGGAGGCTGCCAGTAATGACACCGGATGTTATGGTGGAATTACTAATCCAAAAGCAGTAGTGTCTACATCTTTAAATGGATGCAAGTTCAAAACTTTGGTAACCCCGTGAATGGCTGTATGAGAGAGGCTTTCCCACTCTGCACCATACATCACACTGTCTTACATGAAGACTATAACAAGCCATGATTAACTTCCTCCACATCTGGTGACATTGACAGCAACCTTTTTGATAGTCTTTACTGCACATTTTCTGACATGAAAATGTTTCATTACCATATATCTCCAATTCCAAAATGACCTTCACTTTTTCCTTCAAAATTTTTTATCAGGCTTAAAAAATGTGCTTCGTGAAATCATAATGAATTTAAATTTAATTTGAGAAAACACACACACACATCATGTAAATTCTACCTACTTCCTTAATAATTTTCATTAGAGGCATCTGAATCATTGCCACTGATCTGAACATCCTTTCACAGACTCATCTTTATGAAATAATAATGTTATTTATCTGAATTACAATTTTAATTTGAGAAACAAATAAACACATGCTAATATGATGTAAATACTACATAATTTTCAAATCACATTCATTGGAGCTGTCACTGAAGGCATCTGAATCACTACAACTGATCTGAACATTCTTTCAGAGAATGTAATTTTTATGAAACTTAAATGAATAATGAATTAAAAATTTAACTGAAAAAAATAACACACACATACATCATGAAAACTCTACCCAGTTCCCTAATCACCTTCACTGGAGGCAACTAAATCACTACCACTGTTCTGAATATCCTTCCATAGAATGTCATCATCACTATGGTCTATTATATAAATTAAAAAATTAGTATACTTGTTCCATCTAGTCAATACATTCAAATTTATTCCAATTAAAGATTGCAAAAACATCAGATTAAAAGTAACAGTACATGTTTAGCGTCATTAGGTTATCTTCAGCTGCATAGAAACACAATTTTCTTTATGTCACATCGACACAGATACAGTAGGTCCTACGGCAACAATGAGATAGGAAAGGCCCACGAGTGGGAAGGAAGCGGCCGTGGCCTTAATGAAGCTACAGCCCCAGCATTTGAGTGGTGTGAAAATTGGAGACCATGGAAAACCATCTTCAGGTCTGCCAACAGTGGGGTTCGAACCCACTATTTCCTAGATGCAAGCTCACAGCTGCGTACCCCCAAAGCACACGGCCAACTTGCCCGGTGCATAGAAATAAAACTGGCTTAGAATTTAATGTATTGAAATTACAAAATATGAATAGAATTTACATTCATAAGATATACTTTAAAACAGATGCCTGCTAAAACATTAGATGAGAGAGTCACCCAATGTGGTATAATGAAGTACGAATGGGTCTGAAAATGAACAGATTTAGCGTGTCTCTAACTTAAAACATAGTACATGTTAAATGGGGCACACTGATGCCAGATCTACTGTACATACAAAGTTGTGCAAGGCCAGACACATGATTTGACAAAACTCTTATACAGGCATTTTTTGCAAAAAACCTTGAAACTTCCAATATATTTGTTTGTTGCATGCAAATGTAACTTGTGCCTTACAGATCAAATGGCAGTACAATTATTTAGGTATGATATGGCAAAGTTCAGAGCACGATTTAAATACACACACTACAATAAATTATAATTATTGAATTAAAATATTATAATAATAATTTTTGAATTTGGAGTGAAAACTAAATTGGCAAACCTAATACGTGAAACACTTACTGACACAATTTCAAAGGTGAAATTTATGGGTGACATATCAAAACCTATAAAGAAAATACAGGGGTACGGCAAGGGGATTGTTTGTCACCCACTTGTATTCAACTGTGTTGTAGAGAAAATTGTACGAATTTGGAATGTAAAGCTTAAAGAACATAACATTTTGCCGGTAACTTTGGGGAGAAAAAACAAAGGCATAGAAATAAATTGCCTAGCATTTGTGGACGACTTTGCTATATTGTCAGAAAACCTAACAAGAGCAACAACACAAATCAATCTCTTGGAAGAAATAGCCAACAAGACTGGTTTGAGAATCTCTGTAGAAAACAAAATTTATTACAAACATCAAGGATGCTCCAAAATTTATGGCAACAGATATTGGTCCAGTCGAAAGAGTAACAAAATTTAAATATCTGGGAGAAATAATTCAAGAAAAGGGTTTAGACAAATCTGCAGTAGAATAAGGGGTATACAAGATGGAAAGAGCATATGGTATCACAAATAATTTTTATAACAAAAAGTGTCTATCTAAAAATCTTAAAATAAGGCCCTACACTACAGTGGTGAAACCGGAATGCCTATATGCAAGTGAATGCCTCGTACTAAACTATAGATTAGATAAACTTGAGGTACTAGAAAGGAGAATCATGAGAAAAATCTTAGGCCCTGTGAAAACAACAGAAGTATGGAAATTAAGAGCTAAGGATGAAATATACAGGAACATAGGAAACATAACAGAAACCATAAGAAAAAGGAGACTGCAATTTCTCGGACATATTTACAGAATGGATGATTCCAGATTAACAAAAAGAATTTCTAAGTACCTTTGGGACAAAAAGCCAACAACCAGCTGGATTCAAGAAGTAAAGAAAGATTTAGAAAGAAATAATATAAGAGAAGAAGAAACTATGCACAGAGAGATTTTCAGAAAGTGTGTAGTAAGTATGGAAGAATTCCAAGGAAGACTGAACAAGAAGCCTAGTGCGAAGTGGTCCGAGGACAGAGAGAAACAGCATAGTGAAAGGATGAAAGAAAATTGGAAGGAACGGAAGAAAAAACAACAAAGTATGAAGAAATTAATTGAAATTGGCACGTGGTCCTTAGCAGGCCTTATAGGAAATAATAATAATAATAATAATAATAATAATAATAATAATAATAATAATAATAATAATAATAATAATAATCATCATCATCATCCCTAAGGGGAGCCTGTTTACCTCTAGAGGGCGCGTCCCCAGGTGGCAGATAGGGGGCCCACAGCAATGTGGGCTGGTGAAAATACCTCGGAAATGAACCCGCTGACCAACAGGCAGCCCAACTCCTGGGGGCTTTACAATACTGGGACACCCTCTCTCCAGGGGTCATAAATATGGGGGGCCCTAACACAGGGTGATGTGTGAAGACCCCAACGACATCAACAGCAGAGAAGATAGACTTCGGTATGGTGGTGATGGCAGAAAAGGCTGCCCTGTACTTGGGGATTAATACGAGTACAACTGGTCAATGGCTTCTAAGGAGGAGGAACATGTTTAGTACCATCTCAACGGCAAGAAAGGCGGAAGAACCACAGTGGAGAACACAGTTTTCAACTAAAGCATGGAGGACAAACATACGGAAATGATCACCCCAGGTGGTACCCAATCCACCGTCACATTCAGCGACATTCATGGGCTTTCGGATTCTGGGGAGCCCACACCGACATGCTACACGGATGAGTCGGAGCATCCTGACACCTCTTGCAACAAGATACGGCATAAAAAACCTACCTACTTTGCCACGTTGAATGTCAACTCCCTAATCAAGATAGGTAAACTGAAACATCTAACAGACACTTTGACACAACACCAGATTCTGATCATGGCAGTACAAGAAATCAGATATTCTGATGAATATGTATTCAAATCTCAGGGATACCGGATCTTCAAGGGAAAAGTGAGGCGTAGGAAGGTTAAGAACATCTGTCATTTTGGGACTGGCTTCATTGTCAGCCATAAAATACTGGATTCAGTTATCAACTTCCATTCGCCCAATAGCAGAGTATCTCTACTAACATTTCGGTGCACCAATAAGGTCTACACAGTTGTGAATGTACATGCACTCATTAACCAGGACAACAAGTGGAATCCTGAAGGTACGGACAAGTTTTGGGAAGAACTCGAAGATGCGATTAACAAGGTTCCAGAACGCCATACAATCATCTTATTGGGTGATTTTAATGCTCAGCTAGGAAAGGAGTGGAAGTATAAAGGGAATACCCAGCTCACATGCGGACCAACAGAAATGAAGAATGACTTGTTGGACTCTGTAAGACCTTTCATCTATTAATGAAATCAATGGCTTTCAAACGTCCACCAAGAAAGCAGAAGACATGGATTTAACCAAACAAACTCCTTGGAGAATTTCAAATAGACCATGTGGCCATTTCAAGGAAGTCCTGCAGAGAAATACAAAACATCAGGGTACTAAGAGGGGCGAATCTAGACTCAGGCCACTACCTCTCCAAAATAAAATTTTCGTTCTTACCCAGAAACGCAAGAAGAGCGTGAACACCCGAACTCACTAAGTATGACCTGGAGAAACTGAAATCAAGCAACATGATTACAGAGAAAATGCAAGCGCTAGAATACAAGAGTTACAACTGGGACCAACTATGGGACAACTTAGTCAAAGTTGCCACAGAAGTCGCCCGGTTAATGAAAAAGAAGAAACGCACCTGGTGGACCAGTATCTGCGACCAAGAGATTGCACAGCTTGGCTATGATGGAACTCACAAAAGTCTCAAGCAAATAGGGATAAGTTCATAGAGCGGAGTCGACTAACTGCCAGAATCATGACAAGTTAGTACACCCAGGTCCAATTAATGCAAGTAGATGAAGACTTTAAGAAAAACAACTCCAGAAAATTCTACAAGACCTTCAAATGAAACCTCAAGCACTATACCCCACCCAGCCTACACTTCAGGGGACCAGATGGGAACTTAGCCTATAATGACGAAGACAACTGTCACTTATTGGCCAAATACTTTGAGAATCGACTCAACTGTGAGTCCCCTAAGACTTACTTTGTCTATCAAGACAGACACAAACAACCAAACTCTCTTCCTCCAACAGAAGAAGAATAAGTAACAAACATCATCTAATCTCTGAAAAATAACAAAGCACTGGGAGAAGACGCAATAGCTGCTGAATTATGGAAACAAGCCGGGGACAAATCAATCAGCAAGTTGACAGAGATCCTATGGAACATCTGGGATACTGAGAGGCCACCAGATAACTGGACATGTGCTTTGATCCACCCCTTACACAAGAAGGGCGACTTGGCTGACATGAACAACTATAGAGGGATCTCATTGATAGCAGTTACCTACAAGATATTACCTAAGGCCTTATTGAACAGAGCCAAACCTCATTTGGATCTACAAATGGGGGAATACCAAGGTGGTTTCAGAAAAGGACGTTCTTGTGCTGAACAGATCCTCAACTTGAAGTCAGTACTAATGCAAATTGAACTAGCAGGCAAGAATTACCAAGGTGGTTTCAGAAAAGGACGTTCTTGTGCTGAACAGATCCTCAACTTGAAGTCAGTACTAATGCAAATTGAACTAGCAGGCAAGAATTATGTAGTCACCTTTGTTGACTTTACAAAAGCATATGACTCAGTACACAGAACTACACTCATGAGAATTTTGCAGGAAATGGGCCTGGACCAGAAGACCCACAGCCTTATCCAAAAGACCCTGAGTAATACATGATCATGAGTCAAGTTCAGAGGAACACTTTTGGAAAGTTTTGAAATAAAAACAGGAGTTAGATAGGGAGACGGACTTGCCCCCCTTCTCTTGAACTGTTCATTGGACAAGGGTCATCAGAGTGGCAGAAAGAACTGGAAGAACAAAAGATACTTTTACCAACAAGTATGAAAACTCCTCTGGGATCCCAAGGTACCAACAAAATTAAAGCTGGTGATGTTCAATCAGTACTTCTTACCAGTCTTAACCTATGGTATTGAAACCTGCACCCTCACTAAGAAAGACTCATCAAGGTTGCCTGTTATTGTTGAATGTCATGCTGTATGCCAGGGCAATGAAATTTATGTACTCAGAAATGAAAGAAGATTTGGAAATTCTTCTGTTATTTTGATTAAAATTATTAGGATTAGCGTGAGAGAGAGAGAGTGGTGGTGGTTTCTTGGTAAGTTGCAGGCATCCGAGATGAAGTTCCTTAGGTCCACAGTTCAAAAATCCAAACTGGACAAGTTAAGGAATGATGTAGTTAGGAAGGAAGCTGGGATTGATACATTATTGTTAATCGGGTCAGGAACACAGCAGAGGCAATATGAAACTATTGTTCAGAGTGATCATGTGGACATGTAATGAGGACGGAGCCAACAAGGACAGCATATGTTAACTTGGAGAGGCATATGGGAAGACCAAGAGCCCACTGGATGGACATCGTAAAGATGGACACTGCAGATCGGTGAAGGACACTGGAGGACATCATTAACGAGAGAACGTATCTCAATAAGACAGAATAGAAGAGGCTCGCCAACAGTACCTGGGAAACTGGAACTGTACAATGATGATGATGAAGAAGATGATTATTAAGTGGAAATGGAAAATAGGCAGAACAAATTAAAAGAGCTAAAGGGTATGATTGCACTGTCAGCTGATTACAGAGTGTAAATCTAGGGTGTTGTACGGAGTGGAGATCTGGAGATTTGAAGAGAAAGTTTATACACTTGATGCAATTACAAGTAGATTTGCTGAAATAATTATGGGACTACCCAGTTGTACAGCTAATTGTGGAGTGAGAACAATGTGCAATGATGTAAGTCTGCATGCAGATATTATTAAAAAGATAATCAAGTACTGGTTGAGACTGAAGTTGGGATCAGGTGATAAAGTGTTACAGATAGCCTACCAACACCAAATGAAATATCAGAACCAAGGATACTGGGTGGATGGGGGTACCGAACATTTTGGAAACAGTAGGAATGAGATATTATTGGAAATAGAGCAGCTAAAAAAAAAAATCTAAGGGTTAAGGATATTGAAAAGCAATTAATTGCTTCACAGTATAAAAATTAGAAGTCGTTAGAGGAATTTCGTAATGTCATTGGGGGAATGAGGATAAATACAGATGTTATAACAAATAGGAAAATGAGGGGCATAATATGGTGGTTAACGGGGGTACACAAAAATAAAGCATACAGAAAAAACAGAGATGAAAATGAATGTTTACTATGTTCTGATGAAATGGGATGAGCACCCCTTATAAAAGATTGTTTAGAAACAAGGGGAATAAGAGGGAAATTTATAGACGAGGAGGATATGAGAAAAATCGATAACAGAAATCAGCTGTACACGATTGTAAAGTTATTAAACAGAGAGTGGATGCACCCGGGAAGATTCGCAAAATTATTCATCATTATTAGGGGAATGTGGAGTACTAAACTGGTGGAAGGAAAAGAAGTGATAAATGCTGGTTAGTACCAGAATTGTGCCTAAAGCAACCGAGACATTATAACTCCATTGAAGTCTAAGAGCTGTCAGGCAAGTAGATTACAGTTATAGCATATAATTAGTTTATTGTCATAGTTCTATTAGTCTGAATGTGTTTTGTTTTTCCTTTGATAGTCTATACTAATATTCATTTCAGGAGTCGGACATGATATGGAGGGACTGAGGATGACTACTGTGGTGACCTCTTTGAGAAGTCATTTTTCCGGGGTATCTGATGAACGTCAATAGCATGTCCGAGAAGTTTCATTTCTTACAATAATATGTCTAACACTCCTTTTAGCCATTCTTTCTCTGTTCAATTTCTAAATCACAAATGTTTGATTTTGAGTCATGGTATTTTCCGGACACATTATTTATTTGTGATTTTACTGCATGTTTATGCTACAGAACATTCAGTTTTGTAAACTGGATGTATCGAAAATTAAGATTACAATGAACAAGGCCCTCTCCCGGATCTATGGCTTCCGAGATTATGGGAGATTTGTATAGTAATTATAAAATTATTATGAATACTTCACACAATTAGAGTATGGTTCCACTGTATGATTCCCTCGCTAGGATTACTCGGGAAAAAAAAAATCAAAGAAAAGGAGGTCGTAATGTACGGGGTGATTTTAGGCAAAAGAGTAGCATTATGAAAATGTTGCACAGTTTGGGGTGGGAAGACTTGGGAGCAAGGAGATGAGCTGCTCGACTAAGAGGTATGTACATTGAATCAGTTACAGTAAATAACCACCTCTTTGATACTTATATTTGCTTTAAGCAAATTACTTATTCATTTATAGTACATGTTTTGTTCCATGGGGAACACCTTCAGCTATGTCATAATACTTAGGTGAAATTACAAAGTATATTTATCTTCTTAAAAATCATCTTAATAAGTACCTTGTTATGCTTATTCCAACAACACTATTCACAGCAGTTTCAATGTGTTATTTTAATTCCAATTTTAAGTGTGTAGTCTGACACTTCATCACTGTTTTAGATTAAGACTTTACTTCAGACATACCAATTTGAAATTTTTTATTGGTGGTTATATACTGTATATGCATGTGTTTCCAATTTGATCATGGCTGAAGATGACCTAATGTAGCAAGGTCGAAACTAGTACCAATAATATCAAATATAATATTAATCTAATGGTACTGAATAGGTGGACCTTTCTCCACCCTTTGATAGCAATTGAAGAGGGCAAATTGGGGCAAAAATTTGTTTGTAGGAAGAGGAGATAGGGATTGAAGTAATTTACCAAGGAAGATGTTCAATGAATTTCCATATTCTTTTGAATTATTCAAGAAAATATTGGGTAAACAACTGCTAGGCAACCTGCCACCTGGGCGACTGCCCTAAATGCAGATCCGTCCATCCGTCCATTGAGTACAATGTGCATAGCAATGTGCTGTAATTAATTACGACTGCCTTAATGAACGATATGGCAGAGTATTTAGAAATTAATTTACCGATTATATCAGATGTAATCTGCAGAATACATACAGGAACAGTACCTCAAAAATTCTTCCTCTACGTATTCCATTATTGAAATCCCCTGGCATGAGTGCAGTTAAGCCACTTGAACACAATGTCACAATGTCTTTTACAGCTTTATATGGTCACCAACGACTTTTTTGTGTGTCCTTATTTGCATTTTCCTCACACCCACTGAAGTAATGGTCACGATGTGAAACTGTACTTTGAATTCAGATTTTCCTACAATTAAATTGATTCACTAAATCACGTTGCAATCATCCTTTCTCACCTTCTTTAATCACGAAAATTCTCTCTTCTAGAAAAAGAACATGCATTTTTCTCTTTGACATGACGAATTGTTAGCACTTAGAAGACAGAAAGAACAGTCACTAGCGCATTTCATAGGATGTTAACACAAAGTACACTAGCGTATTCTCTACTCCCACAACCTTACAAGAGAAGAGCAGGATGCTCATACTCAATGGCCAATGACCTAAAGCTGAGTGTTTAACACAAAGCATCTGCAGGTCAAGCTCTTACAGTAGAGATGTTTTCTTGCAGCTTTAAGTCTGCATACAGCAGACGAGGGGCTGAAAGGATGAATGAACGGAATTACAGAATGGTGCACGATAAATGATTGTCACCACCAGTACTTATTCAGGCAGTTTCCAACATTTCTGAAAAAATAGAATTGATGCTAGACAAGTGGTTTGCAGCTTGGCATTGCACGCCAAAGGTGGTCGTCTTCAAGTGGCTACACAAAACCTTTTAAGTCTAATATTGGTGGTCACTGGTCGGAAAAAGGGGCGATCATCTTAAAGAAGGTGAAAAATACATTGGTCTAATAAGAATATTATTCCATGCTGGATAAGAATGGTCGGGAATAACATTGGTTAGCTGAAAGGAGCTGTCCTCTGGAGAAATTTCTCTGTGTAATTATTAAAAGATGTTGGAAATGTGTAACTGCAGATGGGTACCATATCAAACAACTATTGTAACACATTTCCTTAAGAATGGTGAATATTATAAAAACTTCTAGGTTCTGACAGTAGCTGCCACATGGTAATACCATAAAAACCAGCACCATAAAAGCACTGCTTGACACTCTGCAATCCAGTTTGTTTACCTCATGACAATTGGAGTTTATCATTTCCATGCTGAAGACTTAAAATAATATTCAAACAACCAGGACACTAAGGGAAAGTATAAATATAGAAATTGGGATTTTGCAAGAAAAAAATATATCTTGATATGTGCAGTAAGATGATATGGATCTCTTAGTTTTTCCAAAGGTCATTTTTTTTTTTTTTTTTTTTTTTTAAGGGAGAATGCCAATAACTTTCAGTATCATTCTTGAACATTAGCAAACAAAACTAGTATATATTAGTATGACTGGTGTAGGTCACTCAATACAATGTAGAAAACATACCGATTGCTGCCATGTATTATACTGAAGCTGCAGATTCATTACTTCACAGGAGAGCACCACAAACCATCTCTTGAGCATATGCTGCATACTTTCAATACTTTATGTCACTTGATCATGCTCATTAACACATTTTTACATTATTTTTTCACATACGGCTAAAACATATGCAACTAGGAGCTATTTCTACTATAAAATGCTATTTCCCACATTTTTAGTTTTAATAGTGTACATAAGGATGGTCGATATGTTTAGTACCGGGCGAGTTGGCCGTGTGCAAAGAGGCGCGCGGCTGTGAGCTTGCATCCGGGAGATAGTAGGTTCAAATCCCACTTTCGGCAGCCCTGAAGATGGCTTTCCGTGGTTTCCCGTTTTCACACCAGGCAAATGCTGGGGCTGTACCTTAATTAAGGTTACGGCCGCTTCCTTCCAACTCCTAGGCCTTTCCTATCTCATCGTCGCCATAAGACCTATCTGTGTCGGTGCGACGTAAAGCCCCTAGCAAAAAAAAAAAAAAAAAAAAAAAAAAAAAAAAAAAAAAAAAAAAAAAAGGAAAAAAGAAAAAAAAAAAAGATATGTTTAGTTGATAACTGGGCATAGCATGACAATGGCAGGAAACCTTTTTTACATTACTCAGCACTCAATTCCCGGGCCTAGATTACTTTACTTGAAATACCATAGAACTAATAAAACACAATTATGAATATCTTACATCACAACGATGATGGTGACAGAATTGAATGATGAAATTTATTTTATTTTTTTAAAGACCTTCACAAGTTTTCCTTTTGTGTGTGTTACGTTTCTTTTTTTCTCAAGTTTTCTTTTCTATTTCTGTGACTCATTCTCCTACTTCACTCTATTTTATAATAGGTACTATCACTAGGCTTTGAATGACAATAATTCCTACCATTAAAAAGAGGAGATGATTCCAATGAAACTTTTTCCAGACAAATTGGTCCTGATGTGATGTTCTGAACTTGGGCCTCCAAATATACTTCATCAGACTGCAAGAAAGCAAAACGTTGATTAGAAAGTGGCTCAGTCACATAAAATACAACACAGCACAATCCTTAGTGAAAATTCAGCTTGCTGTATGATGTAGTTAGGTCTCTTGTGGCCGAGGTTGTAGGATTAAATTCGAACACAGATTGTTGGTATTTACATGTGCTTACATGCAAGAGAACCATACCAGTAGATTTACTGATATGCTGAACTCATTTCAATATAATATAATATAATATAATATAATATAATATAATATAATATAATATAATATAATATAATATAATCTAATATAATATAATATTATTATTATTATTATACTTGAAGGGAAAGTGCTGGGAAAGAAAGGGAGAGGAAGACCTAGGATGAAGTATTTGGACGACATCAAGAAGAGGTTAGGCGGTGACAATTACATGGAACTGAAACGAACAGCCAATGAAAGGAAAGAGTGGTTGCATCGACAAGGCATTAGCCTTTAGAATATTGATTGATTGATTATTATTATTATTGCCGGGCTGAGTGACTCAGACGGTTAAGGCGCTGGCCTTCTGACCCCAACTTGGCAGGTTGGTCCTGGCTCAGTCCGGTGGTATTTGAAGGTGCTCAAATACGTCAGCCTCGTGTTGGTAGATTTACTGGCACATAAAAGAACTCCTGCAAAACTAAGTTCCGGCACCTTGGCATCTCCGAAAACCGTAAAAGTAGTTAGTGGGACGTAAAGTCAATAACATTATTATTATTATTATTATTAAAAAATATTCATAATACAATAACCTGGAATCTGCAGAAAGCATTTCTCCAGTTGATGGACAACAGCCAGCAGATAGCAAAGCAAAGTCATCTCCGTACAGGCCATGAAGACCCTGGGAAGGGTCGAAAGTAAAGGCTTCCACTATGCGTAACCTTGGCACTTAAAGGGGTAGAGTGGTCAGCTCTACGCCTGGCCGCCTTTGCCCCCAGGAATTAACCTGGTACTCATTTTTTGTGTAGGCTGAGTGAACCTCAGGGCCATGTGCACCTCTGGAAGTGGAAATCTTGTTTCTTAAATTTTCAACCTTCTGACAGTGAATCGAACCCACGTCCTTCCGGGTGAACAGATCACACCTTTACCGCCTCGGCCAGGCAGCCCTTCACAAGGAGCAGATGGAGGATATAAAATATCTCTTTTGGACTAACAGGGAAAACGGTAACATCTGATCCAAGAAAAGGTCTAAAACAGCATCTGACCCATCTTAGGGGGAAGGTAAATACACAGAAACCAAGTTCTGATCACATATCCTTTGTTGCAAGCACTGTGGTCAGGATTGTATGCATGCTGGTTGAATTTGGATTTTGCTCACTAATTCATAGTGACAAACATTGCAAGGTGTATGGAGAACATGCCACGAGGGTTTCAATGGTATGGAGACAGGTGAGACCTTTCAATGAAGGATACGAAAATCTGCATCATGATCCTCAATACAGTCAGTGATCTCTGGTCAATGAAGATTTGGTTATGTAGTAGAAGAGACAACTAAAACAGACAATTCATCATTTCCTTGTATTTTCAACAAATTTCATGGTCACTTCTCAATGAAGTTGTGTGTTATAAATGCGATGCCTTTTCGAGGCACATCATCAACAGTGACAAGACATGGGTGTTGTATGTAATTCCTGAAGCAAATTAACAGGCCATGGAATAGAGGCACATATCTTCGCCAATAAAGAAAATTTCAAACATACCCTTTCAGTTTGGAAGATCATCTGTACAGTGTTTTAGAACAAAAAATTCACTCTTCTAGTGAAGTTCTTGCCTTGAGATTCAACCACCAATTCAGATGTGCATGATTAGGGAGCGAATTTTTATGTAATTTCATAACTTTTTTTTGCATATGTTTTAATACAATTTCCAAAGTTTATTATTCCCACTGTGCATCCCCACAATAGGAATCTAATTTCACATAAAAACACGTATTTTCACAACATTTTTATGTACATATTTTTAAGAAAACCCATAATAAGCACATAAATCAGCAATATTTTCTACTCAATAAAATTTAAAATGCTTCTGTATTATAAAATGGTGCTGTTATTCACATTTTACGATTACAATATTGTTTTTAACAGTGTATCTAATGTCATACTTCTGAATGCTGGGGCTATTTATGGACTTCCCTCTGGAAGTTAGAAGACGTGTTGATCACTGGCTATGTCATTATCTTGAGACAGTGATTTGAGTTGCTGCCCAAGTTGTTACCCTCCATGACTGAGTTAGCTAGCATTCAAACTCACTTGTATTTGTCAGCCCGCTCAGATTTTGTTTATAGGATGTCGGCAAAAGACAGGCGAAAGACAATCACGGAGAGATAAGATGATAAGGAATACTGTAGATTGAACTGTGCACTGGAAAGGTATTCCCCCAACAGAAGATAGTGAGATTGTGTCACTCATAAGGGTAGTTGTTCGGGTCCGTATATCATTCCTGTCGTTGTGCGATTTTTTCTGAATTTCTAAGACAGAAGAAATATTTCTTTCAGTGTCTGCTGCCATTCTCTTTTTTATTGACACATCTTTGATTAACCTACAAAACAATGTCAAAAGTGAAGTCTAGTACAAGATATTGTCATCAACATTACGTAGAGGAATTTTAAAATATTTTCATTACCGATGGAAAAGTATTATTTTGTCAACCATGTGGTAAAACAGTAAGTGCATTAAAATGCTCCGAAGTTACCCAGCATTTGCCTGGAAATAAGCAAATTGCAGTTGCTTTGTGTGTGCGTTTGCAACAACTAACATACTGTAGATGAACTAGCTACTTCAAATGTAGGCCCATCCAAATACCCCCAGTGTTATTTAGATGTATGTAGAGCATTTCTTTACACCAGCATTCCTCTTGGCAAAATAAATAGTCAGGACTGAGAAATTTCTTAAAATATACATTAATTTTGAGTCTCCAGACGAATCCACATCAATGAAAAACTATCTCCTAAAATGTTACAAAGAAACTTAACAAAGAATTTGGGCAGTATGTGACAGCAAAAAACTGTGGGTGAGTATTGTTGAAACTAATTATTAAAGTGGCAAGTGGAAGAAAAGTAAGAAATATAGTAGTTTGTGTGTTGAAGAATGAAAAATTTGCTTGTAACATAAAAACTTTCCAGGCTGTCAAGCACACAAAAATGTCAATATAAATTATAACACTGTAAAAAATACACACACTATTATACAAAGAATGACATGTTTTGTTCTACAAGAACATTCTCAGATTCTATCAAATCACCTAAATCATGCGTATTGTTTACATTTACTTGCCAATAAGAGAGAGTTACGTGATAATATGAACATGTATTAACAAATAATGATTTTATATGTATTCAACCATTACTGTATTAACATAATGAAATACTTCTGTACTTATCCAGACTGCCGAAGCTTAGTCCATTGTCTTCAAACACTACTTCAGGACTGTGGTCATGGAGAGGCTACTGGAAAGTTTTGGGCATAGCATACTGTTCCAAGGAGAGGGGAGGGAAAGCACGGGAGGAGCGAGTGGAACGTTGTGGATCCTTCATATTGGACAGGGGAGAGCAGGTTATTTCCTTCTCCATGTTAAAATCTAGCATACTGTACCATGGGGAGGGGATAGGGAAGTAGGGGCAGAGAGAGGGGAGTGTTATGGAACCTAATCGTCACAAAAGCGGACAAAGGGAACATGACAGTCATAACGAAGACGAGTACATAGAAAAAACAACAGAATTCATCAACAACAGAATTCAAGACTATAACGTGACCCAACAAATAAATTTCAAAACTAAATAAAACAATCTATCAAGGAAACAGACTTTATTCTAACAAAACAAGAAAAAGAAAGCCTTACCATAAAAAATCCCAAACTCCCCTCACTAAGAGCGCTCCCCAAAATACACAAAAACTTGTGTCCCATTAGACCAATAGTAATTTTTTTTAATGTGTCACCGGTGTGTCATCAAGAAAGGACAGCCACAAAAATATGGACTGTAGGAATTATTTAATGTAACTTGAAGAATTTCATGTAGTTGTGTTTTATGTGTATCATTTAAATTAATATCAAGAAGCGTGAAGAAAAGACATTCTGGACGTTTTAATGTAACTTGAACTTGAAGAATTTATTGAAAATTATTTTTTATTATTGTATGAAGAAGAAGAATTACTGAAGGTATTTTCATTGTATATTCTGTATGTCAAAATTGTAAAAGTGCTTTGGCAAAACGCGTGCGTACATAACTTTTGGACCAGTAGGTACTGCACATGGAGAGATAGGTGATGCAATTCCTCTTGCATCAGCAGGTTAGGAAATGACCATATATGGTCATGTAATTGGATTGGTCAGAATAACGACCTATCCAATTGGCGAAAAATGGGAATCTAGAGGAATTCGGTGTCCTATTGTTTGTGATCGAGCCATTTCCGGCCTTCTGCCGGTTTCGTGTGCGTGATGGGATTCGGCCACGTCTTTTCCATCTGACCATCCTCATGAGCGTTCGCGCTCGAGGGCTCCCCTCGGCAAACTTCTGTCTTCCTTGGTAAATGCTATTTCTATGTTTTTCCTTTGTGTCAATTTAATTTAATTCCTTCTAGTGTCTCGGTATTTTCTTGTTTAATGTGACTTTCAATGATTTAAATTCATCATGTCAGAGTTTGCCTTAGATTCCTGTCGTCACTAATTCCAATTTTCTGAGCGACTGTTTTCGCCAGTCACCTGCATCTTGCTATTGACAATATATTGTAATTCTGTACAATCTTACGATGTTAAACCAATGAATAAATGCAAATCACTAAACAAATCGCTAAAGAAAACAACCACTCTCGGCACAGTAGGTTAACTATTAAATGAAAATAAGAAAAATGACCAGGAAACCACCACACGACAGGGAAAAATATGTGGTTCTCAGCTATGTTAAAAGAAACGCATACAAAGTAGCTAATATTTTCAAAAAACAAGGTCTAAAGTAGCCTTTAGAATGAACAACACACTGCAGACACACATCAGCAAGAGCAACCTAAACATAGAAGACCCTTTCTCCAAGTCAGGAGTCTATGAACTCACGAGCCAAGAACCTAACTGCAATGCCACGTACTGTATATAGGATAAATAAAACATAATTTCCAAACAAGATACAAAGAATACAAAAACGTGATCTGATATAATCGGCACTCAGCCTTCGGAAAGCACACATATGACAGTTCACACCATTTTTCAGACATCAACGCAGATCTAAAAATTTGACAAATTGAAAATAAAAATAAATCTTTGAATATAAAGGAAGCAATTGCAATTTACATCATGGAAATAAAAGCTAACAAAACCAACCTAAAAAATTTCTCCCTCTTTGCTCTACTTACATAACATGTGATCTACACTTACTCTTAGTGTTTAGTGGCTTTTAGAGTATGGTTTATCATAAAAATAACTTATGATATACAATAGTCTCTATTTCAATTCCAATCTTTATTTAATTCAAAATCATTAACTTGCATTTATCCACATTACATAAAATACATTATAACATGAAAGTTAATAATCTTCTATCCCCTCTCCAGTAGGTGAAGGAAAGTTCCCTTCCACAACGTTTCCCTCTCTCCGTCCTTATTTCTCCAACCTCTCTCCACGGTACAGTATGCTGGATTATAACTTGGAGAAGGAATTAACCTGCTCTCCCCTATCCAATAGGAAGGATCCACAATCTTTCACTCGCTCCTCCCTTGCTTCCCCTCCCCTACCTGCGGAACACTATGCTATGCCCAAAACTTTCCACTAGCCTCTCCATGACCACAGTCCTGAAATAGTGTTTGGAGACAATGGACTAAGCTTTGGTAGTCTAGATAAGTACAGAAGTATTTCAATGTGTTATTACAGTAATGAGTGAACACATAAAAAAATCAATTTGTTAATATCGTATTTACTTGCGTAATTTTCCCTCCCTGATTTTTAGAACGAAAATTTGGAAAGAAAAAAAAATGCGTATTCCCCCCTCCCCCTTGTTTTATCTACGGTTTCCACTAATTGCAAACCATGCTGATGTACAGTAATTGGGAACTAGTTTGGAAATTCCAGTTCATGTTTCCCATGCTAGGAGGAAGTGACATTACTTAACATTCCAGTGGCCGGGGCCAGAACACACGTGACTGCTAGGCGTAAATCTCCCTTGTTATCAGCCGTGACTCGCACGCATACAGTAATCGCTTTCAACAGTGTTCTTACGTGTGAACTGTTGTGCAAAGTGTTTGTTAGTGGTGTGATGGGAAAGAAAAACAGTAGCTACGACTTATTTAAATTGTCTTTAATAGAATTTGCTGAAAGTAAAGGCAATTGTGCTGCATCTCGTGAATTTTCTGTATCACCATCACATGTGTGTTACTGGCAGAAGCAGAAGGAAGAATTACAGTGTACCAAGAAAACAACTTTATCATTTCTGGGACCAAAAACTGGGAAGCATCCAGAAATTGAAAAGAAAGTTGTTTTTTACGTAAATCAAGTGAGAAATGATGGCTTTTCAGTTCCCACGAGATGCTCCAGTTAAAGGCTGTAGAAGTAATAAAAACCTTGAAAATTCCTGATTTTAAAGCAAGTGGAGGGTGGCTTTGTCGGTTCAAGGAACAATCCTTCTCTTCGAAGGAGGACATCTCTATGTCAGCGACTTCCGAAGGACCACAACGAAAAACTCGTTGAGTTTCACAGATTTTTAATTAGGAAACGACATGAGTAAAATTACCTGCTATCGCAAATTGGGAATGCAGATCAAATTCAGATTTTCTTTGATATACCAAGAAACATTACAATTACTAAAAAGGCAGAGAATCTTCGCTGTACAGTTACATTGGCTGTAACAGCAGACGGGCGAAAAATTCCTCCCTATGTAGTTTTTAAGTGAAAAACAATTCCTAAAGGGAAACTTCCTTCCGGTGTGCACATTAGTGTCCAGGAGAAAGGATGGATGGTGGCCGATCTCATGAAGGATTGGCTGCATGTTGTGTAGGGAAGACGGCTTGGCCATCTCTTAATCCACAGGTCTCTCCTGATTTTGGACAGTTTCCGTGGCCATCTTGTTGATGATGCTCGCCAAATAAAATGGTCAACCAGAAGGCAGATGCTGCGATAATTTCTGGTAGCTTGACATCAGCCTTGCAGACTCGTGAAGCAAGCATCAACAAGCCATTCAAAGACAACGTGCTTGCTGTGGGTATATTCTGAATGGATGGCGGGAGGTTCTCATAATCTGATGACTACTGGGAAGATCAAGAGGCCTTCAGTAGAATTTATTTTTTTTTGCTAGCGGATTTACGTTGCACCGACACAGATAGGTCTTACGGCGACAATGGGATAGGAAAGGCCTAGGAGTTGGAAGGAAGCGGCCGTGGCCTTAAGGTACAGCCCCAGCATTTGCCTGATGTGAAAATGGGAAACCACGGAAAACCATCTTCAGGGCTGCCGACAGTGGGATTTGAACCCACTATCTCCCGGATGCAAGCTCACAGCCGCGTGCCCCTAACCGCATGGCCAACTCACCCGGATTTAGTAGAATTAAATTAATACGTGAGGGTATTGTTCGTGCATGGGGACTGATTTCATAAGACACTATTGTGAAAAGTTTAAAGAAAACTGGCATTTCCAACGAACTAGATGGAACTGAAGATGACTGCATCTGGGAGATGGAAGAGAATGGGAGTGACTCAACGCAGACGACTTTGGAAGAAAGCAATGATGAGCGACATGGCAAGTCTATTTCTTTAAAGTGAAATACATATTAGCATAGGCAATCTTACAGATCTTACCCTAATACAGTATTCTAATTTATTTCAGATATCGGGCTCCTATCTTTAGCGAATTCCCGTGTGACTTTAAAAGATGAGGGTTTCTGAATAATTATTGCTAGGGAATGTGTTATTGCCTTCAATATTCTATTAAAATTAATTGTGTTATACATATTTTCAATTATTCTTTACTTCTTTAGGCTTATATACATTTTGTATCTTAAGTAAGGTAGTTATGTTTGATTTTTTCATTTCCACTTTTAATTTAGATTCACATAATTTTCCCTCCCCGTTTTTGAGGTCCAAAAAGTAGGGGTAGGGAAAATTATGCGAGTAAATATGGTACTTGATCATATTATCACCGACTCTCCATCACTAACAAGTTTACGAAACATAAACAATAGTGTACATATATACACATGATTTAACTGATTTGATAGAATATGAGGATGTTCTTGTAGAATGAAACATACAATCTTTGTATAATAGTGTATTTTTTTACTGGTATATTTATAGTGTTATAATTTATATTGACACTTTTGTGTGTTTGACAGACTCGAAAGTTTCTATGTTACATTGGAAAGTATGGTTTCCTTCTTAATAAAATAATTAAAATTTAAAAAAACCTGCTTGTGAACATTTTTATTTGCTAGCGTGGAAAGAAATGCCTGCTGCAAACCATGTCACTGTAGCTAGGTTGTTTAATGAAGCAATGAACTTACTTGGGCCAAATGGTGTAAAATACAACAATGTATTGCTTCTACTTACTGATAGTGCAGCTTAAATGAGAAAAGTAGCCGAAGTTCTTTCTGTAAGTTTTCCAAAAAGGATACAAGTTACTTGCGTTGTGCATGCTCAACACTGGTTATGTGAAACTGTAAGGGCTCAGTATCCTAAAGACAAGCAAAATGGCTGTGCGGTTAGGATCACGTAGCAGTGAGCTTGGATTCGGGAAATGGTAGATTCAAATCCCACCGTCGCCAGCCATGAAGATGGTTTCTGTGGTTTCCCATTTTGAGAAGGTGCTAGCATTAGGGCCGAGGTAAAAACGAACATACCCAGAGGGGAAGCGAGGTGGACCGAGGTTAGGAAGTTTTCCATCTGTAAATTCATCTGTCATTTATTCAAAGGTAACAAAATATTTACAATATCATAACTGAAGCACCCTTTCAATAGAAAACCAATAAACTTCTACTGGCCTCGTACATTCAACAGAGAACAGAAGATCTATTACCCACAGGTAATATAAAATAAATACAAGCATTATCAGAATGTAACATTAAAGAAATACATATTACGAAAATGAAACGGCCTTCAACTGGCCCATAGGCCCCTGGGCTATGAACCCGGCACATCCACACAGCACAGTACACACAGAAGCACAACTCTTACCGAATTACACACTCATTCGCTGCCACAAGCATTAACCTTCCACTCAATATACACATGCAATTTTCACTCACGACTTATGCTCCGATGTTCGCAGCCCAGCAGCCTCGAGTTTGAAAGGAACCCCCTAGCAGATGCTCAGCTACCAAGACTATGCTTGAGAAGGGAAGGGGAAAGAACAGGAGAGGGAACAACCAAATAGAAACAGCAAATCACATATCGAACCAAATCATAGCGCAGGTGCACTTCTAGTGTCTGTAAGTGTCTTTTGAGTCTGAGAGAGTAATTAAAAGTTTCTTGTTATATATTTTTTCTAAAAAATAAATGAAAAACATCTGTGAGAATTTTCACACCAGGAAAATGCTGTGGCTGTACCTTAATTAAGGCTAGGGCCGTTGCCTTCTCTATCCTAGCCCTTCCTCATCCCCCCCGTCACCGAAAATATTCAATGTATTAGTGTGATGTTAAACCACTAGTAAAAAAGTAACTCTAAAGTGGATGAATTAGTGTCTAATGGCAGAAACGTCTTGGTAAAAAGTACCCTCAAGAATCAATATGTTCAAAGAGAAAAACCCAGGTCTTGCTATTTGCTTTACGTCACACCGACACAGATAGGTCTTATGGCGATGCCTGGTGTGAAAATGGGAAACGACGGTAAACCATCTTCAGGGCTGCCAACAGTAGGGTTCGAACCCACTACTATCTTCCGGATGCAAGCTCACAGCTGCGCGACCATAACCACACGGCCAACTCACCCAGTCCCAGGTCTTGCACTTCCTCCTCTGCCTATTTTTAGCGCAGAGGGGTACCAGGCTTAACATTGTGGTATACTATGCAGATAATTTTGAAAGTTTCACATCTGCTGTGAATGCACTTGATAAAAACGACGGGTAGTCAATTGGGATTCTTCATGAGTTACTGAAAGACAGCTCTTTGAAAAATGATTTGTCATTTACATATATCTGCCAATCTACAAGTTTCTTATGTAAAGCCATAGGCATACATGAAAAATCCACTAACTTGATGACTAAAACAGTGAAGGAAGTACGTGCTGTTGAAAATAAACTAGATTCACTCTCACAATCAGCCTCACAGTACAGGGAGACTGCTAAAAGTCAACTATCAAAATTAGAAAAATAATAAACACCAGAAATGAGAAAAATGGAGGGTTTTAAAAATGTACGAAGTTGATAAAATACTGGAGGTTGCTCATGTTAGTGAAATTGATGGTGTTAGTGTTGGTGATGTTCCATTCTTTAACTATGCACACCTGATGTCCTGTGATGCAGAGCGATCCTTTACCTAGTATAATGCATTCTTCAGACATAATCGGCATGCATTTGTGATTATCCATTTGGAGATTACCTTTGTTGTTCACTGCAATTCTAAGACTACTTCTAGACACTAATATTCCAGAGTGTAATTGGTGAGTACGAACTGGCACAAATTTCTTCAAAGATGGTAGGTTGTTCTTTCCATGTTTAAACAAAACATTAATTTAAAAAAAAAAAAAAAAAGGTAAATCCCGTACCTACTCTGGCACATCAAAACTTAATATACCATACTGTACTTTTCTATACAATGATATCCATTTGCCATAAGGAGCACATCTGGCAGCACCATAATTTAATACAATATAGTTATTTAACTCTTGAACTGAGTGGTTATGTGATATTTAAAGCAGAATATTTTTAGGATTTTTAGCACATACAAAATATTTTTCGCATTTTTAGCACACAAAAATCCACTCCCTATTCACGATACACTAAAACTGTCATGTGATTTAGAACAAGCAACATGGATTGCTTAGTCAAGGTGCTGTGAAGCTTCACAACTATGCTTGCTCTACACTGCCACTGCAACATAAAATCTGATTACAGTGATCACAAAGTTTGGCTGAGAACAATCTGATTATCTGCCATACAGCCCAAATGTAGCACCAAGTGATTCTCATTGGCTCTTAAATTGAAAATATCTCTTCTTGGTGCCTGACAGTTCCACAAGTTGAATGAACCCATTAAGAAAGGGTCTACTTTACAGATGGCATCATTCTACGACAAAAGGATACAAGAATTGGTGCCTCACATGCCAGAGCAATGGTGGAAGAGTAGTTTGCAAGTATGTACATTAGTATGGAATAAAGTCTTGTTTTATACTATAGCCCATTGAATAGTTTCTCAATAGCTCTTGTATATGTAAGAGAAGTGGAACGAGGAAACCAATCGTGTAATAAAGCCCCCCCACCTTTCAACATGATTAGAAATGAGTTACAACTAGCCACTTGGATTTGAGAGAAGCCATTTTCCAGCTGGAAATCTGCATTAACAATGTAAGTAGATGAAATGTCTCATACAGGAAGTATGTGATAATAAATGTTATTTGTTTTAAAGTCCCTTCATTGCCACAGGTTCTAAAATATATCACTGCAACAGAATTTTCTTCAGCAGGATATCCTTAATGTTCCCGAAGTCAGCAACACAAGGCTGCAGCATTTAAACACCATAAAATACCACTGACTTGAAATTGCTATCTTGAGAACAAAAGGATGACTAATCAATTGTAATTAGGATATGTCTGAACATAGTTTAAAATTATTGTAGTGTACTGTACAGTAGTATGCGAGTAATATCTTATTAGAAATTAGCGTGCTTATTTTACTGTTGTAAAATATTTGTATAGTATAGTAGAGGTATCTGTAGAAACTCTCTTACTAAAATTCTGTTGTTGTAATTAGGACAGGCTTAAATGCAGTATAGAATTGTGTAATTTTTGTGTATTCCTGTTGGTATTCAGTAATTAACAGCAGTTTTTATCTGTTAGGGTGTTGTAGGATAAAAATAGAGTACAACTAAATAGTAGTGCAGTAGTATATTAATCACCTTATTGTCGTGTGATCTTTGAGTACTACCCTAGACAATATTTCTTTCTGTTAATTTTTTTTTCATAAAAATAGATATTTTATTTCTCCTTTTCTTTTCATCTTTCTGTAAGGAATGGCTAAAGGGTGCAAGTGTAGGAACTGTGGGTGTGGTGAGGCATTGAGGGGTATGAGGGAGGAGTTGGATAGTTTGAAGGAGAAAATTAGGATTCTCACAAAAGACAGGAAGGAAGGTAGGCCTGCCTCAAACAATGTACAGGTTACAGCAGGTGTAAAAGATGGATGGGAAAGAAAGGGGGGAATTGTAGAAGACAGGTGGTCTAATGTTCTAACGGGAAGGAGATTGCAGGCTAAGGGCTCTAATCAGGATCAGAATTCAGACAGGTGTCTGTGAGAAATCCGTACGAGCCACTCAGGTAGAGCAACAGCGGGAAGATGAGGAACAGGGTCCAAATCATTTAGTGACTTCAGTATCATCTCACTATTACCTGAGCGTTCATCCAGTACCACAAGGATATTGTTGGCATGAAAATTATTGCCTATACAAAGAGGGACTGTCAGGATAAGATTTTCAGTCTGCACCTGGTAATTGAAAAATGCTACAAGAGGAACAGACAGTTATGTTTCGTAGATCTAGGGAAGGTGCATGACAGAGTACTGAGGGAAAAAGATGTTAGCGGTAACCAGGGATTATGGGATTATGGGCATATTATTAAAAGCAATCAAAGACATTTATGTTGAAAATTGGGGTGCAGTTACAATTGATGGCAGAATGAGTTTGTGATTTAAGTTACTTACAGGTGACAGAAAAGGCTGTAATCTTCCACCTTTGTTCACAGTTTATGTGGACCATCTACTGAAAGGTATATAATGGAATGGAGGGATTCAGTTAAGTGGAAATGTAGTAAGCAGTTTGGTCTATGGCGACAACTTGGTCTCAATAGCAGACTGTGCTCAAAGTCTGCAATCTAATATCTTGGAACTTGAAAGTAGGTGCAATGAGTATGATATGAAAATTAGCATTTCCATGACCAAAGTGATGTCAGTAGGTAAGAAATCTAAGAGAATTGAATGTAAGGTTGTGAATACCAAACTGGAACAAGTAGATCATTTCAAGTATTTAAAATAAGTATTGTATAGTAAGTGAGATTAAATCAAAGAGCAGCAAACCTAATATTGTGAGCTCACAGTTACAGTAATCAGTATTCTGCAAGAAAGAAGTCAGTTCCCGGATGAAACTACCTTTACACCAATCTGTTTTCAGACCAGCTTTGCTGTATGGGAGAGACAGCTGGGTGGAATCAGGATATCTTAATCGTATGGTACAAATAACAGACATGAAAGTATCCAGAACTATTGCAGGTAAAAACAGGTGGGAATAATAGCAGGAGTGAATTTGGATTGAGGAGATAAAGGCTAAGTTAGGAATTAACTCAACAAAGATGCAGTAGGTATTCATACACCAGCTTCGGTGGTGGGGTAATGTGAGGTGAGTGGGGGTGTGTAGGTTACCTAGGAGAATAATGGATTCTGTCATTAAAGGTAAGAGAAGAAGAGGGAGACCAAGACGATGATTGTTAACTCAGTTTCTAATGATAAAGAAGAGGTACGGAACTTAATTATTCATGAGATTTAAAAGCCTTTGTAAATAGCATCAAGAAAAGGACTTATCAGAAATGATTTTTTTAAATTTTGAACATCAAGACTTCGAGTGATGTTGTTTGCTAATGTTTATATCTTCGCCAATGTTTTTTATGCCTCATTTACAATAAAGTTGGATTGTCATTCAACATTTCTTTTAATTATTTCTGCTACTTTGGCAATTCCATGACATCATCTATCCCTGTTTCAAGCACGGTCTCTTGAACGATCAACCTCTGTGGATCTTCATGACTCTTGATTACTAGTTGAGCTCAGTATGCATGTTGTATTTCTACTGTACCTTCTTGCCACACTGACCTATTATTGTAAATGCTCAGGTTGCAGAAGTGAAATATATAAAATATATATACCAGGTGTATGCATAAGTCTTCTCCGGTTTCACTAAGAGATGGCGCCAGCGAACAGTACGCAGTGTACGAATTTGACACATACGTCAGTTCGTTCGTCTGATATTAACCTACTGACACACACAAGTTGAGTCCGGCAAACGCAAGCGCCTGTGTTGTATTGTTCAGTGATCATGTTGACGTTTGTGCCTGAAAAGAACATATGTGGCACACATTGCCTTTCTTATTTTATCAAAAGGAAAAGGCTGTGGAAAGTCATCGTTTGCTGGTAGAAACACATGGTGAACAAGCTCCATCGATTAGAACACGTGACATGTTTTCGACAATTTAAACATGGTGATTTCAATGTAAAAGACAGTGCGTGCTCTGGTAGACCACAAAAGTACAAAGACTAGCAATTGCAGGCATTAGTGGATGATGACCCAACTCAAACTCAACACCAATTGGCACAAGCATTACATGTGTCACAAGAATGAATCAGCAGATGTTTACAAGCAATGGGTAAGATCAGTAAACTCAGTAAATGGGTCCCATACGATTTGAATGAACGGCAAATGGAAAATCGCAGTTACATGCGAAATGCTACTTCAACGCCATGAAAGAAAATCATTTCTGTACCGAATTGTGACGGGTGAGAAAAATGGATTTATTTTGAAAACCTGAAGCAGAGAAAATCGTGGCTGTCACCTGGCGAAGCCTGTCCTTCAACACAAAGGCTAAATCGCTTTGGCAAGAAGACCATGCTTTGTGAGCGGTATTGTGTATTATGAACTCTTGAGCCTGGCAAAACCATTAATGCACAACACTATCGCCAACAAATGATTAGTTGAAAACAAGCATTGATCAAACGACGACCGGAATGGGCCAGAAGACATAGCAAAGTGATTTTGTTACACGACAATGCGCCGTCTCACACAGCAGAACCAGTGAAAGACACCTTGAAATCGCTTGGATGGGACATCCTTCCGCACCCGCCGTTTTCCCCTGACCTGGCGCCATTTGACTATCACCTCTTCGCATCAATGCGGCATGCGGTCGCAGAGCAGCACTTTGGCAATTTTGAGGAAGTTGGAAAATGGCTCCACGAATGGTTTGCCGCAAAAGACAAGCAGTTTTTCTGGCATGGTATTCATAACTTACCTGAAAGATTGGTGAAGTGTGTAGAAGCCGATGGTCAATATTTTGAATAAACAAAAAATGAACTTCACTTGAAAATTATGTGTTTTCTTTACCACTAAAACTGGAAAAAACGTATGCATGCACCTGGTGTATATGTAGAAGTCTAGGAACAGATGGAGAAGAAGAGTGACTTACTATGCAAGACCACGTGGATAGAATACCCATAACCAAAAGGCATGGGTTCAAAATTTTCTGCTGCAGACTCTGTTGGCAGAGGACAGAATAATAATGGCATTGTTGAGAAGTAGATGCTATGTGAAGTAAAGGGAGTGGGGATATAGGCATACGAGAGAATGTTAAGGCCAGATGCTTCCCTAGACCTTAACACCACTTCAGATCTGTAAGAGTGTGAGGGTGGGAAGTTGGGAGGTAAATGTTCCAGGTCTTTAACTGTGAAACGTTCTTCACACTTGGCTTGTTGGTACCAGGTGTGAATGGGGACAGGAAGATCCATGTTAGGGTGTGTTACAGGTACTGCAGTGGCCACATGTAAGACTTGTTGGTGATGCTGCTGGTGAAAGAGGTGTGTAAACAAGACGTCTTACAGCAACTGTATTCACAGTGGAGTGGGCCAGAAGTGGGTGGAGGTTGGTGGGGTTCATAACAAGTGAAAATATTTTTGAGGGTATGTGGGCACTTGTGTGTGACTGTGGGGCATTTTGGAAGAAGATTATGGGTGTAAGATGAAGCTGAGAGACGACTGAATACCTGTTTTAAAATGTGACCAATTCTGTATGTAGACCAGGATTATATGTGGTTATGAAGGGTATGTGTTAAGCCTTTGTATGTAGACCAGGATTATATGTGGTTATGAAGGGTATGTGTTAAGTCTGCTTACGGAGTCTGGGGATGGATTTCATAGCCTGGGAGACCTGGTGGCCAACCAATTGTGTCAGGTAACCCCTAGCAGTAAAGGTCGTCATGGGCTTTAGGGGCTGAACAAATCAGTTTTCCCCAAATGGCCAGGCTGAATGGTAGAGATTGTTTTGTGTGATATGAGTGAGAACTGTTGTAATTGAGATACGGTTGATGGTTGGTGGGTTTGGCATGTACAGAGGTGTTTATTCTGCCATCCTGGTGGTGGAGGTCAACGTCAATGAAAGTGAGAAAAGTGAGGGAGATCTGACAAGTTAAACGGGTACTGTAACTAGAATTCAGGCAGTGCAAGAACAAGTCAAGTAGGCTTGCTTCATGGTGCCACAGGAGAAAGATATCAATGAACCTCCCCCACACTAGGGGCTGGAGAGTTGCAGTCACAAGGGAATCCTTCTGAAGTTTCCTCATTTTCTTGTCTGTATGTCTGTACCCCTGCTCCCATTGCCTCTCGCAGCATTTCATTGCCAAAAATCATCACTACCATTATTATTCTATCCTCCACTGATGAAGACTGCAGCAAAAATTCTGGACCCATGTCTTCCTTTTGTTTGTACTCTATACACTCAATCTTATATGATAAGTCACTGAATTATCATTATGTTTATCCTAGTGTGCATTCCTATCTAAGTATCCTTAAATAAGATTATGAAATCATTATGTATTAAGTGTGCAAATAATTTTAAAAAATACTGGATTTTAAAACTGGATAATTTAACTATATTACTCCAAAAGAAGTACAGAATATTGCACAAATTTTCAATATTTTAAATTAGTACTGTAAACATTAATTTAATAAGTATTACACTGGCAGAAAAAAAATATCCAAACACCATTAAATAAGGAATGTAGAATACGGAAATTTTGGCAACATATTTGTCGAGGTAACATATTTCATTGATTAAAGATACAAGACTACATGTTAATATCTGCGTGAGAAAAGCCATTGCCAATGTGCCATGCTGGTCCATTAATAACCGATGTAATCGCCTGACTGCTGAATGCAGGCATGCAAACGTGGATGCATTGTGACATACAGGTGATGGATGTCAGTTTACGGGATGGACTTCCCTGCCTGTTGTACTTGGTCGGTCAATACAGGGACGGTTAATGCCGGTTGTGGATGACACGGGGGCTGTCGTCTAATGATGTCCCATACGTGCTCGATTGGGAACAGATCCGGGATCGAGCAGGTCAAGGCAATATATCGACACTCTGTAGAGCATGTCGGGTTGCAACAGCGGTATGGGGACATGCATTATCCTGTTGGAAAACACTGGGAATACTGTTTATGAATGGCAGCACAACAGGTCGAATCACCAGATGGACATACACACCTGCAGTCAGGGTGCGTGGGATAACCACAAGAGGTCTCCTGCTGTCATAGGATATTGCTCCTCAGACTAGAACTCCCGGTGTAGGTCCAGTGTGCCGACGCTGCAGACAGTTGGAATGCAGACGCTCACCTGTACTCCTTCTAACCAATACACGGCCATCACTGGCACCAAGGCAGAACCGGCTTTCATCGGAAAACCAACGGACCTCCACTCCATCCTCCAACGAGCTCTCGCTTGACACCACTGAAGTCGCAGAGGGTGGTGGTTTGGGGTAAGTGTAATGCACGCTGCAGGGCGCCTGGCTCAGAGCTGTCTTTCAAGTAACAGATTTTGAACAGTTCATTGCGTTACTATGGTGCCAATGCTGCTCAAAATGCTGTTGCAGATTCAGTCCGCTGCACCACAGCCATACGCCGAATACAGCAGTCCTCCCTCTCGGTGTTGCCACAGGGATCTCCGGAGCTCGGTCTTCTTGCGAGCGTACCTTTTCATGGCCACTACTGCCAGCACGTATGCACAGTGGAGACATTCCTGCCAAGTCGTTCTGCAATAGCGCGGAAGGAAAATCTACCTTCACGTAGCCCTATTGTATGGCCTCGTTCAACCGCAGTGAGCTGCTGATACTGGCCTCTTCGTCGTCGTAAAGGCATTCTTGACCCACTCACAGTCACTCGGCCCAATCTCACAGGTAACCAACGCTCTCCCACAGTACAGCCATATTTAAAGCAAACCTGATGTGCAACATTGGGGCCGCTACTAGCGCCGCGCTAATGTGATTTGCAGGAAATCTGAATCAACGTCATCTTTCAGATGAATAAACACGCCTACCAATGTTCGTTGATCTAGCACAACCCCATCTTGATGTTTGGATCTTTTTTCTGCCAGTGTAATAATAATAATAATAATAATAATAATAATAATAATAATAATAATAATAATAATAATAATGATGTTACGGGATTTTCATGGTTCACAGAGGGATAAGAGTGCCTGGGTTGAATGGCTGGACAAGGAATTAACTAGAGCAGAACTTAACACAACAAATTTGAAAATTTTATTTCTTTCCTTTTGTTAAAATTGAGAGATAGAAAATTTGAACGAATAACAAGCAAATAGAACAGGTTATTAACAAACTTGTCAGCTCTAACAATAATAGGGACTTAGAAATCCGAAAATCAGGTACAAGAACTTGTGATAATTACCAGGCAGTTAATTTACATACAAAAGAGCATTATTGCTCTTGACAGGTGCAATATTTTACAAGAGCACGATTTGCTCCAAGAAGGTACATTACTGAGGAGTCTGAGCTCCGAAATACCATAGTCTAGACTCGAAGAGGCAGTCAGTTTCCTCTGATACACAGAAATTGCACTAGGGAACCCATCGGGTGAGCTCACTTTAGTGTGTTCAGCAATTACTCCACAATTACATTAATATTAGGTACTGTTCCTAAAGGGAACCAAGACGCAGAAAGTGTCACCGAATAAACAGGGGCATAATTGCCCTTACTACATGGCCTTCATGGGAAAAAGAAAATGGCTGCACATAATCGGCCATAAACAAGAAGCAAGGAGGCAAAACACTTACACTCCTTATAGATATTGTTAAAACCCTAAGTGGGCTTATGGTCCAATGATGCAGGGGCTAATCTTATACTATAAGGTGTGACTAAAGGAGGAACATTTAAAGCCAAGACAAGATTTACGAAATTTTGAAGTTTTAAAAACTTCAGTCACCCAATGCAAGGTTGAATGGGACACAACAGAGGGTCATCACTCTTTGTTCCCTTACATTACATATTTCCCCATTGCAAACAGAACCAGAGTCCTCAGACTTGCCAATAATTCTACACTGAATCCACCAGTTTACAAAATTACATTAAAAGAAAAGAGGTTGAAGCCTTCCCCTCAACATAACCGCAGAAGCTATCACATATCTGGGTAAATTCTGCCATTACCTTGTGTTGCTGGATCTTCCTCACGCAGGTCTCACCCCTGCCTCCCTTCATCCTCTGTCAAGTCGCACTCTCAAGCACTCGAGTATCTCAGACAAGACAGCCCTAAAGTGCCCTGCTTTTATAGTACCATAAAGGGAAAGCTTACAGAACTCTTTACTGATAGGCTGGATTCCTGTACATACACCTGGTTTTAATTGGCTAGAGAACATATTTCCAAGTATCCAATAGGCTGATTACAATCGAGGAGGAACCAGCTAAAGTGTTGACAACTTCGGTACATAAACAAAACAATCCTCAGAAAGAAAGAAAGAAAGAAAGAAAAAAGTATTTGCCAACTCCAAAAATAAATATTACTCTATCCAGTAGTTAATCTTTAGTCCAGAAGAGGGAGCAAGTAAATCGATGGTAGAGATATCTGTCTGTAGAAGACGAAGGTTTCTGGGAGTTCACAAGTTTGAGTCTGTTGACACAGATGGCCTTAGAGAAGGTGTGTGCCTTAAACAGTCGGGGAAGGTGTAGCCCTCGTACAATAATAATAATAATCAATGCAAGAATTATATTTAAAAAGTGTAATTTGATAGAATCTGTTCTTTCAAGAATAAAAAAATACACTTCAGTTTTAATTAAGTTGTTCCTTTTTCAGGTATAATCTTTTGATAAATGTTTTCTTTTTCAGCTGTTTTCTAAATTTTATTTTATCATAAATTAGTTTCGGCAAACTGAAGAACCAAAGAGTTATAGACCAATAATTATTCTTGCTACTTTCATGTTGGTTCCAACTTATGAATAAGGTATCCTGAGTCTGTGCAGCTTTCAGTCCCATACAGAAAAATTTGGTCTGAAAATGGATCGATGTAGAGATAATTCCACCGGAGTGCTTACTTCTTTCTAACAGCATACTATTGATCGCAACTGCAAGCTCACAGCAATAGCTTTTCTACACTTTGATTTGAGTTCACTAACTATACTACCATCTTGCAAGAATACACATTCAAAGTACTTGAAATGATACCCAAGTTTCACTTTTGTATCTCCTACCTGACATTCAATCCTCTTACATTTCTTTCCAACTGAGCTCACGTTAGTCCTGGAAAATAAAACTTGCCTATATTCCCATTTGCTCCATCACATGGTGAATAGACTGAGACATTTCTAGTCCTATTTCAATCACCACCAAATCTACCAATATCATTCATCGATTTACGTGGCTATCACGAATTATCTAATAATAATGTTATTGACTTTACGTCCCACTAACTACTTTTACACTTTTCAGAGATGCTGAGGTGCGAGAATTTAGTCCAGAAGAAGTTCTTTTATGTACCAGTAAATCTACCGACACAAAGCTTACGTATTCGAGCACCTTCAAATACCACCGGACTGAGCCAGGATCGAACTTGCCAAGTTGGGGTCAGAAGGCTAGAGCCTCAACCGTCTAAGCCACTCAGCCCAGCTCAGGAATTATCTCACATGCCACGATTTTCCTAATGGATAATCCCTTACAACACTATTCCCTTCCCATTTTATATCTAGGAACACTTAATAATCTCCTACCTCTTCTTAATAATCTCCCACTAACTTAATATGAACAACTCCAAAAAGTGCAGACACGTACTTTTTGTTGACTCAGTCAGTTCTACTTTCTTCTGTACATCCATTGATACTGATTGCACTCCAATAAATTTCACATTGTTTGCCATATTGTTCCCAGGGAGTCCCAAGCCTGTCAAATGAAAGTACTACTATAAATATTACTATTACCACTACTACCACCACCACCACCACCACCACCACCACCACCACCACCACCACCACCACCACGAAGGGGTATGGCGGGCCTCTTAGAAGTTCACGCCTTCTCTCAGGTCAAGGCGATATGGAGCGGTGAAGGTGAGGGGGTTGATGGCAGTAAACTATTCTGGCATTTGCCTTAGTACAGGAGAATCTAATGTCAGAGAAAACAATAATTCTCAGCACAGCCGATAATGGGGACTAGCCCTTCCGCATCTCCCGAATGCAGAGCTGTAGAGCCATATTAGAGCCGTGGCCACCGATAAGCCAAAGCCTACTCTGTTCGGCTGGTTGGTCAGAATGCAGAACAGGAGAGCTACAGTCCAGCCATGGTCACTGTTGTAGCTTAAGTTGACTCTGCATCTGCCAACCAAAATGAAAGGAGGACTCAGTCATGCTCATAGTTCTGGGGCTAATGGAAGTAGGAATAATAATAATAATAATAATAATAATAATAATAATAATAATAATAATAATAATAATAATAATAATAATAATAATAATAATGTTATTGGCTTTGCGTCCCACTAACCACACTTTTACGGTTTTCGGAGAAGCCAAGGTGCTGGAATTTAGTCCCGCAAGGGTTCTTTTACATGCCAGTAAATCTACCGACATGAGGCAGCACCTTCACATACCACCAGACTTAGCCACTCAGCCCGGCTGGAAATAGGACTCAGCCATGCCCCAAGGTCTGGGGCTTGCTAAAACAATGTGAGTGTGAATGCTAAATTTCTGTGAAGGAAGGTGGTGACCTTACTTACACTTAGTTCCAGTAAGAATTCTTCACTCTAACAGTCTAGGAACCACCAGTGTGTGTCATAGCCATTGGGGAACAAGAAGAATTACAAATCAGAATATGACCATAGCAACTGGTACGCCCAACTGTCAGATCCAATTAATAGGCCACTTAGCCATTTGTCATGGTTCATGAACTAGGACAGGACTAAGGAAACCACATCAAGAACCAGGAAGTTCATAACCTTAATTAATGGTAAATTCATAACTTCAATTAATGGTAGTGCCTAATTTAAAATTGTGCAATTCAATCCAGCACCTATGAGACCACATATATATGCAACCATCACCCAGAGATAATCGCTAAATGTTGGTTTAAATACTCAAGGAAACCCATACCATGAATAAAATATATATTTTAAAAATGTATTTCAGCAAATGACTTTTAAAAGTCTCAACTTCTCCTAAACTCACCAACAAAGACAATAAACAGTCTTATAGCGTCCATTAATTCTGTGAAGTTCCTTTCTGCCATATAAAGCATATCTCATCCAAATTCAATATCACTGTCTTGACCACTGTAGTGTTGCTTTCAACAAACGTAATACAGGACAGTACTATAGACATGGTAAAAAAAACCTGTCAATTTATGTCCTCGAAATGAGGTGGTGCAACTGTGTTCAGGAACACCCCCAATTATAACATATTTATAACATTTGTTAAGAAGGAAGCCATACTTTCCAGTGTCTACTTAGTATTGACTAGAAGGATTAAAATAGTTTTGTACAATTTTGTAAGAAGTTCAACCGTCAATACAGATTTAACATGAGATCGATAGTCTGTAATTAGTAAAATGTAACATACAAACTTTCCAGTCTGTCAAATACACACAAATACTTTAATATAAATTATAACACTACAAACATACCCGTAAAAAATACACACTATTATACAAAGAATGACATTTCATTCTACAAGAACATCCTTAGATTCTATCAAATTGCTTAAATCATGCGTATATATGTATAGTGTTGTTTACATTGCATAAACTTGTTAATGATAGCGAGTTTGATAATATGAACAAGTATTGACAAATAATGACTAAGTTTCAGCAGTATAGATAAGTACAGAAGTATTTCATTATGTTAATACAGTGATGGCTGAATAATTATAAAAGCATTATTTGTTAACTCGGGAAGAGGCGCGTGGTGAGAGAATCTCTCACTCTTGGATTCCATCTTATCCCACTGCGCAATGGTTTTGCGCACAAGTCTCTCTTTCTGGGTATTCCAAGTTCATTGCTTAGTGTGTAAGTCTGCAACTGTTGCTTTTTGGTGCAGATTTGTTGTTTTTGTTTTTGGTGCATTGTTGAAACCCTTGCTGTTCAGTGAGATTTTCCCTCACCTTGCACCTTGTTACGTTTGTATTTCTGGCATTGTTAAGCAAGGTGGAATATCCTACATTTCTAACTAAAATATTGTAACATACAATAATTCTTATGAAAATAAATACAGAAAGCTGTGAATCACCAACTAAATCTAAATATGTACTATAAAGATGATTTTCTTCATTCATATCATAGGTGAGAGAAAATCTCACCACGCGCCCGCACCCGTTCCAACTCACCACGCGCCCATAGAATATCGTACATTTGTAACTAAAATATTGTAAAATACAATAATTATTATGAAAATAAATACAAAAAGCTTTAAATCACCAATGAAATCTAAATATGTACTATAAAGATGATTTTGTTAATTCATAGGTGAGAGAAAACCTCACCACGCTCCCACACCCGTTCTAACTCACCACACGCCCATTGCCGGGTTATTACTTGTTCATATTATCACCTAACTATCATTGACAAGTTTACACAACATAAACAATACTATACATATATGCATATGATTTAAGTGATTTGACAGAATCTGAGGAAGTTCTTGCAGAAGGAAACATGTCATTCTTTGTATAATAGTGACCGGGCGAGTTGGCCGTGTGGTTAGGAGCGCGCAGCTGTGAGCTTGCATCCGGGAGATAGTGGGTTCGAATCCCACTTTCGGCAGCCCTGAAGATGGTTTTCCGTGGTTTCCCATTTTCACACCAGGCAAATGCTGGGGCTGTACCTTACTTAAGGCCATGGCCGCTTCCTTCGAACTCCTAGGCCTTTCCTATCCCATCATCGCCATAAGACCTATCTGTGTTGGTGCGACGTAAAGCCACTAGCACATGTATAATAGTGCGTATTTCTTACATTTATGTTTATAGTGTTTATAATTTATATTGACATTTTTGTGTGTTTGAGACTGAAAAGTTTTATGTTATACATTTATAACAAACTGAAGGGTCTCAACCTATTATGATTTAACAGCTGTTCTCCTTTGCTTTTTGCTATTCGTTTTATGTTGCACCAACACAGACAGGTCTCATGGCAATGGTGGTAGGACCGGGCTAATATTATGAAGGAAGAGATCATGGCCTTAATTAAGGTACAGACCCATTATTTAGCTGGTATGAAAAGAGGAAACCATGGAAAACCATCTTCAGGGCTACCAACGGTTGGGTTCGAACCCACCACATCTGAATGCAAGCTAACAGCTACATGACCCAATCTTATAGTCAACTCATTATAACCATAAAATCTACAACCTGGAATACAGTATGAATGACCTATTCCAGTAAATGTCATGGTTTAACATTACTTTACACACAAATCTAAGACTAAACCAATACCATATTAAAAGTTTGCAAATTTTCTCAAGACATATGTAATGCTAAAATGATACAGTAAATACAGTTTGAATCTTCCATTAGCAACCTAAACACAGGTATGTATGTATGTATGTATGTATGTATGTATGTATGTATGTATGCATGTACCATGGTTCTTCTAAGATTAGTACCATTTCCTCAACTCTTATTACAGTATCCAATAAATAACAAATTTATTAAATTACTTAATTCTATTCCTTTCCTTAATTTCTATAGTTTAACACTAACAACATTATGCCATACTTGATTTCTAGCTCTCTGAACTCTCACCACTGCTCCCTAGTCCACCCGATTTCCCTGAATGAACCTGCATGCAACCCTTCTAAACAAACACCCTAAATTATACATACCCCTGCAGTACAAGTGAAAGCCATATGATTGCAGATCCCTACCCACGCATTAGGATCTACAAATATCACTACCGGTTTCTCACATACCCACCCTACAGTCTCATTTAAAACCCCATCACTCTCCAGTCAATATTCCTCCTACACGTATCCCACTAGTAATTTCTGCTCCTCAAACTTCTTGAATGCTGTCATAACCATATACCACACATTCCCAACTATGTTGGTACCTATTTCTGTTTGCCTTACATTGTTGGTACTGGTACTGATGTGAAGAACTAACACCACCACCTTCCCTTCTACTCTCTGCAACATTTGACATAACCTAATTCCTGAATAACACTCTAACCTGGTTTCCTTTCCTCCAGATACTTTCCCTGTGTGCCCAACAGACAGAGCCTCAACCCCACCCAGTTCAAATAATCCCCTACCCCCCCGGATCCCCTTATCTTCCTCGATGGCTGCAGAATCTACTTCCTCCATTCCATCTCACGACCCTATTCCACCTCCTCCGTAACAGTTCCCTGTTCACCATCTTCTCTCTGCTGTTCTACCAGCAGTGACACGTACCAATTCCTCACTGATACCTCTCCTGAACTCTTAACCCAGACTAGATCCCTTAGCCCTCAATTTCCTTCTCCTTAAAACATTAGCCCACCTATCTTCCACACTTCTTCACTTTCTTCCCTTCTCTCTTGTCTACCTACCATATCACACACACTGTTTGAGCAAGACCTACCTTCATTCCTGTCATCTGTTAGAATAATAACCATCACCCAGAAACTCTTCCTTTATAATGGGTGTTACAGAAGTTGCTTGACCAAGTAAAATACTGTATATGATGAAATAATAATGTTATTTGCTTTATGCCTCACTAACTACTTTTACGGTTTTTGGAGACGCCGAGGTGCCAGAATTTAGTCCAGCAGGAGTTCTTTTACGTGCCAGTAAATCTACTGACATGGGACTGATGTATTTGAGCACCTTCAAATACAACCGGACTGAGCCAGGATCAAACCTGCCAAGTTGGGGTCAGAAGGCCAGCGCCTCAACCGTCTGAGCCACTCAGTCCGGCTGTATGATGAAATATAATGCTAATATCGGTTGCAGCAGTACGTTGGTGGCAGCTGTTACCAGCTGATCACATTGTTGATTATGTTGTGTTGAGCGTTAGCCATGAATCGTAATCTCACAAGGGAACATGTTTTTGCCTTACAATCTTGGTGGAAGACTAACAAGAATAGTGATAGAATTGTGCAGCTATTTGCTGAAAATTTTTTCTCAAAATTCAGCACCATCCAGGCAATCTATTTATAACCTCAATCAACAATTTGAGGTTACAGGAAGCATACATGATTTACCAATGAGAGGAAGACCCACAACTGCTATCTATATGTTAATTTTTTTTATGAAAACTAGTCAGTCAATCCGGCCATTCTATCCAGTCGATTTCCTTCATTTTTTAAAACTGAAAAGTATTCATGCGTGGATTTGTCATCAGGTACTATAAATCACTTAACTTCCACCTTCCTCAAATTATTTGATTTTTTCAATTTTTTGTCTCTTTGAAGCAATCATATCTTTGGTTCTAATTGAGGTACAGAGTTTGTTTTGGCCTAAGCACACTCAGTAGACCAAGCTGTTTCATTTCAGCTCTTAACTATTCAAATTGGTTGATTCTGAGGGAAGTTAAAGAGTGCACATTCAATTTGACATCTCCTTTCTTTAACATTTTTTCTCATTGAAGCAATCATATCCTTTGTTCTAATTGAGGTACACAGATTGTTTTGGTCTAAAAACACTCAGTGGATCAAGCGCTTTCTTTTGAGGTAATAACTACTGAAATTGGTAGATTCTGAGAAAGGTTACGAGTACATTTGTCTCCATGACAAAGATCTTTGAAGCACTTTTTAACAGTTTGGCGCGTAGTGTTGTTCTAAGGAACGTTTAATTCAATTCTTTGTGTGATGTATTTTCAAGTGTTTTGTTGACATAATATTACATTCTATTACCACAGCGGATCATGTGCTTTATTTCATTAACTCGAAACTTTGCAAATACATCCGTGAGGATAGTAACGAACACCACCATACTTTGTACATTGCAGGCGGAGCCAGCGGGAAACTGCTAGTAAGTGATGAAAATGTAATGGTTACTGCCAAATCAGTTGTTCTGAGCCCCAAAAAATTTTGTTCATAGGAATCTGCTGAGTTTGATATTCAATGCCGCACTTTAAATCATATTCTGTAATCAATAAAAATGGAACTGAATTGTCCACAACAGTATCAAGGTTTGACAGAAGATGACTTTGACAGGCGAGTCTAGTTTTCTGAATGGTTTCTAATACACAGTGAGGCAGAACACGTTCTTTAAACTTTTTCAAAGGCACTGTAAGTGATGAATCATACCCGGAAATGTTACAAGACATAGTTTTAACCAGGCTACAAAATTATCCTTTGTCTGAGAATGCACACGCGTACTCACACACACCCCACCACTCGACATATGTCCAATGATCTCATACCACTGGACTTAGCAGTGTGGAGAATTTTGAAAAAAAAAAAAAAAAAGCATTTTTGCAAAGTCCTATAAATTTGGAATATCTGAGAGCAATCATGAAAGAAGAATGTGAAGCACTAAACAATAACGAAGATTTCTGTAAAAATGTTTTGTAACAATGTAAAACAACACTGAAAAATGTATCAAGGTAAATGGGGAGCATTTTGAGCAACTCTTATAAATGTAAAGAGGAGAAGAACTCCACCTAATCAATACTTGTTTATTATTATTATTATTATTATTATTATTATTAAAGATCCTCCGTGGCTCAGACGGCAGCGCGTCGGCCTCTCACCACTGGATACCGTGGTTCAAATCCCGGTCACTCCATGTGAGATTTGTGCTGGACAAAGCGGAGGCGGGATAGGTTTTCCTCCAGGTACTCTGGTTTTCCGTGTCATCTTTCATTCCAGCAACACTCTCCATTCTCATTTCATAGTATCAATCATTCATTAATAAATCACTTTGGGAGTGGTGACCCCATTACATTCATTACATCCCTGACCCGGTCAATGACTGGAAAACAGGTTGTAGGTTTTCATTTTCATTATTATTAAAAATACAGGACCGGTTTCAACCCTAACGGGCCATCCTCAGCTGGACATACATATACATATAACACATCGTACAATTGCAAACATTACCATATTTAGAAAGGAATATCTTTTTTCTTTTTTTTGCTAGTTGCTTGACGTCGCACCGACACAGATAGGTCTTATGGCGACGATGGGACAGGAAAGGCCTAGGAGTGGGAAGGAAACGGCCGTGGCCTTAATTAAGGTACAGCCCCAGCATTTGCCTGGTGTGAAAATGGGAAACCACGGAAAACCATAGAAAGGAATATCACGTGACAGTAACGTGTCAGGTTGTACACATGAGTAGGGCATTCGTCAAATTGTGCATCTGAGGAAAGTGAATGTTCCTAAACTTAAAACTAACTTATAAGTATACATAAAATAAAAACAACATATGCGTAAAACACTTTCATGCTTGTGAATGTTCGAGTTTATGACTTGCACTTTTTCTTAGTTCTTCAGTTTGACTAAACTTGAAACTAACTTATGAGTATTCATAAAATAAAAACATGTGCGTAAAACACTATTATGTTTGTGAAATTTTCGAGTTCCTTGCACTATTTCTTAATTCTTCAGTTTGAGTGCTATCATTAAGTCTGGTTGTCCACAACTGTGCATTATATTTAAAAACTCAACGGCTTGAATTGTAATATGAGTTACATTTAAAATACCAATATCTCATTTTTACAATATTTTGTGACATATGTACACAAAGGATAAGAAACACTTTGCAAAATATAGACGTAGTGTGGATTCAGTTGAGGCTTGGATGGAAGTGTAGAAATTGCAGCTTGTCGTATATAAAATCCAGTTGTTTACATTAAAAGATGAGACATAATGTCCTTTGCCATATTACATTGTGTGCTCCCAAACCGTATACAACCTCAAGACCACAATATCACACAACTACAAAAAAGAAGGAGCCTCCACTCTGGTTTAATGTAACACATCATCATCGTAATATGGCAAAGGACATTATGACTCATCTTTTAATGTAAACAACTGGATTTTATATACGACAAGCTGCAATTTCTACACTTCCATCCAAGCCTCAACTGAATCCACACTACGTCTATATTTTGCAAAGTGTTTCTTATCCTTTGTGTACATATGTGACAAAATATTGTAAAAATGAGATATTGGTATTTTAAATGTAACTCATATTACAATTCAAGCCGTTGAGTTTTTAAATATAATGCACAGTTGTGGACAACCAGACTTAATGATAGCACTCAAACTGAAGAATTAAGAAATAGTGCAAGGAACTCGAAAATTTCACAAGCATAATAGTGTTTTACGCACATGTTTTTATTTTATGAATACTCATTAGTTAGTTTCAAGTTTAGTCAAACTGAAGAACTAAGAAAAAGTGCAAGTCATAAACTCTAACATTCACAAGCATGAAAGTGTTTTACGCATATGTTTTTATTTTATGTATACTTATAAGTTAGTTTTAAGTTTAGGAACATTCACTTTCCTCAGAGGCGCAATTTGACGAATGCCCTACTCATGAGTACAACCTGACATGTTACAGTCACATGATATTCCTTTCTAAATATGGTAATGTTTGCAATTGTACGATGTGTTATATGTATATGTATGTCCAGCTGAGGATGATCTGTTAGGGTCGAAACCATTCCTGTATTTTTAATAATAATAATAATAATAATAATAATAATAATAATAATAATAATAATAATAATAATAATAATAATAATAATAATAATAATAAACAAGTATTGATTAGGTGGAGTTGTTCTCCTCTTTGCATGTGTGTGAATTATCAATACGGATATGAAGTTTATAAATTACGACAACTCCTGTAAGTTGTAATTTTCAACAGTTTAAATAATAGTGAAATTAAGTGTACAAGTTTTGTTTCCTTGGCTTTGTAGCTCGTCATTCATCGATTTCTCAGTCAAGCAATTTTTGGGACACCCAGTATTCTTTAAAGCCCACTCACATCTGCAGTCCCTACACCTGCATTCCTCAGCCGAGGTATGGTTGTGTTTCAAGAATATTTCAATATTCTTCTGCTATGAAGGCAATATTCTTGGAAAAAATGAAGGAGAATGTGATTATGAAGCCATACCGCTCAAAATTCACACAAGAACTATCACGCGTGGACTTCATCAGCTACAAGCAGCATATTGTGCACTGCGGGATATTTTTCCTCCCATTTTCAATTAAAAATTTCTCTTCATTGTTGAAAGTGTTATCCAGAGTTTATACAACAAGAATGTTATGTTCTAAACAATATCAAATCCTATTTCATAGTTACAGTAGTTATAACGTAGCCTACCATATATTTTGCTGTGGATAGGTATGACACTAAATGTTTTACGTAACTCTTATTTTATCAATGGGTCCAGCAATGCTGTATTTTATTCAGCAGTATTGGAGATAATTTTAATATCCAGGGGAGTAACAGAGGTATAATGGGTAATGCATGGCTGCAATATGAAGAATAAGCTACACCAGGACACTTCACCTTATATCTGTACAGTATTTTTAAGGATCTTCTTCAAGTTTGCTGCAATGGCTATAGTTCACCAATACCACCAGAAATACTACCATGGTCACCCTGAAGTCCAATCTTTCCAAAATACTCAGGGTGATCATGAAAATACATTTACCCCACATATACTCTGAAGAATGTCTAACAGGACAAGATTGTTGTTCTAAGCATTTTGGTGCCTATATGGATCCTCTCAGTGGGTAATGTAAGTAACTGTATTCTGATTCTATTGTGTAGGGGTACTGCACACTGAACGTAAAAATGTCAGTAGCAAGACTGAAGTAATACAAGTTTACAGGAAATAAAAGAACAAAAACTGGAATGAGTGGTTCCACCACCTACTTGTTGATAACAAACGATAACAGGTAAGAAAAATAAATGCTCCAAATATCATGTCTCTTAAAGTGAAAGGAAGAGCAGCTTTTTTCTACTGAGTGAGTGGCTGAGCAATATCGGTCACATAGCTGTCAGCTTGCATTCAAGAGATAGTGGATCGGCAGCCTTCAACACTGTTTTCCATGGTTTTCCATTTCACTCCAGGCAAATACTGGGGTTGTACCTTAATCAAGGTTACGGTCGCTTCCATTCCACTCCTTACCCTTTCCTAATCCATTGTCACCATAAGACTTATCTGTGTCTGAGCGATGTAAACCAAATTGTAAACAAAGTTTATTTTCTCAAGAATACAGAATAACAAATAATATTTGATGAAGGCAATCAAGAAACTCATCAGTTGCTTTCCTTCACACTGTATGGAGCACCAGAAGTTGCTAAAAAATATTATTATTATAATAAGGCATGGAGCAGCACGTGTTCTGCTGAAATAGTTCAACTTTTATTCTTAATTCTACTGATGTTTACAATAAGGTAGTCAGAAGCAATCTTACCTTCACATAATCCTTCAGCATATGATGATGAAGATCTAATACAGTAATATGAATAGAAGTATTTAATATAATAATAAAAGTTCAACTTACAATGAACTCCTTAGCATGCAACGCACCATGCAGGCATCAGCAGTTATAAAACAAAAGAGAAAAATTAGAAATAAGCCAAACTTACATGCAAACAATTACTCAAGCATCAAATATTCCACAAACTACAGAGTTATCAGCAAATACCCATAAAAAGTAACAACTGTGCTTATATGCTATGTACAGTGACTCAGAAAAAGAACAAGTATGTGGTATTGTATAAGTTCCTTGCAGGTACACTTGTTTCAAAAACTACTGAACCTATAGAAACTAGTGTCATGTTTGTCATGAGTACTTACAAGGTTTGTAACTACAGGCAAGATGAATTACATTTTGAAAATAATTAAAATTAAGTCTCACGATATATTACATTCCAGGAACATAAAATACCATATGCTTTTTTTTTTTTTGAGCAACTATACACAGATTTGTCAGTTCCAAATTCCATCTGAAAGATATGGTGAAACAGAGGTTAAAATATATAGGAAAACTAACAGTGGGGTGAAGAGTCTGAAACAATTTTTTATATGATATGTAACAAGATACTGTAGTTTTATTACTCTAAATTTCCTAAATGTTTATAAATTTCAGATAATCCTTCTGCATCACCAAATACTACTATTATGATCAATGTTCTTTCTTCCAAGAACAAAATTTCCAAACAATATATTGAAATTCTTTACAGATAATCTCAATTACATGCAGACCTTGGAAATATGTTCTAAACAAGTTTTCCAAAACCCATAACAACATGCCCTGTCCTTCCATACTATTCTCTTAGCAAACAGGGATATGTTTTCCTCTAAGACATCTTTCTTGCTTTTTATTTTGCTTTAAAACATATCTTGTCCACTATTTCGTTTCACACTTACTGCATACCTACAGAAAAATCCACATGCAATGGTGGAGAGCTTTATCATAACTAAATAAATGTCATTTTGTTAATATACAGGTTGTATTTAAAATGAATGATAACTTCATTATACACAGTTCAGAAAAATTAGGGAAACATGTTTTTGAACGTATGCCATGCTCCACAAAACAATACCTCACACCCAGGTATATTACCAATTAAACCTTTATTCTTTACCATTGAAGTATACAAAAGAACATCAATGGATTTGCGTTCATTTTCAGAACACGAACGGAAATGTCCAAACAGGGGCAAAAAACAAACTGATAACAGTCCTCCAGGGTGGATTTTTATCACAGTTGGAGAGCTTCAGTAGGGGGTATGTCCTCCACAAACATTTATCACAGCTTGGCACCTACATGGCATGCTCCGTATAAGTCGACGGAGGTCACGTTGCGGTATCAGGTCCCATTCTTCAATGAGAGCCTGTTCGAGGTCTTGGAGAGTCTGTGGTGGAACATGACGCCCACAAACTCTTCTGTCAAGCCTATCCCACACATGCTCGATGGGATTAAGGTCGGGTCTCACTGCTGGCTATTCCATCTCTTGAATGTCCCGTTCTCCCAAGACAGCTCTGGTGATGCGCGCTACACTAGCCCTGGCATTATCGTGCATGAGTACGAATTCAGGGCCAACACCGTATGCAGCAACCAACACATGCTGTAGCAGTATCTGCTTGATGTACCCCACAGCGGTAGGATTACCACGGACGACGACAAGATACATACAGCCATCAATACTGATGCCACCCCACACCATCACAGAACCTTGTCTGAATTGGTTGCCTTCCTCAATCACTATCAATCACTATTGATCTGCATCAACATTTGGCATGTACTGCTCACCACGGCATCTCCATACACGTTGACATCCATCACGCTATGTCAGGGGAAATCTGGACTCGCCTGTGAACAACACAGGTCTCCATTGGCGAAGTTGCCAGTTGATGTGGGTACGGGCAAACAGAAGGTGAGCTGCACGATGTTGCTGCGTTAAACGGGGCACTCGAACAGGACGTCTGAGTCATAAGGACATTTCTCTTAATCTGTTCCTTACTGTCTGGTCAGACACCATGACTCCAGTGACACTCCTGAGGTCCTGTTACAGTTCTCTGGCAGTTGCTGAACGACACCGCAATGCACAGATGGTCAGATATCGGTCATCCTATAGGGTTGTCATGTGTCCACGACCTTGTCCAACCCTCCTTGTGAACTGGCCTGTCTCACTGTAGCGATTCCACAAGCGGTGAATAATTGATGGAGAGACATTGAGGTCCACAGCAACATGACAAAAAGTCCATCCATCCTGGATCAAAGTGACAGCCCTTGCTACTTGAACCTCGTTAAGATGTCTCATGGGATGTGCTGGTTGACGTACAATGTGCTCAAATGACCACAGTAGTTTGTGTACCTCACGACGACACACAGATGCAGCACTATTCACTTTGTTTTGAGGGATCACCTGACAGTTTAATGCATGGCTACGCCTACAGATAGAGTACAACATTGATTAGACATACCCTGAGTAGCTAAGGTCTCAAGGTATGCCGTACAGCCACTGGAACCCCATCTACCAAATTAACGTTCACATACCAGACGTTAAAAAACATGTTCCCCTAAATTTTTTGAACTGTGTAGTTCTTAAGTTAAACAAGTTATACGCTGACTTGTACAGCACTCCCAAACATGATGCAGAGTATCAAGAGAGATGGAGAACAAGTATGAGCAACAGACTCTAGGCATCATTATACAATAATTGTATTATCACTCCTCTACTTAGATCAAGGAAAACCTTTACTAAGAACGCCACCAATAAAATCTCACTTATGTTCAATCTATATGATTATGGAGAAAAACTGTGCTTAATAACAGGGATTTTAAAATGAAAGTGAAGTAAATGAATAGGCACCAGCTACCATATAATACCTGGAGAAATTGGGATCAGCTAAGAAACATGGTTTAAAAATGCTGAAGCAATATACAATTGAGTTATGCTGTTGAAGAGAGGCGTGATTGTGGAAAGATCCAGACTTAGAGCTTTTACTCCTTTGTTTAGTACGGAAAATGCATGCAGGTAGAAACCATTTAGCAATTGACAAGGCAATGAAAGGTGTAGAATTGTAGAATGGGAAGGTATGATTAACATGACGGTAATACCAAAAATAAGGTCTCCTATTTTTTTATAAATACAGAACTCTGTTCGTGTGGCTGTTGGTTACAATATTGTGAAGAATGTTTCCCGCGCTCGCATATAAACATGCGCACGCCCCGCACCACTGGGGCACTCAGTCTTGGCTTGGTAGCCGTTGAGAATGGAGCTCCTGTTGGATGTTACCGCCAAGTGCGAAGTGCGCACAGTTATTCGGTTTTTGAACACAAAAGGTACTGAACAGATTGAAATCCATCGCTAATTGAAGGAAGTGTATGGCGAGTCGTGCATGGATGTCAAAAATGTTCGTAAATGGTGTAGAGAGTTTGCTGCCAGTCAGACTGAAATTCACGAAGAACGAACAAAGGAGCAGGAGACCGTCAATTTCCGTCGAGACAATCGTGAAGGTTGAGCAAATCATGGTAAAGATCAGTGGACCACCCTGGATGATCTCTGCACTTTGGTTCCTGAGGTTTCCCGAAGCACCGCTCACAACTTTCTGAACAGCACGACGGTGAGCTGGTATGACACTGGTGCACAAAAACTGTCACAGCGTCTACAAAAATGCATCGACCAAAATGGTGATTATGTAGAAAAATAGCTAAATGTTCAAGCTGTAAAATGATGTAAACCATTGTAGAAATAAACAGGTCTTTGTATTTATAAAAAAAAAATAGGACACCTTATTTTTGGGATTACCTTTGTACATTCCTGGGCATTGAAAAATAATGCCAATAACACAGATTTAAAAAATCCTAGCCACTCAAACAATACAGCATGTTATTGTTGAATTAAAACTCATGAGCTTGTGACATATCTACAGGTTTGGAGATATTTACACACCAAATAGATGCATCTACGCTCCAGTTTCAAGAACAAGTGTTGAGCTCCATTATTTATCCATAAGTTCATATGAACTTCTTGATTAATAATTATAGACGACGAAAAAGCAATGTTTGAAATTTTAAAGCTATATGACATATGATGAGTTTTGTTGAAGTTATACACAACTAACTTCTTTATTCTTATGCTGTTCCTCAGGAACTACTATAACACAACCAAGCCCATTAATGCACACCCATTCATTCTTATGGCAATTTCAAGTTTTGCATTTATTCATCCACTTGCATAACAATTCTTATTGATAACAACTAACTTTAACATCTGTCACTTTCAGTATCTGGTTTTAAACTCGTATGTCTATTTACCCTGTCCTATAACAGCTGAACCTTTAGGGTTGTCAAATCTTCTATATTTCTTGAACTGTCCAGTTTCATAACTTTAATGCATCCTGGTTCCATGTCTATATGTGAAGCTCTACTAAAGAGGACTTTAAGCATGAATAATGAAGGAGATTTAGGGACCAATATTTCTGATCAATTATCAGTCAGTCATCAATGATCTGCATTTAGGGTTGTTGCATAGGTGGCAGATTCCCTACCAATTGTTCACCTAGCTTTTTCTTAACTGTTTTCAAAGAACTTGGAAATTTATTGAACGTTTCATATGAACTTCTTGATTAATAATTATAGACGATGAAAAAACAATGTTTGAAATTTTAAAGCTATATGACATATGATGAGTTTTGTTGAAGTTATACACAATCAGTCATCAATGATCTGCTTTTAGGGTTGTTGCATAGGTGGCAGATTCCCTACCAATTGTTTACCTAGCTTTTTCTTAACTGTTTTCAAAGAACTTGGAAATTTATTGAACGTTTCCCTTAATAAATTATTCCAATCCCTACAAACAAGTATTTGCCCCAATTTGTCCTCGTCAATTCCAGCTCCATCTTCATATTATGATATTTCCTACTTTCGAAAGCTCCACTCAAGCTTATTTCGTCTTCTAATGTCATTCCAAGCCATTTCTCTACTGACAGCTTGGAACATACCACTTATTGCAAGTTATAAATTTCATTGTTGTCCAGTACTGACTTTGAATATTCAGAATATATAGAGATTTGAGGATTTCCACCCAATCAATACAATTTTGTAGCCATTACCCTGTCCTACAACAGCTACAAAAAACGGTGGAAATCCTCAAATCTCTATATATTCTGAACATACCCGACTTACAAGTAACTAATCTCATTTTGTTCCGTATTGAAGATACCGTAAGTAATTATAATTGTATTGAATAGGTGGACACAGTAATTTTACTCATACCCCACTTAGTCAAGGAGCTCATGTCCTTACTCCCAAGTCTTCTTAGCCCAAACTTTGGAACATTTTTGTAACACTATTCTTTTGTCGGAAATCACTAAGAACAAATCATGCTGCTTTCCTTCGGATCTTTTCCAGATTTCGTATCAGGTAATCCTGGAGTGGGTCCCACCTGGGCCTTACCAGAAACTTGTATGCCCTCTCCTTTACATTATACTACAACCCTTAAATACACTCATAACCATGTGAAGACACCTGTTACAACCTTGTTAATGTGATTATTTCAATGAAGTTCATTCCATATATTAATACCTAGGTACTTAAAGTGATCCCCATGAGGTACTTCTTTTGAGAGGACTTTTCCTCATTGTGAAACTTACAACCTAACATTTCACCCTGTTTACCATCACACTATTTGTTTGCATACTAGGCCAGAAGATCTCAAGAGATAGTCTGACCGCCAGGTGTTGGCGTTCATTTCAGTACTGGAGAATAGAGTCCTGAAACCTATGCAGGAGCACCACGAGAAGGAATCAGCTTCAGATCCTCTCGAGTGCAACCGCAGTGGGGAAAAGCAGACCATCTGGCATATCACCATTGAATGCCCAAGGAGATCATACTTACAGCCATTGGAATATTTTATGTGGGCTACAAATTAGACTACTAAGAGGTTGGACAATTTAGATTTAATTTTATGAACTCTCCATGAGTTTGGTTAACTGTTTAGTGTTTTTCTTTTCTTTTACAATTACTTCTTCCATATTTATTTTATATTTGCATGTAACTTATAACACCGAGTACTGGCCAAGAGGTAAATAAATAAATAAATAAATAACCATCGTACCAGTGTCTGCGGTATATCTCACAAAATTATCATGGTCTATTTTTGTAGTTGCTCACAATCCTATAAATTATTTACTATTCTACATAGTATAACATCCATAATTAGCCATATCTGTAATGCCAGTTCTTTACTCATATCATTTGTATATTAGCAAACATAAAGGTCAAATAGTACTGCCTTGTGGGATCCTCTCTCCACTTCATCATTACAGACTCAAATAATACTTCACATGTAATTTTCTGAGTCCTATTTTCTAGAAATTTGGCCACCCATTCAACCACCTTTGTCTAGTCCAATAGCCTTCATTTTTGTCAGTAATCTACCCTATCAAAAGTCTTGAATAGGTTAATAGCAATACAGGCCATTTCACTTCCTGAATCTAAAATATCTTGCTAGAAACTTACAAGTTGAGCCTCACTTGGATAACCTTTCCCAAACCTCCAACTGTCCTCTATCAAACCAGTTAGTAATTTCACAAATGTGTCTAATATAAACAGAAAAAATGTTTTCTCAGAGCTTACAAGCAACCCATGTCAAGTTAACAGGCTTGTAATTATCTCCTCTGCCTTCTCACATATACACTTGCCTTGTTCATTAACGATTCCTGGAATGTCCTTCCTGGAATTTGTTTCTGTCTTAAAGTACAGTACCTGTACATATCCTTCCATTGTTGCCTAAAACTCATATGGCTACCAATTATGTTTCCCATCATTTATCCTTAGCTGACTTTTCAGCTAAACTCAATTTCCTAGTAAATTCCTTCCATCTCTCCTTACTCCCACAATAATTTCTAACACTATTTCATTCTAACCTGCACCTGCACCTCCTTCTTAATCTCTTTCTTTTCCTATTACAATATAATGGGTCCTTACCATTCCTTACTACCTTTAAAAGTACATATCTGTTTTCACACTCTTCACCAATTGATCTAAACCCATCCCACAGGCAGTTTACATTTTTATTTACCATTTTCCACTGATCATAATTGCTTTTAAAAACTTCCCCCATGCCTCCTCTCTTATCAACCATTATCGTATTACCTAGTAGTCCTACTTTACAACCTTCCATTTTTTCACATTTGTTATTAACTACGACAAAAACACTCGTAAGATCACTGTAAGCATCCATCACCTCAGCTTCTCTAAAGAGCTCATCTGGTTTTATCAGCAAGTATTTTTTCCCCTCTAGTTGGTTCCATCCCTTTCAGATCCACCCGTCCTTCCCAGATTAACTTGCTCTCAATTTGTCGGTCATACTGTCTGTCATTCAAAATCCCTTCCCAGTTAACATATGGTAAGTTGAGGTCATCTGTTACAATAACATTCCTATCTGTGTCGTTTCTCACATAGCTGATTACCTTATCAAATAATTCCCCCATCAGCATCAGCGCCAAGCTTGTCAGGTCTCTACACCCCAAAAACACCAAGTTGCCCATTATCTTTAGAGATAAGTCTTACACCTAGAATTTAATAGAATTCTGATCTTTAACTTTTTTGTAGCTAACAAATTTTTCTTTCACCAGTATGAATACTCCCTCTCCTATCTTTCCTAACCTTTCTCTATGATAAACATTGCAGTTCCATAAGAAAATTTCTGCATCCTCTGTATCCATATCACTTCTCAGCCACGATTCAATTCCTATTACAATATCTGGTAAATGTGTATTTATTAAATGACTTAATTCTATTTCTTTTTTTAAAATACTTCTACAGTTTAACATTAATGATTTTATACAATTCTTACTTGACTTCCTGCTTCCTATACTGTCATCTCAGCTCCCTATTCCACCCAGTTTCCATGAATGTACTTCCCTATAACTCTTCTAAACAAACCCCCTAACTTATATACACCACTGTGGATCAAGTGAAGGCCGTCTGAACATAGATCCCTATCTCCCTTACCACTATACTCTATATTGCCATTAATGACCAGACACCTCCTGAAAGGAAAGTAGACTGGTTTCATATGCCACTGGAGCATGTTGTGATCCTATAAAAGGCCATAAGCTCTCAGTATTTACTAGCTACAGCAGTCGAAATGAACCTACAATGAGAACTCAGCGAGGCTGAAAGGGGTATGATTAACAGTGCCCACCAAATCGGTCAATCCATCTGTGAAATCTCTGGCACGTATCAAATAACACATTCAACAGTGAATGCTGTAGTTGTGAAATGGAACTGCTAGGGAGTTATACACTCCTCACCTTGACCAGGGAAGCCAAAACAATTAACAGACAGGAACAGATGATGACATCAATGTGTGGTGAAGTCAAACTGGCAATCTTCATCAGAAACATGGCCACAGACTTTTTATCAGCATCTGAAAGTGATGTCACTACTTGTACCATTCATCAGAAGTTGTTTACACTGTGATTCCAGAGGCAAGCTGCAGTACATAAACCAAGGATCATTAAACTGAATGTTTGCCACCGATTACAATGGTGCAAAGCATGTCGCCTGTGGACTCTGGAACAATGGAAGAGCATCACGTTGAGAGATGCATCACACTACATGTGGTGGCAGCTGATGGACATGTATGGACACAGCAAATGCCAGGTGAACATTAGTTACCGTAGTGTATTGTTCCATGGAGAATTCTAGTGAAAATACACCACTGGTTTCACTTCCTCAAACCATGAGTGCCGAAGCCAATCACCCAATACTGAACGCTTCTATGTTACCCACCTTGTGACAATAATTTTAAATTTGTCTTTTCCATTTTAAACATGACAATGCACCACCCATTTATAAAGTGAAGTCCATAACCAATTGGTTTGTCAAAATGGGAGTGAATAAAGACGAATGGATGGTCCAAAACCCTGATTGGGGCCGATTACATAGATGATAGACCCCTTTAAACAACATGCATCATCATCATCATCATCAAAACCCTGATCGCCAGGCTGAATGGCTCAGATGGTTGAGACGCTGGCCTTCTGACCCCAACTTGGCAGGTTCGATCCTGGGTCAGTCTGGTGGTATGTGAAGATGCACAAATACGTCAGTCTCATATCGGTAGATTTACTGGCACGTAATGAACTCCTGCGGGACTAAACTGCTGCACCTCAGCTTCTCAGAAAATCATTAAAGTAGTTAGTGGGACGTAAAGCCAATAAAATTAATTAATTATTAAAGCCCTGGTCTAATCCCAACTGTGTATCTGTGGGATGAGATACAGCTATGGCTGACGGATAGACCAGATAGCGCCAAGACAACAAGAGAACTGTTCACCATGTTGCAGCAGGAGTGAAAGAAAATTTGTACATATATCTACTGAAACTTAAAGTCTTGACAGCAGACAAGGGCACCCATAGCAACTCCAGTTAAGCCAGTACCTACAGACATCCACTCATTAATGGCAATGTAGTGTGTATACTGTATAATTCCTTCAAATTTTTCTTTCGAAAACCTAGCAACCTTAATGAATACCTCAGGAATCCTCTGGTCTCTATTCATCAGGCAGTTCCTTATATGGGTACCTACTATATACTCACACCACCAGCAACAGATCTGTATTTTAGCATGGATGTACTATGAAGAATCTCCTAAAAGTAGATGCAATCTTCTAGAGTGGCTACAGAACTTATATCCACAGTTACTGCTTATGTGCATGCAACAGCCAGTATTACGTTATATGTTTCTAAAACACTGCATTCTATCATGCTAAGGTTAATGAAAAGCAGCAGCTATAGTTGAAATGATGACTTGAAGCAACATTTAAAATAATTAAAAAGTTTAAGGCATGAAGCACATCAATGACTAATATGCTATTGGTATGCTGTGATTCAACAAGAAATATCAACAATCTCAGAAAAATAACCCCATAAAACATATGCATATCAACTTTTTCTGTTCAATGTCACATAAAAGAAAGACAGCTTTCAAAAATTCTGTAAGTTTTTTTTTTTTTTTTTTTGTGCTAGGGAGTTCTTTATCTTACATAAAATATTTTAACACTAATCTATAGCATAATAAACCCTTATCATTCTCCATTAATAAACACAAACTATCTTCTGGGACTTGCTCGAAAGGAACTTATGCCATTCCCAAAAAATTGTGGGTATATATTATTTCAGATGAGGAATTCTATGCAGCCTCCATTTATTTACACCGTATGATGTTTCAGTATTCAACTACAAATTAAATAATTAATAGTTATGGGGTGATAATATGCCTTAAGCTCCTTAAACATGGAGCAACAGTAACAATATTATGAATGAATAGACTTGTACATAACAAAAACCATTCTTCAGAGTAAAACTAAGTCATTAATTTTTCAGCCTTCAATTTACCATTTGGATGTTTTCACAAAGTTTGTCTATTATGTGGAAGTTCTTCAGTGTGTTCAGTTTATGGTGGAAACCATTCACTGAGCATCTAGCTCTATATACCACAAGGTGTACCCCCTGAGCACACAGCATCAGTTGGTCATTAGCAACTGTAATGAAAATGCTTCCCAGAACTTCTGACTGAAAAGCCAGTAGAGGATCAATGAATACAAGTACTAGAGGAAATAAAGCAATCGTAACTGAAGCTTTCTACCTAACTCGTCCACAAGCCGGGAGAAATAGAATTTCAATAGATAGAGTATATGATTCTCTTCAGGATTGTTACTTCATATCTAAATAACTAACCCCATGGCACTACAGCCCTGAAGGGCCTTGGCCTACCAAGCGACCGCTGCTCAGCCTGAAGGCCTGTAGATTACGAGGAGTCATGTGGTCAGCATGATGAATCCTCTCGGCCGTTATTCTTGGCTTCCTAGTCCGGGGCCGCTATCTCACCATCAGATAGCACCTCAATTCTAATCACTTAGGCTGAGTGGACCTCAAACCAGGCCTCAGATCCAGGTAAAAATCCCTGACCTGGCCGGTAATCTAACCCGGGGCCTACAGGTAAGAGGCAGGCACGCTACCCCTACACCACAGGACCAGCGTTACTACGTATCTACTTCTTTACATCACTACAATTATTTTCTTTTAATGTGTGGTCACTGTATTCTGTAAATCACAAGTTATTAAAGAAAATAGGAACAACTCTGAATATTGTGACAGATGATCTATTTTGGTATTTACTGTAACTTCATAACTTTTGTAGCAGTATTAAGCCAGTGGTTGAAGATACTGTCTTAGTCTAGGAAGTTATGCCCAATTTAACTGCCTTGTGATAGAGTAAGTTGTTCCTGTTGTTGTTTGGGTCATCAGTCCAAACATTGATTTGATGCAGCTTCTACACTACACAGCTACACAGCCAGTGCTAATATTTTCATTTCTGTGCAACTACTACAACTTACGTCCACTATAATCTATTTGTCATTTTCATGCCTTGGTCCACCCCTACTGTTCTTACCCCACCTACACTTGCCTAAAATCTAATTGGGTGTCTCAAGATGTGTACTGTCAATCCATCTCTTCATCTAGTCAAATTCTACTAAATTGTCCCCTTCTCCAAATCTATCATTTCAAAATCTTCTATTCTCTTTCTTTCTGCACTAATTTCACTTCCATACAATGCTACTCTCAACCTACAAGTGTTCAAGAACATATGCATATCTATGTTTAAAGGAAGCAAATTTTTTCTTAACCCTTCCCATGTCTTTTCCGCAATATTCTGCGCCAACATTTTTTCCTTGCCTGTTGTTATTGATATATTCTGCAACATAATGCCCGCTTTAGTGGGTCATTTATGGAGTATTCTGCAGGCTACCATACATTTACAGAAAGGTGGCAGGAGGGTATTAGATAAAGTTTATGAATGCACCTGGAACCGGAAATGACCACATGAATAATTTCTTTTACATTTCTCAGGATAGGTTTGATAGATACTTGAGTTAGTATAAGTCGATAGAAATAAAAAGTGAAACGGCAGGCTAATACAACAAAAATATAACTAGAATTTCAAGGTATTTGGATGAATCGGATAGTGATTACAGTAATTCTGAAGACAGTATTGAAGAGATTAAGGGTTCATAATCTGTAGTGATGGAGATGGGGCAGTAGTGATGCAGATACAGATGCAATATTCTGAGATATGCCTCCTATCAGCAATGTTTCTCAGAACGATCCTTCCATTCATTCCATTCCATGAATCCTCCAAGTAATTGTGATGATGACACACCACCTATAGAGCACTTTAATCTTTTCTTGGTGATAAAATGATGATACACATACAAAACTGAAACTAACCTGTATGGTGATTGGGAAATAGCAACATAACCATCATCACATTCCCTGTACATGAATGGGACACATATTGAAAACAGTGATGCTGAGGCCTTACTGGGCATGATTATAAATATGGATCTGCATCCTAGATGTGATATAAAGGATTATTCTACAAAGGAGAGGCACAAGTCCATGCATTTTTTGGAGATGTTTTCACATGTAATACATTTGTGTTGATATTTCTGAGCATAGAAGCCTCCGTGGCTCAGGCGGCAGCGCGCCGGCCTCTCACCGCTGGGTTCCGTGGTTCAAATCCCGGTCATTCCATGTGAGATTTGTGCTGGACAAAGCGTAGGCGAGACAGGTTTTTCTCCAGGTACTCCAGTTTTCCCTGTCATATTTCATTCCAGCAACACTCTCCAATATCATTTCATTTCATCTGTCATTCATTAATCATTGCCCCAGAGGAGTGCGACAGGCTTCAGCAGCCGGCACGATTCCTATCCTCGCTGCTAGATAGGGGCTTCATTCATTCCATTCCTGACTCGGTCGAATGACTGGAAACAGGCTGTGGATTTTCATTTCTGAGCATTCATCAAAATCATGGCCAAGGTGACACAGACCAGAGAGATCATAAAGTAAAACCACTGTCAGAATATATTTCAGAAATATGTACTGTGTTCTACACACCTTTTGAAAGTGTTGCAATGGATGAGAGCACTGTCAAGTTTTAAGGGGTTGTTTTCTTCAAAATTTATAACCTTAGCCTCAAGGTCATTGCCCTATCTGACAATGAGACAGGTTATGTGCATTTACTTTTGATGTCTGCGCCACTGGAATGCCTGTTCCTCTTCAGAGCCTTTTCAACTGTTCACCTCCATGTTGCTCTAGGATGTCTTTGTCGTCTCCTTGGTTCCTTGATGGCAAGAGCATTCTGTACGAGATGATATTTATCTCAAAGTTGTATATGCCCGCACCAGCGTAACTGCCACTCCTCTAGTTTCTCACTGATAGGGGCAGTATTAAATTGTCAGACTCGTTGGCTGAATGGTCAGCATACTGGCCTTCAGTTCAGAGGGTCCCGGGTTCGATTCCCGGCTGGGTCAGAGATATTAATCGCTTCTGGCTTGGGGACTGGGTGTATGTGCCCGTCCAAACACTCTCCTCATCATATTCAGACGACATACCGCACTACCAATCACCACAGAAACACGCAATAGTGATTACATCCCTTCAAAATAGGGTTAGCATCAGGAAGGGCATCCAGCCGTAAAACAGGGCCAAACCACCATGTGCTATGCCGTTAGAACCCGCGATCTCACACGTGTGGGAAAAGCGATAGCAAAAGAAGAAGAAAGAAGGGGCAGTATTAAATTATCCTCACACATGCCCACTGTGCAGTCTGTCAGACAGAGTGATAACCACTGACCATCTCAGCATCCATATCTCCGCGACATGCACTTGCTGATCATGCTTCTTCTGCCTTGCCCAACATTCAGAGCCGTAAATGAGGGCAGGTCTGATGAAAGGTTTTTTTTTTTTTAAATATTGGCTTTCAGCTTTATGTGCATCTATCTGACACACAAGACACCTGTCAGCAAATGCCATTTTGCCCATCCAACACTGATGCAGTGCTTCACGTCATCAAGGATCATGGTATCGGTAGCAATAATAGAGCCTAAGTACTTGAATTTATCTGTCATTACCAGTGGTTCACCTCCTAGGTGGACTGTATTAAGTGGACCTTGAACTTCTGGCTTGGTGAAGTTACAGAACATATACTTGCCTTTTTACAACTAATTCCCAGTCCACTTGTTTCCAATACTACCCTCCAAAGTTCTCAGACTGCCCTGACCTCTTCACATATTTCACCAACTAGCACAATGTCATCCGTGTATAAAAGATTCCATGGTAGTGTTGAATAGAATTGTGTTCATGGCTGATCCATGATGTACACCAACTTCAACTGAGATATGTGAACTAGATTTCACTTTCGTAGAGGGACGGACATAATACATGTCTTGGATCATTCTCACATACTCCTTGGGAACATTTTGATGTTGCAACGCAGCCCAGATAAATTCCCTTGGGGCACGGTCAAACGCCTTCTCCAGATCAATCGATTCCTACAAGAAAAGGGATGCCAGCAGAACTGCAGAAAAAGGCAACCAAAAAGGATGAAGACAGGAGGGGTCAAGCTTATAAGAAGGTCAATATTATGGATTTAGTGCAAAAGGACAAGAGGAATGTAATAAAGCTGAGTACGAAACATAAAGATGACAACATTTCAGAAGCTCCAAGTAAAATCCCTGGCAAGGCAACAGTTGAGAAACTATGATTACAGAAAGAAAATGGGAGGTGTAAATCAAAATGATCATTTGATTTTAAATTTATGTGCAGGACACTGGATTAGTGGAGAAAACTCTTTGTTTGATTAGTAGAAATATGCAACACTAACTCCTGAATTCTCTACAAGTTTATTCAAATCCAACACCAGAGGAAAGCACTGTCACATCGTGCTTACCGTGAATTTTGGTTGGTGCCACAAGCTGCAAACTGCCTGAGAAAAATTAGGGATATGCCTATGCAAAAATGAGGGAGACGTCAGGATGGGCCAGAAGATGAAAGACTCACTATATGGGAAAGAAGGAAAAGGTTTTTTATTTAGAATTTGCTTTACGTTGCACCGACACAGAGAGGTCTTATGGTGATGATAGAATGAAAAGGGCTCTGTCAGGTGTGTTGTTTGTATCAGTGGGAAACATAGAAAAGAGAGACGATTTACTACTACAAGCCCTGCACGGACAAGCCACGTTTTCAACCAGTTGAGTGATTTGAAGATTATCATAGCAAGAAACAATTCTGATAACCTACAATGTGAGCCTCACTCGTTAAAGTGTTATATGCTGTGTGTTTTTGTTGCCTTTTGTCATTTTTTAAGTGATATAAGGAGTGTCTCTTTACTAAATAGCAAAAGGAACTGATTCGCACACTGAATTTGGCGAGTGTAAATACTGTGGTTTTCCTGAGTTGATTCATATTTTGTACTAATTTTCCCTTTTAAAATGTATTTCTGAATGATATTAAGAGTAAAAAGTATTGGTTGTTTTGAAAATTTCACTTGAAAAATAAATAATCGTGCAGGCAAGAAACAAAATATTTTAGCAACACTGGACGAATTAAGAAAGGCTTTCCATGGTTCATGGTGTGGGTTACTGAAATCACATACTAGTTTTTGAACCATGAGCAATGGCTGTGTGGCCTAGTATGTGGTCCTGAGAGTCGGGATATCGGTTGCTATGGAATAGGAGTGGGCATCTCGGGATATTCTGAGTCATGGCCTTGCTTGTGCTCAGGCGGCTGGAACTATACAATCTACCAAAGGTTCCTAACCCGTTAGTGGAGAGATTCTCACTAGGACTATGTGTATGCAGGGTAGCATCCAGCTTCACAGATTTTTACCGAGCACGCTCAGAATGTTTTAAGCAAGCCTCGGACCTATGGGAGTAACAGAGTGCCACTTCCATTTGACAGGAGAGGGATTCCTTTGAAACAACTTGGTGAAAGAAATGGAATTTGATGGGGAGCTATCACTTTTAATGGGCTTATGGAAGAAAGAAAGTAGAGTTCTCTGAGTCAGCAAATACAATGTGGCTGGATGTGTTAGGAGTTAATGACATTCAGGTAATGAGAGATAACGAGGAAGAGAGAGGAGATAATAAAGTGTTCTTACAGGTGTTAAAACGGGAAAGGCACAGTCTGGAATAGGACTGTTCATCAGGGATACTACTGTATTGCATGCAACATAGTTTCTGTTAGGTGTATAAATGAGCGAATGATTTGGGTAGATTTAGCAATGGGAGGAATTACAATGAGAATTGTCTCAGTCTCTTCGCCAAGTGAGGGTGCAGATGAGGATGAAGCTGACAAGTTTTATGAAGTGCTGAGTGAGGGACAACTGCAAGGATAGTATAAGTGCTAATGGGCGACTTCAATGCGGGTGTTGGAAATAGAACTGAAGGATATGACAAGATGAAGGATAAATGTAGGGAAGATATGGAAGCTAATATGAATGGGAAGCGTTTACTGGAGTTCTGTGCAAGTATGGAATTAGCAGTTACTAATACATTCTTCAAGCATATGGCTGTTCACCACAACACATGGGAGGGTAAGGGTACCATATCAATAAAAGACCATATCACAAGTGACTTTGAATTCAGGGAATCTGTTAGGAAAGTGCAAGTGTTCTGGGAATTTTTCGATGATACAGACCACTATCTGATCTGTAGTGAACTACGTATGTGAGAGTGACATCTGTCTATAGATGGGCAGGAATAGAAAATCTCTTGAACTTGGAAATTACAAGTACATAAATAAGATTACTGAAAAGTTGAAAGAGTAGACTGCCAGTGGGTTCATGATATAAAAAACAGACTGGGTGGTATAAAGGGATGATATTTTTGAAAAAGCAATGGGATGCCTAGGAATAGCTGTGTGTAATGATAGGAAAAAGCAAACATCTTGGTGGAATGAAGAAGTGAGGGCAGCTTGTAAATGGAAATGGAATGCATATCAGAAATGGCTCCAAACAAGGATTAATGTGACAGGGAACTGTAAGCAGATTAGAGAAGCAGAGCAAACAAAATAATTTTTGAATCCAAGAAGGAGTCAGGGGAATATTCAAGCAGCAAGGAAACCTTTCTGGACAGTAAAAAAAGAATCTTAGACAGGGAAAGAAAAAGGAAATGAATAGTGTTTCTGGTCAGGTGAACCCATAGTAGATCCCAGGGAACCAGTGGATAGGTGGAAGGAATATTTTGAAAATCTTCTCAACATACGAGGAAATCTTTCTGTTGACATAGTGAACAACCAAGCTCATGGTGAGGAGAACAATGTCAGCAAAATTATGCTTGAGGAAGTGAAAAGGATGGTAAATAAACTCCATTGTCATAATACAGCAAGAACAGATGAAGTTGAACCTGAAACTGTGAAATACAGTGGGAAGGCAGGGATGAAATGGCTTCATCTATATATATAAAATAAGAGTTTTGTCTGTACATTGCTCAGAATTTGAAAAGAATGCTATTTTTGTATCAGTCATGTTCACAATAACAAGAAATTGCATTTTTTACATTTCCGTAATTTCTGTCTGTCTGTCTGTCTGTCTGTCTGTCTGTCTGTCTGTCTGTCTGTCTGTCTGTCTGTATGTACACGCATCACGAGAAAACGGTTGAAGAGAATTTAATGAAAATCGGAATGTAAAGTCGGGTGATGAACCGCTACAATCTAGGCTATAAATTATTTTAATCACGCTGAGTGAAATGGTAGTTTAGGGGAAGCCTGAAATTTAATTCTCAAATATTTATGTTATTAGTGGTCGTGTCTTAATGAAAATCGGTAGACAAACATGTGAAATAAGTCGCTACAATATACACGCTGAGAAACATGGTAGTTTAGGGGTAGGCCTAAAATTTAATTGTCAAATATTTATTGTATTAGTGGTCGTATCTTCACGAAAATTGGTGTGCGAAGTCGGGGAATAGGTCGCTATAATCTAGGCTATCAATAATGTTATTCACATTGAGTGAAATGGTAGTTTAGGGGAAGGCCTGAAATGTAATCTATATATATAAAATAAGAGTTTTGTCTGTACATTGCTCAGAATTTGAAAAGAATGCTATTTTTGTATCGGTCATGTTCACAATAACAAGAAAATGCATTTTTTACTTTTCCGTAATTTCTGTCTGTCTGTCTGTCTGTCTTTCTGTCTGTCTGTCTGTACACGCATCACGAGAAAACGGCTGAAGAGAATTTAATGAAAATCGGAATGTACAGTCGGATGTTGATCCGCTACTATCTAGGCTATAAATTATTTTAATCGCGCTGAGCGACATAGTAGTTTAGGGAAGGCCTGAAATTTAATTCTCAAATATTTATGTTATTAGTGGTCATGTCTTAATGAAAATCGGTAGACAAAGATGGGAAATAAGTCGCCACAATATAGGCTATACACGCTGAGAATAATGGTAGTTTAGGGGAAGGCCTAAAATTTAATTGTCAAATATTTATTGTATTAGTGGTCTTATCTTCACGAAAATTAGTATGCAAAGTCGGGGAATAGGTCGCTATAATCTAGGCTATCAATAATGTTATTCACACTGAGTGAAATGGTAGTTTAGGGGAAGGCCTGAAATGTAATCTATATACAGAGTGAAGCGAAATTCGCGCACTCGGGCGTCGCAGTGCGACTCCCTACATGCCAGCAATAAGAAATGTCTTTCACAAAAGTTCGTCCTGCGAGTATATCAGGCAGAGAAAGGACGTTGAATAGTGGCAATCTGGCAACACTGTAACCACATGTACGGTAAGTACCTCTGTCAGCATCGTATATTCGTGCTGAGCAGTTGGTGCATTGGATAGGGTTTTGGGTTGGCATGCAGGTGGTAGAGGGTTCGATCCTGGGTTAAGGCGCGATTTTTTGTTTACTAATTTCCATCGGACATTACATACTGTAATACAGTAAGACACCGTACCTTAGGTCTCATGTATCCTACATTTACAACATTTTGTAACGCTGAACACAACAAATACCTTGCTAGGCCTACTGGTAACGTAAGCCCTTACGAAATACAATGGACTTGAACGAGGCAAGAATAACAGTTGCTACTAATCTATGAGATCGTTGGAGGACGGTAGAAAGAAAACAGATTTCGCATTTAGTATGTGAATTTGTGCGAATAAATTCACGCCCACGACGTGGAAAGGACGTCTTTCAAAGCTGACCAAGGGAAACGATTGTTCGTCCATTTGTAGGATCGTAGTATGTAAGTGCAAAGGGTTTCTAGAGGACCCGCTGCAATGGCTGTTGACGATTAAGTTGCCAGATACCATACCACCTGGACTACATTTATGAAATAAAAAAAATACGCTTCAACCCAGGATCGACCCCTCGACCTCCTGAATGCTAACCCAAAACTGTAACCCAGCACCAACTGTACAGCACAAAGAATACGTGCTGACAGAGGTAGTTACCCTACATGTGGTTACAGTGTTGCCAGATTGCCACTCTTCAACGCCCTTTTTCTGCCGGATATACTCGAAGGACGAACTTTTGTGAGAGACATTTTTTTATTGCTGGCATGTGAGCAGTCGCGCTGCGACGCCTGAGTGCGCGAATTTCGCTTCACCCTGTATATAAATTAAGAGTTTTGTCTGTACATTGCTTATAATTTGAAAATAATGGTATTTCTGTATCGGTCATGTTCACAATAGCAAGAAAATGCATTTTTACTTTTCCGTAATTTCTGTCTGTCTGTCTGTACACGCATCACGAGAAAACGGCTAAAGAGAATTTAATGAAAATCGGAATGTAAAGTCGGGTGATTAACCGCTACAATCTAGGCTATAAATCATTTTGATCACGCTGAGTGAAATGATAGTTAAGGGGAAGGCCTGAAATTTAATTCTCAAATATTTATGTGTCCGCCTCTGTGGTGTAGTGGTTAGCGTGATTAGCTGCCACCCCCGGAGGCCCGGGTTCGATTCCCGGCTCTGCCACGAAATTTGAAAAGTGGTACGAGGGCTGGAACGGGGTCCACTCAGCCTCGGGAGGTCAACTGAGTAGAGGTGGGTTCGATTCCCACCTCAGCCATCCTGGAAGTGGTTTTCCGTGGTTTCCCACTTCTCCTCTAGGCGAATGCCGGGATGGTACCTAACTTAAGGCCACGGCCGCTTCCTTCCCTCTTCCTTGCCTATCCCTTCCAATCTTCCCATCCCTCCACAAGGCCCCTGTTCAGCATAGCAGGTGAGGCCGCCTGGGCGAGGTCCTGGTCATACTCCCCAGTTGTATCCCCCGACCAAGTGTCTGAAGCTCCAGGACACTGCCCTTGAGGCGGTAGAGGTGGGATCCCTCGCTAAGTCCGAGGGAAAAACCGAACCTGGAGGGTAAACAGATGATGATGATGAAATATTTATGTTATTAGTGGTCGTGCCTTAATGAAAATCAGTAGACAAACATTGGAAATAAGTCTCTACAATATAGGCTATACACGCTGAGAAAAATGGTAGTTTAGGGGAAGGCCTAAAATTTAATTGTCAAACATTTATTGTATTAGTGGTCGTATCTTCTCGAAAATTGGTATGCAAAGTCTGGGAATAGGTCACTATAATCTAGGCTATCAATAATGTAATTCACACTGAGTGAAATGGTAGTTTAGGGGAAGGCCTGAAATGTAATCTATATATAAAATAAGTGTTTTGCCTGTACATTGCTCAGAATTTGAAATGAATGGTATTTCTGTATCTGTCATGTCTACAGTAACAAGGAAATGCATTTTTTTACTTTCCCGTAATTTCTGTCTGTCCATCTATATGTATGTATGTACACGCATCAAGAGGAAACGGCTGAAGAGAATTTAATGAAAATCGTCATGTAATGTTGGGTGATGATCCACTACAATCTAGGCTATAAATTATTTTATTCACGCTGAGTGAAATGGTAGTTTAGGGGAAGGCCTGAAATGTAATTCTCAAATAAGTTATTTATGTCATTAGTGGTCGTATAGATAAATCTATATATATCAATCTCACAGCTGCGCGCCCCTAACCACACGGCCAACTCGCCTGGTCGTACCGACTGAAACAGCCTGCCTGTATATTGGCGGGAAGTAGCATGCCATTCCTCTGGTTCATACATTTTCTGATATATCTGGTTTGTAACACATTGGTTCATCATAGTATTCGAGCTATTCAATCCCTACTCGGAGGCACTGATTGGAATGAGTAGTGTGCATGCTTAACGGAATAATGACAGAGGAGTGCTCACGGCAGTCTGCGACCTGGTTATTCCAGCTCTGGAACTTCGGACTCTTAGATCGGCACCGTAGTACTGTTCGTTGAAAGTGAGAAAGTTTGCGGTGTTTCATTTGATCGAGTATTTTATATGATAACATTGCTTTCAATCGCTACATTCCTACTGACGTTTTTGTAATGACCTATGTTGGATTAAGTTAGGAAAACCACCATGTCAGTCTTTCTGAGAATCCCGTAGCGAAGCACGGGTACATCAGCTAGTAAAGTAATAAGATTAGCATAGAACGTTAGTAAGGTACCTTGTGATTGGACGAAAGCAGTAACTGCACCTGTCTATAAACAAGGCACAGCAAGGACTGCAATAACTCTCAAGGTATTTCAGTGATCAGTATACTGGGCAATGTGTTCACTGGTATTTTGGAAGGGAGGGTTCGATGAGTGGTTGAGAGTAAGTTGGATGAAAACCAGTGTGGTTTCAGGTCAAAGAGTAACTGTCAGAATCAGATTTTTGGCAATACTTAGGAACTTGAAAACTGGAACTTATCTTAATGATGTCCTCCTTTGTCTCTACTCCACCAGATGGAGTATTAAGCAGAAATAAACATTTATATTCTAAATATTTTAGTATGACTTGATAGAATCCGATGATGTTCTTTCAAGAACAAAACATGTCATTCTTTGCTTTACAGTGTGTATTTTTATTGCTTGTTCAATAATGTGTTTTTACAGGTATGTTATTGTGTAATATGTATATTTAACTTGTGTGTTTGACAGATTAGAAAGCTTTTAAGTTACATTTAACTGAGTCAATACTGGAATGTATGCCTTCTTTCTGAACAAAATGTATGTATGAATGTAATGCTTTTCTTGCTTGCTCTAGTCTGCATTTTATGTCCTTACTTCTATCATTTCTGATTATTTGAATACCGAAGTAACACTTCTCTATTTCCTTGATGATTGTGTTTCTTAATCTAATATTTCCTGCATCTACTGAAATCCTTCAACTGCATTACATTACCTTTGTTTTGGATTTATTTATTATCATCTAGTAATCCTTCTCCCAAACTGTGTCTATATCATTCAGTAATTTCTCCAGCTCATGAAGACTTAGATGAAGAACATAGTCAGCAAATCAAATAATTTTAATTTCCACTCCTTATACTGTGAATTCTTTTCCAAATTCCTCCTTGACTTCCTTTACAACAGTTCTATATAAATGCAAACCCATCTCACTCCTTTCTGGATATTGTCTGAAGTTCTCATCATAGCAGATTTTTAAACATATTGTAGATAACGCATCTTTATTAGTATTTGATTCCAATAATCTTCAGAATTTCAAATAGCTTAGGCAATCAATAGTATAAAATGCCTTTGCCTGTACTAGACCTACAAATGTCAAGCACATGCTTACACTTTTTAATTCAATCCTCTATGATCAGACAGAGTTGGCATTGCTTCATGTGTTCCTAAATATCTTTGGAAGCCATACTGATGTTTTCCCAACTTGCCTTCATTTGTGCTTTATTTTTTTGCCAGTGGTTTAATGTCATGCTAATCCAAATAGGTTTTCAGCAACAATGAGATAGGAAAGGGCAGGGACAGGGAAGCAAGTGGCTGTGAAGCAAGTGGCTGTCACGTTTGATGTACAGACCCAGCATTTATTTTACTAAAATGGGAAACCACAGAATACCATCTTTGAGGCTTCCAACAATGGATTTCAAACCCAGAATCTCCCAGAAGCAACTTTACGGCTACATGGGTCACACAATGCAGCTAACTTGCTCGGGGCTTCAACTTATCTCCCCATATAAACTATTTTGTTCCTCTACTGAACACCACTTAATCTATTTTGTCCTTGCTGACTCTTAAGGTTCTTCTTCACTCAGATGGTCAAAGGTGGCTATTACCTCTTCCTGTGAGGCTGATGCAGATATCACATTGTCAATATAAAAATATCCTTGATTTTTAGTTTAATACTTCTTTAATGCCTGCAATTGCAGAAATGTCATCTACCTCTTCTAATAATAATTGGGGTGTTGCTTAATAATTAATTTACGCATAGTTCTTTGTCATTATGCTTCTCATGTGTTAAGAAGTAGACATGAAATCAAGCAAGCAAACTTATAGTTTGACACAACTGTTCACATTATGCTCACAGACATAGGGTGATTTGCAAGAGCAGTTCATGTGGTACTGTTATTTCTCCAGTTTCTCTTTAAGGAATGGGAAGTCCTCCATGTTCTCAATGAATATTTACTTAAAGTTTCCTTGCCAGCTAGTAGCCATTGGATACAACTCATGAAACTGAACTGTATACTGGACAGCTTACTATCTGTTTATCTGGTCAGTCATTGGCATATTAGATTTATCAGTAGTTTATGATTTTCGTTACCTGTTTCAAACTGCACTAACTAAAGTACATTTCAATGATGCTGAGTTAGAAAAGGCCCAAACCTGAGAAGGTAGCATACATTGCCTCAAGATACTGTTCAAACCCAATTTATGCCTGATGTGAACATGGGAAACCACAGAAAAAAACCTTCAGTGCTACTGATGGTGGGATTCAAATGCACCATTTACCAAATTAAAGCTTAAAGCCACACAACCCATAGAGCATAGCTAACTAACTTGATTACCAATATCTTTGCACTTTCCTCACCACACTGTACTCGACACCATCTGCACTGGTGGTCATTTTCAAAATGCAGTCACAGAAGCAAATGAGCCTGACTTCTCTAACCTGACACTGATGGTAAAATTTGCTGCAGGTGTTTCTGAGGTGCCCATTAGAACCTGTTCAAGTCTTCTTTGGCTCATTAGTTTAAAATAAACTGAATTTCTGTATGTAGATCTGTAGGCCAACTGTCATTCTAACACTAATACAATCTACAGGCCTATTACCAATATAAATAGAGCAATAACTCTGCAAGCTCAACTACCCAGACATCAGTCCTCTTTAAGCTTCTAGATGGTACTTTGCAAGCTTGTATGGTTTGCTTGAGACATTAAGTTGGTCTGTTCTGCAACAGCTAAACTAAATCATCAAACACACATCATACAACTTGTGAGCTTCAGATACTGCCAATTCCATTAAACCTGAAACTACAAGCAGATCATCTAATTCAGATGCATAATTACTTACATTACAAATATTAGAAGAAACACATCACTGTCACTTTCAGACTCGCTTTCAACCACAATAATTTTCTTCTTTACGATGTGGGCATATCATCGCTAAAAGTAATTTCATCATTTCACCATTTCTTCACACTAAAAGTTTTCAAAATAATTTCAACTTCTAAAATTTTTAAAAGTGGGGTAGATCAGACCCAGGAAATCACAGATCAGTGTGTGTGTCCTGTCTTTCTTTGCAAAATGACTTGAGTCAGTAGTAAAAGAAAGATTAACGGATTACCTAAAATCGTGTATCTTTTTCATTAAGAATCAACATGGCTTTTTCCCAAATCGCAGCACTCGATTAGCTATATTCGACATAGTTACTCTGATATAAATATTCTCTCGATAACAATAAAATTATGCCAAGCCTTTTTATTGACCTAGCAAAAGCATTTGATACAGTTAATCATCCACACATGTTGAATAAGTTAACAGCAGCAGGAATACGAGGAACAGCACATAGGTGGTTCCAAAGTTACTTAATAGCAAGAAAACAAGTTGATACAATCGGCCTACAACCAACAATTATGTTTGGTGTCCCTCAGGGGTCAGTACTAGTAACAATATTCTTCCTGATATTTATAAATGATCTAGGAAAACTTGTACTATATGGTAAATTGCTGTTATTTGAAGATGACATTTTCCTTTTTTATGAAGATGACAGTGAAGAACAACTAATGGATAAAGTACAAAGGGATTTAGATACTCTCTTACAATGGGACTCGCTTATTTACTCACATCTACTTTATATAAATGTAATTTAGGGTTCGTGCAATAGAGAAGAAATAAATGAACTTGAAATACTTCAAAAAAGGGCCATAAGATTAATTTATAAATACAACTTCCTGAAATGTTCCACTGAGACATACAGGGACATGAACATTTTACCTGTCAGAATGCATAAAAACATACTCTGAAGCACTACTCATGTACCAATTTAAAAATGGAATGATCTCCTTAAACACAGAAATTAGCTGTAGGAAAGACATACATAACTACCAAATTTGGTCAATTGATCAGATATACACTGGCCATGTATCCTCTTTAAGGTACGATACAAAAAGTATAGCATATTCTGCCCTGCATCGTATAACAAATTACCAATTGAGTTAAGGAGTATTAAAATATTTTCACTATTTAAGAAGTCTGTTTTTATTTATTTTTCACAAAAATACATAGAAATGTATTCATTTTTATTGCCACAGTTAAATGTACCATATTTACACGAATGATCCCCGCTGCCGAATAATCGAATAACGGTAGGAAGGATCATTAAAAAAAACAAAAATGAAATGAACTAAAATTCCTTCCACCGAAAGAGTAACATAGGAATGAACAAACATTTCATATCACTCCGCGAGGTCCACGTGGTCTTTACGCAAAGATGAACGTGTAAATTTACGGATATAACTGTTTGCCTGAACATATCTGAGATGATGAAAATATATTATCACTGCTATAAAATATATTTGCCATGAAAATTAGCAAGTAGGCCTACGTATTTCATTAATCTGAACTTGCAATAGGCTCGATCCCCTGTAGATCGGAAGATTCGTTGTCTCTTGAATCACTAGAATCTTCTCCTAAACTACTTACAAATTCATCACACTCCACGTTTAAAACACTTTTCACACACGGTCTCTTTTTACCCAAATATTAACATGACCAGTGGTCGATAATTCTTTTTGTGAAATGTAAAACATTGAAAAAGACACGCCGGCGAACACTGATGTTAGTTTTGCGGTACAGTAAAACCTTGTTAATTCGAACTCTTTGGGACACAAAAATCTGACTTTGAATTACGTGATTTAGAATTAACTGCCAACTTGTGCTTGAGAAATGACAACTTTTGCCGCATCACAAAATATTCAAGACCCGTTACTGCATGCAACTAATACTGATTCACAGTTTAAAACTTTCAAATGCAATGAGAAAAAAAAAAAATCCAAAATGTATCCAACAAAGTGCATTTACAGTATTCAAATAATGCACTTGGATAACTCAGTGACTAACATAACCTCATGCAACAAAAGAAATAAAGAAACTGGATTTAAACATGATGACAAATTATGCTGGCTCCCCTGTGCAAGTGCTTTATTTTTTGGATTACTGTACTGTTTGCATTTTTAGATACCTTGTACTTGCACGGAAAGTACCCAATGCCCTTAAAACATCGTGGCTTATCGAGGTTCCAATGACGAGGGAAGGAAGTCTTTCGCTTCCATCTGCATTGCAACACAGTACAGTGACCACATCTCCTTTAAAAACGTCCATTTTGGCTATGCATTTAAAAAAAAAAAAACAATGCAGTTTCATTGGCACTGACAGTACTGTTCGGTGTGTATGAATTGATTATAATTATGAGCCATGCTTTTTCGCCAACTGCCGGCATAGCCAGTGTTCGCAGATTCTGCTTCTCCGTGCAGAACCTGTTACATGATATTGTGGCGTTCCCTACGCTGAATACAAAATAATTACGATTTCACTCGAACTTAGCAACAATGAAACACACTGTCAACACACCGAAGTGAAAGAAAGTGCGGAAAGCTACCCCTAACACGTTCCAGAAGACGCATTCTATCGTGACACAGAGAAATTTTGAATTTAAATTACTCTGTAAAATACTTTTTTTTAAAAAATGTAAATGCAGTTTTAAATCAAAAGTCTGAATTGTTTTCTGTTTAAATATGTCACGGGGGCACTTTTCTTCCATCCGCAGTTACACAAAGCATAAGAGTACATCCAACATCGAAAACTTGCCAACCTTGATGCAAATAAAACCCGCAGCCCAATTTCGCGACTCAATATTTTTAAAAATATGCATGGATTATTCATGTAAATACGATAATTGCTAATTATCCCTAGTGCACTGCCAACATTGTTGCGATTGACATATAAGTTTATTATAGTAGGAATATTAAAATTTTTTACCATGAACTGTAAGGCCAAAATTGTAAACGGCAGTCCCACCCTTTAGCTAATAGCTCATAGGGCCGATACTCAGAATGAATGAATGAATGAATGAATGAATGAATGAATGAATGAATGAATGAATGAATGAATGAATGAATGAATAAGTAAATGAGTAAATTAATTGACTGATGAATGAATAAAAATAAATAAATTATAACAACAGAAAAAAATTAAAAACATGTGGAGAACCAACTGCATTGCTTCTGAAATGTGTTAACATGAGGTTTGAAGCCAGGGAATATTTCAAAGAGTAGTAGTAGTAGTAGTAGTAGTAGTAGTAGTAGTAGTAGTAGTAGTAGTTTTTGCATCATAAGTCCATAGACCGGTGTGATGCAGCTTTCCATGCCACCCTGCCCTGTGCTAACCTTTTCATTTCTACGTAACTACTACATCCTACATCTGCTCTAATCTGCTTCACATCTACCCCTCCCATTCGTACCACCTACACTTCCTTTAAAAAGACAACTGAGCAAGACCTGGGTGTTTGAAGATGTGTCCTATCATTCTCTTCTTCTCATCAAATTTAGCCAAATCGATTCAGTATCTCTTCGTTCGTGATTTGATCTACCCATCTCACCCTCAGCATTCTTCTGTAACACCACATTTCAAAAGCTTTTATTCTCTTTCTTCCCGAGCTAGTTATCGTCCATGCTTCACATACATACAAAGCCATGCGCCGGTTGAAAGTCTTCAAAAACATCTTTCTAATCCCTATATCAATCCTTGAAGTGAGCAAATTTCTTTTCAAAGAAAGGACTTCCTTGGTTGAGCTAATCTGAATTTTATGTACTCCTTTCTTCTGCCATGTACCCAAGTTACAATATTCATCCACTTCCTTTAAGACTTAATTTCCTAATCTAATATTTCCTGCATCACCTGACTTCATTCGACTGCACTCCATTACTTTTGTTTTGGACTTATCTCAGGGTTTTGATCTCATTTCCTTGGATTGCGATTCTCTTCCAAATCCCTTTTAGATTTCCTTTACCACCTGTTCTATATAACACTGAAAAGGAGGGGGGAGGGGGAACAAACTGCAACCTTACCTCACTTATTTCTGGATTGCTGCTTCTTTTTCAAATACCTTGATTCTTAATACTGCAGACTGATTTTTGTACAGATCGTAGATAACTCTTCTTTCTCGGCATCTGATCCCAATCACCTTCAGAATCTCAATCTACTATCAACATTACCGAATGCCTTTTCTAGATCTACGAATGCCACATATGTGCGCTTGTCCGCCTTAATCTGATGTCAAGTCAGGATTGCCTCACATGTTCCACCATTTCTTCTGAAGCCAAACTGCTCTTCTCCCAACCCAATTTCAACTTTTTTTTCCAATCTTCAATAAACAATACGCGTTAAAATTTTGTAGGTGTGAGATACTGAACCAATGGTGTGGTAGTTTTCACACTTATCAGCAGTGGCTTTCTTGGGAATAGGTATCACAACATTCTGCCAAAAACTGGATGGACTGGGCGAGTTGGCCATGCGGTTAGGGGCACACAGCTGTGAACTTGCAACCGTGAGATAGTGGGTTCGAATCCCACTGTCGGCAGCCCTGATGATGGTTTTCTGTGGTTTTCCATTTTCACACCAGGCACTTTAATTAAGGCCACGGCCGATTCCTTCCGACTCCTAGCCCTTTCCTGTCCCATCGTTGCCATAAGACCTATCTGTGTCGGTGCGACATAAAGAAAGTTGTTACAAAAAACAAACTGGATGGCACTTCCCCTGTATCATACATCTTGTATACTAAATTAAATAATTTTGCCATGCTGGTTTCTCCTAATGCAGTCAGTATTTCAGAGGGAATGTCATCAATTCCAGGTGCCTTGTTCCTATTTATGTCTCTCACAGCTCTGTCAAAATCTGACCTCAAAATTGGGTCTCCCCATTTCATCAACATCAAAACCAGAACCAAATCATCTACCACTTTACCTTGATACAATTGCTGGATATGTTCCTGCCATCTTTCTGCTTTGTCTTCTTTCTCTAGAAGGGGCTTTCCATCTGAGCTCTTAATATTCATACACGTAGATTTCCTTTCTCCAAAGGTTTCCTTGATTTTCCTGTATGCAGCATCTACCTTTCCTAGGACCATACAACCTTCAACATCCTTGCACTTCTCCTTCAGCCATTCTTCCTTGGCTACCTTGCACTTTCTATCCACTTCATTCTTTAATCGCCTGTATTCTTTTCTGCCTCTTCCTTTCTAGCATTCTTGTATTTTCGTCGTTCATCAATCAGGTCTAGTATCTCCTGAGTAATCCATTGATTCTCTTCCCTCCTAACATTTCTTAGCAGCCCTACTGACTTCATTTTTCATGACTATCCACTCTTCCTCTATTGTGTTTCCTTCAGCCTTTTCATCTAGTCCTTGTGCAACATATTCCTTGAAACAATCCCTCACACTCTTTTCTTTCTACCTGTCTAGATCCCATCTCCTTGCATTCCTTCCTTTCTTCAGTTTCTTCAACTTCAGATGGCAACAAATTGTGGTCAGAGTCCACATCTGCTCCAGGGAAAGTCTTGCATTCCAACACCTGGTTTCTGAATTTCTGCTAATCATAATGAAGTCTGTTTGACACTGTCCAGTGTCTCCAGGACTTGTCGACATATGCAGCCATCATTTGTAGTGTTTGAACCAAGTATTAGCAAGGACTAAATTAAGATTGTTGCAGAATTCAACCAGCCGACTACCTCTTTAATTCCTTTGTCCCAATCTGAATTCTCCTATTGTATTACCTTCTCTTCCTTGGCCTACCATTGCATTCCAGTCTCCCATCACAATTAGATTCTTGTCACCATTTACATATTGTATTAAATCTTGTATCCCTTCATATAATCTTTCAATTTCTTCATCATCTGCTGAAGTAGTAGACATATAGTGCTGCACTGTTGTGGTGGGCATTGGCTTGATGTCTATCTGGACACCAATCCTTTCACTATGCGGTCATAGAAGCTTAACCACTGGACTAATTTCTTATTAATTATTAAACCAACTCCTGAAGTTCCCCAGTAATTCTGAAGTCACCTGACCAAAAATCCCGCTCTACCTGCCAGCGTACTTCACTTATACCAACTACATCTAACTTAAGTCTATCCATTTCCCTTTTCAAATTCTTTAACCTTCCACAACGATTCAAACTTCTAACATTCCACACTCCGACTCGCAGGATATCAGTATCCCTCTTCCTGACGATTGCCCCCTCCCATGTTGTCCCACTTGGAGATCCAAATGGGGGACTACTTCACCTACGGAATATTTTATCCGTGAGGAAGCCATCGTCAGTACATTCAACAGTGAGAGCTGCATGCCCTCGGGAGTTAGTTACGGCTGTAGTTCCCGGTCGCTTTCAGCCGTGTAACAGTATCAACACAGCTAAACATGTTAAGTGTTATTACAAGGCCAAATCAGTCAATCATATTGACTGCCACCATTGCAACTTTTTGAAAGGCTGCTACCTCCCTTTCGATGAACGATTCGTTAGTCTGGTCTCTTGATAGATACCCATCCAATATGGTTGCACCTGCAGCTCAGTTACCTGCTTCACTGGGATGTACAAGCCTCCCCACCGCGGCAAGGTCACATGATTTGCAGGGGAGGAAGATAAGTAGAATGACAATAGAAATAAGAGCAAAAAACACCAAAGTGTACATACAGAAAGATCTGATCAACCATGACCTGTAATAAAGATACTGGTTTTGTGTCTTACGAACTACTTTTAGGGTTTTTGGAGATACTGGGGTACCAGAATTCTGCCTACAAGAATTCTCTTACATACATGCCAGTAAATCTACTGACATGAAGCTGAAGACGAGGTTGGAATCAAACCCGCCAACTTGAGTTCTAAAGGCTAGTGTTCCATCATCTGAGCAATTCAGCCCAGCAGTATGACATCTAATGAGATCCATAAAACCAAATGCATTTCCTAAACCTGAGTTTACTCGAATCCCACCAACAAAAATAACTCTCCAAGCACAATTTACATTTACTAATGTCCCATCAGCAATGAGCTAAGACTATTCCAATTGTAAAAATGTACATGAAACCTACCAAGTAAGCTGAATTACCGTGATGTAATTATTTTATCCTAAAACTGGAGAGGTACTCTGGGATTTCAGAAATAAACCATACAACAATTTGCCTCGAGTGAAAGTAGAAAATCCAGGACTACAGTAAACAACACTCAGGATATCTCATTAAATTTGCCAAAGATTGACAGCAGCAAAGAAATCTCACCTTGTCTCTTTTGTACTCTAGAAATTTGTGTATTTTTTTCCCAACAGCTTAAACAGAGTTTTCAAGACAAATGTGTACGTCTTTAATGAAAGTTTTATTAAACTGCATCAATTCAAACTAGAACTTGTAAGCTGTACATACAGGAAGTAGCTCTCTTTGGAGGTTTTCTTTTTCTTTACCACCCAGTTGTAGAGATTTTATATGGTTTGATGGCCTAATATCCACAATTATAATGTGCCCATCTTCCTTAAGTATTTGAAACTCTACATTTCTCCTGACACTCTAACAAGGGAAGCCTTCGGATTTCCCGACAAAAATAGTCATGAAAAGTGTGAACAAGCAAGAGACCAAAGTAACTGGTGAAAAGTGCAACATTTCGCTATCACCCGCAAACCCTAATACAAGGCTTATGAAAGTAGAGCGCGCGACTGTAATGACTGCAGTCATAACACACTTAACACACTTCCTGAGGGTCATGACATCATTATGTGATACTATGCACGCCTGGCAGATATTCTGTACATCAGTGAATGTTACTACAGCAGTCTAATTCAGAGGACAGGCCAGTTCCTATGTTAGCGGATACAGCATGTGGGATATGTTTACACTGTTATGCATTCAGCAAAAAGACTTATAACCCTCATCCTGTGGTACAGATACTGCTGAATGAGGTGATGTACAATTACCAAGTAGGTAGCATGCCTGCAAGATATTGACAGATGCATTGCACAGGAGTTGTATAAGCTACTAGAGAAACATGTCCATGGTGGTGCTGTCATGTGGGAAGTACAGACACTGTAGTGTGATAGCAATAGAAAAATGGACACTTTATCTGAAGATAGTAATATGGCAGGGACTCCAACACACAACGTGGAAACCAGTTCCCAGCGTGAAACGGAAACACATCCACAAACAGTTACATCAGAGAGAAAACATAACAATACAAAGTATTTCTGACAGTGTCAAGACTGGACAGAAAACCACTGAACAACTACCTGAAAAATCAAGACATCACTGGAAAACGTTAGGCTAATAGTACAGGTGCTTGTGAGAGCTGGGATGCTAGAACCCAGAAATGCTCAAATTTCTGAGCATAGGTGCACCAAATTCCTGAATGCGAGAGACACAGGACATGCAATTCACTACTAGCATTCAAAGTACATGAAAGAAGCAGCTATCTTGCTTGCTAGATATTCCAATTTTTATTTTTTTATTTTTTACAATTTGTTTTATGTCACATCGACACAGACAAGTCTTATGGCAACAATGGGAGAGGAAAGGCCTAGGAGTGAGAAGGAAGCGGCTGTGGCCTTAAATAAGGTACAGCCCCAGCATCTGTCTGGTGTGAAAATGGGAAACCATGGAAAACTATCCTCAGGGCTGCCGACAGTGGGGTTCGAACCCACTATCTCCCGGATGCAAGCTCACAGCTGCGCACCCCTAACAGCAAAGCCAACTTGCCCAGTATTCCCAATTTTAAAGCCAGCAATATTTCCTGCATCAATTCAAATGCCTCTATAAAATAACATCACACAGTATCACAAGGTTCGTTGCTAGGCGGGAGTTTGTACGCAAGGTTACAGTCTCCATTTCTGCTAATGCAACCTATGCCAACATGGTGTTCAATATGGACCAAAACTGATTTTAGTATGAAGTTGTTGTTCAAAACATTGCATCTACTATCCACTCCTGCACAATTCAGGTGCTTATTTCTATGTCAGGATGCATCACAAAAAAACTGTTCATCTGCTTTTAGGAAGCGAATGGTAAATTTGGCAAATGCATTTCCAACACACTATAGCATAACCAACCTTCAAATATATAATACGACTGCAGCAACAATGATAAGATATCAATAGCTCTTGCACTGTCCTGTATGCATAATGTACTGGAACCAGAACTGTTTGCTTGTTGTTTAAAGAGGCCTAACATGTAGGTCATCGGCCCTAGGAACCAGAACTAAAGGGAGCATTGTTGCTGGATTCATAGTCTGGTCAAACAGGCGTAAGTTTGTCGACCAAAGTCTTTGGGCACAGGAATGTATATTTGTATACGATCATACTGCCTAAAACCACAAAATACTGTTGGCCCCTTGATGTCTATTTCTTTCTCCAGTACAAACTATTTGCGCAATGCACTGAATAGTACATACGTCATGATGAGAAGAATGCTGTCAATCTACATGACAAGATCTTCGTTTTCAAGTTGTATACTTTAATATACAATCAGCTGAGTGCATCACAGTACCAGCCTATGCCTCGCAATGTGTAGAAGGCATATGGATACATGTCACAGGACATGCAACTTCCATTCTGTAATGCATTGGATGCCATTCTCGCTGTTCTCCTGAATTTGAAGCACTCCTGACTGTGATTCCAGTGCCACCATTATTTGCTCGTGGCATGAGATAACTTTGTTTGCAGCACTGCCTTCTCGTACCACATTACCGTGACACAACTTGAGGTGCGTGCAAGTAATTCAAGATGTTGTACATAATCTCAGCATTTACGTGTCTCATAGTTAACAGGTAAACTATGTTTGGCGTGTTATGACTGCAAACATCACTTTCATAAGCCTAGTTTTAAAGGAATCAGGTGACTGCAAAATGCCACACTTCACCAGTAACTTTGGTCTCTTGCTTGCTTATCCCAGAAGGTTTCATAACAATTGTCAGGATGTCCAAAAGCTTCCCTTGTACATAATCTATTTGTATATGTTTTCCATGGGGAACAGAATCAAACTTTGTTTGGATTTTTTTCATTTCAAACCAGCTACATAACAGTCTCATGATTTAGATCATGAAATTCTTGTTCTTTAGACTCATACAGTTACATAGTAATAAAATTCCTTACAGGGGGAGCGCTATTGATAGGTACTTGTCAAAAATCTGCCTTGAAAGTTTGCTAAAATCATCCATATCTTATAGGAAGCTAACTTACTAAAAATTGACTGCGAGTTTTAACTGGAAGGTTCTAAAGTCAAACCTTGAACATCTCACATGAAAGCAGTGAGTTAGCAGCAGTTGGATATCCCCAAACAGTTCCAGGTACCACACAGGCGTGTGGTGGGGTGTGCACCTGACAGCAGCATGTGTATATGTTTTCTGCCAGTAAATCAGGCCTGTCCAGTCATAACTCTAACATCCCATGAAGTTATACCCACTATGTTTCTCAGGATTTTGGATTCAATTTTGGAACCTTCTAGTTGAAACTCGCAGCTAGTTTTTGGAAAGTGAGCATCCTATAGGACGTAGATGATTCTAGCAAAATTTCAAGGTGGTTTTCAATATCGGCTCAGTGTTAGTTCCCTAGTTAGAGCAGAATACCCAACATTACACAAATGACAATCATGATGATGATGACGATGCTTGTTGTTTAAAGGGGCCTAACACTGAAGGTCATCGGCCCCAATGCCAATCATCAGAGATGGGGAGCTACAAAGGAGGACAAGTATACTACATGGACTTCCATGAGCAAAAAAGAACATTAGAAAAGCAAGCGAGGACAAACATGAAAACAGCAAAGGATAAATTTCACATCTTCATATACCGTTGTTTTCATACACGTGTTCTCCCCTCATTAATTCCAGTTCTTCCAGGACTATCTCTTCTCAGACCCTGACAAGCACATTTCTGCTTCCCAACTTTATCAGGGGCTTTATCACTGAGGGGGCCTTTAACCTTATTTGTTCCAATTTCACTGCTATACCTATACAAATGTAGGTAAAAATCTAAATTAACTTGTAACTATCTCTGTAATAGGAAGAATCCCTGAATAATGTTTAACCAGCAATTTGCTTCCCAATGATGTTCACAAACTGAAAGCTTTGATATATTGTATTTCTGCCATTTTCTAAAAATCTATTATGTAGAGATCAAAATGCAAGTACAGAAAAGAAAGAAAGAAAGAAAGAAAGAAAAATTCTACAAGGCAAGGGAACAGATAGAGATCAGCAATTTACCACCTAGTACACACACAGAAGGAGAAACAACACAGGGTCCAAAACGTTTGGTAGAATCATTGCTGGCTAAGAAGAGTGGCTCCCAAAATTATCACATACTTACTTGCATGCTGTCTGAAGAGAAGGTGGGAAGGAAAAGAATGCATAGGAAAGAGCAAGGGAAATATAAATGTAAGTAGGCTATCTAGTGTTAGGGCCAGGTGCTTTCCTAAACAATCACACTGATGTCAAAACTTGTGAAATCAGTGTACAAAAAAGCGAAGATAAGAGTAAACAATTAAGGACTTCAAATATTGTTTGGTAGGTCCAGAAGTGGGCAGAAAATGGGAGCTCAGTTTTGGTAAGTTTACAGGTAGTGCCTAGAGTAAGCCAATGAAGAAGGCTGCATAGAGTTTGCACTACAGTTGATCAATAATGTTGGCTGAAATACAATCTTGAGAACAATGTAAAAAGTAAGATTCGTAGCAATGTTTTTGCAGACAGAAGATCTTACTAGAATCATGGCTCATTTAGTTTGGTGTCTGAATATTAGTACAGAGAAAATGGTCCTGAAAGGGACAGAAGATTGGAAGTTAGCATCAAAATCCTACTGGGCTTGAGGAGACCAAGATGGTTATAAAGAGTACTGGTCTGATTTTGTAAGAATCTGAGCTTGAATTTTTTGCAATCATAAGGGCGAGCAATGCCTGGCAATGCCTGTTTAGGAGAAATGGGCTCCTGATATGGAGCAAATCCATCTACTTGGGTGACAAGGCTGAAAAGTGCAGGATACTTAATGTGATACAGTAGAGAGAACTGTAGCTAAAATTGTTGTTGTTGGTTTTTTAACGTCACACCGATGCAGATAGATCTTATTGTGACGATGGGATAGGAAAGGGGCAGGAGTGGGAAGGAAGCAGCTGTGGCAGCCCAGCATTTACCTGGTGTGAAAATGGGAAATCATGGAAAACCATCTTCACAAGGCTGCCGACAGTGGGGTTTGAGCCCACTATCTCCCGTATGGAAGCTGGCAGCCACGCGCCTCTAACTGCACAGTCAACTCACTCGGTGTAACTGAAGTATTATCGATCATTGGTTGATAAGTTTAACATGTACAGCAGACATTGAAATCAGCAGAATACAATTTAACAATTTTCTATCACAGAACACAGATTATTTTATGAGACAGAGCTATATAAATGAAGGCTGAAGAAATAAGGAACAAATATATTATATACTTCTTATGACTTGTGCAACTGAGACCCAACCAGTAACAAATTTCAAACAAAAGCAGCAGAAATAAAATTTCAGAGGTGTACGTTAGAGAAGACAAGGGGAGAGAGTGAGAAATGAAGAGAGATAGAAAGGTAGAAAATTTAAATGATAAAATAGAAAATACTGACAGATCATTCAGACATATTAAAAAGGTAAATAAATAAAGAAGGCAAAAATTATCATTAATTCACTTCTTCAGTACTTGAAGTTCTCCACTTTGTGGTATTTCCGGTAAATGTTGTGCTAGGTACAGATAATTAGTCTAGCGGCGGTCTAATTCTGAATGACCTGCATAAGCAGAAACATATCGGGAAAAAAGAAGAGGACAAATGAAAAGAAAGAGTCCAAAGGCAATCCAATTAGGAAAGGGAAAAAGGTCATGGTTTCTGGGAATGAAAAACAGTGATGGATGAGAAATAATGTATATATAAAAGTAAAATGGAAAGGGGCCATATTTGATCAGACCTGGTTATCCGCAGATAAGGAGAAATGATGATGATGAGGATGATGATTATGACCATCACAAAGTTCTACCCCCCACAAAAGGTCCTCTTCAGTACACTTCAAGCAACATTTACAACTAAAGTGTAAACTATGTCAAGACTTCTGTAACAGTCCGATTATCAACACCAACTAGATTAGTCACTTTAATATCTGTAACTCGCACAAAATGTATCCTCCTCCACTTTAGGACTGGTAACCATGTTTTGTCCCATAAACCAACAATCAACATCATCATCATCATCATGATCATCATCATCCCATCTCCTTGGTCTAAAGAATTCTTACGTCAGAGCATCTGACTTCAACATTAGATAACTTCTCAATTCCTTCACCACTTCCTTAACTTCTTCCTCAGTAAGTCTAGGAATGTGATCATGCAATGAACTACTGCAAAAAGAAACATTATACCAAACATTTTGAATACTCTGAGGTTTCTTCTTCTGAGCATGTATTATGGGATGCATTCTTAACTGGTAAGTAGCTGTACTTCATTTGTTTTCCTAAAGTATCTTTACAAAAATATTATAATTAGTAACCTGTTAATGTTACCTTCCATTAACCAGAAAATTTTCCAGTAATTCATATAAGATATAGCATTATAGTATTTTAATATAACATAATGATAAATCATGCAAACAGCTGATGTGTAGAAATACTAGTATGCACTTTGAAGAAGAAATTAATACCTCAGCATTATAAAACTTAGTTTTTACATCCAGTGGCTTCAGAACTTGAAATTTGAAGAACTTCCGAAAAGAGAGTCTGGTGTCCGATGGAGTTGTGTAGCTTACTTCACATACAAGTCTGAGGAAAAATAATGAATATTATTAACACAAATTATTAAACAGATGAAGGTAGAGATCTAAAACTCTACTGCATTGTTAAGAACACTACCTTGTAACTTAAAGTAGACAAGTGTTGAACAGTTCAGAGAAGTGGAGTTATTGAGTGCCTTAACTCATACAAAAAAAATACACACTTGATTCTTCTCTATATTTCTTACAATAAAGGAATACAAATAGATTATATACTCATTACACTGAAATTGAAGGTAAGGGTATTTAGTTCATATCAATGCAACATGGTGTGCTTCAGATTAAAACATATGAATGTCAATCATTTTGTCTCTTAATCACAACTTTGGAGTAGTAACCATACGTTATCAATCACCTACAATAACAGTGACCCACTACGCCTCTGTTAAAAAGGGCAAATAGTTTCTACAGCACAACCAAGAATTATCATCTTGAGTAACATACGTCTAACTACTACTACTACTAAATGTTTTCATTCCTCCCCTGGAGGGGGAGGCAGACCTTCTTGACGGTGACGCCATCTCCGAGGCCAGGAGAATTGTATCGGAGAAGTAGATGTGCGGAGAATGTGAGGGGGTTGACAGCCGTGGCCTATACTAGGACCTGTTCCGGTATTTGCCATAGTGCAGGAGAATGGAAAGCCACAGTAAACCATTCTCAGGACAGCTGAATGTGGGAACCAATCCCTCCCCGACTCCCGAATATATAGGCGTACAGCCACGGTTAAAAGCTGTGGTCCAAATCTTATTGGTTTTCTGGTATACAAGGAGGTACCGGGAAAAAAATATATATATTTTTTAAAAGCTATATATTTTAATTTTTTTATAAAACAACCTTATCCCCTTCAAAATACTCTCCATTACAACTAATACGTTTGTCCCACCGATGCTTCCACTGTTCAAAACATTCTTTGTAGACATCTTTAGAAATGGCTGACAGCTCCTCCCTCATTTCTTTCATGACCTCTTCAATGTTGTAAAAATCGGTGTCCTTTCATGCCCCTTTTCATGCATGGAAACAAGAAAAATTTGCACGGAGCCAGGTCAAGTGAGTACGACGCATGGGGCCAAAAACTGTCTAACAGAGATGGCTCCGTGTGCAAGTGCGTTGTCGTGGTGGAAGAACCAGTCTTCTGTTTACCACAAATCGTGGGTTTTTTTTCTTTTTACAAACACTGCTGCACAATCTTAAAACTTTCAAATTAGGTTTGATTGACGGTCTGACCTGGGGGAACAAACTCTGAATGAACTACGCCCTTGGCATCAAAAAAGCAAACCAGCATTGTTTAGATGTTTGATTTGACTTGACGACTTTTTTTTGACAGGGTGACAATGACATCCTCCAATGGCTTGATTATTGCTTTGTTTCTCGGTGGTAACCATAGCACATGAATCAACACCAATAATGACCTCTAACAGAAAATCTGGATCAGTTTCAGGCTGTTGTTTCAAAACACGACATGTTTCAACTCTACTTTCTTTTTGATTGTCAGTCAGAACCCGAGGAACAAACCTGGCAGCAACCCTTTTCATTCCCAAATCTTCCGTTAATATTCGCTAAATCAAGCTCCAAGATAACCAACTATCTCTGACAGTTGATCAATTGTCTGTCGACGGTCTGTGAGCACAAGCTCTCGAATTTTTCCAACATTTTTGTCGATTTGGGCAGTTGATGGACGTCTAGAATGAGGTTTGTCATCAATCGATATGTCGCCATTTTTAAACCGAGCAAACCACTAGTACATTTGAGTTTTTCCCATAGCATCATCATTGTAAGCTGTTTTCAACATTAAAATAGTTTCAGCTGCATTTTTACTGAATAGAAAACAAAATTTCACAGCTGCACGTTGTCCACTTAAACTTGCCATAATAAAAAATGAAACTAGAACAAAACAGCGCTAGCAAAAACAATCACTGCAGATAAACAGAACAAGCCAGGTCGACAACACAGGCGGCACTGAATTGGCAATGAGTTGTGCTATACATGCCTACAGGCAGAAATGCATACTAAAAGCTTCGCCCACGGCAATGTTATTCCAGTTATTTCTAGGTACCCCTTCATATATCTTAAATATCCATCTTATTAAAAACAGTTATTAACTCTACACAATCTCCAAGTGATTTAACTTTGGCAGAAACATGAATATTCCTCATTTGAAACAAAAATCCCAAACATAACAAAACTTAACAGACTATTTTTTTGGTTAAGTCGTCACTAGAGATGATGTGATTACAACTGTATTCTTAGGCACCTTGTTATATGAGTATAAAGAATTTTTTTTTTTGCTCTTTCATTATACAACCTTGAATTATACAATAAAACTTGTCTTAAAAAGACTCTCTATCAAGTGGAATCATGACCTTGACATGCACATAATATGTAATGCAAACCACCAAATGCAGAAATGGAAACCAAAATATGCCCTTAAACAGAAAATTTCCAATCCTCCCAGAGGATTGTTGAGCAATATTTTAACCATCCTATACATTCTAAATTGTCTGTGATGCAAGGGCAGGTACTGCATATGGTATAGTACATTCCTTCTTTCCCAGTCCCTTTGTCTTGGGGATTAACTGCTGAGTATTTTTGACCAACTGGACTGCCTGGACAATCTACTTTCTGTCTGGTACTTTATTCAAATAACTGTCAATCTCTTTGGAAATAATCACCATATCAAGGTGCCAATAGATTTGAGAGGAGCTACAGGAATTTACCCTTCAACAGAATGATTCCAATGTGTTTCAGTCAAATTTTTTAGGCTAAAGTTTTGGTGGGAAGTCAGGCATTTCAGAATAAATCTAACAGCTGAAGAATGAAAAAAAATGAGGTACCACAGCTCGGTGTAAGTCAACCATTGTAGGTTCTATAGAAATAACGTTTCTATTGAAAATCCACAGCCTGTTTCCAGTTTCAACCAGGTCAGGAATGGAATTAATGAAGCCCCCATCTAGCGGCAGGGATAGGAACTGTGCTGGCTGCTGAAGCTTGTCACACTCCTCTGGGGCAATGATTAATGACTAACAGATGAAATCAAATGATATCGGAGAGTGTTGCTGGAAAGAAAGATGACGGGGAAAACCAGAGTACCTGGAGAAAAACCTGTCCCACCTCTGCTTTGTCCAGCACAAACCTCACATGGAGTGACCAAGATTTGAACCACGGAACGCAGCGGTGAGAGGTCAGCATGCTGCCGCCTGAGTCACGGAGGCTCTAGCGTGTCTATTGCCTGTGTGAATTTAAAAGGCTGCGGAAGTTACAGTACCTTATAATACCCTATCTTTGCAAGTATTCTATCAACAAACTTACCAATACTTAAATAAAAAATATTATTTATTCTTTCCCCCAAACCAAAATCAAGACAGAGTAAAACCTAACCTATAACATGAATGCCAACGGAACTACTCAATGTAAAATTTTAATAAATATCAGTGATATATTGAAGAGGTAGACCAATATAAATAATTTCTTTTAAAGAAAGATTTAATGTTAAGAACTGTCAAGTCAGTGTGGGACCAATTAAGAAATTTGGCACTTGTAATGATGGAGCCAACCAAGCAAAGAAGGAAGCAAATCACTATCTTAATCTTAAAATAAAAGTAACAAAAATTGGAGAATACATCATATTTGCAAAACAATGCCTGGAAGATTTAAGAACTCAAACTGGGTGTGAAAGACTCAATCTAGAACTAATTTATTGTTGATCAAATATGAAACAATGTTTCTTTACAAAGAAAAACCTATTTTAAATGCTAAATTATATAACGCACATCTGGAAAATCCTCTTCATCTGGCCCCGTTGGAATGGGTCACTTTTCAATGTCATGTAAAACAGAAAGTTTTTAACACTTTGACCAAAAAAACAAAATACTTTTAAACAAAAAGCTAGAGAATCTCAAAATCAGTAAGGCAGCAAGCGATTCAAAAACCGATCCTACTTCTCAAAGTACAGATATTACCCAAAAATGTCACTTACCCATTAAAAATCTTACTGATTTGCTGACGATTATGCTTGCTGTATAATGGGGGCCTAACATCTAGGTCTTCGGCCCTCTTACTGATTTACCGCTCAATGAAATTCAGGCTATCCTAAGCAATGTCCCTAAGCACAACTGGATCACTTTCTCTAACCCAAATAATCTTGTAATTACCGTAGCTGACACAGAATACGGTATTAATAAACTGCCAACAGAAAAACAAGACAAGCTACAATATGAAGTTGAGAAAAAATTATATAACATACATAAAGAACAAAAATCGAATGGGCCTTTATTTCTAACAAGCAAATGGTAGATTTGAAACGGGAGATCAAAAATCCTAACAACATACAGGATGTATCAGAACTATACCGAAAAAAAATCAGGGATGCTTTTCGTTTTAAGAACAATGGTGCAATCGGATTAGCAGAGAATATTTTTCCTTTCGAGAAAATTATGTTACTTTTGTTACTTCTGGGCGTGAGATTCAAACTGATGAACTTGTCGTATTTGCTACGCCAGAGGGCCAGCCACTGCCTGTTACTGTGCGTCAGAGGAGGGAAGGGAAGAGAGGGGAAGTGAGGAGAAGACAGATGTAATATTCGGTGCAAATTCACAAATTTATCATTTGTTTTACATAGTCGCCTCCCAGCCCCAGAGGGCAAGGCACAGTTTGTTCTGCACAAACTGATTACAATATGAACCCCATAGAAAGAGAAGATGAACTTGTACCAAGAAATTTAAGAGGTATTTCATAATACTTTTCCTTTTCAGCGAGCAGGAAATTTCCAAGTTGATCAGTATAAACTCCAGACTACCTAAAGTCAGAGCCTTAGCCAAAATTCATAAGAATGATTTTCCCATTAGACCGATTATTCATTTTAGGAACAGTCCCACCTACAAAACTTCTCAATTCATCCACAAATTTTTAACGAAACACTGTTAATATCTTGTTGTTTGTGACACAGCACATATCCTGAACAGAGTCCAAAGGTCACTACTACACCGCTGTGAACTGTGCATCGATGTAGGAGCGGGACATATTGAGCATCTACTGTAATCAAACCATTGGGAGTGATGTTTTCTTCATTTGGTATTTCATTCCATTTACAATGTTGTGAGAGAAGGAATACACAATTGTGGGGCAGCAGCGTTGCAACTTTGAGCACGTTAAATAATAAAGAACGTTACTGCGACCAACAGACGAGAGGAGAAATGATGTGTGCATTATTTGAGTGATGAGTGTGTCTTAATTACAGTGTGTTCTTGTATTGTGTGTGCAGTTACGGCTGTTTAATAAACGAACTATGGATTTTGCCTGTAAAAGACAAGTACAATCCTGTGTGAGTCGAATGAGGGAACATGTACATATGCACGGAGCATTTTATCTGTCTCCATCGTACACCCGACTTCCCCTCCCCCTCTTCTCTTCCCTGAAGTGGCCTGTGCTCCGGCATAGCAAATACGGCGAGTTTGTCAATTTGAATCGCACGCCCGGAAGTAAGAAAGTAAAAAAATTTTTCGAAAAGAAAAATTTCCTCTGCCAATCTGATTACAGCTTTATTCTTAACAAGAGCATCCCTGATTTTTTTGACAGTATATTTCTTATAAACCCTGTAGTAATTACTAAAGCCGACAAAGGAACACAATTGTTTTGATGATTAAAAATTATTACTTTAATAAAACAGAACAGTTTTCCTTGCCATTTTCTCAAAAAAAAAAAAAAAAAAAAGGATCCCACTGGCAAAAATTAAAGAAATTTAAAAGAGGTATTTCATACATTCTTTTCTTTTCCAGTGAGCAGGAAATCTCCAAGTTGATCAGTATAAATCCCAGACTACCTCAAGCTAGAGCCTTACCCAAAATTCATAAGAATGATATTACCATCAGACCGATTATTCATTTTAGGAACAGTCCCACCTACAAAACTTCTCAATTCATCCACAAATTTTTAACGAAACACTGTAATTTCTTTAAAAGGCTTAAATTACAACCTTATTACACCATACATTCTTTTTATATTACCAATATGTATTCTATCATCCCTATAAATGAAACAATTAACTTAATGAAAATTCAAATAAACACCATAAAGTAAGTAAATTAGACATAGGAGTTTTTGAACATTTTAAAATTTGTTCTGTAGAACAATTATTATTTTTGAACAATATTATTCATCAGCAAAAGGGACTCTCAATGGGTGCACCAGTTTTGGGAATCTTGCTTGAAATTTATATAAAAAACTTGGAAAGAAACTAAAATCAACAATGTAAATGGAATTCTTTACTGGACAAGATGCGCCGATGACAAAAAATTAACTAGCAAATCACTTATGGTAAAGTTTTACCGGAGCAACTTGACTCTTTAAATCCACATATCAAATTTACAATGGAATCAGAAGACAATAAATTATTAAATTACCGTATCTCAAAATCACAAGAAGCAGTAACGTTTTTATGTTCAATATTGCTAGAAAACCCACTCAAATGGTAAATGTCATCAAACAAGATTCCCTTCAACCATGCACTCGTAAAAAAAGCCACCTTTTGTAGTTTGATTCATACAGCTCTTAACATTCTATCATCTAATAAGTATAAAAAATAAATACTATATACACCATAGTGTCTAATAATGGATGCAATATCAAATTTTTGACAAAATTATTAAGAAAATTAAAATGTTATTGGGCACAACACCGATCAAAGAGCCCAAAGAGATAAAAGAAATTCATCACTTTCTCTTACAATACTAGTATGGTAACAAACATCAGATAAAGTATATATTTAAAAAGCAGAATATTGCATTTAGAACAAGCAATACTAATTCGAAGATATTCTACAATATGCAAGCATTTAATAATGTTTCAACTCTGGTGTTCACAATGTTTTGCTAGTTACATTGGTCACATTGAGAGAAGTTCCTAACCAGATATCAAGAACAGGTAAGCACCAGGAAATATAATAGATACTCTGCTATAATCTGACCGATTATGGTAGACCAAGATTTGGACATTATGCATGCAGCAAATAAAGGTGCTCTACTTAATACATATGAAAACGTCCATATAAATGATGACCAGAGGAACAAGATTGTGGGGTTCTTAACAGAATTTCAGAAAGATAAACAATCTTTTTGACAAAATTGACTTGGTAATGGCTTAAATTATGCTCCATCGCTCACTACCGTGTTATAGGAACCACATGATGTGGCATTTGATTAATACTTTATGTTCTGGGTGAAGAAGCATCAGTGGTAACAAGTGATGATTTCAAAAAAGTGGTTGCAGTCATTTACTGTGAGTGAGGAAGTTAAAGTTGCAACAAAATTGTCGGAAATCATGCCACCAGCAATAAAAATGTTATTGATAATCATGTATTCATTATTGGAGAAAGAAGAAAGAAAAGTTATTAAAAAGTAACAGTAATAGTACAGCTTTCCAAGGGCTGAGTGCACAGTTTCCTGAAATTGAAGGACGGCTTTATAAATACGTGACCAAAAGATGTGAACTAGGTTATGGTGTATCAACTGAAATACATCAACTAAAATCATTAAAGATCGCAAAGGAACTTATAAAGGAGGGTTTTAATGCAAGCCGTGGGTGGATAAAGAACATTTTATCAAAGAAACAGATTGTGCATACGAAGATATGCAGTACATCAATTTCACACCACCTCCCACTTGCCTATGAAAAAAGTTGACGGCCTTTCATCACCACGTTATGCATTTTCAGAAGCATAATTCCTATTTGCTTTCTGAAATTGGGAATGCTGGTCAGACGCTGTTTATTTCAAAATGCCACTAGAAAACACAGTTCACATTAAATTCACAAGAAATTCTAGGTGTAAGGCTCGTCTCTAAAGATAATAGGAAACTTATTGTTTTTGGAGTGTACATACCTGGAAAGGGTGCACCAGATGCCGATTAGGAATTATTTAATATAATCAGCTATGTGGGAAATGATATGGAAAGGAACATTATTGTAGTGGGTGATCTCAATTTACCAAACGTCAATTTTGGAAAGGTAATACGAACGACAGGAAGCATGACCAACAAATGGCAAACAAGTTAACCTGGGAAGGACAGCTGCATAAGAAAGTGATGGAACCAACTAGAGGGAAGAATATCCTGGACGTCATGCTGGTAAAACCAGATGGGCTGTAGAGTGAAACTGAAGTAATAGATGGTATTACTGATCTCCAAGCTGTTTTTGTCATAGTTAAAAATAAATGTGATAGAAAGGAAGGTCGAACAAGTAGGACTATTAAGCAGTACCATATGGCTGATAAAACAGGCAAGAAGGTATTTTTTAAAAAGTAATTACAATCGGTGGAAAATGGTAAATAAAAAAAGTAAACAGATGGTGGGGTTCGAACCCACTATCTCCCAAATACTGGATGCTGGCCACACTTCAGCGACTGCAGCTATCGAGCTCGGTGATTACATTTTGGTCGAGAAAGGTAACAGGAAAATGTTGGTAGATGTAACAGCCCTCCCAAGTGAATCTTTCAAAGGAGATCACAGAGTTGTGATAGCGAAGTTAAAGATGGGAAAGATACAAAAGATGACCGAGATTAGGCAGAGAAAGCTAAGGGTGTGGAAATTGCAGGAGAAGGAAATAAATGAAGTGTTTCAGACACACATTAAAACAAGTATACCTAAGGAAGACATCGGAAGGGTCGAAGAAGAATGGGCATACTTTAAAACAGTCATGGTCAAGTCTGCAGAAAAGACTTGTGGAAGAGTATCAGGAAGGAAGAAAGATCAAGAAACGCCCTGGTGGAATGACAGGGTAAAAATATAATTAAAAGGAAGAAACAAGCTTGGAAAAGATGGCTGAGAAACAGAACAACAAAATGCAAAACAGAATACAGGCACTGCAAGAAGGAGTGCTCCAAGGTGGTTCAAGAAGAGAAAAAGAAATGCTGGCAAAAATTCACAGAATCTCTGCACGAAGATACAACCGGAAACAAAAAGATCTTATTCCAGTGGGTTAAAAAGAAGAAAAACCCAGGTGAAGGTGCTTACTTCATTAAAAATGAACAGGAGGGAGTGATGAGTGATGACACAGAAGCAGGATATATTGCAGAGGTGGGGAAAATACTTTGAACAGCTCTACAACGGCATAATACCTCGGTACAAGGAGAAATCAGATTTAGTGCAGGTGGAAGATAAGGAAAACGAGGTGTCCATGGCAGAGATTGAGTGGGCCACTAAAAAAATGAAAGGAGGCAAGGCAGCTGGAATTGACGAGGTCACCATAGAAATGATAATAGCAGCAGGAGTAGTTGGTCTACAGTGGTTGTATAGACTCTTCAGAGCGATATGGAGAGAAAAGAGTGGACAAAAGGGGTCATAATATCAATTTTCAAGAAAGGAGACAGGAAGCAATGTGAAAATTACAGAGGAGTAGCACTGATACCTCATACAGCTAAGATCCTTGAAAGAATCTTGGATAGACGAATAAGAGACAGACTAGAGGATAAATTGGCAGAACACCAGTATGGATTCACAAGAAGCAGGTCCACATTTGACCCAATATTTACATTGCATCAAATGATGGAAATGTACTGGGAATATGGAAAGGACATGGTAGTAATGTTTCTAGATATTGAAAAGGCATATGACAGTGTCCCAAGGAATTTGGTATACAAAACATTGACAGAGGCACAGATTGGGAATGAAACAATGCAGATGGTAATAGCATTGAATCAAAATTGCAAAAGCTGTGTTAGAACCAAAGTGGGTCAAACTGAATGGTTCAGAGTTGAGACAGGCTTAAGACAGGGAAGTGTATTGTCTCCCTTACTCTTCATTATCATCATGGATAGAATTCTATATAATATCAAGGAGATGATGATGGGCAAGCACGTAAAGTCTATGCTCTTTGCTGATGACATTGTGGTTGGGGAGATAATGAAGAGGAAGTACAGACACAAGTAGATTTATGGAGTGAGGAGATAAATAATTTTAGAATGAAGATAAGTACTGAGAAAAGTAAGACTTTGATCATGACAAGAGGTAACAGAAAATCCACGGGAGTGATAAAAATAGGAAATGAACCTCTTGAAGTAGTAAAAAATATTAAATATTTGGGCAGCTTGGTATCACAAGATGGAAATTTGGATGGAGAAATTGATTTACGAATGCAGCAGTCTGCAAGTTTCTATCAGTGTGTGAGTGACATTGTATGGAACATAGATGTGCCAATGAAGTGCAAGAAGGTTTTATACTCATCCTATTATAAACCTATACTGACCTATGCTTCAGGAGCCTGGGCACTAACTAAGCAGAACCAAAGTAAGATACAAGCAGCTGAAATGAGGTTCTTGAGGAGCATACAGGGAAAGACAAGACGAGATAGAATATGAAATGAGGAAATAAGGAAAAACGTGGGAGTGTGTAAACTTCAAGAAGAGATTGATACAGCAAAGGTATAATGGTATGGACACATGGTGATAAGGCCATGAGGAAGAATACCAAAGAGAACATTCATGGATACAGAGACTGGAAAGAAGCCTAGGGGATGTCCTAGAATGAGATGGAGGAGCTCTGTTATGGACTGTATTGCAAATAGAGGAAGAGCAATGGTGAAAAGATCGATTAAGGCTACCCTACCCAGAGAGAATATGGAAAAGGGAATGGACAAAGAAGGAAAAAGTAAATTTCAAACTTTAAATAAGCTGAAGGAACTTGAACTAAATCAGGGAAAAGAGAGTGAGCAACCCTCTCGTGTTCCCTATCAACTTGATTTTGAGGTTTTTCAGTTTGTAATTGTTGTAACTTAAATATTTTCTCCATCTGGTCACCTCAGTAGTATAGGCTTAGCCTCTGCAACTTCTGGCCATAAACCCAAATAGGGTTTTAAACTTTTCATCCCAATTTTCAAGGAACGCAAGTGTCCGCCTCCTCACCATTTGATTTTTGGGCCAATACCTTTAACCTGTTGTTTTTCACAAAGGCCTGGTAGAATGGGTACTCGATATCCCTGTTATACTCTTTCATGCTTTTCATGGTAAAGATGTTAGACTGTTAAGCTTTTAAAAATAGTGAATACGGTTCTATTTTGTAAACTGCAGGTTGTGCCATTGATAGGCCTGGACATTTCTCGAAATTGGTTCCTAAGTTAAAAATTTTATAGATCAAGGACGCTTTTTCTATTAATGTAAAGGTTGAGTGGTGCCTTTAGAAGGCTGTAATGTTATAAGGTTCGGAGAGTAGTCTCCTAGATAAACTTGTAGAGCAAAGATGCTCTTACTAATGGTGTAAAAGAAATTGGGAGATCCATCTCCTTGATTATGGATTGAATGGAGCAGTTGTGCTCAAGTAATATTTGTAAATTGGGAGCTTTAAGCTCAGATTGTTAATTGGCAATTTGTTGATTATTCTGAATTTTCCAACATTGTACCTAAGCTAACGAGCTGGTTCTTTACCTGAATTGTTGCTGTCTTAGCAAATTGTAAAATTTGAAATTTGAAAAGAAATCAAAAGATAGCAGAGAAAGAAATATAGCTCTAATTTTAAAGTTTTAAATTAATCTTCCGATTGTCTTATATCAGCCCATTCATGCCTGCAACTTCTTTCACCTCTGTGATCCACACAAACGCGGTAACAATAATTATTCCTGCTTCTTCCTTTTACAATTTAATCTGGTTTACAACTTCAATAAGATCTTCAAAGAAGTTTTCTTCCTCAAATGGGAACCCCGGTGGTTGGTTGTAGCCAAAACCTATGAAAATCTCCCTCCCACTCTGCTATCCTTTCTTTATTTTTAACCAAATCATTTCCTCACATCCCGATTCCCACAGCTCTACCTGATTGCATATTTCATCTTTTATGATCACTGATATCCCTCTCGGGTAACGCCCTTTCAGGCTCCCTTTATGTTCCGTTCTACTCCAAACTTTTTTTTTGTTTTTTCTTTGCTATTTGCTTTACGTCGCACCGACACAGATATGTCTTACGGCGACGATGGGATGGGAAAGGCCTAGGAATTGGAAGGAAGCGGCCATGGCCTTAATTAAGGTACATCCCCGGCATTTGCCTGGTGTGAAAATGGGAAACCACGGAAAACGATCTTCAGGGCTGCCGACAGTGGGGCTCGAACCCACTATCTCCCGATTACTGGATACTGGCCGCACTTGAGCGACTGCAGCTATCAAGCTCAGTACTCCAGACCTTAAGACCCAGTACTTGTACACTGTACCCCCCCCCCCACTTCCAGCAACCATGTCTCTACCATCCCAGTAATCTTCATCATTTCTCAGTTTACTCAATATACCCTCGATATTTATTAATCCCACGACCCAGTCTAGTTATTTATTCGTGGGTATATCTGCTGTAGCCAAGGCCTTACTTCTCGTCATTCATGCTTTTTCTAACTGTATAATGGATTCACATGGGGAGGTATTTCCTCTTCCAACCCCCTGGCTTCCACAGACCTCATCAACCCTTTTTTAGCCCTAATGTCTTTTAAATTTTAGTGCTGGCTTACGTTTCTTTTCTTCTTTTCTCCCTGGGTTGTCTTGCCTCCTAGAGATCCCCTCTTCATCTCGCGTTGTTTTCCTGAATTGAGGATGTCCGGTTTTGAATGCCAAGTCATCCAATTCACTGTCCCTGCTTTGTCAATTAATACACATGGCTGCTGACTCAGATCTGCTGTCGTCAATGAGTAGGCCGCTGGCCTTCTGTATAGCTGACACATCAGGGCAATGTTCCAGCTCGCGTAGCTGACTAGCAGTCCATTTCCTACTCCAAGAATCGCCTACTATTATAAGTATGTCTCCACGGATAAATGCTTTCAGACCCGAATGCTGCTCCTTCCCTTGATGAAAACGTGTTCTCATATTTTTCCATTTCTTCTTGATCTAATTCTTTTTAAATCCATATTTTTGTTCCCTTCAAGCTCTACACACTGTTCAAAATTTTTCAGCCCTTCAAACTTGATACCATACATACCTTCACTGGTCTTCTTCCCATATTTCTCCCTAATCTAAAGACACTATCAATATCACTCTCATTACACTAGACCTTCAATTTCTCCCTGATTAAGGAAAGTACTCTGTCTAATCCACCATTAAAGTTCTCTTTGTCAGTCTCTACCAGTCCGCAGATTATTATGTTTCCCTTCTTATCTTCCTTCACTCGTGTCCATTCTTTTTCTTTGAGTTTTCTTCGTCTTTCTTCTAGATCCAGGACTTTATCCCTTATTTCATATATCTCATTCCTGTTCTGCAGTAGGCTCTCCTTAATATCCTCAAGTTCTGTTTCTATGAAGGTCTTAAAATCCTTAAAGTCATTTTTTTGTTCTGTTAACATTTCCCTGGTCTTCTACACTTGGCATTCTTGCATGACCTCCTTAAGCTTCTCTATATCTTCCTAGGACAGCCCAGGGCCTGGGTTTAACTCCACCCCATCGATCACTAGTAGCACCCTCACCACAACTGATGACAATGATTTGGGTGGTCCACATATGCTAAATTGGGTTCACATCCTTGGATTACGGGGCCAGGGAAGTAATTAAAAACCTTGGTTATGATTTTCAAACCACTGTCGGATATTTCTAGCTGTGTGATATTCACCATGACTTGTTGGAAGATCTCATCCACCCCATGAAAGATAATCAACATGTATGGGTGTATGTGATCTACAAGAATGGTTTCATAACCAAATCAATAGTCTGTGCCATTCACATTGATCAGTGATCCCAGAGAATACCACAAAAATATTTCCCAGACTATAACGTTGCTGTCACCGGCTTTGTACTTCCAGCGATGGTCGCAGAGTGCTCATTCTCTGTTGTTTCTTACCAGAGACACCAATGTCTGTCTGTTCAAATAAGAAGGAAGCAGGGCTCATCGGAAAAGACATTCCTTCATCAATAAGCAAGAGTCTGATTCTGATACTATCGTACATTGTTTAGCCTTCTCGCCAATGTAACTTCCTGTGGTGCAGTGACCATCCATTTGCTCTGGAAGCCTGTACAGAATTGTTGTTTTAGACACTGATGTGGTAGCTTCTCAGTTCATTCTGACAGTAAGCTGCTTCACTATAGCATGTTCGTCGACTCTTTGTAGACAACATTCACCTTGCACATCAATGGCATGTGGTATTCTGCAGTTTCCATGCCAGTTATGCATAATCACACCATTTGTTCACTCATCATAAACTTCAACCACAGCACCATGCAAACAGTTCACAAACAGCAGTTTCAGAAATACTGCCATCTTTGGGCTGAAATCCAGTAATTATTCTGTCTTGTAATTCAGATAATTCACCCCCTTTTACCCATGGCAACAACAACAACAACATGTACGTATGTACAAACAGTCTATCACACATCTTATAAACCCACCATGCAACCTCATAACATCAAATGTATTTAATGAGCTACATGCTGTCGGTATCGAGCATAGAAGGTGGTCATAATATATGACTCGACTGTATTTATAACAAGTCCAACAAGTTTGTTCTTACCCTTTTCTACTCCCACACTTTTTGGCATAGACCACAAATGTCTCATATTAACAAGTATTTGGACAAGCTCTCTTTCTTACCATAATAAGAATTAAACAACTATTATTATAGATCAATCTGAGACAATGCCAACCATTTAAGCAATGAAGAAATTTGACTTACATGTGGGTGCCAACCTCCTTCACTTCGTGATGGATAACATCATCCACAGTTTGCTGTGGATGAAGCTCTGTAGCCTCTGTTTCTGTGTGGTTGCCAGATAAAGGAATACGATGAGAATTTGTCTGCAAGTTAGCCTGAAAATTTCAAATCATAAAATAAATAGTCAAGGAGTTAATGAATACAAGATACATTTGAAAAGCATGTGAGAATACAATGAATAATAATAGCTAAGAAAGAACAAACACATACAAAATTTCATATGGCTTACGGTAATAATTCTAAAAACACTGGCTATGGATCAGAATGGAAACTGAATACCCACTAGTCCAACCCCTCATCCACCTCATGGGAGATGGGCAACGGCAAGAAATAGGGGTTGCCTATAGGGGCAAAGTACAATGGGGAATATATGTCCCATGACTGTGCTATGATAGCTGTGAAGGTCCTACAGAAAAATTGAAAAGTGACATGTAATACGGTTCTGGTGAAGAAGCCATGTTAGGCATAGTTGGCCAATGGTGAATTAAGCGTGCTATCAGGACAAATACGAGCCTCGGATCGAAGAACTCAAGAAAATGACAATAGCTAGGTGTGTATGACGCCTTACAGCCCGAAGCTTCACCAGCTACGAAACTGAAATCAAGACCCGGCTGCCAGATTGGAACCTTGAATATTCTAAAACTGACAAATGAAACAGAAGAGATAGGTGATATGATTGAAAGGAGGAATTTCTCATCGTGGAGATGAGTGAAAAGAAAGAGAGGGCAACAGGAATAAGACACTTCTGGCTAGACTATAATCTATACTGGTCCGGAAGTAATTTGAAATCAAGAAATGAAGTGGGCTTTATACTTCATATACTGCAGATGTTTGTAGCCAGATTTTATCTGTAGGTGAAAGAATAATTAAAGAGTCAGCAAATTGGAATGAAGGCAAATTACATATAATCCAGGTCTATGCTCCACAATCAGGATGTTCAAATAAAGAGAAGGAAGCCTTCCTCTTTTTCTTTCTTCTTACAAGTTGTTTTATGTCACACTGACACATTTAGGTCTTATGGTGACGATGGAATAGGAAAGGGCTAGGAGTGGGAAGGAAACGGCCATGGACTTCAAAATCAAATCAAATTCTCTTTATTTGCAAATGAGGTGTCTACCTCGGTGGCAAATGGTACACTAAAATACATTATTGTCAAGCACTAAATTTTAAATTAACAAGAGAAGAAGAAAATTTTTCTAGAATACAATAATATACAATTTAGGCTAACAATTTATTTCTATTAAACAAACAGATCATCCTTAAAAAATTTATATTGTTTACAAAATTCTACTTATAATATCTCCTATACTTTCAAACATAGTCAACTCATATACAGTATGTGGAATTACTTCAAATAATACTATGCAACTGATATAAGATTAAAATTTACACTGCATTTATTTACTTTAAAAAAAAAAAATTTTTTTTAAATCCATTTTGGATCCTAAGTAGCATAACAACCTGTTGCGTCTTAACCAGAGCCCCCTTTTGCCACCACTTTTCAGAGTTCCTGAAGGACCTTCACAGCTACCGTAGCGGTTCCAGGGCCCTCGAAGTCCCCACAGTACTTCACCCCTACAGGCAGTCCCCTACTTTGGCTGCCCAAACTCCATGGACCAGGGGATGGAATTTTTTTTTTCCACTCACATTTTTTATTTACAATAACCTGCACTGGTCGAATGCCCTCTAACATTTCATTTATTTTCCCTGTTGCTGTTTATTCTCTTCTTGAATATCTGTACAGATTTTGGAAAAGGATCAAACACTACCCCTGGTAAACTGTTCCACTCCTTCACGCCCTTCCCAATGAATGAAAATTTACCCCCAATCACTTCTGCTAAAATTCCTTCTAATTTTATACTTGTGGTCAGTTCTGCCGATATAATTATTTTCCAACTGAAGCCTCTCGCGGATTTCTCCCCATGCTTCTTCTCTTGTATAGGCTCTATATAACCCTATAAGTCTAGATTTCTCCCTTCTCTTACTTAAAGTTTCCCACCCAAGTTCCTCTAACATTTCTGATACACTACTGTTTCTCCTGAAATCCCCTGTTACAAATCTTGCTGCTTTCCTCTGCACTCTATCTATTTCTTTTATTAGATATTATTGGTGAGGATCCCAAAAACTGTTTGCGTATTCCAATAATGGACGAACCATACTTAAGTAACTTTCTTCTTTTAATTCCTTGTTGCATCCTTTAAGTAGCCTCATTATGGCATGTAACGATCTGTATGCTTTCCCAACAATGTCATCAACATGACCTTTCCAGTGCAAATTACTTTCAAATCTCACACCTAAGTATTTGCACTTGCCATCTTTTGGGATAACTACCTCATCCAAAGTATATTCAAATTCAGTTTTAAAGCTCCTGTTTGTAAATGTTGTAACAGTTGATTTGCCTCCATTAACCTTCATATTATTTTCTTCAACCCATTGTTGGATACTTTCAAGGTCCCTTTGTAATTCTGAACAATCCTCAATGTTATTTAATTTCCCTATAAACAATTATATCATCTGCATACAATCTTATTTTTGATGTTATATTGTTCCCTAAATCATTTGTGTATATTAAAAAAAGTAACAGACCGATTATACTACCCTGTGCGATTCCCTTCCAAACATTCTCTTCCTGCGATATATTATTTCCTACTTTGACCTTCTGAACCCTTGAATTTAGAAATGTTCTTATCCAACGTATAACCCTTACGTCCAATCCTATTCCCTCCAATTTCTTTAATAATATTCCATGTTCAACTCTATCAAAGGCTTTGGAAAGATCTATGGCTATGCAATCTAACTGGCCTCCTGAATCCAACTGATCTGATATGTCCTGCTGAAATCCCACCAGTTGTGCTTCACAAGAAAATTTCTTTCTAAATCCATACTGGCTCCTCATGAACCAATTTTTATCATCACATATCCCTCTGATGTACTTTCTATTAAACTCTCCAGTATTTTACAAACTATACTGGTCAGGCTGATTGGTCTGTAGTTCTCTGGTTTCCTTTTATCACCCTTTCCTTTATAAATTGGTATTATTATAGATTCCTTCCATTCTTTTGGTATTACACTATTATTTATGACATAGTCAAAGAGAAATTTTAAATAAGGCTCTATGTACCACCCCATTGTCTTTAATACCTCCCCAGTAATTTGATCACTTCCTGCTGCTTTTCCTTGCTGAAGCAGTTAGATTTCTCTGAAAATATCTTCATTTGTGAATGAGAAGCTTCTTGTTTCCCCATGTGTTTCTCCCTCTCTATCTTCTGTTACTGTTTCCAACTCCTGACAATCTTCTACTGAATCTCTGAATTCCCTACTAAAGAGGTTTGCTTTCCCAGTATCTGTTAAATAATGTTCACCCCCTTCTCCCACCATTGTAGGAATTTGGATTCCTTTTCCTTTTTGATTCCTAATATATGAATACAGCTTTTTCCATTTCCCTTTGTGGTCATTACCCTCTTGAAGTATGCCATTCGTATATTTTTCTTTTGCTTCCTTTCCACTCCATTCAGTTCCCTCATTAGCTGTTTTCTAGTTTCTCTACTCTCCCTACCCTCTTTGATTTTCCTGTTTACTATTCTACATTTTCTTTTTAATTTTCTTATTTCCCTTGTATAATAAACAGGGTCTGAGGTCAATTTACCCTTCTTAACAGGTACAAATCTCTTCTCTCCTTCCCAAATGACTACTTTAAATTTAGCCCAAAGTGTATCCACATTACTCCCTTCACTTATCCAACAACTGAATTGTGATTTAAGGTAAGTCCCAAATTCATCAACTTTAGTTTTTTTTTTCTTTTTTTTTTTTTTTTCTTTTTGCCGGGTTGAGTGGCTCAGACGGTTAAGGTACTGGCCTTCTAACCCCAACTAGGCAGGTTCGATCCTGGCTCAGTCCGGTGGTATTTGAAGGTGCTCAAATACGACAGCCCCGTGTTGGTAGATTTACTGGCACGTAAAATAACTCCTGCGGGACTAAATTCCGGCACCTCGGCGTCTCCGAAGACCTTAAAAAGTAGTTAGTGGGACGTAAAGCAAATATCATCATTATTATTATTATTATTATTATTATTACTTTAGTTTTTCTGTATAATTTCTTGTCTTGTGTGACCCTCTTATTAAGCATTTTTGGTACGAGTCCTACAACCATTATTACAGCCTTATGGTCACCTATTCCTTCAATTACCTCAGTTTTATCAACAATTTCCCAGGGTTTAACCAGGAATACATCTAGCAAGTTATTGAGACGAGTCGGTTCTCGTACTACTTGTGTAAATCCTCCCTCCCAAATCAACTTATTTGCCAGTTTCTGTTCAATGGCTTCACTTGCAGCTCCATTCCATTCAACTTCAGGCAAGTTTAGGTCTCCCCCAATTATTACCATATCATTATTATTGTTTTTATGGGTATAATCTATTATTTTCTCTAATATTTCCATGTCTCTTTCCTCTCTTCCAGGCCTATATGTTCCTACAATTCCCAAATCCTTCATATTATCACAAACTAATTTTATCCCTAATATTTCATCCCTTTCATCGGTAAACCATTCATGTAAACAATAAGTTTCCTTCACCAGAATAAACATCCCCCCCCCCCCCCCCTTTTACCTCCTCGGTCTCTACGATAGACTGTATACCCTTCTGGAAATACTTCTCTATTACCCACCCCTTCTCTCAACCATGATTCCACTCCTATCACCACATCAGTCTCACATGATTCCATCAATGTACTGAATTTTAATTGTTTATTTACTACACTCTGACAGTTTACCAAGAGCAATCTCAGACCCCCTTCCTCCCTAAAACTTGACTGTTGCAATTGGGTAACATTTGAGTCATGAGTTGAGAACATCCCTGGAACCCAGATCTTTGTACATAGATCTTGATTTAAGGATCTGGGTTTTCTGGCAAGTTTCCCTGTATATGCCAATTTAGTGGTATGGGTTTTCTTAAGTGCATACTAGTTTGCATATCTCTGTTGATAATTGTAGCAATTTGTCTACAGAGAGTTGCTTTTCCATTACCTATCAGATGTAATAACCCATGCCTAGTGAACATTTGCCTGCCAAGACCTAAAGTATCTACTATATAGACATTTCTAAAACTCCTACTTAATCTCTTGATGTTTATATTTACATCACGTACAGCTTTGTTCACACACGAGTCCTCTATTAGGACATACCTGGGTGGCACATTAACTACAATTACTTTTGAGTCAGGTAGTTTGAAAATCTTACCTCTGAGGGTCGTAATTAGTTCCTCACCTTCATTTGCAGCAATGTCATTTGTACCACTCACAATCACCACATAGTTGTCCTTCTCTAACACTGGATCACAACTTAGGACGTCTTCAGTTTTGGCACCTGGTTTTATTAGTCCTAAAACCTCAGTTTCTGGATTATGCAGCTCATCCTTGATGCCTTCTGCCATACCCCGCCCTTGACTGTCTGCGCAGAGATGAATTTTTGGCGATCTTGAGTTCCGGTTGGTTTTCTTCTTCCGTAGGTTACCTCCACTGGATTTAAAATTATACGGAAAACTTGATGTGTCTTCTTCTGGAACTTGTTGCAATGACTGAAATCTATTTTGGCACTGCAAAGAGTTTTCTCCCGGTTTTAAGTTGTACGTAGTTTCTCCAATATGTTTAACATTAGGCCTAAAATGGCTACGCGTCACTTTCGTCCATGGCGATCTTTCTTCTCCACTGTCTTCTTTATCTTCCAGTTTCTTTATTCTGTCTTTAAGCTTTCATTTTCAAGTTTCAGAGCACATAAGTCTTCTTGCAGCACTCCTAAAATCTTAAGCATAGATTCGTAAGTCTCTCTTTCTTGTTGTTCTACCTCATTATCAGTTTGTTTACACTCGGGACACAGCCACACACTTTCTTCAATATCAGTCCTATTTACAATATTTGCACAACGAAAATGGTACCATTCATCACACTTACGACACAGAATCCCATTTTTAACTACTCTTCTGCATTTGCCACTTAATTAAGGTACAGCCCCAGTATTTGCCTGGTGTGAAAATGGGAAACCATCGAAAACCAACTTCAGGGCTGCCGACAGTGGGGTTCAAACCCACTATCTCCCAAATGCAAGCTCACAGCTGCGTGCCCATGACTGCATGGCCAACTTGCTCTGTGAGAAGCCTTCCTGATCATCTTGGAAGAACATATGGACAGTGAATATGTGATAGTAATGGGAGATTTTAATGTTCAGGTTGAATCAGACAGACTGGGCTATGAATCCTCCCTGGGTCCTCATAGAATGGGAAATAGGGTGGTAGAGGGCAAACGTCATACAGATCTGTGTACGAGAAACAATATGGCTGTAAGTAACACTTGGTTCAAGAAAGGGAACTCACACAAGTTCACAAGATATAGTTGGGACGATAAAAACTGTGACTGATTACATACTCGTCGACCAAGAAGTTTGGAAGGTTGTAAGTGATGTCAAAATAATCCCAAGTGAAAATTTGGATGGAGACCATAGATTGTTCATTGGAGATATCACTAAGAGAAGACCTCCTGTCGTCCACAACAAAAATAAAATCTTGGAGACATTTTGAACCAAGAGTGAAAGAAATGTTTCATGAGAATGTTCTGAAGATGTTACCGAAAGATCTGAGATCTGCAAATGAGGAATGCGATAACCTGAAGAGAGCACTGGTGAAGACAGCTGAAAGAGTATGTGGACGACAGAGTAAAATAACAAATTCCAAAGAAACAGCATGGTAGAATGAGGATGTAAAAGCTGATGTCAAAGTTAGAAATGGTGTAAGAAGAGCTTTGTACTGTACCAGAATGTGAGGAAATCCATGTGAAATTGAGGATAATCTATCATTTTACAGAGAAAAAAGACGACAGGTTAAAATAATAGTTGACAGAGAAACAGAAGTGCAAAGAAGGTCTTGCAAAGAGAACAAGGCAGGACAAATACAAGAAGGTCCTGTATATCATTGTTAAAAACAAAAGAAATGATAATAGTACTATTGGCACAGTAGAGCTTCCAAACGGAGAAGTAACTGGAAATGAAAATGAAATATTACAGGAGTTCAGTAGATATTTCAACCACTTACTGGACTGTAATATAACTGACAACCCACAACATAACTCTCAAAACCCTATAAACAATGATGTAAAATATCTGACCTGGCTGAAAGTGGGGACAAAAAAATCTAACAGTCTGCCGGACTGGAAGAAAAGAAGTGCAAAAGAAGTGTAACCCTTCTATTTCATGGGTTATACGAGTCCATCCTGGAGAGTAAAATCAGAAAATTTGTTGAACCTAAAGTTAAGAAATAACGATATGGATTTAGACCAAACAGGCACCCTACACCTCATACTTTTTTTTTTTTAACAAGAATGCTCTTTGAAAAATATTGGGATAAGAATAGAATGGTTATAGTTGTATTCCTGGACCACGATTTCACACCATGTAAGCACATAAGGGAATATCTGAGATATTAGGAATGCCAGATGAGATTATAGCTCGAGTAAAACAGCTATTGCATATGATAAATTAATTAGCATCCTACAAGTAAAACAGCTATATCGAGACAAAGAGCAGTGTGCAAATTCAAGGAGGCAGGTCAAGTTGTTCTGAAACCAAGAGCAGAGTCCAACAAGGAAGTTCTCTATTACCATAATGGAAGAGATTATAAAAGCAGAGCACCGAGCTCGATAGCTGCAGTCGCTTAAGTGCGGCCAGTATCCAGTATTCGGGAGATAGGTGGTTCGAACCCCACTGTCAGCAGCCCTGAAGATGGTTTTCCGTGGTTTCCCATTTTCACACCAGGCAAATGCTGGGGCTGTACCTTAATTAAGGCCACGGCTGCTTCCTTCCCAGTCCTAGCCCTTTCCTATCCCATCGTCGCCATAAGACCTATCTGTGTCGGTGCGACGTAAAGCCAATAGCAAAAAAAAAAAAAAAAAAAAAAAAAAAAAAAGCAGAGAATACAAAGGATCAGACAACAAATCCACCCGAATTTGCTAATGACGTAGACTGTATCTTTCGCAATAAGAATTTTAAAGAATGGGAATGATTATCAGCCTGTCCACCTTCGTAGCGTAACGGTTAGTGATATTAGCTGCCGTCCTCGGAGGCCTGGGTTCGATTCCCGGTACTGCCAGAAATTTAAGACTGGCAGGAGGGCTGGTACGTGGTCCAAATGATACATACAGCTCACCTCCAATGGAGGTGTGTCTGAAAAAAGAGCTGCACCACCTCGGGATGAGGACACGAGTTTACTTTAGTCCGGCTCCATGGCTAAATGGTTAGCGTGCTGGCCTTTGGACCAGAGGGTCCCGGGTTCGATTCCCGGCCGGGTCAGGGATTTTAACCTTCATTGGTTAATTCCAATGGCTCGGGGGCTGGGTGTGTGTGTGTCGTCTTCAGCATTAGAATTCATCATAGGTAGGGCCCCATTCTCAGACGCGCAGGTCGCCTATGCGGTGTCAACTCGAAGGACCTGCACTCGGCCTCTTCGGAGGCCACACCCCATTATTATTATTATTATCAGCCAAACTACAATAATTGGTTTAGTGATGAGATGAAATTCTGAAGCAGTCCACATGCAAATGCAAAATGAAGAAGTAGATATTAATAACTTCAAATACTTAGGGAGCTTTGTTTCTTCTGACAATAACCATAAACTAAGAAATAAGCAATAGAATAGAAGCTGCATCAAAATTCTACCACTCCATTCGTCAGCTACTTTGGGATGACTCATTTCCCCCAATCTACCAATCTGACACTGTACAAAACATATCTTGTACAAACTCTAACATACGGACTTGAAGCAGCAGTACTGACTAGACCTGCAAAAAAAGTCACCTACAAGCCACTGATGAGAAATTCCTTCATTCTTGTCTCTAACAGACAAGGAGAAACAAAATAAGAGATGAAAATATCCGACAACAACTTGGACTGGACAGGAGTCAGTTGAAAACCTTATAAATAAGCAGATTATGATGGTACGGATATGTGAGGAGGATGGCTCCAATTAGGACCCCAAGAGCTATGAAAGGAATGTTGTCGGTAAGAGGCCCAGAGGGAGACCTCATGATGGTTGGGAAAAGGAAATTTTGACAGATCTTGCAAGTTATGATGTAAAATGGCAGAAAAAGTAGAACATCAGCTGTGGATGGACAGGATGAACTGTAAGAGGCCTAAAACACATGCACCTGGCTTGCTGGAACAGAGAACTGATGATGATGATTACTACACTGCAGTTGTTTGCAAAATATAAAAGTACGTGATAAAGAAATGAAACATCCTGCATTCTAGTTATGGACTGCATACAGATTCTACACCATACTGCATTATGTCGTTACACCTCAACGTTGAGAGGTAAAATACTGACCCGCAGCACATGTACCACTTAGAACGGAAATTGGTTGATATACAGTCGAACCTCGATACCTCAAACCTCCATTGCTCGAATTTTCAGAATCTCGAAGCAACTAAAATTTCCTGGCCATTAGTCCTATTCCTTACATATATTTATGTCTCGGTTACCCAAAATTCCATTACACAATTTTTTTGATTTCTCAAAGCTTAAGTTTACTACCTAGAAGAAGAAAGTATTCTGTAATTTGAATTTTTATCTTTTATTTTTTTACAGTAACTGTGCAATTCAGCATTTATTATACAGTACATCTTCCCAGTTGACCTTGGTATGCTTACATAGCGGCTTAACTGTCAACCCCTGGTGTGTTAACCACAGGCAGTTTGAGCTACTTGATGCCTCTCCTGTACTGTCAGTAGACCAGGTGTTACTGCTAGTGTTTTCACAGCAATAACTGCTGTTGAAAACTATGTGAAAGAAAGCAAGTTTGAGAGTAAAAAATACAAGAAGGTATTAATGGAGGTTTCATGTTATTCTAGTGTATGCAGTCTGTTTTCGACAAGTTGCTAAAATAAGGGTTTTACTGCAATTAAAATGATTAAATACTTTCAGTTTCTTTTTATATGGTTAAATAACAATAGGTACACGATTCGATTACGTGATATACAAGCTCAAAAAGGAGAATTCTCCATATCTCAAAATTTCAACAACTCAAGATAAAATTTATCTCTCTAGGCGATTTGAGATATCTAGGTTCGACTGTACCGAACCTTAGATGAAGAAACCCTTCTGGTCAGAGTTCTAAGCTGAAATATTATCACACAGCAACTTTTCTAGGTGCATCAACAGTTAGTATAATATATTAAATATACTATTTTTGCATTACTGTGTGGAGCATAATAGTATGATACCTTAAATGTAATAACGTTATCGGTTTTACGTCCCACTAACTTCATTTTTATGGTGTTAGTTTTTACGTGCCAGAAAAATCAACCAATACAAGGCTGATGTATTTGAGCAAACTCAAATACTATCAAACATAGCCAGGACTGAACCTACAAATTTGGGCTCAGTAGGCCATGCCCTACCAGCTGAGCTACTCAGCCCAGCAGATATCTCAAATTTGTAAATGCCTCAAAAGCAGTTTTCAGTTTACCTTTGGCTGTTCTTCCTATACTGAGAATTTATTTAGAACGACCAAGTAACTGTGTGTCTAGCACCCTCTAATCTCTTTCTTAGGATAACGCGTAAGCACTGTTCCCACCTCATCATTCCAAACTTTGAACATAAATTACTGCTTCATAATATCATTAACTTTAATTTGTGTATGTGGTTCAAATGCCAGCCTATGCACGTAGGATTCTTGAAATGTTTAAGCACTTACCTGTGGTTGGGATTCTGTATAAAGCTGGAGGTCCTGTGGCTATGACCACAATAAACCTATTACATAAAACTACAAGCTTCCTTTTGCCAGAATCTAAGTGAGTGTGCATACTGAGGTAGTGTTTGTTTACTTGTCACTTCAGTAGCAAATCTGAGAGGTGCATCAACCAGAAGCAGTAGTAAAAATCCATAGAACTTTTGAACATAATAGATTTCTGAGTATATGTTAAGTGATATGAGACAAACTGAAGAAAACTCAGTGTTTTGTGAATATCTTGCTTTACTTTATATTTTAATAATGTGTAATTCAATTTCACTGCCGCTCCACTGATTGAGTACACTCATGGATCACTATGCAACAATGAATATGCAGTAATAGTTTGTATTGCCATATTGCTCATACACCTGATCAATCAATCAATCAATCAATCAATCAATCAATCAATCAATCAATCAATCAATCAATCAATCAATCAATCAATCAATCAATCAATCAATCAATCAATCAATCACTACTGATCTGCATTTAGGGCAGTCGCCCACGTGGCAGATTCCCTATCTATTGTTTTCCTAGCCTTTTCTTAAATGATTGCAAGGAAATTGAAAATTTATTGAACACCTCCCTTGGTAAGTTATTTCAATCCCTAACTCCCCTTCCTATAAACGAACATTTGCAACAATTTGCCCTCTTGAATTCCAACTTTATCTTCATATTGTGATCTTTCCTACTTTTAAGGACACCACTCAAACTTATTCGTCTACAGATGTCTATCCACTGACAGCCGAGACCATACCACTTAGTTGAGCAGCTCATCTCCCTTATCCCAAGTCTTCCCAGCCCACACTTTACAACATTTATGTAACTCTACTCTTTTGTCGGAAATCACCCAGAACAAATTGAGCTGCTTTCTTTGGATTTTTTCCAGTTCTTGAATCAAGTAGTCCTGGTGAGAGCCCCGAACACTGGAACCGTACTCTAGTTGCAGTCTTACCAGAGACTTACATGCCTTCTTCTTTACACTCTTACAACAACCCCTAAATACCCTCATAACCATGTGCAGAAATCTATACCCTTTATTTACAATCATATTTATGTGATTACCCCAATGAAGATCTTTCCTTATATTAACACCTAGGTACTTACAATGATCTCCAAAAGGAATCTTCACACCATCGACACAGTAATTAAAACTGAGAAGATTTTTCCTATTTGTGAAACCCACAACCTGACTTTTAAGTCCGTTTTATCGTCATACCATTGTCTTCTGTCCATCTCATAACATTATCGAGGTCATTATGCAGTGCTCACAATCTTGTAACTTATTTATTACTCTGTACAGAATAACATAATCTGCAAAAAGCCTTATCACTGATTCCACTTCGTTACTCATATCATTGATATATATAAGAAAACAAAAAGGTCCAATAATACTTCCTTGAGGAATTCCCCTTTTAATTATTACAGGGTCAGATATAGATTCGCCTACTCTGATTCTCCGACGTCTATTTTCTAGAAATATAGCCACCCATTCAGTCACTCCTTTCTCTAGTCCAATTGCACTCATCTTTGCTAGTCGTCTCCCATGATCTACCCTATCAAATGCCTTAGATAGGTCAATCGCGATACAGAATAAGCACACTAATTTTTAACAAGATACTACCGTACACTACAATCATTTTAAAGTACGTTCAGATGTATACTAATTACAACAGCTTATTCCTAAGCACGAACAGAAATGGAAATTATAGTTTGAAATTCGCAAGAACTACTCAAAGATTACCAACAAAGCTAAATGCGTGGACAGATTATTATCAGAAGGCCTAGTATTTGATCCTCATATGCTCTAATAGCAATGAAAACTGCCATTTAGTTAAATGCTGAAGGAGCAAGAGGGCTACCGCACACAAAGATGCACTTGAACATATCAGGCAAGATACTATTTAATATATTGTATCTACACTACAGTTCTTAACTGAAAACCAGTTATATTATTTTTACAGCTGGTGGATTACTATTATTTTCCCTACTATGCAGGACAGAGAATAAAAGTGTCCTTAAATGCTGAAAAATATGAGGTTGACTACAATAATTTATCGAAAAATCTTCAGTCGAATCTATGCCGGGGACATGAATTGCAATTATTGGGATATAGGAAATTGATTAACTTTTACTCTATGAATAATCAAAGGTGCAAAGTGCGAAGTATGCTGGGGACTTGAAACTACAAGGTATCGGAATAGTAGAATACAGTAGTCAGCTGATTCTTGAATTATTGTTTTTTCAGCTGCCCTCTACTCTTTGATCTCATTGGAATGCAGCTAACAATCAACGATAATCCAGTCCGACTCGTTGGCTGAATGGTCAGCGTACTGGCCTTCGGTTCAGAGGGTCCCGGGTTCGATTCCTGGCCGGGTCAGGGATTTTAACCTTCAATGGTTAATTCCAATGGCCCGAGGGCTGGGTGTTTGTGCTGTCCCCAACATCTCTGCAACTCACACACCACACATAACACTATCCTCCACCACAATAACACGCAGTTACCTTCACTTGGCAGATGCCGCCCACCCTCATCGGACGGTCTGCCTTACAAGGGCTGCACTCGGCTAGGAATAGCCACACGAAATTATTATTATTGATAATCCAAAGACTGTTGAGTAATGCAACAGAGAAATAGTGTATTCTCTTTAACTTCTTTCTTTAAATCAAAGTTTACAGGCATATATTATTTAACTGAAAAAGTTATTACCTTCATGATAGTTTGAATGGATATCTATACGAAATACTGTGTCTATTGTCTGCTGCAGAAGTTAGAACTCCTTATGATAATGTCTTTGTAGGTATTATACTAATGAACCTATTAAAAATGTTTAAAAAAGTTAATATTATTACTTAAATTATTTCCTAAACCTAAATTCAAAACAAAGTATACCTAGGAAATGTAATCTACTGAACACCAACTGAACTACTTGACATAAAATTCAAATAAATATCACTACTCCCAATTTCTAACAAGAAGCACTAAATACCAATATATAATTAGCACTAAATGGATCATACGCACACAAAATTAAACTATTTCAATAGGTTTTAACTACTTCATGACTATGATAATGCAATCGCTCTCTCAACAGCAGGCCATTCATAAGCGCATCCAACAATGTACCCAATGTGCATCCAACAATCTAAAATGTTATAGATAGAAAATCTGAATAAACAACAATATACTAATGAAATTGTCAGCTCTGACAACAGCAGCAGACTATAAGTCCATAACCAGGTACAAGAACGATAGAGAATTATCAATACGACAATATACAAGGGGATGAGCCTAGTAGTCCCGAACCGGTACACTATTTATAAGAGCATGTTTGCTCCACTAATTTACATAGCCTAGAGTCTGAGCTCCAAAAGTTAATATAGTCCAGCTTCTCAGAGGCATAAGTTTCTTACGAAGTAATGCCTGACAAATTTTACAGTCACTTCTGCTCAACAGTTCATATCACACTGGTCTACAAACAATTACAATTTGAACAGGGGCAATGAGTGCCCATTCTGAATGGCCTTAAAGAAAGAAAGAAAGAAAGAAAGAAAGAAAGAAAGAAAGAAAGAAAGAAAGAAAGGATTTAACATAATCAGCCATGAACAAAAGGCTATGAGGCAAAACACTAGCACTCCTTTTTGAAAAACTCCTGAAACCCTAAGTGGGCTTATGGCCCGAAGTTGCAAAGGTTAAGCCCATTCTACAGAGGGGTGACTAAACGAGAAATATTAAATCCCAAAAGTATGTTAAGAATTTAGAGGTTCAGAAAATTTTAGTCACCCTATACCAAGTTTAATGGGAATCAACAGAGGGTAATCACTCTTTGTTCCCTTACATTACATATTTCTGAGTAGGAAATAAAAGAGAGTCCTTAGAAAAGAGGAGGATAAAGTATAACTGGGATAAACTGAAGGATAAGGAGGTGCAACAATATTTTTCAAACCATGGTATTTGACGTGGTGCGGTACTAATCAAAAGTTTCGTAGACTTGCCGTATTCCACACATCATGGTACTAATCACAGGTAATGAAATTTGCAGATGTAATACAGACCTATGTTGTTTCACACATAGCGGCACCATTTACAGGCAACGCAAACCTATGGTTTTCATCACATAAGTGTACAAACCACAGGGACTCGTACTATCCCGTAGTGTTCCTTATATAGTGGGTACTAATCATAGGCAAGCCAGAACCATGGCGTCGCTGATATAGTGCTACTAATCACAGGTACCGTAAAAGCCTGACCGCACGGTGCTCCTGATTGCTACTAATCACAAACCTATTTGGTACCTAACACAGTGGTACTACGCGCAAGTAATAGCAACCCATCGTGTTCCCCGTGTGGTGGTACTGATCACAAGTAGTTTCATGGTTCTAATCCTATCATCCCTTGGTCGCCCCTTACGACAGGCAGGAGATACCGTGGGTGTATTCTTCGTCTGCGTCCCCCACCCACAAGGGGTGGTAGTAGTAGTAGTAGTAGAACTCAGCTACCGTTTGCTGCCTGCATGTCAACTGTGAAGTTCCATCTTACTCTACCCTATGGCAGAGGAGCAGATCTCTCTTGGGTGATCTATGGCTGAGTTTTAATCAATTCTATCAGGTAATCACCAAAAATGTCACCAAAGATCTGTTACATGACAACATTGTACAACATGGAGTGTCGAAAGGACTTTTCTGCCATTAAAAACAGACTAATACTGCCGGGCTTGAACCCATGATCTTGGGATCTGGAGACTGATACTCTATCACAGATGCACAGAGAGATTCCTAGGGATGAATTCAGGTAAGAGAAAAAGCATAAAACACTTGTACAGGGTACCTAGTGTTTTGATAAAGGCATGTGTTCACGTTGCAAGTAAACTTGCACAGTTCGTATTTGATCTTTTTGAAATTTATATGGTGGATTCAGCATTTACACACATTAATAAAAAAAATTATACATAAATATTTCTTAAAATATGAAGTGCTGAAACTTTTAAAATTAAAAATTTTCCAAAACATTGTACCTCCTCAACAAATAATACAATCAACTTGCATATGGTATCAAATTGAAGCTACCTTAATACTCAATTTTTATACTACAGATATAATGATATATTTTAATTCAGAGGAATGATAATGAATTTCATGTTATTTCTACTTTTTACTTATAGAAATGTTTTTCAATAGCGGGCCACATTTCAGATTTTCAAAGTATCCCAAAGATACTAGTATAGAACATTTGACATATTATTCACTATCTTAGGTCAAAATCCGCATGAGATATAATGCTTTGCATTTGGAAATCTGCAGAGAGAGAGAGAGAGAGAGAGGGGGGGGGGTATATATGATACCTCTCGTTGCAGCATGTGATGCATTGTTGTGTGCCTCATACTAACAGTTATGAGATTCAAATTAAAGGAAGGGGTGGGGCATTTATTCAGGTGTCCAGGTTAACTTCATGGACACCACAATGAATTGCAAATTTATACCAGCCACAAATTAAGAATGTGTCAGTTTTAATCACTAACGATGTCCAACAGCATTTCAGCATGTTTTTAACAAGCACTATGGGAACATTTCATTTTATTTACATTGGTGGATGTGGAAACACCATCTACCAGTTCTGCGTCAGCTGGTGATTATTTACAGTGGCATCCAGTGGCCTGCATACTGCTAACACCACACAAGTAGATTTGGTGATTGATGATCTGACTACAGAATCAACATTTACCAGTTCCTGTTTTGCAATTGAAATTGTAATGTTTAGCAGTGATGGAACTAACCACTCTATGAATATCAATACAGGAAATAGTCTGGATGATGAGCATACTCCAAATGCTAAGAATTTAGAGCCTAATTTATTTTTCAGATTTTACACTTAGTTCATCCCAAATTTTAATGTTAATTGTGTGTTTGTACATTAGTTTTCATGTCAATTGTCTGTTTTTACATTTGTTTAGTTATTAGATGTATTACATTAAGGCTGAAGATGGCCAGCCAAGGTTGAAACTAGTCCCTAGTTTAATAATGTAATTCAATAATACTGCATAATATAGTATTGAAAAACTTGGACCATACAACATTAATTTCATCATTATTATTGTGATCACAATTCAATAATCATCATCATAATCATCATCATCATCATTTCCCAACTCCAGTTTCCCAGGTGTGGTGTACAAGCACTCACCATCTCCTTCTGTCTTCATACATCTTCAGATCCAGTACATCCTCCCATTTGTATCCTCTCTCTTACAGTCTCTATCCAACATTTTCTTGGTCTTCCCTGTGGTCTTCTTCCTACGAGATTAAGGTTAAAATATTTTCTGGCAGGTCTTTCCCTGATCATTCTCATTACATGCCCATACCACTGAAATCTGCGTTTCTTTATGACACTGATAATAGGAACCTCAATACCAGCTACTTTCCTATTCACTTCATTTCTGATCTTGTCCTTTCTGGTTATTTGGTTCATGGTTCTAATGAATCTCATTTCAGTTGCTTGGATTCTACTGAAGTCTTTGTTTAGTAGGGTACATGTCTCTAAACCGTACATGAGGACTGGTACGAAGTAAGTGTGGTACATGACTGTTTTCGCTTACTGTGGTATTTTGCAGTCCCAAAGGAGATTCCTGACTTGACTGTAGAAGTTCGATGCTTTCTGTGTCCTGCTGAGTATTTCCTGCCTAACAGTGTTGTCTTTCGATATTGTGCTTCTGAGGTACTTGAAATGGGAAGCTGATTCGATTTTTGCTCCTTCCAGAAAAATATTTGAGCTTGTTCCTTCCCTGGTGATGGTCATTTCCACTGTCTTTGTTTTGCTCATTTTCAGTCCAAAATTTTTGAATGTGTTGTTCCATTCATTAAGTTTCTTCTGAACTTCAGCTTCTGTCTCTCCCCACAAAAGCACATCATCAGCAAATACCAAGGCGTTTGGTTCATTGTCCATTTTCTTGATAGATTTGATGACCTTGTCCATTACTATTATGAACAGGAGTGGTGACATAGCACTTCCTTGTTGGACACCTCTCTTTGTTTCAAACCATTTTGATCATCCGTTGCCTATCTGGCCACAGCTGTAGCACTTCTGGTATAGCATCTTGACTTTGTTAATTAAGTACTTTGGCACCTTTAGGTCTTCCAGACATTCCCATATCTTGTTTCGAGGAACACTATCATATGCTTTTTCAATGTCCAAAAAAAACAATCACACGATTTCTTCCATATTCCCAGTACTTTTCTGTCAGCATCTTTACTGCAAAGATAAGATCCACAGTACTTCGACCTTTCCTAAACCAGTGTTGTTCTTCCTCAAGCAAAGGTGCCATTATCTTCCTAAGTATTGTTTCTATGATCTTTTCCAGCAGCTTCAGTGAGTGTGCCTCTGTAATTTCCACATTTCCATCAGTTGCCCTTTTTGAACAGTGGGATGATGACTCCTTTACTCCAATCTTCTGGAATTTTCTTACTTTCACAAATCACTGATAACACTCTATATAGCCAATTCAAGCCTGGTATTCCAGCTGCCTTTATCATGTCTGAGCTGAGATCATCAAAGCCTGGAGACTTCCTATTTCCATACTCTTTAGTGCTGTTCCTACCTCAAGCCATGTTAATGGGTATTTGTTGCTTTTGGCTTCATCTACACTACAATCAGTGGTGGTGGTGTTGCTCCCATCTCCATTTAACAGCATGTTGAAGTACTTCTTCATTTCATCCCTGATCCCTTCCTCTGTTTGTATTAAGCTACCATAATCTGTTTCTAGTGCAAGGATGTTTAATTTTCATTTCTTTTACTGTTTACTATTTTGTATAGTAATTTCCTACTTCCTTGATAGTCTTCCTCTATCCTTGTAGTAAAGTCATCCCAGCACTTTTCCTTTTCTTCCTGGATCAGTCTTTTTACAGCCAGTTTCTTTTTCCAGTATTCCTGTGCTAGATGTTCAATTTCTAATTCATTCCGTCTATCATCTGTTTTCTGTTTCTCAAGGTCTAATTTTCTTTTCAGTATATTTCTATCTTTTACTGCTGTCTTCACTTGGTCATTCCACCAAGGTGTTTCCTTCTCTTTTGGTGTGGCACTTGTTTCTCCACAAATTTCCGTGGCTTCTTTTACAAGGGTTTCTTTGAATAAGGACAATTCTTCTTCTACTCCCCCTTTCTCAGTTTTGGGTAATTTAGCTGTTATCCTTGCTTCATAGTTTCTTTTCTTCTCCATGTCTTTCAACAGCCATGTCTTAATCTTTGGCATTTTCTTTTGTTTAATTTTGGGCACATGAACATCTTTTAGGTAAGCGATTAATGGCCGATGGTCGCTATCTAGGCACTCACTGGGTATGACTAACATCTGTAACATACTGACCCGCTTTTCTATCAGTGATGATGAAGTCGATCATACATAGTCCTGAGCTTTCCATCCCAGCTGTATCTCGTTATTTTATGGCTGTCCCTCTTCTGATATCATGTGTTCTGGATGATTAAGTTCTTTCCCACACAGAAATCAATCAGGTTCTCTCCTTCAGAGTTTCTGTTACCATAGCCATGGGGGCCAACGATGTTTTCACAGTCTAGTCTTTTTTTACCAACTTGGGCATTCAGATCACCCATAATGATTGTGTTCTCCTCCGTTATTTGTTCAAGTTCGATAAGGAATTGCTCTTTATCTTCTGTGGTACATCCTGTCTGCGGTGCATATACTTACAGGAGAGTTTGATGTGCATTACCAGCACTTAGTCTCATCTGGATGATCCTATCACTCACATATTTGACATCTGTCTGTGTGTCTATATCTTTATGAAGGAGGAAGTCAACTCAATTTTTGGATTCATCATTGTTCCCACTCCAGTACAGCACATATCCGTTTCTCAAGGGCTTCTTCCCATATCCATTCCATTTTGTCTCACTCAACCCCAATACCTTGAGCTTACGCCTCTCCATAAGGTCCACAAATTCTTCATATTTGTTGAGAGTAAGGATATTGAGTGTACCAATTTTCAGTCGCTCTTTCTCGGGAGGGTTTTGTGTCTTCTGGTATCTCCGATGAGCATCAGGCTTTTGGCCATCATAAATTCGGACGGTACGAGAAGAACTGTCATGCCCGGTATTTAATTTATTCTTCCATCCGAGGCTTGTTTTAGGTTTGAAAGCAGTATATTCATACTCAACTGCAGACTTGCTAGGCCTAACACAGGTGAGGATTTTCTTTCGGGGTTTACTCCCTTAGCCTTTGAAGATCCCACTTCTCCACAAGGCAGTGGTGTCCTCTTCTAATTTTCCCCAGGGAGGATGGGTTGCCCCATCTGCCATTCCAAAGGTCTCCTTCTCTGCCAAAGATGCCGTTAAGGTCTTCACCCATAACCCTGGGCAAATTCAATACGGATCAAAACCATGAAGTTTATATCGTATGATTATGAAGCCAACCAGGCAAAACAGAAAGCCTATTTATATTTAGGTCTCAAAGTCAAAATAGCCAAATTGTGCAAAGACATCGAATTTCTCAGTGTATCACTCACAATTTGACACCCAACTTTCTTAAAAGCAAGTTTAAGAATCATCATTTTTCTTTTCAAATTACTAAAACCCAAACTAGAACAAATAAGATTTGGCTGAGAGAGGAGATCAAATTTTTGTACAAGAAAAAGTCCTTTTTTAGCCATAGATTATATGAGACTCACCTTGAAACTAGAGGTTTACTTTCGAATGCTCACTGGAACCTATTTCAAGCCCAAGTTGACAAAAGATTATTTATTACATTATCAAAGAAACAACAAACCCTAGAGAAAAATCTGCATACATTAATGAACTCTACACTCAACAATAACTATGCTAAAGAAATCAACAAAAACACTAAGCCTAACATGCCCAACCAATTTCACCCTCCGATCATAAATTTGTCCAAGGTACCATTGAATGAAGACGAAAGTTCCATTTTAGCCAAGGGCCCTAAACACAATTGGCCTAATTTTAACACTGTGAACACAGCCATTGCTACAACAGTAGAAGCAGAATTAGCCATTGGCAAATTGCCAGCAGATAAACAAGACAAAGTAAGAATTGAAGTGAAAAGAAAATTATACTCCATTCTTAACCTAAAAAACAAGATTAACTCCTGTAATTCATCCCTTACTACTCATGACAACAATAGCTACAAGCATTTGATTCTCATACAAAAGCAAACACATGCTCTCAAAAAGAAAATCAATGTTAATAATCTTATAATTACAAAAGCAGATAAAGGTAACACTACTGTATAATGGACAAAAATAAATATGGAAGCAAAACAAATCAATTTTTTAAAGATAGCTCATTCTCTACATTAAAGAAGGACCCTACCCCGAGAATCCAACATCAACTTAAGCAGACCTTCAAGAATACATATCTATTGACAGATCAAGAAAAAACTAAATGAATGAATATGAACCCAGGTTTACCCACCGCCAAAGCCCTCCCCAAGATACAGAAAACCGGCGTCCCCATTCGCCCGATTACTAACTATAGACCGAGTCTGTTACATAAAGCATCACAATTCATTCAAAGATTTTTCTTGGGACTATAATTTTTTGTCGAACAATTCCGTCAAAAACACTAAAGAATTGATCGATAAATTATTACAAAAGTTTAACATTAAATCCAATCATTCTCTTCACTCATTCGATATTGTAAACATGTATCCTAGCACACAAATCTTCAAGGTATATCCCATCATTCAAAACAATTTAGCAAATACAGCGGCCTAAGTATATTAGAAATAAGTTACAGGATTTCATGTCTATGCTTAAAATAGTTACAAGCAACAATTATTTCACTTTCGATAATGTTATTTATCAACCAACCTCAGGTATCTTAGCCGAGATTTACTTGCATTTTTTGGAACACACCAAAATTGATAATAATAACTTTGACGTCATCCTTTTCTGGACAAGATATGTAGATGACACCATAGTAATTATGGATGAGAGCATCACAGATGCTGCTACCACCCTCATTAATCTAAATAACATTGAACCGCATATAAAATTCACACGAGTCCGAAATTGAACGGGAAATTAATTTTTTAGACTTAATTTTCTTTTTGCTATTTGTTTTATGTTGCACCGACACAGATAGGTTTTATGGCGATGGCGACAACTATTATCAGGCACCCAAGGTACGTAAGATACAAAATTTTCAGAAAACCCACCCAAACAGTCACTACAATCCATCAAGATTCTTCACACTTCCAAATTCAAAAACGAGCGGCGTACAACAGCATGGTGTACCGAGCCTTCAATGTTCCAATGTCTAATAGAGACCTCAAAAATGAGTTGAACACCATTAGTAACATCGCTAAATCTAATGGATACAACAGTTTCTATTGAAAAAACAATCAATAAATATAAATATCGCCCTTCTACAACTTTGAAAAAAGATAAACAAAACACCTCCTCCCTTTCCATGTTCATGTTCAACGAACAAATTTACAAAATCACCAACATCATTAAAAAGCACGATGTAAAAGTAGTTTTCAACACCAACAACAGGAATGCACAAGTCTTACATAATGCCACATCCATAAACAAGTTCAATAGTTTTTCAAAATCAGGAGTATACAGGATTATTTGCAACAGTTGTAATTCTTCTTATGTCGGACAGACCGGGAGGAATTTTAATATAAGGTACTCTGAACATGTCAATGCCCTGACACACAATAAATTTTCAGCTGTAGGACAGCATATGCATGACTATAATAACAAATTCACAGGCATAAAACAAGATTTGGAAATTCTCAAAATCGTCAACAAAGGACCCCTCCTTAACATTACTGAAGGTTGCTTCATACATGTAGATCAATATTTTAACGCAAATCATAATCTTAATGACATTTCAGAAAGAAAAAAAACCATCCTATTTGATCTTCTAATTCCCATTTTTAGAAACATCAAACCAACAAGTCATAATTCAGTTTTTCATAATATTCACAGCATCTTTCCTCAGCAGCCATCTCTTTTCCCACATCCTTCGGCCCCACCTTAATTCCCCCCTTCCCCTCCACCCCTCCTCTCCCCATGCTCCAACCCCTCGCCCCTTGCCCCACCTCTCACTCCTTGCCCTGCCCCTTCCTTTCCCTTTGAACATATCTCTCTCACTCCCCCCCCCCCCCCTTCTATTCATTAATTTTATCTAATTCTATCTATCATTTATTCAGGTTAACTTCATGGACACCACAATGAATTGCGAATTTATACCAGCCACAAATCAAGGATGTGTCAGTTTTAACCATATCTTCATGTGCCGTCCTGACAATGTCCAACAGCATTTCAGCATGTTTTTAACAAGCACTACGTGAACATTGCATTTTATTTATGTTGATCGATGTGGAAACACCGTCTAGCAGTTTTGCATCAGTTGGTGGTTATTTACAGTGGCATCCAATGGCTTGCAGACTGCTAACACAACTCAAGTAGATTTGGTGATTGATAATCTGACTACAGAATCAACATTTACCAGTTCCTGTTTTGCAATTCAAATTGTAATGATTAGCAGTGATGGAACTAACCATTCTATGAATATCAATACAAGAAATAGTCTGGATGATGAGCATACTCCAGATACTAAGAATTTAGAGTCTAATTTATTTTTCAGATTTTACACTTAGTTCATCCCAGATTTTAATGTTAATTGTGTGCTTGTACATTAGTTTTCATGTCAATTGTCTGTTTTTACATTTGTTTAGTTATTAGATATATTACATTAAGGCTGAAGATGGCCAGCCAAGGCCGAAACTAGTCCCTAGCTTAGTAATGTAATTCAATAATATTACATAATATAGTACTGAAAAATGTGGACCATACAACATTAATTTAATCATTATTATTGTGATCACAATTCAATACAGATCAAAACCATGAAGTTTATATCCTATGACACTTAATTTTAATGTTAAATACAGCAATTAAGTAAAGAAAGTAAACTCGTGTCCTCATCCCAAGGTGGTACAGCTCTTTTCAGGGACACCCCCAATGGAGATGAGCTGCATGTACCATTTCACCCACATACCAGCCCTCCTGCCATTCCTAAATTTCTGGCAGTACCAGGAATCGAACCAGGGCCCCCGAGGACGGCAGCTAATAACACTAACCGTTATGCTACGGAGGAGGACAGCAATTAAGTAAGAATGGGATACACCTCAAGATATGGCAGAGTGCATCAATGATTTCAGAGGTTGGTTAATATTTTCTCGCGCCTGGTTAATTTTCAGAAGGGCTATATTATCATGTAAATATAAAGCGAGAAAGTTAAAATTTCCATACTGGCGCATGAAATAAGTTTTCATCATAGATATAGTACGGTTAAGTTAGGCGACGCTGTTTGAATAAGAAAACTGAAACATTGGCCACAGAATGCGATCGATCATCTTAGGTATGGTACGGTATAATTTTCTCACTATGTGCATTTGTGAGCTCTCTCGTCGACATTCGAAGGTGATGCTGGAGTCTATTAGTAACACCTGTCTACTGCTGTTCCGTAAAGCAAAATGGAAATGAAGAGAAGAACATGTTTTCGTAATAAATGTGTAAATAACGTGGTCAACAGCAGTTATTAAATCGTTAGAAATAAAGGCTAAAGTAAACGGTTGTATAATTTTAATACTGAAATTAAGTAAGAATGCAATACACTTCAAAATATGGCAGAGTGTATCACTGATTTCAGAGGTTAGTTTACATTTTCTCACGTCTGGTTAAATTTCAGAAAGGCTATTCCCATGTCAATTATTAGCAATGCACTTGAAATATGTTTTCATGGTACATATACGGTTAGGTTAGCTGATGCCATTTGAAGAAGAAAACTGAAATGTTTGCCACAGAAATCTCTGGAGCAATACTATAATTGTTTCAGAATGAAATTAAATATACAATTTCACGTAGCATCGGATTTTGAAAAATAACAAACAAATAAGCCGCAGTGTGGATATCATCCGCAAAAACGCAAGTTTTGAACAAACAAATTGCTGTTTCATTCCGATTTTAATGTGTATGGGGTTTTCCCCCAATTTTACAAACAATCTGATAAAACGACAATCCGCTAGAGCGAGTAAATTTTTCACCGTTACGAATTCTCGCTGTAAAGGACTTCTACTGTAAATCAATGTATGTAATGTTTATTGTAGAGGTGTGACAGTCCAGAAATAATGTGTCACAGCTCCATCTGCTCCAGTGACATGACTGGAGCTGTGACATGTTGCTGTTCCAGTGACAAACCGGTCCAACCAAAGATGGAGCCGAGGAGCATGGCTTAGCCACAGCTTACGGCATAGCACGCAGGCCAAGGTGACAGGCTGCCGGTCCAATGACAAACCGGTACAAGCGCAGATGGAGCTGAGGAACAGCATAGTAGGCCTACATAGCCAGAGGATGTACAATTTGATCTGTTCTTTGATGATGATATGATCACACCTGTCTTATCTGATTTGATAATGGTTGAAGTTGAAAGGCTCGCCAAGATATGTTTATTATCTTCAATAATTAAATACATAATAATGTTATTTCTTTTACATCCTAATAACTACTTTTACGCTTTTCGGAGACACTGAGGTGCCAGAATTTTGTTCTGCAACAGTTCTGACATGAGGCTGCTGTATCTGAGAACCTTCAAATACCACTGGACTGAGCCAGGATCGAACCTGCCAAATTGGGGTCAGAAGCCCAGCGCTGTACCACCTGAGCTACTCAGCCAGGCAAAATTTTATTTCATGAAGTAAAATGCAAGTAAGAATTAATTTTTGTAACATGTAATGATTAAAAGTAAAATTTACTATGAATGTAATCGTTACAAGTAATCCGATTACTTTTCCTCAATTGCTCCCCAACTCTGCAAATTAGAGCATTTTGTGTGCAATTCTTCCCTAATATTGACATGTGAAAGAACTACCACTATAATAAAGTTTAGAGATCGACGATAATCATTTTGAAACATCTGACAGTTAGAAAAATATTCAGTGTTGTGAATTTAAAACGTTCATTGACCATATTCGCCAGATTAAATGTTTAGTTATAGTATCAAAAGTGATGTTTGACTATATGTTAACTATGTTAAGATAAACATCCATTAATAATAATAATAATAATAATACTTTTTTTTTGCTATTTTGCTTGAAGTCGCAATGACACAGATATGTCTTATGGTGACAATGCGATGAGAAAGGCCTAGGAATGGGAAGGAAGTGGCCGTGGCCTTAATTAAGGTACAGCCCCAGCATTTGCCTGGTGTGAAAATGGGAAACCACGGAAAACCATATTTAGGGCTGCGACAGTGGGGTTCAAACCCACTATCTCCCGATTACTGGATACTGGCCGCACTTAAGCGACTGCAGGTATCGAGCTCGGCAATAATAATAATAATAATAATAATAATAATAATAATAATAATAATAATAATAATAATAATAATAATAATTTACAGAAATGTTTCAGTGCTGAAATAGATTACTGTGCATTTCTTTCCCTCACATGAAATAATAAACACTGTACTCGTATGTCTCCATCCTGTTCTTGTCACAACCTCCATAACGGTACAGGAAGACGACAACAACGACCAGCTGTATCACTGGACTATTTGCAGGTAACAGTAACAACACTTCCCGGTACAGCAAACTGTGAGTCACAGTACAAGACTGTCACAGTAGCAGTGGACCAGTACAGCAAAATGTGAGTTGCAGCGCAACACTGTGACAGTAGCAGTGGACCGGTATCGAGAAGGCTCCCAGAGCAGGTTGTTAATGTTCCATTCCGAGAATAGGTGATGCGTACTGGTACACCAGTCCCAACACACCTCTAGTTTATTGTGCATGGCAAAAGAATTTATTTGCAATGCATTAAACATGAAATTATAGTAGACACAAAATTTAACTAACTTTCTTCAGCTTGTCTCAATTATTACTAACGTGGCTGGAACCTCCCAGGCCTGGGGTTTAAATGAAGATGCCCTTCCTGACGTCATGCGATCGAGATGAAAATCTCGACCCCAGATCGACCGGGATTCAAGCCTCGGCCTTCTAGGTGGGAAGCCTACAGCTAAGTACCCCCCACCGGTTGATACAATATTTAATTTGGTACACACATACATACATACATACATACATACATACATACATACGTACATACATTATTGTCATAGACCATTACGCCTTTCAGCGATTATTCTGCAAGCCCCTGTGAATTTACTAAATGTCACCACAATCCTCTATTTGCAACTAGTGCTGTGGCCTCATTTAGTTCTATACCTCTTATCTTTAAATCGTTAGAAACTGAGTCTAACCATCGTAGTCTTGGTCTCCCTCTAATTCTCTTACCCTCCATAACAGAGTCCATTATTCTCCGAGGTAACCTATCTTCCTCCCCTAGCCTCATATGACCCCACCACCAAAACTGGTATATGCATACAGCTTCATCCATCGAGTTCATTCCCAACTTACCCTTTATCTCCTCATTCTGAGTACCCTCCTGACATTGTTCCCACCTGTTTGTAAGCAATCATTCTCGCTACTTTCATGTCTGTTACTTCTAGCTTATAAGATATCCAGAGTCCACCCAGCTTTCACTCCCGTAAAGCAAAAATTGGTCTGAAAACAGACCGATATAAAGATAGGTTCGTCTGGGAGCTGACTACCTTCTTACAGAACACTGTTGATCGCAACTGCGAGCTCAATGCCTTAGCTTTACTACACCTTTATTCAATCTCCCTATATTACCATCCTGGGAGAACACACATCCTAAATACTTAACCTTATCTACCTGTTCCAGCTTTGTATCACCAATATGACATTCAACTCTCTTGGATGTCTTACCTACTGACATAAATTTAGTCTTCGAAAGGCTAATTTTCATACCATACTCATTGCACCTATTTGCAAGTTCCAAGATATTAGACTGCAGGCTTTCGGCACCATCTGCCATTAAGACCAAGTCGTAGGTATAGACCAGACTGCTTACTACATTTCCATCTAACTGAATCCTTCCCCGCCACTTTATACCTTTCAGCAGACGATCCACGTAAACTACGAACAGCAAAGGTGAAAGCCTTGTCTAACCCCTGTACGTACACTGAACCAAGAACACATTCTACCATCAATTTTCACTGCAACCCAACTGTCAATGTAAATGCCTTTGATTGATTTTAATAATCTACCCTTAATTCCATAGTTCCCCAGTATGGCGAACATCTTTTTCCTCGGTACCCTGTCATATGCTTTCTCTAGATCTACAAAACATAAGCATAACTGCCTATTCCTCTCGTAGCATTCTTCAATTACCTGGTGCATACTGAAAATCTGATCTTGACAGCACCTCTGTGGTCTGAAACCACACTGGTTTTCATCCAAGTTCCTCTCAACTAATGATCGCACCCTGCCTTCCAAGATGCCAGTTAATCCTTTGCCTGGTATGGTAATCAATGAGATACCTCGATAGTTGTTGCAATCCTTCCTGTTCCCTTGCTTATAGATAGGTGCAATTACTTCTTTTGTCCAATCTGAAGGTACCTCACTCCACACTAATCTTACTACTCTATGAAGCCATTTCATCCCCGCCTTCCCACTATACTTATCCATTTCAGGTCTAATTTCATTTATTCCTGCTGCTTTATGACAATAGTGTTTATTTACCATCCTTTCCACTTCCTCAAGCATAATTTAACCAACATCATTTTCCTCCTCCCCATGAGCTTGGTTGTTCGCAACACTACCAGGAAGATTTCTTTTTATGCTGAGAAGAGTTTCAAAATATTCCCTCCACCTGTCCAGTGATTCCCTGGGATCTATTATGAGTTCACCTGAATTACCCAAAACACTGTTCATTTCCTTTTCCCCTCCCTTGCCTGCTTGACCTAGCCTTTCCAGGTTATTACCAAAATTTTCCCACGACTTCTTTTTGGATTCAACAACTATTTGTTTTGTTTCTTTCATCTACGTATAATTCTCTGTCTGCATCAGCCCTTGTTTGGAACCATTTCTGACAAGCCTTTTTTTGCGTTTACAAGCTGCTCTGGCTTCATCATTCCACCAAGATATTACCTTTTTCCCATCTTTACACACAGTTATTCTAGGCATTCCCTTGCTGTTTCTACCACAGCATCCGTGTATGCCACACATTCTCTTTCTATATCCTGAATCTGCTTTCTGTCCAATGTTCACAACTTCTCACTAATCATATCCATGCACTTCTGTCCGATTTCCTCGTCCTGGAGATTTTCTACCCTTATTCGTTTGCAGACAGATTTCACTTTCTCTATCCTAGGACTAGAGATCCTTAGTTCACTACAGATCAGACAGTGGTCTGTATCATCGAAAAATCCCCTAAAAACCTGTACATTCCTAACAGACTTCCTGAATTCAAAGTCAGTTAAGATATAGTTTATTATGGATCCGGTACCCCTAGCCTCCCATGTGTAGCGGTGAATAACCTTATGCTTGAAGAATGTATTCGTAACTGCTAAACCCATACTAGCACAAAGGTCCAGCAGACACTTCCCATTCCCTTAGCTTCCATATCTTCTGCACATTTACCAATCACCCTTTCGTATCCTTCAGTTCTATTTCCAACTCCTGCACTGAAATCGCCCAATAGAACTATCCTATCCTTGCTGTTGACCCTGACTACAATGTCACAACGTCTTAAAATAATTCATTTTATTCAGTAAATTAATTATTTTAAGACGTAGCCGTTAAGTGGCAGTATGGGACTCCACTAATACGAATATGTGAATGCAATATCTCCTTTAAAAGTGCTCAAGTTACAATCGGTAAAATGTGCAGTGTTTTAGTGCAGCAGTACAATTTAAATCGCATGGCAGTTCATTTGGCAACCAAGGCAAGTGTGATGCAGCAATGACGTTACTTCCGCTTTAGTCTGTTAAAAAGGTGGCCCAGAGAGTAGAGGCTGTCTGAACACAAAGCATACATAATACAGTGAATACAGTATTGATTAAAAAAGAAATACTGTAGATTGTAAAGAACTTGAAAAATTAAAAATGATTGTGAAATTAGATTATAAATTTTAAACAATTCTAAAAAAAAATTTACTGAAGTCAAAAGCTACAACAAACAATTATAAAGTTATAAGAACAACTTGAGAAATAATTCCTACAAAGCTTAAAATATATGATTTGGACTTGAGGCCAATTGATCTTATTCCAATGAATATAGATGATGTCTCAAAATGAGAATTGACCCACTGAGAGCTTTTAGCCCCCAGTCCATGAGTTCAGCAGTACTGATATAACAGTAAATATTTTAGTTACGAGTAGTGGAGAAAGCTAATAGAATTTTAATTTGAAGAGTAAGGGTTAAGTCAAAGTTTGTGAAATGTAGAAGTCTGTAAGTTTCCTTAACAGTATACACTTATTAATTACTACTTACCTTAACAGAAACATCCTTAACAACTTGATTGGTATCATTGTGCACACAAATATAACTCGAGAATGTTTCTCCCAGGTATATGTTTCTGGAAGAAAAATTCAATCATATTTTGTAAGGAATTATGTTAAGTAATATATATTTTTTTTGTATACTTACAAAGATGCGACAAATGCTATGGCCAATAATACAGGTAAGAATTATAATGCAGAGTAATCAAATATTAAAAAAAAAAGAGTACACATTATTGTACAAGTTCCTTGCTGGTACACTTTTCTCAGAAATAATTGAACCTATAGATAATGTTTGTCTGTGGGTATCCACATGGTTTGTTTCAACACTGGAGGCGAATTATATTTTGTTAATTAAAATTACGTCTGATAAAATATTCAATGCGAGGAACATACAACACCATGGGCTCATTCCTTTTTGTTTTCTTATTTTTATTTTATAACTGAGTGGAAACTGAAAACAGATGATTTCATATATTACAACACATTCCTTTCTGAGCGAATGTACAACAACTGACTTTCCTTGTCACAGTTTCCTTTTATAGTTACATATTTGAAAATAGAATGGTTTAATATGTAACACCTACAAACAGCAGCCCAATCTTATCCTTTGGTTGGCAGCAATGTTCTTTGTTGTAGGCACTCTTGCATTTCACATACAACAAAGTGGTGGCTACATGGAAGGAAGAGTAAGGAGCAGATTGTTTTCACTTAAATTATACAGGCCAAAAATGTATGTAAAGCTGCAGCATACATACGCTGAAGAACATGCACTATCTCGTGCTACAGTTTTAGAAGGTTCAGATGGTGAATGTAAGAAAATTTAGTATACACAGGTAAGGTCATCACTTTATTTGACTGAAAGGGAATGGTTTAATAGCATGCAGTTCCTGCAGAATGCTACACGTCAGTGTTCGCAACTCTTGAGAAGCTACATCGCAAAAAAATGACCACAACTTCTTCAAGATGGGTGACGACTTCATCATAACAATAAGCTGACCTCACATGGAAAATCAAGTTGTGGAATATTTGAATAAATTTAACATAACCTGTGTATCACATCCCCTTAATAACCTCGAACTAGCCCCTTTGACTTTCCTATTCCCTTTATTCAAGTCAAAGCAATAACGTCATTGATCTGAAAACTCGCAAGCAGAACTAAAGAAATGTTGGATGATTCCAAAGGATCTCGCAGCGTAGTTAACTTACCTTCAACAGCTGAGGGTTCGTAATGTCAAATAACGGACCATTTATATTGGTATTATAAATTTGCTCATTTGGGACAAATATTTTGGGTGACAGGATTTGTAATGTCAAATAACAGACCATTTATATTGGTATAATAAATTTGCTCATTCGGGACAAATATTTCGGGTTACCTATGGGAGTCAACGTCTATATCATCTGATGGCCAGGCAGGCATCAATTTTTTGTAATGAGACAAAGTCTCTCATAGTGCATTGGCACTCCCGGTGGCTCCAAGTAGCCTATGCAGTGGCCTCCACGGTATGTACTAGCCATGCGTCTTGGTGGGTGTGCTGTTTGCCAACTGATGAGCCCAACTTGGCGCACTGGGATTGGGTTGGCTGGAGGGTTTGTAATATCAAATAACGGACCATTTATATTGGTATTATTTTCAATATGACAATGTAAGAATCAAAGAATTGTTTACAATATACACAATATATTGTTCTCATAACAGACTTAATTTCTTCTCATGAAAAGCTAAAAAATTTGTTTAATGGGGGGAAGGATGATGGTGGTGGGTGTTGGAGGGAGAGGAGGATTCCTCTTAAAATGTATGATTAAAAACTTATCCATAACTAAAATACTATTATGTCACAGGTGAACAATATAGTGGAAAATGGAAGGTGTTTTTGAGGACTTTATTTGTAAAGTATGATATAATGTTTTATTTGTAATGACCTAACCTGTACTGTGTAATATTTGTAACATATGTATTTGTAAATAGTAGATTTCTATTCTGTACTTACTGGAAGTATCTAGAAAATTGTTGAACAGGGTATGTGCCTTTTGTGGGTTATGTTTTCTAGAAGGAATTTTCTAACTATTCTGGAAATGGAAGATTCGCGAACGTGTGTATTGGAGAATGTTAGTTAAAGTTCGCGACGGGAGTAGGAATTGTGATTGGTGAACCTAGGAGGGGATGGGCGGACTCGTGCATTCTGATTGGCTACTCCAAGGCCAGAGTTTTCCTATATATAGTGAGCGAGGCAGCGTTCGTGATAATTCGGTTTTGTCTTGGCCTGATCTGCCTTTAGTCTGTGTTGGTCTGCGTCGTGTGCGACGCCTCGCTTCCGGGATGGCGCACCTTCGGGTAAGCACTCTTACTTTCCGTTCCGGTTAAAATTTCCGTAATGTTCGGTTTTCTATTTCGTATAGGAGTCTGCCCTAGCCTAACTTAGATTTGCCAAATTAATTATTTAGGATGGCACACCTTCGGGTAAGCACTCTTACTTTCCATTCCGGTTAAAATTTCCATAATGTTCGGTTGCTATTTCGTATAGGAGTCTACCCTAGCCTAACCTAGATTCGCCAAATTAATTATTTACGACGCCTTAGCTTTTCTGCTGGGGTTCCCTGTTTGTTTTCGAGGCATTCCCATTTCTTATTTCACTAAATATGTAGATTGTAATTTAATACATTTACCTTGGGGTTTCCCTCTGGTAGTTCAGTGTCTCTTGATATACGCTAGAGTTTAGGAGAGTACATTCACTTCACTGTAAATTGTAATTGTTTTTACGTTGCTTTTAACCTACTAACTTGCACTGTACTACTGGATTTGTAACTAGTTGTATAGTTGGTTTTGAAGTTTGAAACTCGTAGTGAAGCCCATTATCAAAGAACTTTTAAGATATGTGTATCACGGAGCGTATACTTCGTAAGTTGTAGTTGGTGGATTTTGTACGGAAAGTATTTGTAAAATTTCACTTGTAAATAATATTTTTCAAATTTAAGGATCACGGCGATTTATTTCGGAATCTGCAATCTAAGCCATGTACATGCCCTCGGTAGGTCCTGCCTGTTTCCACTTTCCTGGTTTATTATCCACTAGTTGGCCCTACTGATATTTCGTATTATGTTGTTGATGGCTGAGATCTGCGTAGGCCAGCTGATGTTTCTCTCAGTGTATAGTGTTTTCTGATAGTGTGTAGTTGCTCTTACTTCCCTCCTTTATTGTGTTTAGTACATGTTTTGTGTAACCACCGTAGCAAAGGTTACATATTAAAACATTTGTTCAACTTCCAATTTAAAAGATGCAAAGTCCTTTAAAGTCTCTGCCATGCTTCTGCTCAACAGTGTGTTTGAAGAAACACTGGTTAACTTGTTACAATCTTATTACGTAAGGTGGATTCCTTGCTGTCAAATTTAAAATGCTCTAGCAACTCTGTGTTAGGATATGCTTTGAAACTTATTTGATACTAGTCCATGAACTAGGCAATTGGGTAGTTTGTAACACGATCTCCAACCAATGGAGTAATAGAAAAAAAATTTAAAACATTTGCTTCAAAAGTGTTGGCATTTAGGAATCACTTCTTTAGAAAAAAAGGGGGGTATTGTGGAGAGTCCTAACTTGCCCCTGCCTGCGGATTAACATCCTTACTTCCCGTTATCTTGGGTACGGGTCCACGCCTGTGTTCTCCGTCCTTGATCTAGCTCAGTAGCGGTGTGTTGTGGCCTGCTTGTTAGCACGATACACTTTTTAGTCTGCACAGTCCAGTGCCTGCCCCCCGCCTCCGTGGGATACACACGATGGTACTAACCACAGGCAACGCCCAGACCCGTGGTGTTCCTCACATAAGAGTATTAATCGCAAGTAGTCTCATGGTTCTAATTTCATCGTCCCTTGGTTGACACGTTAAGTCCCCTCTTACGACAGGCAGGGGATACCGTGGGTGTATTCTTTATCTGCGTCCCCCACCCACAGGGGGTCAATGCGCTGCTAGCACCCTACGGAATCCTAGAGGCTTTAAAGCCTTTGCTTGACACTAGTCCAATGGTTTTGTCACTAGACAGACACAACCAATCCAATCCAATGATTTTGTCATCAGCCAGATCTAGCCAATCCAGACCAATGGTTATGTCACTAGCTGGACCTAACAATGTACAGCAATCGTCTTGTCCCCAGTTCCTAAGTTGGCAGTCTTCTGCACTGTGCAATCACGTCATCTGCAAGAAAGAAACAAACTGCACTCATACCGCGCCAAGATATGTGCAATGCAAGTCGTGACTCATGGTACTAATGTTGCGTAGTACAAAGTAAAACTTTGCAATAATAATAATAATAATAATAATAATAATAATAATAATAATAATAATAATAATAATAATAATAATAATAATAATAATAATAATAATAATAATTAGTAATAATAGTAAAATACCAGATATTCACATGAATCCTGATTTTTTTCTTTAAATTAACAATGCTTCCAGTATTGCACTGATTAATTATAACAAACTTGTTTCTTTCGTGTTAGGTGCAACAGAATGCTTTAATAAATATTGTGTCTAGTACAGTACCTATACGAACGTAAAATGTAGAAAGTGCAGAAGGTCTTACTCAGTATAATAAACCGTCTTTACAAGTATCCTACCATCAAAACAATAGATATTTAAAGAAAAGAATGGAATATTATTTCCTATTTCCCACAACCCAGATACAAACTGAAGTAAACCTAACCTATGTAACCTAAAAGAGATAATCTATCAAACACCGAGGGAACTACTTTATGTCATTTAAATTAATATAATTAATGCTAAATGAGAGAGAGAGATAAAGTCAAATCAATAAATATTAACTACTTTCTCACTACAATACCAAAGATCTCTTTCAACAGACGACCAGTCACAAGTGCATTCAACAATTTTAAAATTTTTGCCTTTGGGTACTTGCACACTGTTTTATGGCAGGAGACACCAGTTATCTGTTTCCACATGAACCATGACTCTGAACCTCATCTGGGTGTCAGAGGTAGCATCATTATCTCATGGGACCAAAGATCCAAGATATTTAAAATGGATAACATTTTGTAGGGTCTGACAATCAATGGTGATGGTCCCATTGGTTTCAGGGCCACGTTCTAGATATTCTGACTTTTGGATGTTGATTTGCAGCCCGTTCTCATCCAGTCTCTTTTTTCTGTTTTCCACCTTGTGCTGAAGTGCAAGGATGTACTCCTGTGAAAGTAACACAAAATGACATGGCGACAAGGGAGGCGAAGACTGAATGTCAGCCGCTGCTGTATTCATACAAAGGTTGAAAGAGTTGGGGCGAGAGGGCTGAACCTTGATGAATACCAGCGGCGATGTTAAAAAGGCAGCAAGAGTCCTGTCGGATATCGAATCACGCTTGCGATGTAATGGTACACGTGGCAGCAAAATAGTAGTCCATTTATTGGATGATGGCAAGTGGGTCTTTCAGGATGTTGTTGTCCAACCCTGTGATTCACATAATGTGGCCAATATTTTGTGTGGAGAACTTTGTGAGCCAATAGGTCTTGGAGTCTCCTCCTGGTGTATCTAGCTGGTCGTACTAATCCTTGTAGTGGCAGCCCTTTATGGCAACCACTGCTTTATTTTTACTACCAATTTCCATGAAATGGTATCATTCATGATCTGTTTCAAGACGTGCCTTCCACCAGGTCCTGAAGGTTAACTTCTTTTCCTTAATGGCCCATTGAACTTCTTTGTTCCACCACCACATCTGCTTATCAATAAATTTTTGCACTGGCCTTGTTCTAGCCAAAGTGTTGACTGCACTCTAGGCATTTGCTCTATAGCATCGTTCCACATTTCTTATGTTGATCCCCTACCTTCACTGAGAAATTTACCAAGGTAGCTATCAGCTCTTTCTTATTGGAGTCAATTTTCCACCATAAAATCTGGTCAGGTTCGGTCTTCAGTGTCCCAGTCTGCTTCAGCTGGTTTATTTGGATGTTTAGCACGAGCAAGCGGTGTTGGAAGGCTACAGTATCATAGGGAATCACTTTGGCATTGACCACTAACTTCATATCTCATCTTTACACTAACCAGTAGTCTATATGGATAGCACGCCCACCACTAGTTTAGCTAGGTGTACTGGTCTTGTCCTGAAGAAAGTGTTAGGCAGAGCAAAGTCCTGTGCTTCAGCAAAGTCCTGTGCTTCAGCAAAGTTCAATATATGACATTCGTCACCATCACACACACAAAATACATGCAGCCCATGACAATGCACGTATTGAGAAACAACAAAGCCCTTCAAATCACTTGCTGGACTTCATTATATCAACATGCATCCTTGGCAAACAAGTTCCCCACACCTCTCACCCACTGAGAATGCTTGGGACCAGATTACACGGCAACTGCAACTAAGGCAGATTTGGAGGGTCAGTTGAGCTACCTGTGGCAGGATGGCTTCTTTCACATTGATCACTCGAAGATAGATATCCAGTCTGTTCCCGAATTCTTCCTTCTCACTATCTGTGTGCACAGTCTGAAGTGCATAACAAGAGACAATATGGGTAGTGACCGACCGAGATTCAGTCTTGATCGACATGAGTCGAACTTACACTCTGGAGACGTTCATAATATTACTTTAAAACTGGTGGCTAATTGCGAATGCTACACTTTTCCTCAGAACCCTCTGAACTACAGAAAAACATGCTTGGAATACAGATCATACATCACAAAAACTGTGGTCTGTCACTTTTCCATGCAAAACTCAGCATTTACCTGCTATCGCTATTAGATGGTGGCATGTTGTATCTACACTGACAACTATAGCTGCAGTATGAGCATCTCCTTAAGCATTCAGCTGCAGGTTACAGTGCTGAGTGTAAACTATGTACACTGGCATTACAAGGAGAATTAATCCCATGAATGTTGTCAAAAAACAAAGTTGTGACATGCTGAATATGAAAAAGCAATTGGAGTCAAGGATATGGAGTTTGTGAATATCTTATATAGCATAATAATACAGAAATATGATGGGGCATGATGTAAAGCTGGATAGATATACTGAATTATAAGGAGACAAAGAGCTTGCACCTGAAGGTGGCTGTTTGAACAGTTCAAGACTTTCACCTCCAGAGCAACAGGAACCATCAAGTCAAAGTGAGCATGAACTCTCACCACCCAAAATGTTGAGGCCCATTCGTTTTGAAGAAATTTATGACAAGATACTGGAGAGCATTTATGAAGACTTTTACAACCGATGCTTCAACTCATGCAACAAACTAATAAGGCATGGTAAGTGCATTAGAAATAAATTAAATTGCAAGTTAATTTTAAATTACGTGACTAACAAACTATGAGAAGGAGCTCACTTCAAAGGAAACAGGCTGTCACAATTACAAACTTTAAAAGAGCATGTAATGTTGCAATCTGAATCTGATGGATCAAGGGCGTATGGATCAACAGTTTACTATTGGCACTAGAAGCATCTCAAATGGTTGGCCTTGAAAATGTAAAAGCTTCAAATACTTTTAATAATAAAGATAATGTTATTTGCTTTATGCCCCACTAACTACTTTAACAGTTTTCGGAGATGCCGAGGTGCCAGAATTTAGTTTCACAGTTCTTTTACGTGCCAGTAAATCTACAGACATGAGGCTGATGTATTTGAGCACCTTCAAATACCACCGGACTGAGCCAGGATCAACTTGCCGAGTTGGGGTCAGAAGGCCAGTGCCTCAACCGTCTGAGCCACTCAGCCCGGCTCAATTACTTTTGATAAAGATGTTGATTCCCATACTTAACCTGAAGTATTTGTTCCGAATGAGTAAATTTATAATACCAATATAGTTGGTCCGTTATTGGACATTATAAATTTTTCAGCTAACCCATTCCTGGTTGCCAGCGTTTTGCCCCAGTGTGCCAAGTTGGGCTCATCAGTTGGTAAATAGCACACCCACCAAGACGCATGGCTAGTGCATACCATGGAGGCCATTGCGCAGGGTCAATTACTTTTATCGACAATCTTAAGCTCAATATGTATTTCATCCAGGCATATTACTACATTCATCATAAGTGAGAACATAGAAGAATATAATAGTATACATCGGAAGGCACAAGAATTTGTGAAGGATGTAAAGAGATTTATAACAGAGGGGAGTGTGAATAAAATGATGTAACTGGAACAGTAACCAAAGTAAATTTTATTATGAAATGTCTTGAATATCAATCAACATTATATCACAGAGGAGAGAAAACTACGAACTACAACTTGTGTGCTGCATTCTGTACATAGCTCTACAGACAGCTATAAAACTGATATAGGTTTATCAATAAGTGGCAGATTTGCTAACAAGCTGTACAGTACATCTGTTTTCAAGAGACACGAGGCACTTTTGGCATAAATGTTTCAAAGAAACTTGAAGCAAAAGGTCCACAAAACATTCATGTGAAGACAAGCAAAAGTGAAAAAATGACTAAAGAGCATATGAAACGTTTTCTAACTTCAGTCCTTGCTGAACAAGTAAGTGAAAAGAGCCTACTGGTGTGTGATTCCTGGTCAGGTCACACAGATTGTTCCCCTTTAGATGCAAGTTTTCCAAATAAACAAGTTATCTTAAAGATCGCCATTGGCTGCAACTCGTTTTCAGGAATACAAATTTTCATGCTTACAATCCGCTAGAACCGTGTGCTGTTTGAGCTTCTACTTTTGATGACTGAACTTTGTTTTCTTTTTTGGTTATTTGCTTTATGTCACACCGACACAGATAGGTCTTATGGTGACAATGGGATAGGAAAGGTCTAGGAATGGGAAGGAAGCAGCCGTGGCCTTCACTAAGGTACAGCCCCAGCACTTGCCTGGTGTGAAAATGGGAAACCACGGAAAACCATCTTCAGGGCTGCTGACAGTGGGGTTCGAACCCACTATCTCCCAGATGCAATCTCACAGCTGCGTGCACCTAACCACACGGTCAACCCGCCCGGTGATGACTGAACAAGAAAATTCTAGCGAGAAACACATGTCCACACACATTGCACTCGATGGATGGGGAGTACGAGGCTGCATCTGACGGAGTATGCACAACTGTCGTTTAACCTCTTCGTGCCTGCGGCGCTCTTGCTTAAACAATTCAAAAGCAGTAGAGGTGGGTTTGGTGCCAATGAGAGTGATCCTTGGCAAATGTGTCCCAGGTTTGTGGGCTGATGTTTGTGACCTTCATGGTTTGTGTAAGCTGGTCTTTATAATGCATCAAAGGGACATCACAGGGTCTTGTGCTTGAGGAAAGTTCACCATAAAGGAATTGGCAAGGAACCCTGGTGTCACCCATGTGGCACACATGTCCAGTATCATAAAGATACTGCCAATGAAAGCAACAAAATAATGCCAACTTGGTGATGTGTACTTCTTTTGGCAATATAAACTTTATATGAGAAGAACTGCTGATTTTGTACAACAACACGATCAGCATTTCATCATTAGAATTCATTCTGTGAGATATATATATATATGAATTTTCTACCTCAAAGTACAAGCCTTTGTTGCAATATGCATGAGAAAAGGCAGATTATGACATTGACATACCCAAATCATCATTTGAAAATTGAATTAGTATGGCTTTTGATATTGTACTACTTGGCTTTATTAAGATGCTTTAACCACCTCACTGAAATCCCACAGCTGCACTTTGAGAACTAATAGCAACACTATCTAGTCAGAAGAACAAATATCCCTGGAAAGCAACATTTTTGTCAAAATTGAGGTTACAATGTTTAAACGTCAATCGGACTCCAGTGCACGTGCTGTCAGAGTATCGTAAATATGAAATGAATCTAGAGGGTAAACAGAACGTAAAAAAGGAAATTATCGTAACCACCATCAGGAATATACAGAACACCAGGTTATCGTAAGCACTGGTCATTACATCTTAAGCGCCTGAGTTAGAAACTTTTAATCTGTTGCGTACAGATTATTGCAAGCAACAAGTTTTAATTGTGGAGGGTACGCGAGATGTGTCAGTTTCATTGTTCGTAACTGTTGTCGGTCATTGCTGTAGTACAGGATTTATAACTGTCTCAAATCAATTTGGCACTTGAAACATAAGGCAAAACCTGCTGGCAGATCTATCGTATTTTGATTGACAGCTAGTATACTAGTGGAATGTGCAGAAGATGGGGGGTGAAGGGAAGAGACTGCTTCTTGTGACTTGACTGAAGAAGTACAGTCAGTAGCTAAACAAATTGGTTCACCGACAGTATGTATTCCTACCGTTCATGCACGAAATGAATTACGCCGCTGAAAATTCTACACTGAAGTTTGAGACAACAAGAGGACGAACATATGAGACTTTACAGTGTTCATAGTTTTATGAATAAGGAAGCTGAGGACAGAAAGTATAAAACACAAGAACAGTATAGAAGGGAGTAGTTGAAAGTACAACAAAAAATAGCAGGTGGAAAAAAAAAAAAGTGTTGTAGAGGACGGTCTTGAGAATTTTAACCAAGCAAGTTGGCCATGTGGTTATTGTCGCACAGCTTTGAGTTGCATTCGGGAGGTAGTGGGTTCGAATCCACTGTCGGCAACCCTGAAGATGGTTTTCCATTTTTAGACCAGGCAAATGCTGGGGCTGTACCTTAATGAAGGTCCCAGTCACTACCTTCCCAATCCTAGCCCTTTTCCATCCACCTGTTGCCAAAACACTTCAATGTGTCAGTATGACGTTAAACATGTAGCAAAAAAATAACTAACTAGTAGAACAGAGACAGCATGGGACTTAAAAAATTCATTTAGCACACCAGGAAAAACACGGAAAGGGAAAAAGCGTGTAACGGACTTTTAAGATTTCGACGCACAATCCATGAATTTTACCATTCTTCAGAAAACAACTCTGTCAATATCTAAAATTCGACCTGTGTAAGAAGAGAGGATTGATTTTCAAGGAGGTTGTATCAGTTTGAGAAGTACTGTAAAAGAGTTAGGCTTCAAATGGAAGAAGATTAGAAGTAATAGAAAGGTATTAATCGAGGCGGTGGTACTGATTATTGCTTAAGAGGAAGCATCGCCTATACAGCGTCAACTCGAAAGACCTGTACCAGGCCTCTCTGGAATCCACATGCAATGACATAACTGTAGTTATATTGTGAATAAATTTGTGAGGGAGTTGCTGCAGAAACTGCGTGTACTTCTGATGACTGATATCCAGCAAGGAGATTAGGAGGAGATACCAAGTGAGAGAGAAGATCTGGCATCTTCCTATTTCAGTGTCAGAAAAGATGCATCAAAACCTAACTAGACTTTGCACCAAAAGAAATTATAACCACAATGTTCCACGAGTACTGTATCTAAAACTTACTTATGACTCCAAACATAGTGATCTATTACCACAAACACATGAGGACTGATAAAAATGTTCCTTTGTAAATACTGTACTGTAATCAGTGTAATTTCCACTTTAATTCCCTTATTGAATCATAGCAAGTCAATTTCCCTATTGTTTTTTTATCTGCATTTCTTAATACAATCATTTCAGAAAATTTCTTATTATTCTCATGCCTTACATTCATCCAAACCAATCCCTCCAAAATATTATAAACGCTAAGAAGGGTTTTGTAAGAGGAACATTTTGTTAAACAAGGCACTCAACTATGACCGGCAAACAATCATAATTGACATTCATAACTTTAAAATAAGTTCTTTTCGCTCTGATTGAATAAATACATTAAAAAATTCATTACTGGAGTAGAATTAAAACCGAAACTGCCTAAACTGTAAGTATTTGCTTTTTAATTGTTTTTGTCATCTCCTGTAAAATCCATATTTCGTCGCTTACGATACTTTGTCTTTCCAGGAAAGACATGCTTTGTGTATCATAATTACACTGACTGAGCAAATGTCATGGGATAGCGGAGCACTGATGCGCAGGTGTGTTGTCTGCGCACCACACGCCCCCTGTGCCAGCGGCAGTTGTATAGGAGACCTTGTGGGCTGTGGCTGTGCATGTGACAGGTGGAACATGGAACGTCGTCGTGAGCTGACACCGTTCGAATGGGGTAGGGTGGTCGGTGCCCGACGGATGGGAAGTGCGATTTCGGAAGTGGTGCGGGAATTCGGCTTCACACGATCAACCGTGTCCAGGGTGTATCGTGAATGGTTGAATGCGGGTGTCACCGTCCACAACAAACGAACGACCGGCCGTCCAGCCACCCTCGATGACCGTGACCGGCGACATCTGAGACGGATTGTCAATAGAGACAGACGGGCAACCGTGCAACAAATCACAGCTCAATTCAACACAGGCTGTGCTAGACACGTCGCCCAGTGAACAATCCGTAGGAACATGGGTTCTATGGGGTACGGGAGCCGGCGCCGCACACGGGTGCCACTGTTAACCCAACGTCATCGGGCGCAACGACGTGCATTTGTCGCCAGTCACCAGGGATGGACACTGGAACAATGGCGTAACATGATGTGGTTGGACGAATCACGATTTCAACTGCACCATGCCGATGGGAAGCACCGTGTTTGGTACAGACCACATGAAGCGATGGATCCCGCCTGCCTCGAAGGTGTGGTCCAGGGCGCTGGTGTCTCTGTTATGGTCTAGGGTGCATTCTTCTGGTATGGAATGGGCCCCGTAGTTGTTCTGGGAGAGACTTTGAATGGTACGTGGTATGTTGAGCTGCTCGGAGACCATCTCCACCCATTTTTGGCCTTCCAACGCCCAGACGGTTCTACGGTGTTTCAAGATGATAACGTGCCGCCACATCGCTCCCACGTTGCCCGGGAACGGTTCCAGGCACATGCAGTGGAGGTCCAACGACTGCCATGGCCACCCAGGAGCCCCGATATGAACGCTATCGAGCATATCTGGGATGTCCTGGAACGCAGGCTCCGTGCCATGGATCCTGCAACTACGAACAGACCAGCATTGGCGGCCGCTCTGCAAACGATTTGGTGTCAGCTGCGTCCAGAGGACTACAAGGGACTTGTCGACTCACTTCCACGGCGTCTCACTGCAGTTCGCAGGGCCAGAGGAGGCTCCACACACTATTAGGTGACTATTCCATGGCATTTGCTAAGTCAGTGTACTTTGAGTAGAGGGTTTGTGACACTGTTGATAGAAAATGTAACAATATGCTCATGGCATTGAATTCTTGTTGGTTTTCTTTCATATTATATTGATATTATGTTTCCTTGTGTTACCCAAGTCCCTCTCTTAGGACTGAATAGATGGTTATTCAGATGCATCTTGAGGTACAATGGACCACTTTCCATAGGAATGATTCAAACCACTGTTATTGTGATGAACTGTCTATATACTAAGCATGTTTTTATGCGTTTCAGAACATTTGAGGTCAAGGTTTCCCTTGTTAGCTTCTTGAATACAAACAATGTCAACCTCTCTGTTCTTCAGAGTTTCAGCTAAGTCTCGGTGGCAGCCACTCAGCCACTCAATGTGCCGATGTTGAATGTAGCGAATCCCAAAAAGACTAACTTCTTTCACCTGCCCCATCCTTGAGCAAAGATCCCTTGCACATTTCTCACGCCGTCTGGGAAACAATGACGTGCATCACTTCGGGGAACTTCATAGCATAATACAAATTCCAATTTGATGTAGCCATAGATAGCAAAGAAATATCTTACTTGATGTGTTGCTACTCTTGCTGATAGGGCATTTTATATAGCTCCTACCAGGTTTGTATTAGGCTGTTCCTAACCAGCAGAACATCTTTGGAAGCTGTACCCTGATGACCATGATGCTTGTTATTTAAAGAGGCCTAACATCGAGGTCATCGGCCCCTAATGGTGCGAAATAAGACGAAAAGAAATGACAAATTAAAAGCCCCAAAATATCCACTGACCACAATTCAAAACATGAGGACGAAAAATGAATGAATGAATGGATGGATATGAATTTAAAACGATCAGTGGAACCGACCCACAGAGCCTCACATGCACAGAAGCTGGCGTAAAACAATAGTAGTACTGACCAAGGGGGTGGGGGGGTGTGTTTGGTCTGCGAGAGGTATTTTATTTCCCACAAGTCCACTGGCAAGCCGGTTAGGACCCCCCTATCCGCCACCTGGGACGCGCCAGTGGTAGTATCACCTCTTCCCCTGCTACGCCAGCATAGCAGGTTCGTGGGAAGCTGTACCCTACCCCGACAGATTTCAGTGACATTTCCTCCACTGAGGATCTATTATGGCTCTCGAAAAGTAGCTCATCTGCTTGAAGCCGTTGGCTCCTTTAGAGCATTGGGTTAATTCCTCTACTCTATTCCTGTAGCAAGACAAATCTAATCAGACAACTAAATACCTCGATGTATTAAAATATTCAAAAATCTCATTTTCAGTATAATGTGAAATGTTTAACTTTTGAAACAGAATTATCACTATATTTGTACACATCATATGCTGTGTAATGACATAATCAAGAATGTGCCAATGCTAGGATCGAGGATGCATCCACATGGTCTTGAAGTGGTTACGTAGTTGAAACTGAGTGTTGGTAATGAAGAGTTCATGTTCTGCACATAGACCGAGAAGCAATAGTCCATTTACATTACATACTTATTACCAGTACAGCAAGAAATACTGATGATTGTTGGACAGATCACCAATTCCGCATTTGTCAACTTAGGGTCTCCATACAACCTAAACCACCTTGGCATCTCCAAATCTTGATCAGAAGAAAGTCTAACATGCTAAAACTTCAGGATGAATCCTTTGCCACAAAATTTCAGAATATGATCAATGTACAGCTAACAGCCAATCCAGTTAGCACAAATGATGTTCAACAAGTATAGGCCACTTTGCAGAAGATAAGCTCAAAGTCAGTTGAGGAAACCATTGGTTTTGTAAAGCAGAAGAGACAAGACTGGTTTGACGACAACAATGAGGAAATTCTGTGACTCATTAAGGCAAAAGGGCAAGCCTATCTACGCCATTTGCAAAATCCATCCTCCAACATGGGGAAAGCAAGTTTTTTTGGAACTCAAAAGAACGTGTCAGACAAAGATAAGAGAAATTAAGAATACCTGGTGGCAACAGAAATCTCAGGAACTTCAGAAACTATCTGATGCTCAGGACCTGATGAACATTTACATAGGAATAAAAAAGGTGTATGATCAATCACACTCTTCAACAGATACACTGAAAACTGCTGACAACTCTACCACTCTTACTGACAGCCATGAAATCCTGGAGCATTGGAAGGAGCATTTCTCCACCCTTCTAAATCATACTTCAACTGCTGGTTTCGTGATGTGCCTCAACAGCCCGAACAACCATGGATGGCAGTTATGCCAACTCACCAAGTATTCAGTGCAGCTCTCAATCATCTGAAATCAAAAAATGCACCTGGCCCAGATAACATCCCTCTAGAGTTAATTCAAGCTGGTAGTAAATCACTCAAAATGAGGATTTTCACTCTCATCCTCAAAATTTGGTAAGTCAGAGAAGTACCTGGTGACCTAAAAAATGCCACTATTATCACAATCTTCAAAAAAGGTGATCGCAGTGTTTCTGGCAACTATCGCGGTACATCACTACTATATGTCTTTTCACTAGAGTATAATCCTAATGTAGACATGGTATATCCACGCCTCCGCCAAAGAAAGAGTTGTGATTGGCTGAGCGTGTAGTACCAACTTCTACCCCGCCAACATCTCGTGTTCGGACGTACAGGGCGGCGCATCGCATACGATAAAAGTGCAAAGATCTGAACTTCTGAATAAACGACTAAATCTGGATTCTGTTCACTTAGTTTATTGAACACAATCATAATGCACTGCCTATGGTCACTTCTGAGCGCTTTTCCTCTATTGTGCTTCACTACACGCGATGGTCCTACCTCTTGCTCCATTTCTCTCACTATGAATACTGACACTGACTGCTGTTGTATCTCCACACTATATTATATTTTTAAAAACATATATACCGGTATATATGACAACCATATTTTAATTTGATTTCATACTCTTCCAAACTCTCTAAATGTAATAAACTAAAATAAAATAAAATTAATGCCATGTACTACTTTCTTTCCAGCTCGCATACAGTCGAGTGAGTGTGATGGTTGTTTCTCCAATCAACTACATTTATGTCCACATGCAAAGGCAACGTGCAACGACTATTTGTTTACATCACGATTAAACTCTCCTGAAAAGACATATTTATTGTAGATAAAATACTCACAAGAATTCTGCTTAACTGCCTCCAGGTTATCTCTAGAGAGTCCTCACAGAGTCCCAGTGTGGGTATTGAACTTCCAGAGGCATAACTGATCTGATCTTCTGTGCAAGACAACTTCAGGAAAATTGCAGAGAGCAACAGAATCCTCTCACTTCTTAGTCTTTTATAACCTGGAAAAGGCACTTAACTCTGTTCCAAGACCTGGTATGTGGGCAGTACTGAAACACTTTGGCTGTCCTCCGAGTTTTATTGATCTGGTTCAGGCCCTCCATAACGGCAAGACCAGACAGGTTTGCAATCAGAATAGGATTTCGGATGAATTTCCTATTACTCATGGACTGAAACATGGGTGTGTGCTTGTTCCAACACTATTTGTATTATATTTGGCTGCCATGCTACAAACAACCCAGGTATCGTTTCGATGGAGGGCTCTTCAACTTGGCAAGGCTTCGCTCCCGGAGGCTCACCCACATTACAAAGGTAACCAAAATGCCGTATGCAGATGATGCTGCATCACCTACACTCACACCATAGGAATAGTGAGAATCAGTTAACTGCTACAAGAGTGCATATGATCATTTTGCTCTCACCATTAAACTTTCAAAAGACCAAGGTCCTGGCACAACCTTCACCAACACTAGCCTTCCACATTTCTTTTTTTTTTCTTTTTTTTTTTTGCTATTTGCTTTACGTCGCACTGACAAGGATATGTCTTATGGCGACGATGGGATGGGAAAGGCCTAGGAATGGGAAGGAAGCAGCCGTGGCCTTAATTAAGGTACAGCCTGGTGTGAAAATGGGAAACCACAGAAAACCATCTTCAGGGCTGCCGACAGTGGGATTCGAGCCCACTATCTCCCAATTACTGAATACTGGCCGCACTTAAGCGACTGCAGCTATCGAGCTCGGTCTTCCACATTTCAATATCTCCATCTCAGATACTTCATTGGAGCAGGTAGATCACTTTTCGTACTTGGGTAGTATCCTATCTGTGCACTGTAACTGTGATCAAGATGTGGATAAGAGAATTGGTGCTGACTATGCAGCATCTGGATGACTATCACACTGGATGTACATGAATAAAGACCTGATCGTGAAGACGAATCTCATGGTGTACCACGCTGCTGTCATCACAAAATAGTTATGTGGTTGTGAAACTTGAACCCTTTACCAACGTGACTTGAAAAAGCTTGAGCGTTTCCAAAAACATGAACTTCGATACATCATTAGGATCGAAACGGAAGGCCATGTCACCAATATTGTTGTTCTTGAGAAAGTGCATGCCAACAGCATAGAATTGTCCGTCATTGGGCATCAGCTTAGAAGGATTTGCCATATCCGTCAGATGAGTGATACCATATTTCCAAGCCAAATCCTGTATGGTGAATTTTGTTCCGGCACCAGACCTCATGGAGCCCCCATGAAACACTACAAGAACCAGCTTAAGCATACTACGAAGATGACAGGTCTCGATTCACAAACCTGGGATATACTTGCTCAAGGCCGTACAATTTGACACCGGACCATCCCTGCTGCTGTCAATATCGTTCTACGATGCGATTTTATTTGACGTAAATAAATATCACACGAGAACACGTTCACTTCCTTGTATAAATTACTTTATTTACACTGTACGTCACAACACACAACTATACACAGTAGCAAATGACACTATATACAACACTCAATAGCGGAGTACCCTGAAGTCGATTCTGACAAGCACAGATATCAACAACACTGACGCGCGCACTATAACATACTCTCTCTTGAATTCCCCGCCTCACTCACTCACTCACTCACTCACTCACTCACTCACTCACTCACTCGAGTCCAATGATCTGACTACACCTCGGAGCCCAACAGTCACTCCCAGTCCATCACTTGCCTGAGTCCCAAGAACCAAGATCTGCGAACTTAGAACTGAGAACTGCCTTCATTGACTGACAGCTCGATATTTATACTACTCGAGCAACCATCTAGAATGATCGACTTCTGGAAGAGTCCTTACGACACTCTAATGAAACACACTCGAAACATCGATCGACCAGCTAGTCGAATGGGTACTCGAATGTTCTTTGAATATTGAAAAATGTACATAGAAATATCTACAACATTCGTAATGTCTCTACATGTATCTGGATAATAAAACCTTACAGTAAGTTTCCAGAACCATTCATATACACCAAATTATAGCACAATAAGTCTAACATACGAATATTATGGAATTTTCTATCGCTTTCGACCATATAGATTTTTAGGTTAAACAATACGTATTTGAGGTCATACAATTTTATACTACATATTTACAGAGGAGTCATGTTTAACACTTGATAAAAGATCATTTAGCATTAAATAAACTATAATTAAAATATATTAAACATACTAATTGAAAGTTTTACGTCAGTTAACGATATCGTACCTACGACATCAATCTGTTTGAAGGCGAACGACGCAGATGTGAACAGGCCAGGAGAGAAGCATGAAAACTCCATGCAGCACAACTACGACTGCCTCCAAGAATTCTGTGCAGTCTGTGTGGATGCTTATTCCATGCTAGAATAGGTCTATTCAACCATCGAAAGTATATCCACAGACACAAGTGAATTTATTGGAAGGAGTTAATTACTCAGAAATGAGTTAAAGCCAACAATGTATACAACATGTATGTATATTTAGTCCTCAGCCTGAAGGCTGGTTGGATCCTCAACAGCTCTGCTATCAGCTGTCATAGATGGCCTAGGCATCACTGAACAGGCATACTAGGGAAATGTGGAGCGAGGTAGTTTCCCGTTGCTTTCCTCGCTGAGCCAGAATTTGCTATTACATATCAATCTGCCAGGCCCACTTAAATGCATGCACCAACTCACCCTATGAGCAACTTTTCACACCATTCATACCAGGGACTGGCTGCATAAGGAATGGCATTACTAGCATCACTCATACCTCAGTCACTTTCATTTTGTCAATGCCAAGGATAAAGCTGAGACAGATCAATGAGAGTAACAATACTGTTTTAGCCCATACCAGAAGACATAGTGCACTGAAAACACTACGTCCTGCTAGCAAAGGCATGTATACAACATATGCAAGGTCATTCTACATAACCATCAGCGAACTGCTTCGAAGTGCCCAGCTACTTTTACACAAATAAATTACAACACTACTGTTGATTCTGTGGGTTTGTTCCAGGCAAAGGAACTCGTGAGCAGATCCTAAACATCCGGCAGCTCATAGAGAAGACAAGGGAGTATAATATCAAGATGTTCCTGTGCTTCGTGGACTATAAGAAAGCCTTCGAGAAGGTAAAATGGTCAAAGCTATGGGCTATACTCACTGAGATGGGGACGCCGAGACATTTAGTGTACCTGATCCAACAACTGTACTCTTCGAACACTGCGATAGTGAGAGTTAATGGCGACCTCTCAGATGTCTTTTCTACTTGTGCTGAAGTGCGACAAGGCTGCATTCATTCCCCCCTCCTATTTAATGTATACAGTGAGTATATTATGTGGGAAATTCTCGAGGACTGGAGTGACGGCATCACAGTTGGGGGCAGGAAAATTAACAATCTCAGATATGCAGATGACACTGATTATTGCAACAGATGATGATGAACTAGATGCCATCATGCGGAGGTGAGACGAGCGAAGCAGAGAATATGTTCTTGAAATCAACAATAAAAAGACCAAAGTGATGATTGTAAACCGTTTTAATAACAACAGACCTGCCATAACAAGAATTGCAGATTATGAGGTTGTCAGTCACTTCGAGTATCTAGGATCTATTGTCGCAAATACTGGAGACTGTGAACCTGAAATCCGCAAGCGCATTGCGATTGCGAGAAATTCAACAGCAAAACTTACTCGCATCTGGGAGGACACCTCCATCACTTCCAAGACAAAGCTCACCCTCTTGCGAACTCTGATCTTCCCTATCGCGACCAATGCAGCAGAAACTTGGACGATGAAGACGGCGGAACGCAACAGGATTGATGCTCTCTAGAAATGTGGTGCTATAGGAGGTTACTACGAATACCATGGACAGCACACCGTACTAATGCATCGATCCTGCAACAGCTCGGCATAAGAACAAGACTGTCGACCCTTATCAACCAAAAACAACTCAGATATTTTGGTCATATTGCCAGAAGACAATGGAAATACTTATCACAGAGGGAAAAGTCAAAGGCCGAGCTCCGTTACGATGGATGGACCAGATCAAGAACTTGACCAGGACGAGCTTACAGCAAGCAAGTCACCATGCCCAAAGCAGGGACTCCTGGAGAAAGATCACCAAAAGGATGGTCGCATGATGCCACTACACCCTTACGAAGGGTTAGAGAGAGAGAGAGAGAGAGAGAGAGAGAGAGAGAGAGAGAGAGAGAGAGAGAGAGAGAGAGATTATCGGCATTAAATTCAGGTTTAGTTAATAGATCATTCATTCAAGTTTCATTGAAATCTGTCTGGTCCAACCAAACAGTTTCCTTGTAAGTTGGTTTCAATCCCTGACCATTCCAATTTGCTCATGTATGATGGACAAACCTGCAGCATTTAATGTATTAATTTATCCACTTTTTTTAATACTTCATCATACCTTTTGCTGTGGCGCACTAATATAGGCATTTTATAAGCAACAACAATGATAACACAAAAAAAAACCCAGTAATAATAATAAATAACCATAATAGGACAATGATGAACTTACCCAAAACTCTGTGGAAGTAGAAGGAACTGGCCTGCATTTAAAGTCTCCACACCAGATACAGACGTCACATCATTCTTAAGGTCATTGTTAAACAGATTGCCAGGGAGGTCTTTCGAGTCACTAGTGACGACAAGTGGACTGCATAGAGTTGGTCTAGTTAATCGCATTACTGAAAATATAAATAATCCTCTAAAATTACTCAAACAATAATAAGCATTTTATAAATAGTTATGAAATTGCATTTTACATTTACACTAATCCAACATGACTTATAACTGCTAGGTTCTTCAGTCTGCTGAAACTGATTTTGAATAAATAATTTGATAAACTACCTGAAAAAGAAAACATATAACAGAATTATACTTGTTAAAGAAACAACTTAATTAAAGAAGAATGACATGTTTTGTTCTTTAAAGAACATTATCAGATTCTATCAAATCACACTCAAAATTATTTAGAAATGTATAAACATTTATATATAAATCCTTAAAAATTTGAAATTTATCTTAAAGAAATCCTTACTTTTTTTGCTCTACCACAGAACACAAGTTATTTCATCACTGCAAATCTGTTCTAGGTGTGAGTCCAGCTGGCTGGTGAGTCCGTTAACACTCCGCCATGCCATGCACACCTGAATGAAATGCTGTACTTTACTTTTAGGTGCTATATTTTTAGTGCGCCCCTTGTTCTTTTTGTTGTTACTGTTGTTGTTATAATAACAGTATTAAAATTGTTTTGTAAACTATGCAGGGGTTCATAATGAGCATTTAATGGGCTGCCTATACTATACTGGTAATTTTCTGTTATATCATTTTTTGCTTACTTCAACTCCTTTGGAACAGTATTTGCAGTTTTGAATTATTATTATTATTATTAAATCCGCTGTGGAAATTTAGTTTTGCTTGGACTATATATGTGACGTCACAATTTGTTACTTGACACTTGAGTTCATTCAAATTACGCTACCATTTTCATTGTTATTATTAATACTATTAAATACTATTATTATTATTATTATTATCATCATCATAATTAAAATTGTATTTTAAAACTATTTAGGGTTTGTCTCATGAGTTTTTAATGGACAGGCTAGTTTTTCTTTAATTTTCCGTTACGTCATTTGCATTTATATAAATGACTTTAGTAGAACTACACTCATGTTCATAAGAAACAGAAAACCTTGAAAGACTAGAGATAGGAAGTTCAGATTCACAGGACATGTGCAGTAGTATGTTCTCAAGAAATGATTACCATTTGAACCATGTCTGCCCTCAGGTTCAAGGTCCACATCAATATCTTGGTTCACCACCACCGACTGGTAAAATGAGCCTGCGGCTCTCGTGGATGCTATACACCGAATGTAATGGATCAGTGTGACTTGAGCAGATATGCAGGATGCCTCACAGACGTATACAAGTACCACACCGTTAAATGACTGAGTTTGAAAGAGGGTGCATTATTGGCATGAGAGAACGTGATGAATCCATCCAGGAAATTGCTGCTCGTGTGGGTCGAAGAGTGTCGGCAGTGCAACAGGTGTGTACAGAATGGTTCACAGAAGGCTGTAGAACACGATGAGATGGGTCTATCCGTACCACCCAGACCACGTCCTGAGAAGACAGACATCTCATCCAAATAGCATTGCAGGACAGATCTGTATCCTCCTCGGCTCTGGTGTAACAGTAGAACAGTGTAACACATTGTACACTATCAGGAGTGACAGTCCATCGCCGTTATTTATGGTCTGGGTTACCGGCGCATCATCCACTTCCCTGCCTACCTTTGACTAATGTGCATAAAACATGCTAGACTGCAATGGCAGCACAATGTTTTTGGACAAATCCAGGTTTGTTTGTTTGAAAATGATGGCTGCATTTTAGTTCGCTGCAGACAGAGGGAGAGGCATCTCAGTGACTGCATTCACACACAATATACAGCGCCAACTCAAGGCCTTATGGTGTGGGGTGCTATTGGGTACAACCACAAATCACAGTTGGTGCATGTCCAGGGCACTGTGACCAGTTTGATCTACATGAATGACATCCTGTGACCCATAGCCATACCCTTTCTGCATGACACTCCAGATGCCATATTTCAGCAGGACAATGCACGACCACATGTTGCTGCACAAACACGTGCCTTCTTATTATCAAATAATGTCAGACTGTTGCCCTGGCCCGCCCAATCACCAAACTTGTTGCCAATCGAAAATGTGTGGGATATGGTGAAACGACTGGTGCAGCTCTGTGACACAATGCCAACCACCAACGATGAACTGTGGAACCAGGTGAATGCAGCATGGATGGCTATATCCCAAAACGCTATTCGCGCCTTCTACGCGTCAATGCCATCATGCATGGAACAAGTTATCAGTACCCATGGAGGACTTAGTGCCTACTAAACAACAGGACACATGCTGAACCTAGGTGACTGAAATGCTAACCGTTAATATTCTTATTATTAGGGCCCGGATTTTTTGGTTCTTAAAAACCATGTTTTAGTTTTTTTAATAGCTCAAAATAGTTTTTTAAGTTTTTTATCCTCCTGAAATAGTTTTTAATGATCATTTCAATCATTACTAAAGTTATACTATTCATTCAAACTTTTTTGTACTTTATTGTAACCTTCACGCTTCTCTAGTACAAAACTACACCACTCATTTCAAAATATTCTCTTAATATGGGACAGAATGGTTTAATGAAAGCATTTCAAACGCATCATACCAACTGAAATTAAAAATAACAAAGAATATTTATGCGCAAATACAATAAATGGTTCATGACGGTTAAAATTTTGTTAGTTCCAATGCATCAAGAAACATTTTCAGAAGCACAGAACACAGTTTTCACTTGCTGTTACATTGTACAACTAAATACATTTCCAGATTTTTCAGAGTAAAACTTTTTCTGTTATCTCTCAAAATATTCTTATAGCGGGAAAATGTACGCTCCACACAACAAGAAGTCATTGGGGCAAAGCGGGAAAATGTACGCTCCACACAACAAGAAGTCATTGGGGCAAGCTACATTGAAGAAATAGCTCTCGGTCCTCATGGTACCTCGTCAGTAATTTCTCCTCCCTGAAATATTGCAGACACACTGTTCATTGTTGAAAATCCAGGGTTCCACTGTAGAATTTTGGTGAGCTCCAGTGAATAGGCTTCACCCACTGGTCCTGGTATTTCCTTCTTCGAAATGCAATCCACAACGTCTATTGAATCTTTTAATGGCAACGATGCCGACTCAACACGCTCAATAGCTGCAGGAAGATCAGCAAATTGTGCCCTAACGAAGCGTTCTTGCACGCGAGAGCTGTTTTAGCCTTCGCTATGCAGAGTGCATCATCGACATCAAAAGAATTTATAACATTTTTAATGTCTTCAATGTGATTGGCATAGTATACGGCTGCACTGAGCCATGTCCCCCCAACGAGTGATGATAGGTTTGGGAGGAAGAGGAGTTTGAGGCAACATTTCCTTGAATGTGAGAATGCGGCTAGGAGGTTTAAGAAACACCAATACTGTTTACTCATGCAAAATTATTTCTAACCTCTTCAGCCAATCAGTTTAAGCCATGGACTATGCAAGTTACATGCAGCATGTTAGGGAAGAAACTCTTCAATACTTCACCAGCTTTGATCATATATGCCGCACTATCACTCAAAAGATGTAAAAACTTGCCATCCTGTTTTTCTCTTGGCCAAAGAATGCGAAGAGCATCTCGGACGGTGCAAGCTATGGTTAGCACAATCCATGGCACATTTGCCGAAACCAGCGCTTCACATAAATGGATATTACCGAGCTCGATAGCAGCAGTCACTTAAGCGCGGCCAGTATCCAGTAATCGGGAGATAGTGGGTTCGAACCCCACTGTCAGCAGCCCTGAAGATGGTTTTCCGTGGTTTCCCATTTTCACACCAGGCAAATGCTTGGGCTGTACCTTAATTAAGGCCACAGCCGCTTCCTTCCCAGTCCTAGGCCTTTCCTGTCCCATCGTCGCCATAAGACCTATCTGTGTCGGACCGACGTAAAGCAAATAGCAAAAAAAAATATTCTTTCTATCTTTTACGTACATTACAGAAATATTTTCTTTCAGCTAATGGTTTTTTTAATTATATATTTGCTTTACGTCACACTGACACAGAGAGGTCTTACGGTGACGATGGAATACGAAAGGGCTAGGAGTGGGAAGGAAGCAGCCGTAAACTTAATTAAGGTACAGCCCCAGCATTTGACTGGTGTGAAAATGGGAAACCATGGAAAACCATCTTCAGGGCTGCCAACAGTAGGGTTCGAACCCACTATCTCCTGGATACAAGCTCACAGCTGCACGCTCCTAACTGCACAGCCAACTCGACCGGTAATGGTTGTTAGTTCTGGTGCTTTTTCTATCAAAGTTTTTCCTTCGTTACAATTGACTATTAAAAAAAAAATTTACCTTTATCACACTGAACTATACTGTCTGCACAAATTACATTTTCTCCAATAATTTTTTTTTGGTGGTGTCGTGTTCCCTGTTCTAATGTTGGAACCTGAACTACTGTCTCACTAAAAGCTTGTAATTTTACAAAATCCTTTTACCATGGAATTCTTATTTCACTTTTATGAATTTCTAAGCAGTCCGGTCCTAATAGCATGTCAATATTATGTGGCAATTTCTTAACATATAATGGCACTTCTCTTTCATTAATTAAATCATTAATACACAAATTAACCACACCTCTTACTGGAAATACTTCTCCAGTTATACTTTGAAAAGATATATTTACAGGTTTTATTCTTATATATCTTATACTCTCCTCAACTAGAGAATAATAAGTAATGTTATTTGTTTTACGTCCCACTAACTACTTTTTAAGGTCTTCGGAGACGCCCAGGTGCCGGAATTTAGTTACGCAGGAGTTCTTTAACGTGCCAGTAAATCTACCGACACGGGGCTGTCGTATTTGAGCACCTTCAAATACCACCGGACTGAGCCAGGATCGAACCTGCGAAGTTGGGGTTAGAAGGCCAGCGCCTTAACCGTCTGAGCCACTCAGCCCGGCCTCAACTAGAGATACCTGTGATCTTGTGTCAATTAATGTTTCTAGTTAACTATCTGTGAAATTGTCATTTAACGCATATACTACATATGGATTATTTATTTCATTATTTTCTAGGTTTAATACATGTAAGTTTTCTTTGCTGCAACGCCTACTAATTTCTTGATTCGGACTAACTGGGTCGCTCAGGCAGTCCAGCTGCTAGTTTCTCTGCTTGCTAGTACTACGGCAATCTTTGGTTACATGTTCACTATTATTACATATTACACACAGAAGTCTGCCTCTGTATTCCTTCGCAACATGACTAGTTTTCTGACATCGATAGCAAGTAATCCTTGCAGTCGTGTTAACTCCTGGTTCACGTCTTGCCTGCACAGAAGAGGTACTAGTGCCACCTCCATTTCGTATATACTGCATTGGGGCCCTTACGTTGCTCTCCAGAAAGCTATTTTTCTTACAGTTTCCATTATATGCCCTAAAATGATCTCTAGATTTCAAAGCGCTCCCCTCTTTAACTGCTATTTCAATCAATTGTCTCAAACATATGTTCCAATTTAATTTTCGTAATGGTCGTTGCGGACTGGTCAATAATTCCCTATATAAAACAACACTTACTCAATAAAGAAATTATTTTATTGACTCCATCCTGCATTTCATTAGGCTAAGTTATCATTTGCCTAGTAGGAACTTTGTTTAATTATATAGTAATTTTTTCAATTATATTTCCCCACTAAGTAACATTTTCTGTGTGGTGTTGTTTACTCGTAAATAGTTTATTTGCATAAAAAACAACAGTTCTTTGAACAGAATAATTTAACTCTAATTTATCTTTAATAGTTTCCAAAGATAGAACTGAAGGATACGAAAGAGTGATTGGTAAATGTGGGGAAAATATGGAAGCTAATGGGAATGGGAAGCGTTTGCTGGACTTGTGTGCTAGTATGGGTTTAGCAGTTATGAATAAATTCTTCAAGCATAAGGCTACTCACCGCTAAACATGGGAGGCTAGGGGTACCAGATCCATAATAGACTATATCTTAACCGACTTTGAATTCAGGAAGTCTGTTAGGAATGTACAGGATTTTGGGAGATTTTTCGGTGATACAGACCACTATCTGATCTGTAGTGAACTAAGTATCTCCAGGCCTAGGACAGACAAAGTGAAATCTATCTGCAAACAAATAAGAGTAAAAAATCTCCAACACGAGAAAAGTAGACAGAAGCACATGGATATGATTAGTGAGAAGTTTCGAACAGTAGACAGTAAGCAGGATCAGGACATAGAAAGATAATGGGTGGCATACACGGATGCTGAAGTATAAGCAGCAAGGGAATGCTTAGGAACAACTGTGTGTAAAGCTGGGAAAAAATGAACATCTTGGTGGAATAAAGAAGTGAGAGCAGTTTGTAAACGTAAAAAGAAGGCTTATCAGAAATGGCTCCAAACAAAGGCCGATGCAGACAGGGAATTATACGTAGATGAAGGAAGCAGAGCAAAACAAATAGTTGTTGAATCCAAAAAGAAGTTGTGGGAAGATTTTGGTAATAACCCGGAAAGGCTATGTCAAGCAGCAGTGAAACCGTTCTGGACAGTAATAAAGAATCTTAGGAAGGGAGGAAAAAAGGAAATGAACAATGTTTTGGGTAATTCAGGTGAACTCATAATAGAGGGAATCACTGGAGATGTGGAGGGAATATTTTGAACATCATCTCAACGTAAAAGGAAATCTTACTGGTGGTGTTGCAAACAGCCAAGCTCATGGGGAGGAGGAAACTAATGTTGGTGAAATTATGCTCGAGGAAGTGGAGAGGATGGTAAATAAACTCCATTGTCATAAAGCAGCAGGAAGAGATGAAATTACACCTGAAATTGTGAAGTATACTTGGAAGGAAGGGATGAAATGGCTTCATGGAGTAGTAAGATTAGCATGGAGTGTTGGTAAGGCACCTTCAAATTGGACAAAAGCAGTAACTGCACCTATCTATAAGCAAGGGAACAGGAGGGATTGCAACAACTATCGAGGTATCTCAATGATTAGTAAACCAGGCAAAGTACTCGCTGGCATCTTGGAAGAGAGAGTGCGATCAGTGGTTGAGAAGAAGTTGGATGAAAACCAGTGTGGTTTCAGACCACAGAGGGGCTGTCAGGATCAGATTTTCAGTACGCACGAGGTAATTGAAAAATGCTACGAGACGAATAGACAGTTGCATTTATGTTTTGTAGATCTAGAGGAAGCATATGACAGGGTACTGGGCGAAAAGATGTTTGCCATACTGGGTGACTATGGAATTAAAGGTAGATTATTAAAATCAATCAAAGGCATTTATGTTGACAATACGGCTTCAGTGAGAATTGGTGGTAGAATGAGTTCTTGGTTCAGGGTAATTACAGGGGTTAGACAAGGCTGCAATCATTCACCTTTGCTGTTCGTATATTACATGGATCATCTGCTGAAAGGTATAAAGTGGCAGGGAGGGATACAGTTTTTTTTTTGCTAGTTGCTTTACGTCGCACCGACACAGATAGGTCTTATGGCGACGACGGGATAGGAAAGGCCTAGGAATGGGAAGAAAGCGGCCGTGGCCTGAATTAAGGTACAGCCCCAGCATTTGCCTGGTGTGAAAATGGGAAACCACGGAAAACCATCTTCAGGGCTGCCGACAGTAGGGTTTGAACCCACTATCTCCCGGATGCAAGCTCACAGCTGCGCACTCCTAATCGCACGGTCAACTCGCCGGTAGGATTCAGTCAGGTGGAAATGTAGTAAGCAGTCTGGCCTATGCTGACAACTTGGTCTTAATGGCAGATTGTGCTGAAAGCATGCAGTCTAATATCTTAGAACTTGAAAATAGGTGCAATGAGTATAGTATGAAAATTAGCCTTTTGAATACTAAATTGACGTCAGTAGGTAAGAAATTCAACAGAAATTAATGTCAGATTGGTGATACAAAGCTCGAACAGGTAGATAATTTCAAGTATTTAGGTTGTGTGTTCTCCCAGGATGGTAATATATCAAGTGAGAGTGAATCAAGGTGTAGTAAAGCCAATGCAGCGAGCTCACAGATGCGATCAACAGTATTCCGTACAGTGGTCTGTTTTCACACCAACTTTGTTTTATGGGAGCGAAAGCTGGGTGGACTCAGGATATCTTATTCATAAGTTAGCAGTAACAGACATGAAAGTAGCGAGAATGATTGGTGGTACAAACAGGTGGCAGGAGGGTCCTTGGAATGAAGAGATAAAGGCTAAGTTAGGAATGAACTTGATGAATGAAGCTGTACGCATAAACCGCCTTCGGTGGTGGGGTCATGTGAGGCGAATGGAAGAGGATAGTTACCTAGGAGAATAATGGACTCTGTTATGGAGGGTAAGAGAGTTAGACTCTGTTTCTAACGATTTAAAGATAAAAGGTATAGAACTAAATGAGGCCACAGCACTAGTTGCTAATAGAGGATTGTGGTGATGTTTAATAAATTCACAGAGGCTTGTAGACTGAACGCTGAAAGGCATAACGGTCTATAATGATAATGTATGTATGTACGTAGTTTCCAAAGTTTTAAATTCCTCTGGAACAGAGCAAAAATTTAGCACAGTTTTTGCATCTCCAGTGATATGGCCTAACACAAATTTTAAGAAAGTTGAGTGGTCCCTAGGATTCAGAATAGTATAGGCATTTTCTACGTTAATAAATTCATGTAATTCATTTGGATTTCCACAGAAGGAGATTTTCAATAATTTGACTGCCGTATCGACAGAGACTATTCTATATTGAATTGCTTGTTTGTCCGCTATGAGAGCTGAACTTCCTACCAAATCATCAGGCATATTAATGTTACTACTATTTGCTGTTCTTCAACATGTTATAACTTCTAATACAATGCCAGATACAACAATGCTGAGGACTTACTTAGAAAGCTATAAGGGAGAAAGGTCGCTCCTCGGAGCTGCCAATGAAGACTAATACCACCGTGAAGAACGATAACTGCAGGCTTGCTGGGGTGATCAGTGTCCCCTTGAGGACCGCAACTGTTACTCGATGAGAATTTCGGACCTTCTCGAAGCCAAAAGCTGTGTCAGCCTCCAGTTAGAAGAAAATATATCCCGGTCTCTCAGGTGGATAGGACCAGTGAAGGGATGACGACCAGACACCTCGATGTAGATCGTCGTAAACTTTTGAAAGTTGTGACTGCTTATTTAACCAAGTTCTTTTCGTAGAAATCTTTTTTAATCCAAGCCACTGCAACAAGTTAATTACGTCACGCAGCAAACCATGACACGTTATCGATTCTGATACTGTTTCCGAAAATGGGTACTTGGGTTCGGACCACAGCCTTAACTCGAGTTCAAAGAAGATGTTAAACGTGAAGTCTTATAGAAGATAGATTATTTAAGCTGCCCAGTGTAGGCTACCTAACATAGTCGCAGTTCTTCAGACACGTGCAGAAGCTTTAAATATGAAGTCGTAGAGTTAAAGTTTTAAAGTAGATGGATTTATTAAGGATGTGAAGAGAACTCCTCCAGCGCACAGCTACAAGTACATAGCAGATATTATGACGGTGGTGCACTGACAAACCATATACATTTCCTTAAGCTTATATACTTTTACAACGGAGAGTTTCCAGCCTTTGGCCTGCCCTAATGATCTGTTTATTTTAGATAACACTATATTGTGAAGTTCCTTTTAGAAAGGAAGGCCCACTATGGTCATTAGGATAAGTGAACTAACCACTTCGGGTCATTATACTAAGAGCAGATAGTGCCTGTCGGCTACTAACCAGTTCTAATATAAATACAACTGAGTACAGAATTGAGTACATTTGACATAGATGATCAAATTTACTTCCTCTCTGAAAGGAAGGCTGTCTAAAATAATAAATAAGAGATAACAAAATGGAGCCTGGTGAATGAATAATATTTCCAAATAATTATACTTGAGAGGTAAAGCTAATTGTGTGATTATGCCACAATACACTATATCGTACCTATATTCACATGGTTGAAAGTGAGTTGATAGAATCTGAGAATGTTCCTATAGAAAAATTAACAATTTGTCTCATTTGTTCATATCACCAATTCACAATCATTGACAAGTTTATTTAATGTAAACAATATTGTAAATATATACGCAAGGTTGAAAGTAATTTGATAGAATCTGGGAATGTTCTTGTAGAACAAAACGTCACATTCATTTGCTAATAAGTGTGTTATTACAGTATGTTCTAGTGTTTCAAGTGTTATATTTTGTCTTCTAATAGACAGAAAACTTAGGAGTTATATTTCAGACATAAAGAATTGTTTGTCTGTTTATTTTCTGATCCAACAGTCATTTGAAACCCCATACAGAAGAACTAGAATGTTTCAAATCATATCTTATTTAACATCTGGGGCAAATATTCATTTATAGGAAGGGGAGTTAGAGACTGGAATAACTTACCAAGGGAGATGTTCAATAAATTTCCAATTTCTTTGAAATCATTTAAGAAAAGGCTAGGAAAACAATAGATAGGGAATCTGCCACCTGGGCGACTGCCCTAAATGCAGATCAGTATTGACTGATTGATTGCAAAGGTGATCAACCTGTGAAATTTGTATATTGTACGTCGAGCAATAGTGGAGGAATAAATGCTTCCTAGAGGGTGAAGTTTTAAAATATTTATTAACATCTAGGATATAGAAGACCACCCTTCATGTAAAATTGAAATTTTTTGTCTGAAACGGTTTTGGAAGAAAGTATATTATGCTTTTGAGAGTCAACCACCACCTAAACCATCAGGGGAGAAATATTTTGAAGTATACAATATTTTATGTCAAATGGTTTTGGAGGAATGAATCATTTCATTTCCTTAGCTAAACCCATTCAACACTTAGGGGTGGATCATTCAGAAATATTTCCTACCTAAAATTTAAAATATATACCACTATTTTGAATTTTGTATTTGTACGTTAAACTGTTTCAGAGGGAGGAAGGAATATATTTGTTTTCGGATCTTAACCCCATTTAACTCTCTGAGGGATTAAATTTGTTTCAAACCTTCTGTTATTTAACACCTAGAATATTATTTGAAATTTAAACTTCATAATTCAAATGATTTCATATAAATGTATATTTTTTCATTATTCCTCACCCCCCAGTCAGAACCCTTTATGAGTTTTATGTTTTAAGACCACTTCTTATTTAAAATCTAAGGAAGAATTTTATGCTTGTAGAGGGCAGCACCGATCTCTGATAAAAATCAAGATGAAACCCGCATTATTATTTAAGCCTAGTATATGTATTTATCTCAAAGAAATTTGATTAGTAACTTAAGAGGTTTAAATCTAAAAAATTTAGACATTCAATGTGCACAAGAATGTGTGGTATTGTTAAGGTTATACAGTCTCAAAAAAAAAAAAAAAAAAATCCTCCAGTCGTTTACTAAGTTTAAGATTATTTCAGTTAAACCTCTGAGATTTAAAAATAAATTTCTTTGTCAATAAAGAGAAATCTGAAATTCAGTCAATTACCTTGGCTGTTGCGAAGACTTAGCTTTAGAACTTCAACAACTTCTACATTGTACCAATCCTTACACATACGGTATGTGAAACATTTTGTATTAACTTATATCTTATTTGATGGAGCCTCCATGGGTCAGGTGGCAGCACAGCGGCTTCTCACTGCTAGATACCGTGGTTCAAATCCTGGTCACTCCATGTGAGATTTGTACTGGACAAAGTGGAGGCAGGGCAGGTTTTTCTCTGGGTACTCTGGTCTTCCCCAACATATTTCATTCCAGACATCCTCCAATATAATTTCATTTCATCTGTCAGTTATTTATCATTGCCGCAGAGGAGTGCGACAGACTTCGGCAGCCGGCACATTTCCTATCCTCGCCGCTAAATGGGAGCTTCATTCATTCCATTCCTGACCTGTTCGAATGACTGGAAACAGGCTGTGGATTTTCATTACATCTTATTTGACACCTACGACATCCACAATTCTTGTAAAGTTATAAATTCATATGTCAAATGGTTTGGAGGGATGGATAATTTTGTCATAATTCTACAATGCCCAACCAAAATCGCTTGGGTTGTATTTTTAAGACATCTTATTATTTCAAATTTAAAATGTATAGGAGCAAATATCATGTGAAATTTTAATCTTGTGTTAAGTGATTTCAGAGAAATAGATATTTTTGTCACTGGGCCTCACTCACCCATCCCTAGTCAAAACCCCTTGGGGGTGTATTGTTTTGAGACCACTTATTATTCAAAATATTCAGATATAAAAGAAGCCATCATGTCGAATTTCAACCCAGTTAGGCAAACAGTTTTAGAGGTATGAATATTTATGTTTTCAGGCCTTACCCCCTGCACCCCTCAAAATCCCTCAGAAGAGTATTTTATAAGACTGCACATTCTTTAATATCTGAGACATATAGACAACCATCATGTGAAATTTCAAGCTCTTATGTCAAACGTTTTTAGAGAAAATAATATGTAGGGTTGCATTGTTCTAAAACCACTTCTTATTTAAAATCTATTCCATAAAAGGGGCAACCATAACGTGAAATTTCTATCTCATGTATTAGTCGGTTTAAGAGATATGAATATTTATGCTTTTAGGCTTCTCCCTCCCGGTCAAAACCCCTTAGGGGTGTATTATTTTAAGACCACATCATGTAAAATTTCAACCTCGTATGTCAAACCATTTCAGAAAAATTAAAAATTTTGTTTTTGGATATTAACCTCTACCGAATTTTGCTTCTAAACTTGTGTTATTTATTATCTAGTTTATAAAGGAGCAACCAATGAGTGATATTTCAATTTTGTTTAGAAAACGGTTTCAGAATAATGAATATTTAGGTGTCCTGAAAATTTTACCCCTCAGAGGTTATATATATATATAAAATTTTGGGCTACATTTGCTGAGAGAGAGAAAGAGAGAGAGAGTGTCAAACAAAATGATTCAACCATTATTTCGCTTCTTTTCAAGCCTTCCCCTGCTCCCACATAATTAGAATTTCTAAAAAAAAGTGTTTTTTTATAAAGGAGATTCAAAATACCAATTTTCATGTCTGTAATAGCTTCAGTTCTTGAGATATAAGTATCCTCATAAAAATAAAAGTTTATTTATTTTATTTTTATTTATTTATTTATTTTAGTTTATTTATTTATTTATTACCAATTTTCATGTCTGTAACATCTTCATTTTTTGAGATTTAAGTATCCACATACAAAGAATTCATCTCACTTTTCAATTCTTTCAACCCCCGAAAACAATACTATACGTGTTTATTTATTTTTAAAGGAGTTTACAAATACCAATTTTCACGTGTGTAACATTTTAGGTTTTGGAGATATACTGTAGATATGCTCACTTTAAAATTCATCCCGTTTTCCACTTCCCCTTAAGTGGATTTTCCAAAAACAAATTATGCATGTTTCTTTACTTTTACTGGAGATTCCAAATATCACTTTTCACATCTGTAATGGGTTACATTTTTTAAATATACTGTAGATATACTCATCTTAAAAATTCACCGCCTTTGTCACCCCTGTTCACCTCCCTCCGACCCTTGAGTGGATTTTCCAAAAATACATGTTTATTTCTTAAGGAGATTCCAAATACCAATTTCATGTCTGTAACATCTTCAGTTTTTGAGATACAAGTATCCTCATAAAAGGAATTCAACTCCATTTTCACCCCCTCCCTTCAGGGGATTTTCCCAAAACAAAAAAATACATGTCTCTCTATTTTTTAAGTAGATTGCAAATACCAATTTTTACGTCCATAAACTGTTAAATTTTCTAGATATAGATATACTCTTTAAAACAATTCACCCCCTTAGCGACAGAATATCCGAAAATCCTCCCTTAGTGAGCACTGTAATATATATGTATCCCCAAAATATAATTTCTTTATGTCCAGTAGTTTTGGCTCAACGATGATGAATCAGTCAGTCAGGACATGTTATTTTATATATACACGCGCACACACACACACACACACACACACACACACGCACGCACACACCAGTATGGATAAATGTCATGGCCGGTAGGTTGGAATTTGCCACTCGAGAATGGGTTCTCACAGTACACATGACTGTATTGCATTGGCAGCACGATGCTTTGCACTTTCCGAACACTTTCCATTGAAAACCTAAATAGACTTGAATACTTTTCTGTTAGTTCTTGAGGTGGGTCACATTTGTTGGAACCATTGTTTGGTGCAAGTTAATTTGAGATCCCTCTGTAAGTCCCTGGCAAAAGAAACACTCATAGAACCAAGAATCACAAAAAATAACGTTAAAAATAAGAATCCTATGACCAACAAAGAGGAGCCACTAATCGTTTTACATCTGCTGGGAAATTAGGCATGCAATAACATCCTTCTTGCTGCACATCAACATATACTATCATCCTAAATCCGATGATACAGTATTTATATGGTACCATATTTTGCTGTCTGAATGAGCACATTCCATGAAATAGTTTTAAATTTTTGTCAACAGTCAAATATTTGGTTAGAAGTTGTGGATGATCATTTAAATTACGTGTGTTACAAGGGGCCAATTTGTAAAATTCTATCTGAACCTCTGGGATGTTGATGTTGTCAAAGTGACTTGCAATATGGCTGATATTTTGAACCCATGTGACAGGGATGTAGATGGAAAGATACTGACCAGTGTCTTCAGGCAGATACTACTGCAAAAGGTTCATGGCACTCCTGCTTGACAGTTGTGAATATTGCCTGGCATTTTGTAGGTAGATGCCCCACACATAAGAGTCCCTTCCACAAACAGCACACACCTTAAATTTTGATTCAGTCAAACCCTCAAGAGAGGACCGACGGACATATGACTATTTTAGTCATTTTTTTAAATGACAGACAGGGATTACATATGAATGTATTTTCACCCTCCCACTCACAGGGGTTTATATTCACAAATACCAAGCCACAAACCAGTCATTCCAAGGTCACCTATTTTAGCTGCCTGTTATGGCAGGCAGGGGATGCCGTCAGTGTATTCCACCCAAGAAGGATCTGCAAATGACTTAAAGATTTTGTTTATCACTATACTGAGTCAAGGCATAAATTCTGACCCTCATACAGAGGTGACTAGTGTGTAGAGATATGACAACATGTGTATATATGTTATATATTGATTACCGACTAGATGCAGTATAACATACAAATAATAGTAAAAATGTCTACCCATCACCTTTATCTTCATGCGATCTGGCCACTCATCCATCACCACTTCTAGTGGTAATCGAGATTGCTGCCTACACCAAATTTGCTTTCAAGAACTCAATATTTCAATGAAGATTAGACGAGACTTTTCTATCTAAAATATGCTACAGTATTGCAGTATGTAGTGGGGGGAGGCTTAATCTTGGCTTGTGGATGGGATTTTTCTTGACAGTCTCTCAGATACTCAGTCCACTGAGCTAAACTGACCTCCTTGGGTACTGACTAGTTTTGGGACCGTTTTGAGGGAGGTAGGGAGGGGGTTTGGATTGTGGTAACTTGGCTAGTAATGCTAGTAGGATTGCTTGCAGTAGGTTTTGTTCTTGGTGAGCTTGCGATAGGTATGTGGTTATGGATTTGGTAGAGTTTGTGGGATAGTAAGTACCGGGGCTAACTGGTGGAGGGGTGGGGGTGTGTGTGTAACATTGGTTGCGAGAAATACTGCTTATATTGGGCTATTTTTGCCTTCTTTATGTAGGGGCAGCCAGGGAAAGAGGCAGCATGTTTCCCACAACACTTTATGCATTTTGCCTGGTCCCGAGGCATCTGTTGCATCTGGTGGAAGATTTGCAATAAGCAGCTGAATGGTTCAGCTTTAGGCAACAAACATTGGATTGTTACGGTGCTTATTTGGCGTGGGCATTGGGGCAGTTTAGGAGGAGGGAGTGGCTGTTTGTGTGGTTTTGGTAGCTGTGCAGGAGGCCTGAGTGTTTGTACTCTCAGGTTTCGTTTGGATAGATGTGTTATTCATGAAGGTGCTGACTGGGGTTGAATGTGGTTCATTTGGAGTTTTTTCCTTCTTCTGTTTGTGAGCATTTAGATTCTGTGCTGTTTGGAACAATAATAGGGGGTGATTTTGGCAGAATGTTTTTGGTTTGAGTGATTTTTGAGAATTTTATTGGAGGGTCCTGGGTTTGAACATTTTTGGAGAGTATGGAGTAATTTTGGGGGTGATGAGTTACTGAGAAGTGGATATTTGCTTATTTTTGAGCGCTGGGGCGAATTTGGGAGTGTGTTGGTTTTTGTTGGGATGCTAATTGTTACATTGTTTAATACTTCTTCTGAGAAGCTGAGGTGTGGTAGAATTTTGTACAAGGCGTTTTCTATATGTTGCCTTCTTGAGTTCTGAGGGGAAGGACATAATAAGGTCAACTTGGTAGACAGTGTTCTGAGATGCTTTAGATGTGCCAGTAGGTTTTTGTAGTTGTACGGGATTAGTGGAGGGGAGGTTACTTGCTTCTCTCAAGTGTTCTTGGTTTCCTTCTTTCTTTTCTTTACAACTGGCTTTACGTCACACCGACACAGATAGGTCTTATGGCAACGATGGGATAGGAAAGGCCTAGGAGTGGGAAGGAAGCAGCCGTGACCTTAGTTCGGTACAGTCCTCCCAACATTTGCCTCGTGTGAAAACGGGAAACCACGGAAAACCATCTTCAGGACTGCCGACAGTGGGGTTTGAACCCACTATCTCCCGAATACCAGCCGCACTTAAGCAACTACAGCTATCGAGCTCGGTGTTCTTGGTTTCTGGACATGGCGAGTTAATTAGGGAAATGGCAGGATTGCGAGTAGTGATTGAGTGGAGGGGTACTTTTGGGATACTGAATAGTCAAACGCGCTTGTGGACCGCCCTCGAGTTCAACAATTTATTGCCCAGGTCGTGCCAGGCTAGTTTTTACGTGGATGACACCACAGGCAAGGCACGATTCCAGGACACCAAGCTGTCTGGACAAATGATCTGGGTGTCACAGCTTGTGGTTCTTGGTGGTTGGCTGGAAGTATGCAAGCGTACAGAGGCTTGCAGTAGTCCTCCCTAGTGCTAGTGTATACTAGCGCTGACGTAGGTACCTTGATGGGCAGCGAGTCGGCGGGCTGGGTTCCGGACTCAGTTTTCTGGGTGAGAGCTGGTGTGCTCTCTTGGCTTGGCGAGCTGTTTGCGAGTATTTAGATTCTGTGTTGTTTGGGACATATGGGGGGGGGGGGGAGGTGATTTTGGTAGAATGTTTTTGGTTTGAGTGATTTTTGAGAATTTTATTAGAGGGTCCTGGGTTTGAGCGTTTTTGAAGAGTACTGAGTCATTCTGGGGGTGATGAGTTACTGAGAAGTGGATGCGAATTGCATGCTTCTCCTACAGCCTCTTGACACTAGTGGCCCTTACATGATGTAAAGCTGTCGTCAGTTGATTTTCTATGAATCCCTGATGTGTTCCAAACTTTTATAAGTAAGGCATTATTCATGGGAGAAGTTTCAATTCCTGTGCCATGATTCTACCCTTGCAGGGTGGATTTTTTCAAACTCCAGAAGAATATCCATAGTGGTTTCCCTTTTTCACACAAGGCCAGAATTTTGGTTTTAATTGCACATGTAGAGGCCCTTACCCAAGCAGCACACACGTTAAATTTCGAATTGGTCAGGCCCTCAATACGCGATTGACGGCCACATGATACTTTTAACCACACTTTACGGCAGGGATTACCTGTGGATGTATTCACACCATCCCATCCACAGAGGACCCAATTCACAGATACAAACTACAAACCTGAGTTTAGCCAAGACACTCCAGTTCAATCGCCTCTTATGACAGGCTTTACTAATGGTTTAGTATTGCAGTAACTCATGGCCGCAGCATTTGCCTTGTGTGAAAGTGGGAAAAGACGACGGGATCTTCTTCAGGGCTCCCAATGCATCTCCCGAATGTAAGCTCACAGCTACGTGACCCAAAATACCTATCCAATTCGCCCAATACCATGTTTTAACTCCCTGTGATTTCCTTAAGGGAACATTAAAGATAAAGTTTACAAGACAAATATGCACAAATTAGAATAACTGGGCAAAATAATTAACTGTGGATATTTGAAGATTTTATTTATTTATTTATTTTAGCAGTCTCAATAAAATTACAAATAAAATTACAATGTCCACTAAAACTTGACATAACATATGTACAGTACGCCAGCATACATTATGTTATTTTGAAAGCTGAATCACATAAATTTTACCTCATATCACTTGTAGGGGAGTGATATGCTCATTGCAAAGGCTAATGACTAGAGACCGGATCTTTTGAAAATACAAATGCACATTTTGTTGGTTTATTGGATTTACTGCATATTCTAAACATAACACCATATTTCAGCATATACATTTGAAATTAATTATTATTTAAAACATCGCAAACAAAATTGGTTTTGCCTGCATATTAGAAATCCCTTGTAAGCAACTTTCTGAGTAACAGATAAAGAGATTACAGTATTTTATGCAAGCAGACTGCCTGGCTATTTCAAGAAAGACCCGGGGTGGGACATTCCTTTCACCATCTTGGCAGCCCTGGGTCAGTTTTGTGAGAAGCTTCTTCAGTTAATGTGTTAGTTTATTCTTAATCTAAATATTGTTTACTCAAATGCCAAAAGAAAAGTGCATCAGAAAGTACTTATTAAATTAGTGAGTGTCAGGTAATAGAGATAATTCAAATCATGGTGTTGTTTATTGTCAAGTATGCTTGAAGAAAATGAAATGTGAAAAGAAATTACAGCTTGAACAACATGCAAAAACTGCTGCACATATTACGGTGAAGGAGGGAAAGAAGAACAATACAATACAACTACTTCTGACTCATGTAAAACAAAACCCTCCACTTAATACATTTCCAGCTGATCTTTGTAAGGCTTTAGCATGCAGCAATATTCTGTGGAATAAATTAAACAATCCAGTCCTACAATCATTCCTTAAGAAATATTGTGTAAACCAAAATATCCCAGATCTTAGAAAAAATTATCTACCTCCTTGGTATGAATCTACCCTTGACCAAATCCGTTCTGCCATTGGATGACACTGTATCTGGTTATCAGTGGATGAAACAACTGATAAACGTGCCTGGTGCATAGCGAATTTCATAGTTGGTAAGTTACATCCAGACGAACCTGGCAAACCTTATTTTCTTGCATGCAAAGTGCTGGAGAAAACTAACAAAAGTACAATAGCAAGATTTGTAAATGATAGTCTGGACTACTGTGACCAACTGAAATTAAAAATAATTGTTGCAAGGTGCTTGCAATGGTCACAGATGCAGCTCTTTGTTTGTTGAAGGCAGCAAAACTTCTACAAGTATTTTATCCCAACTTTATACACATTACCCGCTTATCACATGGATTGCACTAAACTGCAGCAGAAATATGCACATAATTTCCAGCTGTTAACAATTTAATTGCGAGTGGAAAAAAGGTGGCCAGGATCGAACCTGCCAAGCTGGGGTCAGAAGACCAATGCTGCACCCATCTGAGCCACTCAGCCCGGCATATTTGACTATCTGCGTGACATGCAACTGCATCCAGAGTTTTAAGCAAAATGATCCATCCTTTGTGATGTACAATTTTTCTTTTTTCACAAATGAGTGTAACCTGTTGGTCAGTAACCCTAACAGCTTTGAAGTTTCCATACTCCACAGTGTGATAATTATTGTTTTGTGGAGAAGAAAAATTGCTAGAGGTGAAATGGTATGATGGGCTATATGAAGCAGCTTCAAAAGAAAGTTATATAATTCCAGGGTAACAAAGCTATTCCACATAAAGAACCAGATAGTGCAGTGCTTACTTGCTCTTGGGTTCAGGTAATGAAATGGTGTATGGTTTATAGTGCCGGGAGTGTCTGAGGACATGTTCGGCTCACCAGGTGGACGTCTCCTGATTTCATGCCCGTAGGCGACCTGCATGTTGTGATGAGGATGAAATGATGATAGAACGACTCATACACCCAGCCCCCGCGTCAGCGGAATTCACCAATGATGGTTAAAATTCCCGACCCTGCCAGTAATCGAACCCGGAACCCCTGTGACCAAAGGCCAGCATGCTAACCATTTAGCCATGGAGCCGGACTGGGTTCAGGTAACAGGGCAGTACAAACAAAACTTGTCGCAACATGTTTCAGTTTCAGTTTTTATGCTTTACATCTTAGCACAAACCTGACATGGGAATACCACATTAACCATATTTGTCAGGCTATCGTAAGTAATATACCTACTCCGTCATCTGAAGCATGTAGTAACTAAAGCATATGTGCGTTCTGCATATTTTACATTTATTTAGATTATATTTTGGTATGGTCTAATACTTTTTTTTTGGCAGCAGTGAGCACATAGGTGATATTTTGAAGTTGCAAAAAAGCTATTTTCACCATTGCCGGCAGTCTACCTTACCCTCACCATAAAGCACTATTCATTATGTTGTCTATCTTAACAGTAATCAATTTATACTTATATAATCTTCTGATATATATGAAGAGTAAGTACAGTAATGACTTGCCAGGATGTCGGAACACCAAATATGATGTTATTCTGTACAGAGTAATAAATAAGTTACAAGATTGTGAGCAACTGCAAAATGACCTCGATAATGTTGTGAGATGGACAGTAGGCAATGGTATGATGATAAACGTGGATAAAAGTCAGGTTGTGAGTTTCACAAATAGGAAAGTCCTCTGTTTTAATTACTGCGTTGATGGGGTGAAAGTTTCCTTTGGGGATCATTGTAAATACCTAGATATTAATATCAGGAAAGATCTTCATTGGGGTAATCACATAAATATGATAGTAAATAAAGGATACAGATCTTTGCACATTGTTATGAGGTATTTATGGGTTGTACGAAGGATGTAAAGGAGACAGCATATTTGTCTCTGGTGAGACCCCAACTGGAGGTAGCAGGTAGGGACCCTCATCGGAGGCAGCCCTACCCAGGGAGTGGCGCCCCTGCCTATGTGAGTCCCAGAGCACACTGACCCGGTGTGTAACATCTGGTATGGGTCCCAGCTCAGGGTTACGAGTGAAGACCTCAACGGCATCTATGGCGGAGAAGGTGGACTTCGGTACGGCGGGGATGGCGGAAGGGGCATACCCGTAGCGTCTGTACTCCAGACGAGCGGCTACGAAAAGCGTCTGTCTCCATGTTAGGGGTGGCCTAATTTTGAACCTGGCAGTAGGTATAAAATGCCTTTGGGTGTGGCGAGCCCATCGTAACAATAGCCTATATGGACAAAACAAATATGGTGCCTCGGAAAAGGTTAAGGCGTCCCCTGCTAAAAGCGACGCGCAGCTCTTCAGGTGCTGGGGGAACTGTGAAAAATGGGCAACCAGCACCAAACTGCATCAAAATTGCAACAGTTAATGTACTGACACTGACGGGAAAGACAGAAGAATTGGTTGACTTCATGATAGAAAAAGATATAGCCATACTTGGACTGTGCGAGACCAAGAAGAGGGGTACAGGGGAGATCCCTCTGAGAGAAGGATACAGGCTGTATTACAGCGGAGGACCTGAAGCAAAAAATGGAGTGGCCATCATACTTAGAAGAGAAATCCAAGAATATCTGGAATATACAAAGTATGTCAGCGATAGGATGATGATGATGATGAGACTCCAGTTTGAAAATGGCGTGAAAGATCTATTTCAGTTGTATGCCCCACAAACTGGTTGCATAGATGAACATCTAGAGGACTTCTTAGAGGAAGTGGAGAGACAGATAGAAGATAAGGAAGTGCTATTGATGGGAGATCTAAATGCACAAGTTGGAATGGAAAGACAAGGAAAGGAAGATGTTGTAGGGCCCTTTGGATATGGAAATGTAAATCCAGAAGGTGAGTTGTTGGTGGATTTTTGCATGAGGAATCAAATGATTGTTGGAAACACCTGGTTTAGGAAGAAGAACAGTCAGAAGATTACAAGGTATGGCTGGGGAGACAGATGGACAAAGACCATGATTGATTATATAATCATAAAGAACACCCGAAGAACCTTGTAGATGTAACAGCCATGCCTGAAGAAGCCCTTGGTGGAGATCATAGAGTTGTGATAGGAAAATTAAAAGTTGGAAAGATTGAAAAACCCCAATTAAGAAGAGAGAAAAGAATTAAAGTATGGAAGTTGAAGGAGAAAAGCATACAAGAAGAATTTCAAAGGGAAATAATACCCTTGGTACCCAGGACAGAGGTGGGGAATGTTGAAGAGGAATGGAAAAGATTTAAGGAAGCACTGGTTGGATGTGCAGAAAAGGTGTGTGGTAGAACATCAGGAAATGTGAAAGACAAAGAAACACACTGGTGGAATGATAGGGTAAAGATTAAAGTGAAGGAAAAGAAAATGGCATGGAAAGCATGGAAAACATCTAAGACTGAAGAAAGTAGAAGAAAATATGTGGAGGCAAAGAATTTGGCCAAGAAAGTAGTGGAGGAAGAAAAGAGGAAAAGCTGGGCCTTATTCACACAGACATTGAGAGATTATACGCAGGGCAGCAAGAAATTACTGTATGGTATCTTAAGAAACAAAAAGAGATCAAGTAAACACCAGATTTGTGAAGGATGAAGGTGGCATAATTTTAACAAAGCCAGAAGAAATAAGAAATAGATGGAGAGAGTATTTTCAGAAGCTGCTGAACATAAGAACGGATGACAGTCATTCAATGGACGACCAGGAAAGGCAATTAGTTGACGAAGAAATGGATAAAGAAATTACAATGAATGAAATTGAAATGGCAGTAAGAAAGATGAAAAATGGAAAAACTGCTGGAATAGATGAAATTTCAGTGGAGATGATAAAGGCAGCTGGAGCTGTAGGCCTGCAGTGGACATATCGGATTCTCAGGAATGTCTGGGAGAATAAGGAGGTCCCTGAGGATTGGCAAAAAGGAATAATCATCCCAATTTTCAAGAAAGGTGATAAAGTTTTGAAGAACTACAGGGGAATTACTCTAATATCCCATGTTGCTAAGATAATGGAAAGGACACTGGAAAGTAGAATAAGGTTGAGGGTTGAGAAGCAGATACAGGAAAATCAGTTTGGTTTCAGAAGTGGAAGGTCAACAATAGAGCCCATTTTCATTATGAGACAACTAATGGAAAAGCATTGGGAGTACGGGAATGATATGGTGATGACATTCATTGATATTGAAAAGGCATATGACAGTGTCCCTAGTACGAAAGTTTGGGACAGTCTGGTGCAAAAAGGAATTAGACAGGGATTAATAAAAATGATCATGGCATTGTATAAGGAATGTTGTAGTTGCGTGCAAACACAAGTTGGCAGGACAAGTTGGTTCAAAATAACTAGTGGGCTGAGACAGGGAAGTGTTCTATCACCAATCCTGTTTACAATAGTAATGGATGACATCATGAGAATGGCAAAAGCAGCATATGGAGGAAGAGAAATGAACATGGTTATTTGCAGATGATATTGTGATTTGGGGAGAAGACGACAGGAAGGTTCAAGAACAGTTGAATGTGGTGAATGGGAAGATTGAAGAATGTGGATTGAAAATAAGTGTAGAAAAGAGTAAAACTCTTGTTATGACTAGAGGGGAGAAAGAAGGGAAAGGTCAGATTAGACTTGCAGACAAGTCCCTGGAAGTAGTGGAAACGTTTAAATACCTGGGGAGTGAATTAATGGAGAATGCTTGACTGGATGCTGAGATTAGTAAAAGGATTCAAGCTGGAAGTTGTTTCTATCATAGTGTAAGAAATATGTTATGGGACAAAGATGTGCCAATGGAAGCAAAGGATACTATGTACAAGATGTATTACGTACCCATAACAACTTACGGAGCAGAAACTTGGACAATGACAAAGAAGGATGAGAGTCGAATACAGGCAGCCGAAATGAAATTCTTGAGGAGTATGATACAGAAGAGTAGAAGAGACAAAATAAGGAATGAGAAAATCCGGGAAGAAATTGGAGTGAAAAAAATGAATGATAGAATAGAGAAGAGCCGACTAAGATGGTTTGGGCACATAAAGCGAATGAGCGACGAAAGAATGCCAAAAAAGGTGATGGAAATGCAAATTCAAGGAAGGAGAGGCCGTGGACGACCACGATTGAGATGGAAGGATACCATCCAACGCAGCATTATAGGAAGAAACCTGGACTGGGACACAGTGTTGGAAGAGGAGTGGTGGAAAGACCAAAGAAAGTGGAGAGGAACCATATTTGCCCCTACCCGGCTACAGCTGGATAAAGGGAAATGATGATGATGATGATGATGATGAGACCCCAACTAGAGTATGGTTCCAGTGTATGGGACCCTCACCAGGATTACTTGATTCAGGAACTGGAAAAAATTCAAAGAAAAGCAGCTTGATTTGTTCTTGGTGATTTCCGACCAAAAAGTAGCGTTACAAAAATGTTGCAAAGTTTGGGCTGGGAAGACTTGGGAGAAAGGAGACGAGCTGCTCGACTAAGTGGTTCCGAGCTATCAGTGGAGAGATGGCGTAGGAGGACATCAGTAGATGAATTAAGTTTGAGTGGTGTCTTTAAAAGTAGGAAAGATCAAAATATGATGATAAAGTTGGAAATCAAGAGGATAAATTGAGGCAAATATTCGTTTATAGGAAGGGGAGTTAGTGATTGGAATAACTTACCAAGGGAGATGTTCAATAAATTTCCAATTTCATTGCAATCATTTAAGAAAAGGCTAGGAAAACAACAGATAGGGAATCTGCCACCTGGGTGACTGCCCTAAATGCAGATCAGTAGTGACTGATTGATACCTACGATACCAGCAGTGGCATATATTGAGGGCTACCAAGGCTATCAGTGAAGCCCAAACCTCAAATGCAAACGGTGGAAATCTAAAGCACATTATAATATGAGCATATGACACATTGTTCCATTTACAAACCTTGAAAGCAATGAGAAAAAACGCCACACGTATTTCTAAGAACAAGGCTTCAGAGACTGATATTGCAGCCCAGACTTTCGTTCATTCCCCTCGACTCACGGCACGCGACTTGCTGCTGTATACCTTGCAGGCATGGGGACCGGGGAAGATAGGTGTGCTAGGCTTGGGTCCGTCAGATCGCCACTGCTAACTATCAACCATGTGTTACTCATCGTATATACTTCCTCACCTCATCCTTCTGACTTAACAGAGTGCTGGTGTTTCACTCCCGTTTACTTCTACATCCTTGTAGGAAGACACTGTAAGGCTGCTGTTATAGGAGAAATATGGTCTCATTTTTATAGGTAGATCTGCTAAAATAGAATGCAATCTTTCAGGTTTAGTGCTTCCTTTTGTTGGTTGGAATCGAACCCATGATCGTGGTTTGGACACCACCACTGATCTCCTGAGGAACCCAATTAACCTGTGAACGATGGCTACGACTGCTGTAAAATTCAACATTTTATTTAATAATAATAATAATAATAATAATAATAATAATAATAATGGGCGAGTTGGCCGTGCGGTTGGGAGCGCGGAGCTGTGAGCTTGTATCCGGGAGATAGTGGGTTCGAACCCCACTGTCTGCAGCCCTGAAGGTGGTTTTCCGTGGTTTCCCATTTTCATACCAGGCAAATGTACCTGTAACTTAATTAAGGCCACGGCCGCTTCCTTCCGATTCCTATGCCATTCCTATCCCATTGTCGCCCTATGACCTATCTGTGTCGGTGCGACGTGAAACAAATAGCAAAAAAAAAAAAAAAAAAATAATAATAATAATAATAATAATAATAATAATAATAATAATAATAATAATAATAAGGCGTAGGGTTGTGGCGACCCCATCGCCCAGTGGGAAACCACTGCAATCAGCCACCCGAGTATTGGCGGGAAAACCATAACCTTTTGGGTTAGGAGGAAATGCCCGCTCACAGCCACGAACATCTCGAGGCACCTCTCGATCTCAACAATCGAGTTGTATTTTCGTGATCTTTCCCAAAAGATCACCACTAGTTGTATTTTCAACTTGTAACCCTAGCATAATGGAACATACGCTACCAATGCAGGCCCCAGACGCTGGTCCAGTTTCTCCCGATCATTGCATTCTGGGGGATCGGGAACATCATGCTTCAGAGAAGGATCGGAGCTTCTCAAAATCTCTTCGCCCCAAAAAGAGGAACTTCTTTGGTACTATAAACATCAACACCCTGCTGAAAACGGGAAAGCTTAAAGAACTGACTGACGCCGTGGACAAATTTGATATTCAAATCCTAGCGATCCAAGAAACCAGATTTCAAGATGAGAACCACTTTGACTCTGAAAACTTCAGGATATTTAAGGGTAAACCGGCCATAAATATCAAAGGGAATTTATCAATACTTGGGACGGCCTTTGCAGTAAGGAAAACCATCTTAGATTCAGTCATCGACTTTACATCACCAAGTGAAAGAATCTCAGTGCTTACAGTGAAATCAAGCAACAAAGCATATGCCTTGATAAATGCCCATGCCCCCACTAACATAGACAATAAGAAAAATCCTCAGAAAGTAGAAGACTTTTGGGAACTGCTTGAAGAAACTACTAGCAAGATCCCTAAACATCACATTAAAATCTTATTAGGGGACTTCAATGCACAGGTTGGCAGAGAGAAGAAATACAGATCAATCGTAGGACTTCATCCTGCACATCGGCGGACTAATAAGAATGGAGAACATCTAATAAGCTTTTGTACATCATTCATGCTGAGACTCATGTCCACGCACTTTATGAGACCTTTACAGAAAAAGAAAACTTGGAGATCACCTAACCTATTGCTAGGGGAATTCCAGATTGATCATGTTGCTATTTCCGTAAAGAATATGCTTGAGATTCAGAATGTACGGAAGGGAGTTGTCGATTCAGATCACTACCTTACGCAAATCAATGTTAGGTTCCAACCAAACAGATCCAGACCTAAAGGCAGCCGATTTCCAAGAGTGGATCTGGACTGCCTGAGGAAGAACGCTGGCGTTTTCGTACGTGACATACACGATCAAGATCCTAAAGTATGGCCAGATATTCGCAACACATTACAGTCATCAGCAATGAAATTCGGACAGCCACCCAGAAAACGTAAACACAGATGGTGGAACACAACCTGTGATGAAGCTATCAATGACAGAATCAAAGCATGGAATCAATGGAATGGACATAGAACAGTCGACAGATGGCAGAATTTCCTTAAGACTAAAAAACTGACCTCAAAAACAATCCGCCGCGAAAAACGTGCATACGAGAAAAACAGACTCGCAGAGATAGAACAGGATTTCCAGAAAAACAACACTCGGAGTTTCTACAAGACATTCCATGAGGACTTATCAGGGTACAAACCACAAACACTAAGTTTTCGTCGACCTAACGGATCACTAGAGACAAACAGTAAAGAGAACAGCAAGATACTGGCTGACTATTTCCAAAATCTACTGAACTGCGATCCACCAATTGAAAGACTACAGTTTGAAAAACCTCCACCAAACCCAGACTCACAGCCCCCAACAATTCAAGAAATAAGAGATAATCAAATCGCTGAAAAATAATAAAGCCCCTGGGAACGATAGCATAACTGCAGAAATGTTGAAAATACGAGGAGATGACCACATCAGAAGAATTCATACGCTCTTAACAGAAATATGGGAGACCATGATGATTCCGAAGGACTGGAAAAATGCCATTATCCATCAGTTACATAAGAAAGGCAATCGAGCGGACCCCAACAACTACAGAGGCATGTCCCTTTTACCAGTTATATACAAGGTTCTATCTAAAGCGCTATTAAACAGAGTAGAACAACAAACAGATCATTTGATTGGTGAATACCAAGCAGGCTTCAGATAAGGTAGATCGTGTTCTGAGCAAATTTGGAGTCTGAAGACGATATTAAGGATACGCCGCAGTGCCACCACATTTGTCACCTTTGTAGACTTTAAGAAGGCGTATGACTCTATTGACAGACAAACTGTTGTAGACATCCTAGGAGAGCTCAGTGTGGACAAGAAGACCACAGAATTAATCCGCCAGACTCTCACAGACACAACATCTCAAGTGAAGTTTCTAGGTGAACTATCAGAGCCTTTTGAAGTGCATACAGGAGTTCGACAAGGAGATTTTTTAACTTAGTGTTAGACAAAGTCATCAGAGAATGGGGAAAAGAAATCGAAGGTATAAACATTGGTACTCGGGGACAAAGAATTAACGTGAAGTGCCTAGCTTTTGCTGATGATCTAGCTATCTTTACCAAGACTAGTGAAGAAACCAGGTATGCCATAGAGAAGTTGCATGAGATAGCATCAAAGACAGACCTCCAAATATCATATGAGAAGACTCATATCATGGCTAATGGACACCAGAATATCCAAAGATCCCCACTACAGACAAATTATGGAATAATCACACAGATCCCTTCCTTCAAATACACTGACTGACAGAGCAAATGCAACACCAAGAAGGAGTGGTCAGAACTTTATGCCAATTGCAGGGTAGACTGACGTCACTGAGGTATGCTCATGATGTGAAATGCTCAGCTGTGCTGCGCACGTAGCGAACGATAAATGGGACACGGCGTTGGCGAATGGCCCACTTCGTACCGAGATTTCTCAGCCGACATTCATTGTAGAACATGTTGTCGTGTGCCACAGGACACGTGTATAACTAAGAATGCCAGGCCGCCGTCAACGGAGGCATTTCCAGCAGACAGACGACTTTACGAGGGGTATGGTGATCGGGCTGAGAAGGGCAGGTTGGTCGCTTCGCCAAATCGCAGCCGATACCCATAGGGATGTTTCCACGGTGCAGCGCCTGTGGCGAAGATGGTTGGCGCAGGGACATGTGGCACGTGCGAGGGGTCCAGGTGCAGCCTGAGTGACGTCAGCACGCGAGGATCGGCGCATCCGCCGCCAAGCGGTGGCAGCCCCGCACGCCACGTCAACCGCCATTCTTCAGCATGTGCAAGACACCCATCGACCAGAACAATTTCCCGTCGATTGGTTGAAGGAGGCCTGCACTCCCGGCGTCCGCTCAGAAGACTACCATTGACTCCACAGCATAGACGTGCATGCCTGGCATGGTGCCGGGCTAGAGCGACTTGGATGAAGGAATGGCGGAACGTCGTGTTCTCCGATGAGTCACGCTTCTGTTCTGTCAGTGATAGTCACCGCAGACGAGTGTGGCGTCGGCGTGGAGAAAGGTCAAATCCGGCAGTAACTCTGGAGCGCCCTACCGCTAGACAACACGGCATCATGGTTTGGGGCGCTATTGCGTATGATTCCACGTCACCTCTAGTGCGTATTCAAGGCACGTTAAATGCCCACCGCTACGTGCAGCATGTGCTGCGGCCGGTGGCACTCCTGTACCTTCAGGGGCTGCCCAATGCTCTGTTTCAGCAGGATAATGCCGGCCCACACACTGCTCGCATCTCCCAACAGGCTCTACGAGGTGTACAGATGCTTCCGTGGCCAGCGTACTCTCCGGATCTCTCACCAATCGAACACGTGTGGGATCTCATTGGACGCCGTTTGCAAACTCTGCCCCAGCCTCGTACGGACGACCAACTCTGGCAAATGGTTGACAGAGAATGGAGAACCATCCCTCAGGACACCATCCGCACTCTTATTGACTCTGTACCTCGACGTGTTTCTGCGTGCATCGCCGCTCGCGGTGGTCCTACATCCTACTGAGTCGATGCCGCGCGCATTGTGTAACCTGCATTTCGGTTTGAAATAAACATCAATTATTCGTCTGTGCCGTCTCTGTTTTTTCCCCAACTTTCATCCCTTTCGAACCACTCCTTCTTGGTGTTGCATTTGCTCTGTCAGTCAGTGTATCTAGGAGAAATCATTGTACCAACCAGATTGGACAGGAAAGCTAATTTAGAAAGAGCCACCAAACTCCTGAAAGCATACCGAATAACATGGAACCACTACAATAAAAGAGTGATGTCACGAAATGCAAAACTTTGGCATCACAAGACTGTTGTTCTTCCGGAAGCCTTGTATGCCTCAGAAACCACATCTCTAAGAGGCCACTCTAAAATTGATGAAACCGAGCTCGATAGCTGCAGTCGCTTAAGTGCGGCCAGTATCCAGTATTCGGGAGATAGTAGGTTCGAACCCCACTGTCGGCAGCCCTGAAAATGGTTTTCCGTGGTTTCCCATTTTCACACCAGGCAAATGCTGGGGCTGTACCTTAATTAAGGCCACGGCCGCTTCCTTTCCACTCCTAGGCTTTTCCTGTCCCATCGTCGCCATAAGACCTATCTGTGTCGGTGCGACGTAAAACAACTAGCAAAAAAAAAAAAAAATTGATGAAATTGAAAAACAAGAACGAAAAATTCTGAGGAAAATACATGGCCCCGTTCATGTAAATGGTATATGGATCAAAATGAAAACTGTAGATTTGTACAAAGCAATCGACAAGTTCACCGATACCGTACGCAGGAGACGATTGAAATTCTATGGCCACATCTGTAGAATGGACAACACTAGATATGCAAAAAGATTGCTTGGTATAATTAATTCAAAGAAGGTCAAAATAAGCTGGTTTGAGGAAATAAAGCAGGACTTAAAAGAAATGAACATCACAGAAGATGTCAACAGGGATCGTAAGGCTCAAGGCTTTTGGGAATCTGGTTGCAAAGCACACGTTCACGGAAAAGGCTAAAAGAACCACAGGGAAACAATGGACGGAAGAACGCAAGAAACAGCATAGCGAGTTCATGAAGAGATTTTGGGAGGAGAAGAAGAAAGGAAAACCATCATCAAGCTAACAAGTTCCAACGCGCTCTGTAAACGGGCATAACGAAGAAAGAATAATAATAATAATAATAATAATAATGGTGCACGACATCTGTATAGGCTTGGTGGTGACCTAATGAGGATAAAATGAATGGCGATGATGTCATAAACACCCAGTCCCCAAGCAAGGAGAATTAACAGTATGAGTGTGTTGATTCTGAAAATTGAACTGGGGCCAACGGAGCAAAGGCAAGCATTCTATCCATTTAGCCACAAAGCCGGACTTAAATTTGCTAAACCTTAGGCTACCACCTCCACTGATCAGATGTTCAGTATTGGCAGTGGCAGAGGCCTGGGCAGTAGTTTGTGAAGCAGCCTTGGCCACACAGCAGGCTTCTCCGTTGGCTATTGGCTGCAGCTCAAAACTTTTAAGGCTTGACATTCACTAAACCAACTATCGAAAAAGGGTAACCTAAGTCTAGTGGTAGCCCACATCTTGAACTCAGCATACGCCACTGGATACCAGGTCATTTTAATCATCATGATATGCCATGGTGTTGGTTAAATTTTTGCTAGTTGCTTTACATCGCACTGACACAGATAGGTCTTATGGCGACGATAGGACAAGGAAGGACTAGGAGTGGGAAGGAAGTGGCCGTGGCCTTAATTAAGGTACATTTGCCTGGTGTGAAAATGGGAAACTACGGAAAACTATTTTCAGGGCTGCCGATAGTGGGGTTCGAACCTACTATCTCCCGAATACTGGATACTGGCCGTGGTGTTGGTTAAAGAAAACTCAAAAATATCATACGATGTTAAGTATAACCCTATATAGTAAATTAGGTCAAGAATTGTCACCACCCTATATCTTCAGAAGGGGCAATGTCTTCCACTGCATTTGCATAAATATAATATATATCTAGTTATTTAAATGAGCTATGTATAACTGGATATCTTTAACCAATTTTTAAAATTGTAATTTCACTTGAATGGCCACTACGCATTGAACTGGATGAGAGTCCTCTGCCAGATGTTACCAAGAGCTGAAATGGCCTGACAGTGTGGATGGACAAGAGCATCACTGCAACACCGATGGACTTTTTAAAAAATAATATAATTAATTTGTAGTTACTTGCATATCTGTCAATTTACTTGTGTAGTTTTTACAGAGCATAAATTTATATTGATAGAGAAGGGTATCCTTTGGCAAGATATTTTGAGATGTATACAGTTTTATTATTGGAGTAAGCTTGTTTAGTTTATATGGAGAATATCTGTATATATTAACGTATCATGATAAAGGCTATTGTGCTTCTTGTTTAATGCAAAATAAATTATTCAATGATCCAAAAGGAATTAAAGCTAGTTTCTAGAACAGTGTGCAACTGGTCCTCTTATTGCAGAGAATTTTGTGAGGATTGGGTTATACATAATTCAACATGTACTGGAAAAAAATTTAATTTTTTTTACAACAACTTGCTTTACACTGCACCGACACAGATAGGTCTTATGGCGACAATGGGACAAGAAAGGGCTAGAAGTGGGAAGGAAGCGGCCATGGCCTTAATTAAGGTACAGACCCAGCATTTGTCTGGTGTGAAAATGGGGAAACCTCAGAAAAACATCATCAGGGCTGCCGACAGTAGGATTCGAACCCACTATTTCCCGAATACTGGATACTGGCAGCACTTAAGCGACTGCAGCTATCGAGCTTGGTCATACCGGAAAAATGAATAATGTAGTAGAAATAGATAAGGTGAAATTCAGGAAAAGGAAGTACAACCGGAGCCGTAAAGTACAAAGTCAATGGGTTTGGTGGCACTGTATGGGAAAACAAGAGAAAATTCTTTCCCGTGCCTGTGGAATCTCACAAGAGTGCAATGTTACTAAAAATTATGAAATACACATTGTGCAGGACTACTGACTGGTGGAAGGCTTACATTATTTCCAAGAGAAGGGATTGTGACATTTGAACATGAACCACTCAACTAAATTTCTGGACACCTTTGATAGTGGACATGTGCATGAACAGAATCAAGAACATTTCACAAGTGAAAATCTAGCAGTGCACACAAGCACAATGGAGAGCAAGTAGTGGAACATTCGGGAATCTCTACCCACATCAGGCCGGAAGAAAAACCATTTTACTGCCCACCTGGCATAACATTCGTTCTTCCCCCCACGTGAAGAACAGATCCACAAATTCCTATTAGCAGTGAGCACATTGTAGCTATTCCCTTGTCATAGTGGGTAAGTTAGTAAAACTTCACAAGCTAGTTTGCAAACGAGAGGTTAAGAATCCACCGTGGTGCGATTCACAAAATGCCACAGCATGCTACACACGGCTGCCAAGTTAGGAATTGACATCTGGCTAGTGGCAAGAACATGACAGAATATGAGATACACCCAGATAGTGACAAGGCCATTGGGCTGGATTGGTTAGGTCTGACTGGTAACAAGGTTACCGGGATGGATTGGTTAGGTCCGGCTAGTGACATGACCTTGGGGCTGGATACAAACAAAGGGGGGTTTGGGGACGTTAGTCCCCAGGTTGAGCCGCTTCCCTCCAGAACCCCCTATGATAGTATTGGTTAGTGACAAGATCAATGGATAGTTATGTCACAGATACTGCAACTACTTCCAGCACACACCATGTTACGTCACTTTCAAACTCCGCTTTTTCATTAGTGGGGCACACATTATGAGAGTTCTACCATGGAAATGGGTGCATTTCAGAGACTGACACAGTGTCAGTTTTAATTTATATATAAATACTTAGAGAGGTGGGTTGGTGGGACCCTCACAAGCATAAAGGAAGGACCTTTCCTGTCGTCTACTTTAGGTATCGTTTCACATCATTTTTGAATGATTTTCATGTTCCCTAAAATACAAATGAGCTAGAAAAGTTTAACTGGTAAGTCGTGGCTCTAACCTGGAAGTGTATGAGTCTGTTTCTCAAGTAAGCAAGTGCATATTGCTTTCGTCCATGACAAGCCTGAAAGTTGACAATAAAAGGTAAAAATTGCCATAATCCTTTTATGTAATGAGTTCAAAAGGAATAGTCATAGTTACAGGTAAAATGAAATTGTTCCTTATCTTTATTTGATGGCTTACTCAAGGAATGTATACAGAAAGGGTGTGGGTGAATTGTTTAAGTGAAATAAAGGTAATCCGTGGCAGAATGTCACAAAATGGGTAGAGTAACGCAAAGTTGCATGGACATTTCGGCAATGTTTGTAACATATAAATTTGACATCTAGTGATTACTCTAATAGTAAGCATGGTATAATACACACTGACCCTTCATAAACAGCAGACAAATAAATTCGAACACAGAATGCGTTCAGAACAGCAATTATTTCTTCCGGCATATAACCTAAAATAAAAAATTATAATACTTAATTGATATAGCCCAGCCGCTCCGTAACGGAAGTTTACTTACCCTTTAAAGCTAGCATAGGCCCATTCTTATCTTTTCCTTCCATCGTCGCTGAATGTCAAGACCTGCTGGACCACACATTCACCTGTGTTCTTCTTGATGGTTATGGGCTCCTATGGCTCCTATATTTTGCCCAACATTCATCTGTCAAGTGATAAACAACAACACGAGCGGCGAAACCAAAGATCATGAAAGAATAACTGCTACTTCTACTGCTGTCAAATATACTGTTCAAATACGTGGCACTTTGCCAAGTATCGCAAGACATTGAATGCCAGCGCACGATGCGGGACGGCCTTGAAACTCAGTGTAATATAGCACTATGCCAATACATTATGAATTATTATGCGGAAGTGTCAGGATCCAAGTCGTCTTTAATTAAAAGTGATTACAGGAGTTCTCCATTTCACATCGGATGATAAAATTGTATTCTGCGACGTTTGCAGCAAAGAGGAGAGAGAAACCTGTTATATAGAATAGAATAGAACAGAATAGAAAATAGGTTTTATTCAGTCATTAAGTATGTTACATACAATAGACATTGTCAGAAAATAAAATCATAATATACAGTACATACACCAAATAATAATAAATTGTAATTTCAATATATCTCAAATTCATGAATTTCATTGTATTCCTGCACAGAGTAACAGGGATGCACGAGAAACGACTTCTTAAGCATATTTTTGAATATATCAGATGGTAGTTCTTTTAGATCTGAAGGCAGTTTATTAAACGTCTTCAGCTGAGCAATGAAAGGGCTTGAAGCCGTCTTTTGTATCCTATGACGAGGTACATCGACTTAGCTGACCTGGTATTATATTTATGAACATCACTTCTGAGCTTGATTTTTTCTTTTTCTGCATATACCAGTACTTTAAGAAGTGCATTGTAAATATATGTGTCCACAACAGTCAGAACAGACAGCTTTTGTTACACCACGCATTGCCCTCTTCTGGAGAAGTACAATTTCAGAAATCCGGTTGAAGATTCCTCAAAGTAGAATTCCGTACTGGAGAATACTGTGAAAGAATGCAAAGTAGGCATATACAAGATTTTTACTTGGAACTTTATCTCTGATGGCTCTCAAGAGATACACCACTCTTGATAGTTTACTTGAAATAAAGTCTATCTGTGCATTCCATTTCAAGGTAGAATCTAAATGTATTCCTAATAATTTCACATGTTGATTATCATGATTTACTTAATTTTTATTTAAGTGAAATATGATTGACTGGGTCTTTTTCCATTTACCGTGAGTTTCTTCGCAAAGAAACATACATCTCCCATACTCAATGTTTGCTTACATAGCACATTGAGTTCTTCGACTGTTTTAGCCTCATTTAAAAAAGTACTATCGTCTGCCTATATAACTGAACTGGCATTAGAACCTATGTTATTAGGTGAGACATTTATGTGAACAAGAAATAGAAAAGGACCTAAAACCGAGCCTTTTAGTACTCCATGTTGATTATGAAGTTCAGTTGATCGAATTCCTCCCACTTTAACCATTTGCCTTCGATTGGTCAGGTAGGAAACTATAATCATAGCGTATCGAAGAGGAAGTGCGACATCTTCTCCGTTCGCTCGTTAGAGAGCTCAAGAGGTTGGTGGGACACCCGCTTGGTGGCAGCACAGGCGATTGCGATGTCTACAGAGACCCTTGGCCATTAGCCGGCGTTATATTTGCCTTCAGATGTTGTAATTTTTATTGCTCATTATGGTCGCTGTCAGAGATGTTTCGACAGTTTTCATTATTAGTGTATTCACGATTGAGTTGTGTGAGAAGTGTTATGTTTTAAATACCTCGGTCTTTGTCGCTATTGTGCTATAAGGCAACGTATATCAGTGCGGGAGGAAACGTATCACATCATGCCCTCGTGTTTTGTACCCGGCTGCAGATCTGGATATGACCGATCGTCTTCAAGTAGGCATTTCTTTAGGCCCCGTAAAGAGAGTGGTGTTTTACTGAAATGGGAGAAGGCTATCCATAGAAAAGACCGAAAATTAACTCATAACTGTTTCGTTTGTGACATTCATTTTTGCGATGACCTTCTAGTGAAAGTAGACTCGTTTACGGTGAATGGTGAAAGAGTAGAGATACTAAGACAGCGCTGGAAATTAAAACCAGAAGCATTTCCTCACATATTTCCTAATCTACCCAAGTATATTTCTAAGGCAGTTCAGATGCGCAACTCCCCCACAAATAGGCAATCCACACGACGAGATTTCTCAAATAAAAGCCCTGAACAGATCGTAAATATCAGTGATAGTGATCAACATGTATGCTCAGTAGTTGAAGATAGCTCTGACGTCGCAGGTGCTAGAAAAATAATTGCGCTATTAAGGAGGAGTTTGAAGAATCAGAAACGTAATTTCATTGGAACGCAAAATCGACTCAATGTCGCTAATGCTAAGATACATTTGCTTGAAAAAGACATTTCTGATATAAAATCAAAGAGAAATTTCACTGAGTCAAAACAATTCGGTTCTCTCAGCAAACAACAGAAAATTATAGTCGATACAATGTTAAAGAAATGTCAAGCGAAAAGTAAAAAAGGAATGAGATATAGTGATGAATTTCTTCTTGATGCACTTCTTTTAAAAATAAAGACTCCCAAGGGTTATCGGCACTGTTTAAATCATGACTTGCTGCCTTTGCCTTCTGAATTCCACTTGAGAAATTTGGTGAAGGGCCTAAAATGTTCGTACGGTATAAATGAACATGCTACCGCTGCCATAGCATATTTTTAAAATGGAAAGGAGGAACATGAACGCTTAGGCGAAGTTACGAGAAGAAATTCGCTTAAACTCGGAATCGTTGCAAGTGAATGGTTTTGTTGATTTGGGGAAATTTACTCAAGATAAAAGCCAGGGTCAGTTGGCAAATCATGCTCTAGTTTTTATGTTTGTTCCTTTTCTATATAACTGGATACAACCCATAGCGATATATGCTAGCCGGAACGCCAACCCTGGTGATATAATTGCAAACATTCTCATTCAAGTCATCGTACAATTAGAGCAAGTAGGTGTCCGAATCATTGGTATCACATCGGATGGTAGCCAGTCGAATAAAAAGTTGTGGAAATACTTAGGAATATCTGGTAACATAAAGAATCTGAAGTGTTATATTTCCAATCCAGCTGACTCCAACGGAAAATTATGGGCATTTTCAGACGCGCCACATATATTTAAATGTGTAAGAAATCATTTTCATGACAAAGGACAGGTTAATTATAATTGCAATAATGTTGATTATTCTTTCTACAGAAAAGTTTACGAATGTGACTCGTCTCCTGAATTTTCCGGATTGAAAGTTTGCTACAAACTGACCTCTGCCCACTTGGATCCTAATTCGTTTCAGCGAATGAATGTAAGACTGGCATTTCAACTATTCAGTAGATCAGTCGCTAATGGTACAGACAGTAAACAAACGGAAATTTTCACAAGCGATTTAAACTGTCTGACTGACGCATTAAATTCGTCTATTCCCGCTCAAGCACTGTATAAAGGATCACAGACACATGAAATATTAATTAAATGGCAGAATATTCTCAGAGATACTCAAAATTCATTCGCTTCACAAAGGACACTGGAGTCCTTAAGAGTTACCGTGGAAAGTACCTTAGAAGTGTCTGAATATTTGTGGGAACACAATTATAGCTATGTTTTGACAGGAAAATTTAATCAAGATCTCCTAGAACGTCATTTCGGTATCCTGCGAACACTAAGTTGTGATGATCATACGTCCACTATTGACTTTCTACATTGACACACGTTGCAGTCTATTTACCTACCGTCTAAACTTGCCTTATCGTCTGGCGGAAACTGTGAGTACAGAGCTGAATCCCCATTGACGTCCCTTGTTACTCAAATGCCTATTATTGCAAGAAAAATTGAAAGTAAAAATCGTGCAGTGAAGACACAAGCTGTAGATGAAATCACGGAAAAAATTGTGAACATCGAAAATGACATTCAAATACCAGACTGGGAAAACTGTTTACCTGAGTTAAGTGGGCGGAATTGTAACAAAGAGTACTTACTGTATCATTTAGCCGGATACATATTGAGGAATATTTCAAAAGTGATTCAGTGTGATTTATGTCGTCCTTTCCTTTTCGGCAAACCGACTGATAGTGTGCCTGCTTCCCTAACACTAATTAAAGATTACGGCTCAATGCAGAGCGCCACATATCTCACGTATGCGTCGGAAAGTGTTTATAATGTGTTGTTGCGAGTGGAAAATGTTGTTGCGGAAAAGCTATCGTGTATGGATAGTTCATGGGGTGATACTTTCTTCGAGTGCTTGGATAAATTAGATGTTATTAAAATGAAGTCATCGCAGTTGGGGTGCTGTGAAGATCATGTGCTGTGTTCGCTACCAAAACTAGTATTTCACTACTTGAAATGTCGATTCTTCTTCCGCACGAAGGAGGTAAGAAGGGAGCTGGTTACTTCGAAGGTAGCGAAATCATCCAGGAAATATTCCAAAGTGTCCAGCAGATGAAATCATTTTCAAACGTAAATTGCATGCTTGAGTTTCTTAGTAGATTTTGAAATAGTAGTCCTGATAATGCCTCTGTTATCCTCTCGCTCAGACATCACTGTGGATGGCAGTGCCATCTGTGCGGTGGTCCACGGTAACTCGTGAAGACGTCACACTTCCTCTTCGATACGCTATGCTATAATGTTCAGCTGTTCATCCTTAACACCATAGTAATTCATTCTTGAAATTAAAAGTGAATGGGGAACACAATCAAACACTTCATTGTGATCACACTTTCTTCTTTTCTAAAGCTGAAATAACATGTTGCAAGAGTAATTCTGTTGCTTCAACTGTTGATTTACCTTTTCGATAGCCAGAAAGCTATTAGGTTCAAGGTAATCTAGTAGTTCACACGGTCACACTACGAACAGTGCTTCGGTGACTACACTTTTGCACATCTCCACGCTCTTTTTTCAGCTGGGTGGCGCTCTTCTCTGCTCAGTCGGCCCAAGAACAATCAAACGGGCAGACGCCTAGTTGGCTGTCGCCTCCCCTCTCCACCATGTACTCTTGGCTCATCAAGGGCGTGGACACGTCTTATTTTCCGACTTCCATCCGTGATTAAATTCGCCGCAATGGAACGCATGTGGACGCAGTTCTTCGCCTCCAGGATGGCCTCTCCTGACAACCTTCTCCAGTTGTCGTCGCCTTCTTCCGCTTTCCAGGCCCACCGCTCGGCATCATTGAACATGGCATACGACTATATGATGCAGACTACGCTGCAGTCGCTACTCCGGAGCATCTCCTCCAGCAAATGCTTTCCATTCCTGACTTTCCCATCTCTCCTACCATACCTCCCATCGTTACCCACTCCACCCCCACCTTTACTACTACTACTACCACCACCAGCACCATCATCACTTCTGTCCATTCTGCTCCGTCTACTTCCACCTGCACTGTTTCGTCCTGTCACACCTCTTCTATCATGTCTGCCCCCGTTCTCTCCCACCCTGCTCACTCCCAGCCGCCCCCTGCTCACTTCACTGATGCCGCTGTCGCAGCTCCGCCACTCTCCCCCAACACTGCAGACTCCTCCGTACCAGCTCCAGAAAGACCTTCGTCATCGAGCTGTGTCATCCGTGGCCTGCCCCAGCACTCACCGAGCATGACATCCTGGCTGAACTGACCTCCGCCGGCGTTCCAGCCCTTCGAGCGCTCCGCATCTATAACTCCAGCGGCCCGACCTTCATGGTTCGTCTCCAAGTCTCCTCCACAGCCGACGTCGACCACCTCATCAACACCGGCGTCCGATTTCGCGGACGAACATATAGAGTGGAGCCTTCTCGCTCCCCACCCCGCCCCGCTCGTTCACCTCCTCTTACCACTTCTCATAGCCCACCGTCCACCCCGCCACCCACGCCGCCACCGCAAGCGGTCCCCTTACCAGCTCCACACCCTCACTTCTTCCTACCACCCCTCCCGACCCTGGACCTCCTCCGCCTTCTCGCCACCTCCCTTACCAACATTACCACCTCCCTTTCCTACCTTCTCTCTCAATACTACACCCCACCTTACACCCAATTTTTCCCCACACCATATATGTAATACGATTATGTAACTGTCTGTAAATAAATGTCATTCTCTGTAACGCGCGCCCGACATACATCAGTTTCCAATAAAGTCACTAGTCCCCCTTTTCCCTGCTGTTCGTGGGGGTTTGCCTGTGCGGGGTGCTTTGCGGGTTTCGCCCTGGATTCCGACTTGTTGTGCCGGTGCCCTTACGCCAGATTCATTCATTCTTTTCCCCTTCTGGTGTGTACAACACACACCCCCTACATTTTCTCTTTTTTCTAAAATGCCTTTTCCCTTCACACGGCCGAAGAACTCCTTCATTGAGCTGATGGCCCGCCCCTCCTCGCCTGAGGAGAGGAATGAAATAACTTGTTTTCGCTTCGCTTCTAGTAGTTGTTAGGACGAGTTCGACAGGCGTAGTGGAAGGACGTGTTCCTCTCACTCGCTCTCTCTCTCCTCGCCAGGCGCTCTGTACTTTCGCAGTACTAGCCAGGCAGCTGTACTTGTTAGTACATCTCCGAAAGAGCATTGTCTACTGTCTGTACTTTTAAGTACGCAGAACGAGCTTTGTCAGGAAGCACTTTTTAGTGCTATTCTCTTTCTGATTTTTATTTCAGGAAGCGACAGGTACGATGGAACTTCGAGACGACCTACCAGAGGACTTCAAGGATGCAGTAGGGGAGATTGTTCTCTGGGTCGACCACAGGACCGTCCCACTGAACCACGCCCCCCCTGCGCTGCTGGTGCAGTACCGACCTGGGGAGGACACCTACAGGGAGGCCTACCTCATCATCGAGCTCCTCACAAGGCTCAAGGGGGCCACAGGGAAAGAGCTCTCCCCCGACGCCGTCGAGAACATCGAGAACTGGGCGATAATTATAAGCCCCACGGACCCAGGCCAGATCAGCCGCTACGAGAGGAGCTTCTCTGCTTACTTTCAGGTCACCCGAATACCAGGCAAGAGGAACTACACTACCGGCATCGGCAGCCAGGAGACAGCCACACAGACGGAGCCGAGGAACGAGGACGACGGCGGCGCGACCCCAGTTGGACAGCTGTACTGTACGAAGCATACGCAGACCAACAAGGCCGCCAACCAGGATCGTCGACCCCCAACCAAGATGAAGTGGAAGCAGACGCAGGCCTACCAGGAAGGGCCTGTTACCCCGGCGCAAACCAGGAAAGCGATCGTGATGGTGGAAAGCAGCACAGCAGTGGAGAAGGACACCCCTTGGGGTTCTGATGCTGCTGCCCAGGCACAGCCTGCCTGCATGTCTGTCGAGCTACAGACCTCGATATGCGCCCCACAGGACAGGGAACGCAGTCGAGTGCTAGCACCGACCGACGCCGCCGCCGCCAGCCAGGAGAAGGAAGAAGACGGAGCCACCAGCTACCCCGGGGTCACCAGGCCGGGAGGAGGACCACCAGGACGAGGCCTCTTCCCCTGCCGAGAAGAAACCCCCGGGAAGAAGAAGAAGAAGACGACGCCGGACCAGGAAGCAGAAGGCGACGCCGGCCCATCAGGAGAGGACCGCCCAGCTGCAACCCAGGACTGCTCCCAGGACAGCAGTCGACCGAGGAACCAATCAGGAGAGGACCTCAGCAGGTAGCGGCAGTCAGGTGAGAACAGAACGTCCCCCTCAACAGCTCTTGCAGTGTTTCCACTGTTTGAGGTGGGGCCACTGTCAGGTCAGCTGTGGGCTCCAAGTAAGGGGCAACCGTTGTGGTGGTGATCACCATTACACGGCCTGCGCTACACTTAGGGAGGCACCAGTGTGCGCCAATTGCGCTGGGGGCCACCCGGCCTCCCATCGCAGTTGCCCTGTATACCAGGACATGGTGCGGGCAGAGAGGAAGGAGGCCCGGCGCAGTGTCCCACAACCATCCAGCAAGTCCCCGCCTCGGCGGGCTTGGCCTCATTCTCCGGGATTGGAGACTGGGTACGAGGGACCTCAAGGGGGTCTCGCGATGCGGCAGGCACTAGTGGCTATTGCCGCACGGCCCGCGCTAGTCACAGCAGTGCCCAGAAGGACTGATCCCCTGAATAATTGGAATGGCGAAGAATAGGCTTATGACTGTTCATGATACCTATTACCAACTAACACAATTACCTGGACCTCTCCAGAACCACATCCTTGCATGTGCTATCTACAAAATGTCAGGTTTTACATGTAGGAACCTTTCTATTTCTGCCTATGTGGTTTTGTCCTGACTCTTACTACCTGATTACACCACTATTGATACCCACCACCACATCTGGCCTGGTAGCATGCTGAGCATGGGGACAGGCAGATACTCCTGTAGTATCACACTTCCACTCCTCCCTGCTATCTTTTCTTCTTAGAACTAATAGCATGTCGGAGGCCATGTAGATTGAGTCGATGGTCATGCGGGGGAGCGGGCTTCGGGGGACCCCCGTAAAAATAGTTGTTATGTCATTACATAACCCCCCAATGGCAGTACAGCCCTGAAGGGCCTTGGCCTACCAAGCGACCAATGCTCAGTCCGAAAGCCTGCAGATTACGAGGTGTCGTGTGGTCAGCACGACGAATTATCTAGGCCGCTATTATTGGCTTTCTAGACCGGGGCCGCTATCTCACCGTCAGATAGCTCCTCAATTTTTATAACGTAGGCTGAATGGAACACGAACCAGCCTTCATATCCAGGTTAAAATCCTTGAGCTGGCCAGAAATCGAAACCAGGGCCTAAGGGTAATAGGCAGGCACGCTAGCCCTACACCACGGGGCACGCTGTCATTACATACTCCAGAATTTTATCAAAAATATGAATAACTGGGACAATCAATCAATCAATACTGATCTGCATTTAGGGCAGTCGCCCAGGTGGCAGATTCCCTGTCTGTTGTTTTCCTAGCCTTTTCCTTAATGATTCCAAAGAAATTGGAAATTTATTGAACGTCTCCGTTGGTAAGTTATTCCAATCCCTAACTCCCCTTCCTATAAATGAATGTTTGATCCAGTTTGTCCTCTTGAATTCCAACTTTATCTTCATATTGTGACCTTTCCTACTTCTATAAACGCCACTCAAACTTATTCGTCTACTAATGTCATTCCACGCCATCTCTCCGCTGACAGCTCGGAAAATACCACTTAGTCGAGCAGGTCGTCTTCTTTCTCTCAATTCTTCCCAACCCAAACTTCGCAATATTTTTGTAACGCTACTCTTTTGTCGGAAAACACCCAGAACAGGGACTGCTCGGAAACTACTCCGGTCGTTTATAGGGCCAACTTCCTGGAGAGCTGGCTCCCTCCACTAGTTTCCCTGACAACTTATACTGTTAAGGGGAATAGTACCCTTCTTAGCTCCCTCCACTAGTTCCCAGACCACTTATACTATTAAGGGGAATAGTACCCTTCTTAGACTGTAAATTTTTGTTAAGATATCTAGGACTGCTTTACTAATGTTCTGCCTTCCTAATCTACTAAGGTGCAAACCATGTTTTTTATAAAAATTTATTTCACACTAGCTGTACATTGCTGAAATGACAACATTACATTACATAACAATTGAATGTCTCTATTAACTCTATCAATTTCTATGTTCACAAGAATTTGGAATCGAGTCATGCCTTTTTCGGAATATTAACTACTGCAACATTAGTATGTATACGTTAAAGGTTGAGTCAAATGTTCCACCTTTACAATACCAAGATTCTTTATTAACTAATTATTTAATATTTTTTTAAATATATCAGGACATGTTTCGTCTAACTTGTAGACATCATCAGCCATAAAAACCTTTGAGAAAAAGCTACAATGACAAGGACAAAGTAACGCATTAAAATAATTCGGATGACCGAATATGTCATTTAAAATAGCGAAGAATTCAGAACTTTTCTGAGTACAGCACTTGAGAATACCGTTGACATTAAAATTGTCCACATGGGATGATTCAGTAAAAACTTTGCGTTAAAATTCTTCCTTTTTTGTGCCGTGTTAACATATAATATTCTGTTATGTCGTGAAGGCTTGATGATGAATTGCAATGTTCATTCCAGTAGGACAACAACAATGTGTAAGAAATCCAGCGAGCGGATGTTAAAGCCGTCTTATTGGTATGTTGACATTTCATGTTGAGAAGTTAGGTGGAATATTTGAACGTGATAACGTAATGTGGAATGTACAGTAGAGGGCTCTAGAACAAAAATAATGGCTGTTGTTAGTATTGAAATAGGCAAGTTTTTGTGTCTTGAGATGTAAAGTAATGAAAGAATGAAAATAAGAAGTGCGGCACATCTGATTACTTACGTTCTCGCCTATCCAACAGCGACTAGTTCAGTGTGGATGACTGTGGCTGACTAAGAGCGAGCTATGGAGGTCGTGTGTGAAGGGAGTCGGTACGAGGGGAAATTAGGGGAAGGTTGGGATTAGTAGGCGGGGAGCTGTCACGTGGATGCTTGTTAGTGGGTTTGTCAAAGTAAGAACTATTGAGCAATGCCTCGAAAATTACGTTCGCTGTTTCTGAAATTTCATTCAAATTGTGAATGGGATTGCCTTTATGATCTATATTAATATAGATATTTTCTAAAACATTGAGTAAAGTGCTTTTATTATGAAAATAAAGAATTTTTAAGTTCTGTTCTGTGGAAGTGAAGGAATGATTGGACTCTGTCATATGAGTGCTTATGGCGAAGTACCTTATGTGTTTAGCGGCATTGACATGTTCCTTATATCTGACTGAAAAGCCTCTTCCGGTTTGCCCAATGTAGCTCGCGGAACATTGGTTGCACTTTAACTTATATACGCCTGACCTATTATATTTATTCATAGTGTTGTTAATTTTATATTGGCTGTAAAAGAGATTAGTATTATTGTTGACTGTTTTAAAAGCAATATTGATCTTATGCTTTTTGAGGGTATTGGTGATATCGTAAATCTTACTATTTGTATAAGTAAATGTGGCGTATTTGTCTGTTTTTCTTTTTGTTTCTCTAAGCAAAGTTGAACTGGATTTGTTAGTAACTTTATTGATTATCCTGTCAATGAAATGCCTGCTAAATCCATTTTTACTCGCTATTACGCGGATAAAGTCAAGTTCTTTTTTACGATTAACATTAGATAAAGGGACGTGAAAAGCTCTGTGTTACTTTGTCCTTGTCATTGTAGCTTTTTCTCAAAGGTTTTTATGGCTGATTATGTCTACAAGTTAGGCGAAACATGTCCTGATATATTTAAAATGTATGTAAATAATTAGTTAATAAAGAATCTTGGTATTGTAAAGGTGGAACATTTGACTCAACCTTCAACGTATACTTACGACAATACGGGCTTTATAATGAAGTTTATTTTATGTAATGATTATGCCAATCAGGCAAACAAAGCTAACACCTACTTGAATTTTAAGATTAAGCTATCAAAAATAGGCAAGGACATTGCTTTCTTGAAGAAATGTTTACATAGTGGACTCATTCCAAATTTCTTGAAATTCAATCAAAATAAGAACAACAGTTCTTATTGGCACAGAAAAACCCAGTCTAGGTCTAATTGATTATGGATTAGAAATGAAATTAAGTTTCTACACAGGAAAAAAATCTTTACTTAACACAAAGTTATATGAAGCACATCTGTTTGCCTCGTCCTCCCCAACCCCTTTAGAATGGGATTCTTTTCAGAAATTCGCTCTTACGAAGATAGAGAATGTAATTGTCAAAAACAGGCCAATTTAGACAAAAAATACAACACACTCTTGCGTAATAATAGTCACAATAATAACTTCCTTCCATACAATACGCACATCAACGAATCCGACTCGGGAGACGTGAAGTTTCATGACCCGGTTATAAATCTTTCTGATACTCAACTTAGCGCTTCGAATATCGAAATTTTAGAGAAGGGACCTAAATTCAATTGGCCTACTGCCTTTAAATTGAAAGATGCCATTGCTAACACTCCTGAAACTGAAAACGCCATACAAAAACTACCAATTGACAGCCAAACAGAAATTAGACTCAATATTCATAATAAACCTTCTAATTTAATTGAAGTCAACAAATCTACAGCTCCTTTATTTCCCAAAAAAGCCATAGACTCGTTAAAGAAGAAGATTAACGAAAATGATCTAATAGTCACGAAAGCGGACAAAGGCAATGCCACAGTTATGATGAACAAAGAAACTTACGTGCAAAAAACGGAAACCTTCTTCTCCGATAATTCTTTTGAACTGATAAAAAAAGATCCTACCAACAATATTCAAAAGAACTTAAAACAATTATTGAAACAAACGTCCTTCATTCTCACTGAACATGATTCTCAAAAACTCATTAACATGAATCCCATTATCCCCACAGCTAAAGCATTACCTAAAGTCCACAAAATAGATATTCCCATAAGACCCATAGTTAACTACAGGAACAGCCCGACTTACAAAACTTCCAAATTTATTCATAACTTCTTGAAGAAATACTACAAATTTGAAAATCCCAACTGCATCAAGAATTCTATAGAATTTTGTAATTTGACTAAAAACCTAGAATTACAGCCACAACAAAAAATGTACTCATATGACATAAAAAACATGTATTCCAATATACCGGTCAAGAAAACTTTAAAGATCATCAAGGACAATTTTCTAAAACACAGAAAACTAAGTATACAAGAAATAGAATTTTTTAAAAATATTTTAGAATTTGTAACTTCCAACAACTATTTCACTTTTAATGGAAAAATTTATAAGCAGGATAGTCTACCTATGGGTTCCCCGGCTTCAGGAATAATGGCAGAAATTTGTTTAGACCACTTGGAAAATTCCAAAATTCTCAACAAAATTAAAGGCATCGTATTCTGGACACGCTTTGTTGATGATACATTTACTTTAATAGATCATAATGTTTCCAACGGCGATATCGTTCTTGAACAGTTGAATGCTGTCGATCCATGGATCAAGTTTACTTCCGAAGCGGAAGTCAATAATTCATTAAACTTCTTAGATGTTACTATTAACAACAGCTCTAACAAATTCTCTTATACCATATTCAGGAAGCCCACCCAAACTATTAATACTATTCAGCAAACTCAATGCATCCGGAATCTCAAAAAAGAGCAACATTTTATAGTTTAATCCACAGAGCTTTTTACGTCCTTTTATCTAATGTTAATCGTAAAAAAGAACTTGACTTTATCCGCGTAATAGCGAGTAAAAATGGTTTTAGCAGGCATTTCATTGACAGGATAATCAATAAAGTTACTAACAAATCCAGTTCAACTTTGCTTAGAGAAACAAAAAGAAAAACAGACAAATACGCCACCTTTACTTATACAAATAGTAAGATTTACGATATCACCAATACCCTCAAGAAGCATAAGATCAATATTGCTTTTAAAACAGTCAACAATAATACTAATCTCTTTTACAACCAATATAAAATTAACAACACTATGAATAAATATAATAGGTCAGGCGTATATAAGTTAAAGTGCAACCAATGTTCCGCGAGCTACATTGGGCAAACCGGAAGAGGCTTTTCAGTCAGATGTAAGGAACATGTCAATGCCGCTAAACACAGAAGGTACTCCGCCATGAGCACTCATATGACAGAGTCCAATCATTCCTTCACTTCCACAGAACAGAACTTAAAAATTCTTTATTTTCATAATAAAAGCACTTTACTCAATGTTTTAGAAAATATCTATATTAATATAGATCATAAAGGCAATCCCATTCACAATTTGAATGAAATTTCAGAAACAGCGAACGTAATTTTCGAGGCATTGCTCAATAGTTCTTACTTTGACAAACCCACTAACAAGCATCCACGTGACAGCTCCCCGCCTACTAATCCCAACCTTCCCCTAATTTCCCCTCGTACCGACTCCCTTCACACACGACCTCCATAGCTCGCTCTTAGTCAGCCACAGTCATCCACACTGAACTAGTCGCTGTTGGATAGGCGAGAACGTAAGTAATCAGATGTGCCGCACTTCTTATTTTCATTCTTTCATTACTTTACATCTCAAGACACAAAAACTTGCCTATTTCAATACTAACAACAGCCATTATTTTTGTTCTAGAGCCCTCTACTGTACATTCCACATTACGTTATCACGTTCAAATATTCCACCTAACTTCTCAACATGAAATGTCAACATACCAATAAGACAGCTTTAACATCCGCTCGCTGGATTTCTTACACATTGTTGTTGTCCTACTGGAATGAACATTGCAATTCATCATCAAGCCTTCACGACATAACAGAATATTATATGTTAACACGGCACAAAAAAGGAAGAATTTTAACGCAAAGTTTTTACTGAATCATCCCACGTGGACAATTTTAATTTTAATGTCAACGGTATTCTCAAGTGCTGTACTCAGAAAAGTTCTGAATTCTTCACCATTTTAAATGACATATTCGGTCATCCCAATTATTTTAATGCGTTACTTTGTCCTTGTCATTGTAGCTTTTTCTCAAAGGTTTTTCTGGCTGATAATGTCTGCAAGTTAGACGAAACATGTCCTGATATATTTAAAAAAAATATTAAATAATTAGTTAATAAAGAATCTTGGTATTGTAAAGGTGGAACATTTGACTCATCCTTCAACGTATACTTACGACAATACGGGCTTCATAATGAAGTTTATTTTATGTAACATTAGTATGTGTTAGCTTACCTAATTTGTTAATTAGCCTTTGATGTTTTTGCGACATGGGAAAATCCGTTCTGTAAGCAATCATTTATACTAACAGTGGGAGTTTTCAGAACATACGGTATGGAACTATAGTCTTGAGGATGTTATTTAACATACGATACACTTTCCTGCTATCAGAATTTTTTAAATGTCTTGAGGAAGTTATTTAACTTACCATATACTTTCCTGCTATCAGAATTTTTTAAATTGGTCACTGTACACTTAACTTCTGTCAATGTCTTCTATACCATGCCCTGCTCAGTAACAAATATTCTGGTGTTGATGAAGTAGCTCAATGCATTTCTATCAGTGGCAGGAATATTCCCATATTTATTACTTACAGATTGAATTAAGTACTTATTGAATTCATCTATTGTGATTTCAACTTTGGGCCTGCTATATTTAACACTTCTATTGCTCTCTCTATTGATTACTTCCCAAGCTCTTTTACTTTTATTACCTGCACTTTTAATATAACATGAATTAGTTTTTTGTTTAGCTGCCATTATAGCTTCTTTGTACCTACTCCTTGCATTTGTATATAAAGTTGAGGTTTCTGGGCTTTTATTGCTCTTGAAATCTCTATTGCAAAGCAAAAGTTGATTTCTCATTATTTCAAGCTCTGGTGTAAACCACTTCAAGCCTGAAAACCCAGGTTTTGAATGTATAATATTACCAGTACAGACTTTTTAATGACTGGAAAGCAATCCTCCAAAAGTAATACATATGTGTGTGAAAGAAAGATCAAATGTCTTAAAAACCCTGTCTTTTTATACCCCTAATATAGATTCCCAGGCAACCAGTTCAAGTATAGAAATAAAACCTTCTTTATTGTGATAAGAATCTTTTGTAAATAATTTTATTTGACGCATCATTCTGCATAGGGAAGTGAAATTTCAACCAAACAGCTTTGTGATCAGAACTAACCCTATATGAAGTCATATCTAACGTGCCAATATTGCAGGACGAGGAGTTGACGTTAGTTATTATATTATCAAGCAGTGTTTTCTCACGCGTAGGATATTTGTTTGCACAGTAAAAGTTAAATGACTTAAGTAAATTCTGCAGGCTAGCAGGCTATTCTTAATGCTTTTTGTTCGTGTCGTCGACCTATAGAGATTTTTCGCCCTTACTTGCACCATGTGATATGAATCTGCGCGTAATTGGAATGGAAGAAGTGTACAGTGTTGAATGTGAGGAAAGGAACGTTAAGGACGACACAAACACCCAGTCACCAGGCCAGGGATATTAATCATTTACAATTTAAACCCCTGAACCAGCCGGGAATCGAACCCACCGGGTGACAGGTGGGCGCGCTGCCCCCTACACACCGGGGCTGGACTGCAGACGGTTTACTTTCTTCGTCCTGTGCCTCATATCAAGATTAATATCCCCACAAGTACATAGTTTATAACATTCTTTTGATATCGCAAAAAGGCTCTTATGAACTGCTCTAACATTTCGAGAAAGGTGTTTCTGTCTCCATCAGGGAACACGTAAATCGAAGTCACTATTAGGCCTAGATCGTTAATGAGCACTGCAGCTGCCTCAAAGTTCAGTTCTACACACAGGTTAGAAATGTCAATAGCTTTATAGTCTATATTATTTAGAGTGGATATCGCTACACCTCCATTTTTGTGAACCTGTCTACAATGTATTGTCTGTAATTTATAACCAGTAAGTATTACAGTCCGCCTCTGTGGTGGTTAGTGTGATTAGCTGGCACCCCCGGTGGCCCGCGTTCGATTCCCGGCTCTGCCACGAGAGCTGGAACGGGGTCCACTCAGCCTTGTGAGGTCAACTAAGTAGAGGTGGGTTCGATCCCCACCTCAGCCATCTTGGAATTGGTTTTCTGTGGTTTCCCACTTCTCCTCCAGGCAAATGCCGGGATGGTACCTCACTTAAGGCCACGGCCGCTTCCTTCCCTCTTTCCTTCCAATCTTCCCATCCCCAGTTCAGCATAGCATGTGAGGTCGCCTGGGTGAGGTACTGGTCATCCTCTCCAGTTGTATCCCAAGACCTTGAGGCGGTAGAGGTGGGAAAACCTACCCTGGAGGGTAAGCAGATTAAGAAAAAAGTATTAGCTAGTCTACCTCATAATTTTGGAACCAATGTTCAGTTATACAGATAATGTTAACAGAATTTTGAGTTGAAAACATTTCAGTTGTATCAATTTTATGTCTTATTCAAAACTAAAATTTGGCCCTATTCCAACATTTTTATTACAACATGAAGTACTTGTAGTATTTACACTCTGAGTGAGACAACTTCCTATAGAGCTGGCTCCCTCTACTAGTTTCCCTGACCACTTATACACTTATACTATTAAGGGGTACAGTACCCCTCTTAGACTGTAATTTTTTTCTGAAGATTACAAGGACTGATTTACTGATGTTCTGATTTCCTAATCTATTAAGGTGTAAACCATGTCTTGTATAAAATTTATTTCGAAACTAGCTGCATCAGTATTATATGTACATTGCTGAAATGACAAAATTACTTTACATAACAATTGAATGTCTCTATTAACTCTATCAATTTCTATGTTCACAATAATTTATAATCGAATCATGCCTTTTTAAAATACCGGTATTAACTACTACACATTTGTATGCGTTAGCTTACTAATTTTTTAATTAATGCTTACCTAACACATTCAACTTCATTGTGGCCACGTCAATGGTTCCTCCGATGATCACGGCAACATCGTTGTCTCCTAGGTCAGGTGCCCTTTCTTCTATATTTTCGCCGACTTTCCGTAGTGGTACACATGGATGAACTACGGAACAAGCTGCAACATAATTGGTACTTGCGTCCAACGCAATACCAAGAGTTTGGCTGTCATCCACCATCAAAGTCTTGGATTGTTTTGTGCTGTGTCCACTGATGAATTCGAGATGCATTTAGGCCTTGGCCTAAACCTCTCCCATATAAATTCCATGCCCCATGTGGTGACTGACTTGAAGATTCCTCCTCACGTTCATTGTCTAGTATTGAAAAACACTTCCTCGTACGAGCTTCAAAATTCGAAGAATAAAGATTAGTCCCTGGCTTATTTCCACTCCTTACGACTGTAGACCATCCTCGCAAGTCCTCGCTATCAAAATCGGCTGCGGCCACGGCTGCTTCGAGAGAGATATAATTCAACTGTTTAAATATTCGTTTTCATTTCTTGGCGACTGCATATCTTAATGTAGCAGCGATATCATCAATAAAATATTATCACAGCTCGCAATATTCACTGCAGTGTCGTCCGCCGTCATAGAGTCCGAACTCATTGTAGGCCTAATTTTCGTGCCATCATCTACGACGCGCTTCTCGGCACAAGTTTCACACCCCCATATCATTTTTTACTTTTTCACAGTTATATACCTTTCTACACTTAACATGAAACCGTTCATCACACTCGATGCACTTTATGTCATTTTCACTACTTTCTTGCAAAATCTAAACATAGTTTTGGAGAGTTGTAATGAAATGAAATGGCGTATGGCTTTTAGTGTCGGGAGTGTCCGAGGACAGGTTCAGTTCACCAGGTGCAGGCCTTTTGAATTGATGGCCATAGGCGACCTGCGGATTGTGATGTGGATGAAATGAGGATGAAGACGACACATGCACCCATACACCGTGCCGGCGGAATTAACCAATTATGGTTAACATTCCCTAAAACTGCCGGGAATAGAACCCGAGATCCCTGTGACCAAAGGCCAGAAAGCCATTTAGCCATGGAGCCGGATGTAGAGATGAAGCACCGCTATCACAGTCTACTGCCGCCATTAGCGAGCAATTATCAATTTAGCAAAATAAACATGGTATTTTAATTGATACCTATTAAGATACGTAAAATTGAAGCCGCCAAAAATATTTTAGAACCTATATGAGAGTCTATATTAGGCAGCAAAAATAATATTTAAGCATTTTAATATTCGAGGTCTACCTATGTTTCTATGGTGATTGGAAGTGTACTGCGTTGCCTGAATATGAAGAGAAACGTGTTTAAACAAACACAAAAACACAGTCACCGAGGCAGAAGAATTAATTAGACGCGATTAATGTCTCCGATCCGGCTGGGAAATGAATTCGGCACCTTGTGAAGCAAAGGCTTCAACGCTGAAATTTCAGAAAAGGAGTCCGACAAAAACGAAATCATTATTGAGTTTCATTATTTCTATCGGGATTAATATTCAGTCCGCCTCTGTGGTGTAGTGGTTAGTGTGATTAGCTGCCACACCCGGAGGCTCGGGTTCGATTTCCGGCTCTGCCATGGAATTGGAAAAGTGGTACGAGGGCTGGAACGTGGTCCACTCAGCCTCGGGAGGTCAAATGAGTAGAGGTGGGTTCGATTCCCACCTCAACCATCCTGGACGTGGTTTTCAGTGGTTTCCCATTTCTCCTCCAGCCAAATGCCGGGATGGTACCCAACATGAGGCCACGGCCGCTTCCTTCCCACTTCCTTGTCTATCCCTTCCAATCTTCCCATCCCCCACAAGGCCCCTGTTCAGCATAGCAGTTGAGGCCGCCTGGGCGAGGTACTGGTTATCCTCCCCTGACCCAGAGTCTGAAGCTCCAGGACACTGCCCTTGAGGCGATAGAGGTGGGATCCCCCGCTGAGTCCGAGGGAAAAACAACCCCGGAGGATAGAGGTATGGAGTTAGTGTCAATGTCTCGGTTATTAATCACCCCATGAGAATGAGTAGCACATTGTTTTACGAACCTCTGGATCATTTGCGAATGTGAAAGCGGAAAGCCGATGTCTTTAATACACTGACTGACAGAGTAAATGCAACACCAAGAAGGAATGGTTCGAAAGGGATGAAAGTTGGGGAAAAAACAGAGACGGCACGGACGAATAATTGATGTTTATTTCAAACCGATATGAAGGTTACACAATGCGCACGACATCGACTCAGTAGGATGTAGGACCACCGCGAGCGGCGATGCACGCAGAAACACGTCGAGGTACAGAGTCAATAAGAGTGCGGATGGTGTCCTGAGGGATGGTTCTCCATTCTCTGTCAACCATTTGCCACAGTTGGTCGTCCGTACGAGGCTGGGGCAGAGTTTGCAAACGGCGTCCAATGAGATCCCACACGTGTTCGATTGGTGAGAGGTCCGGAGAGTACGCTGGCCACGGAAGCATCTGTACACCTCGTAGAGCCTGTTGGGAGATGCGAGCAGTGTGTGGGCGGGCATTATCCTGCTGAAACAGAGCATTGGGCAGCCCCTGAAGGTACGGGAGTGCCACCGGCCGCAGCACATGCTGCACGTAGCGGTGGGCATTTAACGTGCCTTGAATACGCACTAGAGGTGACGTGGAATCATACGCAATAGCGCCCCAAACCATGATGCCGCGTTGTCTAGCGGTAGGGCGCACCACAATTACTGCCGGATTTGACCTTTCTCCACGCCGACGCCACACTCGTCTGCGTTGACTATCACTGACAGAACAGAAGCGTGACTCATCGGAGAACACGACGTTCCGCCATTCCCTCATCCAAGTCGCTCTAATCCGGCACCATGCCAGGCATGCACGTCTATGCTGTGGAGTCAATGGTAGTCTTCTGAGCGGACGCCGGGAGTGCAGGCCTCCTTCAACCAATCGACGGGAAATTGTTCTGGTCGATATTGGAACAGCCAGGGTGTCTTGCACATGCTGAAGAATGGCGGTTGACGTGGCGTGCGGGGCTGCCACCGCTTGGCAGCGGATGCGCCGATCCTCGCGTGCTGACGTCACTCGGGCTGTGCCTGGACCCCTCGCACGTGCCACATGTCCCTGCGCCAACCATCTTCGCCACAGGCGCTGCACCGTGGACACATCCCTAGGGGTATCGGCTGCGATATGACGAAGCGACCAACCTGCCCTTCTCAGCCCGATCACCATACCCCTCGTAAAGTCGTCTGTCTGCTGGAAATGCCTCCGTTGACGGCGGCCTGGCATTCTTAGCTATACACGTGTCCTGTGGCACACGACAACACGTTCTACAATGACTGTCGGCTGAGAAATCACGGTACGAAGTGGGCCATTCGCCAACGCCGTGTCCCATTTATCGTTCGCTACGTGCGCAGCACAGCGGCGCATTTCACATCATGAGCATACCTCAGTGACGTCAGTCTACCCTGCAATTTGCATAAAGTTCTGACCACTCTTTCTTGGTGTTGCATTTGCTCTGTCAGTCAGTGTAGTTTAGACGTTATTCGCGTGCAACATCTCAGGTGAATAACCCTGTATATATTATACTAGCAGTTACCCACGGCTTCGCTCGTGTGGACTTTTGATAAAAGTAATCGTTCCTCGGTACTGTACTAAGACATTATCTGTAAATCTGTAAATCCCTAAGTAAGCAGATTAAGAAGGAAATAAATTTCGATCAATTTTCTTTCTTTCCTAATCTGCTTACCCTCCAGGGTTGGTTTTTCCCTCGGACTTAGCAAGGGGTCCCACCTCTACCGCCTCACGAGCAGTGTCCTGTAGGGTGACACATTGGGTCGGGGGATACAACTGGGGAGGATGACCAGGACCTAGCCCAGGCGGCCTCTTCTGCTATGCTGAACAGGGGCCTTGGTGGGGGATAGGAAGATTGGAAGGGATAGACAAGGAAGAGGGAAGGAAGCGGCCGTAGCCTTAAGTGAGGTACCATCCCGGCATTTGCCTGGAGGAGAAGTGAGAAACCTCGGAAAACCACTTCCAGGATGGCTGAGATGGGAATCGAACCCACCTCTATTCAGTTGACCTCCCGAGGCTGAGTGGACCCCGTTCCAGCCTTCGCACCCCTTTCAAATTCCGTGGCAGAGGCGGGAATCGTACCTGGACCTCCGGGGGTGGCAGCTAACCACGCTAACCACTACACCACTGATGCGGACAGGGTGGCAGTTAATCACACTAACCACTACACCACAGAGGGGGACTCGATCAATTTTAACATGCAAAATTTGCAGCTTCAATCTTTTCGCCTGACGTTTAATGTAGGGCCGCGAGGTGTGCCACTGTCAACATGTCTCACAGTTTAGCACCCAATATTGCATTACAAGGATAGGAAAATGCACTGTAGTGTATTTGAAATAGGGGCAAGAGCTTGGAACATGATGCCGCTGCGTAACGTCAAACTGTTAGAGTATGAACGTATACAATGTTATGAGTTATGACACACGAATCTTCACTCAATTTCGTCATGTGTAGGATGGCTGGTGGCCGTGATCGTTACGCGGCTTGAAGTCTAAACGGTGTGAGACAGTCATTAGCCGGTTCGAGTCCTGTTGGTGGAAAATACGTTCAACATCAGAAATTTGGGCGGCGGGATAGATGAGCTGGTGGTATATATTTTCTAATCACTACAATGTGTGCCAATAAGCTGGGTTAAATTCCAAACCTCTGCGCAGTGCTCATATGGAATGCGGCCATATACGTCCGTCGGTTCGAGTCGCTACAATGTGAGCAGACACCTTGGTGCTATTCGAAAGGTGCAGGCTATGTGCCAGCTCCGGATTTTAGCCTCCCCATTTCTACTGTCATATACCACGTCATTTATCTAATTTCATTTACTCCTCTGATGAGGTTGACGTCAGAAAGGGCATCCGGTCATAAAAACCCGCCACTACAGATTAGCCTCACCTCATACACGAACCCCGCAGAGAAGCGAGACAAGGGTTGGGCAAACAAACAAACAAACAAACAAACAAACAAACAAACAAACAAACAAACAAACAAACAAACAAACAAACAAACAAACAAACAAACAAACAAACAAACAAACAAACAAGCAAACAAACAAACAATCAAACAAACAAACAAACAAACAATCAAACAAACAAACAAACAAACAAACTTAATTTGATTATATTTATCGTTGTCACTTTGTTTCATAAAATGGCAATGACTGCCTATATTTTTAAAAATATAATGAAAATTGATATATTAAATCCAACTTGACTTTACGCAAAAAAATAAAAATTAATACCTAAACATCTTAAGTGCTAATGGTTTCATTTGAGTTGCCCATTTGAAAAGTGGGCCAAGCGCATTTTGACAGAAAGTTGGTAAAAGATGAAAAAAGTTTTTCTACTATCACAGCTATTCTATATCATAAATTTCTTTTACAAAATAGCTAACAAATACGCCGTTTCATTTGTAGGAGCTGTGAAATTTGGGTCAAAGTTAGCTGAATATTTTCATTTGAAATTTGCATTTAGCCTGTTTTGCAGGTGAAGAATGGAGTTAACCCGTTTGAAAACGGCTAGGTGGTCTGATAATACATCTTCGAAAAATGATGACAGTTTTTACAATAAGAAGTAGCCTCAAGCAACATTGTCAGTACCGTTATCATCTGTAAGTTCAAAATCAAGTCCTTCAGTATCGTTTTCCTCATTTGGTGCTGCGTCTAACTGCAAGCTTTCTTGCTACAGAAACACTTCATTGAATAAATGCAATTTCTCCGGTTGAGGCCATAATTCGCCAAAGTGATATTCTAGCAGCGTCTTGATGTCCTTATTTTACCTGGCTTCGGTTTGGACCCCTTCCGATCAGGTCAGAAAAGGCATCTTTTTGGAAACGTTTTCCTCTTTTGATAAGATTTTTTCGCTCTCCACATTCAAAACTGTAAAACGGTTCTCCCTGCACAAGTCATGCCTTCTTGTTAGCTGTTTGGTGATGATGAATTTCTTAGCTCTTGGAAATTGGAAATACCAGCTCCCGGACTCTTGGTGACGACGTTGGCGAGTTGCTTCCAATTTCTTACTTCACAAAATTTCGCCGCCAACGAAATTACTTTACCTTCGAAACCTGTTTATCATGTTGATGTAAGTAGGAGGGCAGTGACAGTTCCAAAACAATGGGAGCTGCGTCAGCATTTCCCACGAAGTCATTGACCCCGGCCAAAGTCATTGACCCCATGACGTCATGACCACGTGATCGTGACGACACATTGATCGTAAACAAATCCACGTGCTTGGCAACGTGCATTTTCACAGCTGTCACGATGACAGCTGTCATTTTGACTGACACTAAGCTCACTTCTTCTGACAAGTGAGCATCGCTAACCTCACTGCTGCCATCTTAACAGACCCTAACCGCATTGTTGCCAACTTTTGCGCGTGGTGGCGCGCAATTTAAAAACCATGTGTTTTGAGAGCTGTCAAGATAACAGGTCCTAACCACATGGGCGAGGATTTTGAACAAGTGGACGTGACTAACCTTAGTGCTACCATTTTAACAGGGTCTATCCTCAATGTTGCCACCTTAAGCATGTGGGAGCGCAGAATTTAAAATCTCCGTGCTTTTTCACAACTGTCAAGAGATCAGGTCCTAACCACGTGCACTCTTTTTGAACGCTGCTAACCTCAGTGCTAACATCTTAACAGGGTCTAACCTCACTGCTGCCACCTTAACCACGTAGGAGAGTGGAATTTAAATTCATTTGACGGGACTTAGCCACGATGGGGAATTTTCGAAGAATTGAACGGAAGATGACCAGGGGGCCTAACCTTAGAGTGTTAAGGCAAGCTGCCCTTCTCGACATTAGAAATAACAATTTTGTTAATAATACAAATAAAGAGCTAACTGGTGACGATCTCCTATTCTAGTTTGCAAAGAATAACGGATAAGAGGATTAGTCAAATATTACCTTTTACCAGATATACGCTATGGTATTAAACTCAGTACAGCCTAAGCGACCAACAAGCGCAGACGTGTTGAGTGGATGTTCCGGTAGAACGAGACGGGAGCGCAGGAGTGGAGTGCAGGAAAGAAGTGAAGAGTTTATAGATTTTTAATTGGTGTGGAGCCATACAGGGTGATCATAGGAAGATGGCAGGGAAGAAAGAAGAAAGAAGAGTTGAAACTAGGGGGTGTCTAATGGGAATGGGAATGAAGGGATAGGTGATGCTGACAGCGGCGGTGATTACAGTAATGCTATGGATTGGGGAAGTTGAACTGAACCCCGGTCTGACTACCAGTGGAAGAATGAGTTCGGAAAACGTGGAAGTAACAGAAGGGTAGTAAAAGAGGTGGTTGAATAAGTCTGCCCTTTCGAGCAACTTAAAAATATGATACAAGAGCAAACGAGGGAGTTCGACAAAATGAGGGAATGGTTCCAAGAAAGGGCAGATGACACAACATCCAAGTGAGGAACAGTGCCGAAGAAGTTGCAGCATTAAGGGAGAAATAGGACGATTAGAAGAGGTGGCGCTGAAACTTAGAGCAGAAGTGGAAGCCAATATTCAAAATCGCAGAAAGAAATGTCTATTTATATATGGTGTGCCTGAGGAGAAGAGGGAGGACAAAGTGCTCAGAATTTACAAAGTAGTGGAATTAATTCAGGGGATAATGAAAATCAATGTTAGCGAAGTTGACATAGTCGATGTGCAGAGAGTAGGGAAAGTTAAATGTAACAGGCCTATTCAAGTTCAACTGCTATCCACGTTGATGGCCGATATCGTGATTGGAAATGCGGGTAACATCCAGAGGAAGAAAATTTGGATTAAGAGGGACGTGGGAAGTGAAGGGATCAGGAATGAAAAAATTCTCATGAAACGTATGGTACGAGCTAGACACCAAGGATTGAGAGCATTTATCAAGGGACAGGAACTAATAGTGACAAATGGCAGCAAGAGTAGAACTTTACCTGTGACTAAGTTGATGGACCTAGAAGAAAAGACGAAACAAGAAGAAGTAACGGAGAGGAATATAGTGATTAGTGGAGAAGATAGACAAGTTACAGACAGTAATGTTTTAGAAGATGAGGAACCAGGAAATCTGCTATATCTTGCTGGAATCCTACAAGATGAACTTCAGTGGAATAACCTTTCCTAAACCCTAACTGCCTTCTATCAAACCAGTTATTAATTTCGCAAACATGTCTTATATAATCAGAAATAATGATTTCCCAAAGCTTACATGCAATGCATGTCAAACTTACTGGCCTGTAATTTTCAGCTTTATGTCTATCACCTTTTCCTTTATACACTGGGGCTACTATAGCAACTCTCCATTCATTTGGTATAGCTCCTTCAGGCAAACAATAATTAAATAATTACCTTGTATATGGTTTGTATATGGTACTATATCCCAACCCATTGTCTTTAGTATATCCCCAGAAACCTTAACAATTACAGGTGCTTTTTTGTTTTCTACTTTTGTATCTTACTGTAAATGTCATTGCTGTCATAGGTAAATTTTAATGCTTCTTTAGTATTAGTCAACTCTTCTATCTGGACATTATCCTTGTAACCAAGAATATTTACATACTGCTGACTGAATACTTCTGCCTTTTGAAGAAACTCGCATACTCACTCCCCTTGTTCATTAATGATTACTGGAATATCCTTCTTGGAACCTGTTTCTGCCTTAAAGTACCTATAAATACCCTCCTCCATTTTTCACTAAAATTTGTACTGCCGCCCATTATACTTGCCATCATATTATCCTTATCTAAGTTCTTTGCTGGATTCAGTTTCCTAGTAAGTTCCTTCAATTTCTCCTTACTTCCACAGCCATTTCTAACTCTATTTCGCCGTGCGCGTAGAGGTGCGCGGCTGTGAGCTTGCATCCGGGAGATAGTAGGTTCGAATCCCACTATCGGCAGCCCTCAAGATGGTTTTCCGTGGTTTCCCATTTTCACACCAGGCAAATGCTGGGGCTATACCTTAATTAAGGCCATGGCCGCGTCCTTCCAACTCCTAGGCCTTTCCTTTCCCATCGTCGCCATAAGACCTATCTGTGTCGGTGCGACGTAAAGCCTCTAGCAAAAAAAAACTCTATTTCTTTCCAACCTACCTCCTTCTTAGTCTCTTTACTTCTCGGTTATAGTATAGTGGACCTTTACCATTCCTTACCACGTTTAAAGGCACAAATCGATTTTCACATTCCTCAACAATTGCTTTAAACCCACCCCAGAGTCTGTTTACATTTTTATTTACCGTTTTCCACCGATCTTATTTACTTACTAAAAACTCCCTCGTGCCTTTTTTATCAGCCATGTTGTACTGCCTAATAGTCCTGATTTTAATACCTTTCTTTCACATTTAACTACCACAAAAATAGCTTTGTGGTTACTAATACCATCTATTACTTCGGTTTCTCTGTAGAGCTTATCTGAATCCAGAATATTCTTCCCTCTAGGTGGTTCCATCACATATTGAATCAGATACCCTTCAAATATTAACTTATTTGCCATTTGTTGGTCATGCTTCCTGTCGTTCGCATTACCTTCCCAAATGACATTTGGTAAATTGAGATCACCCGCTACAACCACGTTCCTTTCCTTATCGTCTCCCACATAGGTGATTATCTTATCAAATAATTCTTAATTAGCGTCGACGCTGCCCTTTCCTGTTCTGTACACTCCGATGACATCAAGTTTCCTATTATCTTTAGAGATAAACCTTACCCCTAGAATTTCGTGTTTGTCATCTTTAACATTTTCGTAGCTTACAACTTCTTCTTTCACCAGAATGAATACTCCCCCGCCTACCTTTCCCATCCTATCTCTAAGATACACGCTCCAGTTCCGTCAGAAAATTTCTGCATCCATTTTATCATTTCTCAGCCATGATTCAACTCCTATTACAATATCTAGTAAGTATAAATCTATTAAATTACCTAATTTTATTCCTTTCTTTAAAATACTTCTACAGTGTGGAGGGTTGATTTGGAGTAATTCTGTTTCGCAGAGTATCTAGTTGATATTTTTGGTGATGTCTGTGGTCAGAGAGAGGAAAGATATGAGTTGAAGCTGGTGGTTGTAATGGAAAAGTTATAATTGTGGGGAGGATGCGTTATTGTAATTTAATGTGGTTAATGTGGAAACCAGCTAGGAAATAATGAAGAATAATACGAGGAGGATATTTAGTATTGGTATTAATGGTAAATGAGCTAAGAGTGAGGAAGCCATTTCATTGTAATTTAATGTGGAATTTGGGAGTGGTGTAATTGGATTGTTGTGAAATATTACGTGGTAATGGTAAACGGTCGGAACAGTGCTACAATAGATAAAATACCTTAAATTAGGAAGTAGAAAAGGAAAATTGGGAATCGGCCCTGACTGAAGGTGATGTCCAAAGCGGGGCCTAAACACTGTACTAACACAAGACATGTAAGAACCAAATTCAAAAATTCAAATGGATCATAACTGGTATCCTAACTTTCATTAGAATAAAGGAAAAATTACACCAGACAATTGTAAAACAAACGACAAGAGGGTGCGAATGAGGTGGAGCTGACGATACATGGTGGTAGATGTTTGTAGATTGAGCTTAATGGTGAAGTGGGTATCGGAGGTATGTTTATAATTAAGTTGGTATAATGGGATATGTGTCTGTATAGTAAATTTTAATTTCTAGTGTGGGAGTTGATTTTGAGTAATCTCGTTTCGCAGAGTATGTAGCTGAAGAGTTGGAAACATTGGCTTGTTTTCTTATTGCGCAATTATATTGTGGTATGTGAAGAAGCTATAAGGGAGGAGAGGATGTGATACGGCCAAAAGTAGGGTATGGTATTCCAGTGAATATGGTTTTGAGTCCGGAGATGTGTTGTGGTTTGTGTTTGTATGGTGATATTATTGAATTTTGTTTCGCAGAGTATCTACTTGAAGAGTTGGAAACGTTGGCTTGTTTTCTTATTGCACTATTATACGTGTTTGTTTTATTATGTAAGATGTAATCGGGAAAGAATTTAAATGAGTATAGAATTTCCCTGACTAAGCAAGTAAGCTAGTGCTCTCAGTGGGAAACGTGACCTTGCCAGGGTTTGCTAGGAGTGGTGTTATATAGCCAGACTAGCAGACTGAAGCAAGTGAATCTGGGACAAGGTTGAATGTCGTATACAGTATAGTACACCTTAGTGTAGTTTCTTACCCATATGTTGCGTAACCTTACACGCAGCATAACATTTCTGAGGTTATTGGTTAACACCATGCTTCCCCATAGTTAGCAATGCATGGAGGAATTCTATTACTATCCTTTTAATGTTCATTTTATATAATGTCTCGTGAGCTTCCTCAAGAATTCTGGTATCAAGGACATCTGGTTTGCACCAGGTTCATGCACGCAGTGGGCGTTTCCTGGTAGACCTATTGTGGTGCAGGAAGTAGCCTTGCCGTACTGAACCTTGCCGTGAGATTTTCACAGCGTGAGGGGTGCACAATCAGATCATAGTTGTACAGTATTCATATGGGTAGATGTGATTCATTCACAGGGCGAGCGGCACTCCTGTAGTGTGTCGACAGTTGGCCATTTATTCCCAATGTATATCAATCCCTTTTCATTTAATTTCCATAAGGTGTTGGTGGCTCAGGCTATGATGTAATGAACTCTGTATTGGGCGAAGACCTGTTTGGGTTCAATAAATATAAATATAAATATAAATATAAATATAAATATAAATATAAATATAAATATAAATATAAATATAAATATAAATATAAATATAAATATAAATATAAATATAAATATAAATATAAATATATGGTATTAAACTGGAAAGCAAGGTGTAGCGTTGCCCTCTTGGTCTTTTTACATCCTAATGTGATGCGTCGCATACGTTTTTACTTACCCTTTTTTACTCTTTTCGATTGAGGAGGGATCGATAGGAAGAGGAAGATGCGGTAGGAGAAGGTAATGCTTTTTTACCTCTTCAATTTTTTATATATTCATACTTTTCTTTTCGATTACAATCAGCACGCACTCAAAAATATAGAACTGAATGAAGGACAGGCAAATACTGTATGTCTTCATCCGACAAGGCAAAACATGTTGACTATTAGACATTATATAATTCCTATCGTGTTCTGAACAGGAAAACTTACCTTGATTATAACGCAAACACAATAGGTACCGTAACAAAATAAAAAATCGTAGGGATTCGAACTATGTTCCATTCTATTCATCATTAGAAGAGAAAATCTCTAATACATTCATTACCGGATTCGAACACTAATCTCTTTGTGTAAAACAGGGTATACATTATAAGAAACACACTTCTTTAAGTTATATATATGCAATCGGCACACACGCAAAAATATGGAATTGATTGCAGGACAAACACATGCTGTATGTCTCAATTTGACAAGACAAAACATGTTAACTATTAGACATTATAGAATTCCTATCGTGTTCTGAACAGAAAACTTACCTTGATTATAACGCAAACACAATAGTTACCGCATCAGAATAAAAAATCGAGGGATTCGAATTCTGTTCCCTTTCTGTTCATTATCAGAAAAATTCTAACCGCGTAGCCAAATCGGTCGGAATATGTGTGTTGGAATGACATTATCACATAATGCTACTAGAACCTTACATAATAAAAATATGTTTATTATTACTCTACACATCTGTAACCGCGTAGCCAATTCTCTCGGTGTAGGTGTGCAAGTAAGACAAGCAAATGCTGTATGTCTCCATCCGACGAGACAAAACTTGTTGACAGGTTCAATCCAGTTATAAAGGACATGGAACATACTGTTGATTAGAGTAGAGACTCGAATAGTAATTAATAATTTCCTATCGTGTTCTGAACAGAAAAACTTAACTTGTCAGAAAAAGTGAGCTTATGGTCCGTCTGCCGTCAAAATGCACTTCGCCAAGCTCGTGGATTTGTTTACAAACAATGTGACGTCATGGCCATGGCGTCAATGATCTTGTCCGTGGTCAATCACATCGTGAGAAAAGGCTGACGCAACTCCCATTGTATTTCACTGCTCTCCTACTTATGTAGAACAGTAGTATAATTGGATGGTTCGGCCGCCACAGCCACTGCAGGCTCCCAGAGGCTCCCTCCACCACCCGCAGGAAATTTGAATTTTGGCGGGAAATATGAATTTTGGCGCGAGATTTGAATTTGTAAACAAAGCCACGTGCTTTTTGACAGCTGTCATCGACAACAACGCATCGCTAACCTCAGTACTGCCATCTTGACGGGCCTAAACCTCAGTAGTACCAACTTAACCTAACTAGCGTGAGGTAAACAAAGCCACGTGTTTTTTGAGAACCACGTGCTTTTTGACAGACAACAACGCATCGCTAACCTCAGTACTGCCATCTTGACGGGCCTAAACCTCAGTAGTACCAACTTAACCTAACTAGCGTGAGGTAAACAAAGCCACGTGTTTTTGACAGCCACGTGCTTTTTGACAGACAACAACGCATCGCTAACCTCAGTACTGCCATCTTGACGGGCCTAAACCTCAGTAGTACCAACTTAACCTAACTAGTGTGTGGTAAACAAAGCCACGTGCTTTTTTGACAGCTGTCATCCGCCATCTTTAAACCACAGAGCACTGTGCTGCCCTCTTTATCGTAGTAGATGTAAAATTCGTCACCTGTCATCGGCAGTGCTGTCATCTTGGCGGGTCTAAACCTTAGTGCTACCAACTTAACCTCACTAGCGTGAGATAAACAAAGCCACGTGCAGCTGTCATCCGCCATCTTTAATCTATAGAGCGCAGTGCTGCCCTCATTAGCTACTTACCTTTGAAATGTGGTACGTCACAGCTGTCATCCGCCATCTTTAATCCAGAGAGAACAGTGCTGCAATCTTTAGTTGAAATGTGGTGGCGGCAAATTCCACGTGCTCTTGTTTGGAAACAAATTCACGTTTTATTTTCTGACAGCTGTCATCCGCCATCTTGCATCACAAACCTCAGTGCTACACTCTTTAGCTAGATAACTTTGAAATGTGGTGGCGGCAAATTCTACATGCTCTTGTTTGGAAACAAACCTATGCGCTTTTTTGAAAGCTATCATCCGCCATCTTTAATCCAGAGAGCACCGTGCTGCCCTCTTTAGCTACATACCTTTGAAATGTGGTGGCGGCAGATTCTACGTGCTCTTGTTTGGAAGCAAACCCATGTGCTTTTCTGACAGCTGACATCCACCACCTTTAATCCAGAGAGAACAGTGCTGCACTCTTTAGTTGAAATGTGGTGGTGGCAAATTCCACCTGCTCTTGTTTGGAAACAAACCCATGTGCTTTTCTGTCATCCACCGTCTTTAATCCAGAGAGAACAGTGCTGTACTCTTTAGTTGAAATGTGGTGGTGGCAAATTCCACGTGCTCTTGTTTGGAAACAAACCATGTGCTTTTCTGACAGCTGTCATCCACCATGTTTTATCCAGAGAGAACAGTGCCGCACTCTTTAGTTGAAATGTGGTGGCGGCAAATTCCACGTACTATTGTTTGGAAACAAACTCTACGCGCTCTTCAGCTGTCATCCACCATCTTTAATCAAGAGAGCACCGTGCTGCCGTCTTTGTGGTGGCGGATAATTTGAAAAATTCTTTTCGACAAGCAGCCATCTTTAATCCAGAGAGAACAGTGCTGCCCTCTTTAGCTACTTACCTTTGAGGCGGTTAATTTGAAAAATTCTTTTCGACAAGCAGCCATCTTTAATCCAGAGGGAACAGTGCTGCCCTCTTTAGCTACTTACCTTTGAGGCGGTTAATTTTAAAAAATTATATTTAACAAGCTGCCATCTTTAATGAAAAGAGCATCGTGGCGCTATCTTGCGGGTAAATTTTACGTCACAGCTGTCATCCACCATCTTTAATCACCGTGCTGCCCTCTTTAGCTACTTACCTTTGAGAAAGAAAATCTATTTGACAAGCTGTCACCCGCCATCTTGCATCGCAAACCTCAGTGCTGCACTCTATGTAGTGGCGGATAATTTGAAAAAATATTTATGACAAGCAACCATCTTTAATCAACAGAGCACCGTGCTGCCATCTTTAGCTACCGCCATCTTACATCGCTTACCTCGCTGCTGCACTCTTTAGTTGAAATGTGGTGGCGGTAAATTCGAACAAGTTTAATCACGCATCGGGAAAGCTAGAGTAAGGACGAGAAACATGTAAACAGCCTTTACAACATGTATGCATGCTCTTTGATTGGTTGTGTTTCAGTGCATGCCGGGAAGTGTACAACATATGTAAACTGCAATGTCGAAATAACCTTAGTGTAAAAGAAACATTTGTAGAGTAAAGACATCATGTTATTTCTAACAGATACTAAGTGTAACGCAGTTGAAAAGGCGATCGTAAAGTTTTATGCATGAAAAAGAAACTAAACACTTTTACTGAAGAAGAGTTAAATGCATTACCAAAGGCATTTCTGGTTAATGTAGCTGCGAATGCTGTAAAGAAGATTTGGGATAAGGTGCCTCGTGAGTGGACTCAAGATCCTGTTTTGTCAGAGCTTCAAACGTGTAGTTTACCTCATGAACACGTGAGTTTATGTAGAAGACCTTCTGTGAGACAGTGCCGTACATGTCAACTAATTAAACTGTATCACGGACCTAAAACTAACGAGTTGTCTTCGCTTATAAACACCTATCATGGCTGTGGAGAGAGTAAACAAGGAAAAGGTGAAGAAACGTGCTGGGAGAAAGATGAGGAAGCATGTTGGGCGTGGACTCATCAATAGAGTGATTGATCTTCTTTTCTTCGTGCTTCATCTCCCCTGCGGCCCTATAACACGTTCGCCTGACATGTAGTTACATGCTGCCTGCATAGAGTATTTCGTGTAGCTGTTAAAATCTGCTTCGTAAAGTTATGCTGTGTGTGTGTGTGTGTGTGTGTGTTATTACCTAGTGCTTCAGCTGCTCAGAAGAATATAGCAGCACTTGTCGTTGTTGGTGCAATAAAACGAAAACTGAGTGACAAAGACCGTAAAATAAACATAGGATAAAAATGTATATATATATTCTAAAATAAATATGAATTGACAAAACATATTACAGGTGTTGTTTAATCCTTCAGCATGTCCTAGTAACTTAGAAGAAAGGAAACGTAGAGGATTAAAAGAAAATACACATAAGATTTAAAGTACATCCTCTTTATTAATCCATGAATTAAAGCTGTTATTAAAATCAAGCCATTTAACATACAGTTTATTGCCACGACGTCGAATAACACGTTCAACTAAATAGTGATCAGGATATTTTGTTTTCTGCAGTTCTTCGATGTAGAATCCTCCTTCAATAGGCTGTCCTCTGAGATCGCGAAGTAAATACGTAACTGGATTAGTAAGCTTAACACTTCTGATTTGAAAAATTTCAGTGCTCCAGTTAGGTGTGTATCCTTTTGCAAAGATAGACTTGTGTTTGCTGATGCGAACAAAATCACCTTCTTTAAAGCGATGGCTACGTGGATCAGCTGTTTTAATTACAAGATGAATAGCATTTATACGAGGTGTATCCTTTTTAACAAGACGTGGCTTTGTTCCGATAGTGCGATGAGGTGTATCGTTGTAGGTAGATAAATGTCTAGGTAGCAGATCAATCCAACGATATGAACCTTGCGCTGTAAATTCTCGCCACATCATTGTTTTGAGTGTACGATTAAAGCGTTCTACAACACTTGCCTTCAGATTGCTGAACGTAGAGTAGTGTTGAATGCCAAGTAACTTGAGGTAAGAAGAAAAATCCTTGTTGTAAAACTCTTTACCTTGATCAGTTTGAAGAAGCCTTGGGCAGCGTTTCCATTCTTCAACAATATGTTTAAATGCTTCTTTAACTTGAGCTGCTGTTTTAGAACGCACGGGTTGTGCAAAAGCAAACTTCGAGTACACATCGATAACAGTAAGTAGATACTTATACCCCTTATTACTAGAGGCATATGGAATCATTTCTACTAAGTCTGCTTGCCAGAGATCACCTTTTCCTCGTGTAATAACGCGTCTGCGACAGTAGGTGCGACGTGCTGGTTTATGTAACTCATGTGCGATGTTTACCTTTACAGGTGAGATCTTCTCTTGACGAGCCATTACAAAATAATACCGGCATAACGTAGTTCTCTTTCTATTTCTAGAATTTCTGATCCGTGACCAGTGTGACCAGCCTCTTGCGATGCTTTTAAAAGTTGTAATCGTTCAACGAGTAAGTTTGGGACTTTCCAGTATCTTACATCCACATACGGCAACAAAGGCTTGTAGATAACATCAAGACTACGTGCAGTCGGAAACAGCTTAGAAATAAACTCACGATACTTGTAACTCTTATTCGCATTTACAGCTTCTGTTCTCTTGTAATTACGTCGTGTTGCATCAGTAGCAAAAAGTATTGCTTTATATTTTTTAAGATCATCTTGTAAAATTATATCCTTGTCAGGTATTCGTGAGAAAAGAAGTTCTAAGAGTCCTTTCGTAGGTTTATAGGTAACACCTTTTACAATGAGTTTGTTGTTATTAATCTTAACATTTGAATTTCCTATCCGGAAACAGTCATCTTCGTAGCGAATACCGTACGTAGTGTCAGTTTGTCCTGTAAAATGTTTTTCTATATAAGGTGCAAAGAGAGATCCATAGGTATCTTTAATAAAAGTTCTAAACTGATTGCGATACTCTGGTGTAATCATAACCTCAGACAAAGATGGTAGATTTTGCGTCGATGTAGTAGGTGTTTCAGCAATAACATCTGTAGTTAAAAACTCAACACGCTTAGATGGTGATGTATCATTAAGTTCTTCTTCTTCTTTATCTTCCTCTTCTTGATCTACATCCTGCTTCTTCTCTTCCTTATCTTGTTCATGCTTTTCTTCTTCATGCTTCTCTTTATGATATGATGTTTGCATAGAAACAAAACTTGAAGTAGACTGCGGTAATGAAGTAGAATTAAAAATTTCTTTGAGTGGTGTACTTAGTTGTGTTTCTAAAAATAAATCCGTGTCTGCTTGAATACGTTTAAGCTCCTTAAATTTCCGTCAAATATTGTTTCGAGCTTGGATGATATGTTTCGTGATCTCCTTGCTAGATGTTAACATGATGATGGTTTTTAATCAAGTAGTTACTGTAATTCTGTGTTAATGCATATAAAATGATCGAAACCCATGCAATATCGTCCATGCTGTACATCACTTTCATTATCAATAACTAAAAATCTGTAACGGTGTAATGACCAACATTTAGCACACATACGTTTAAAGTCATCGAATGTCATATCAGTGTTAACATGATCGTTATACACATGTCGCATGTTGCGCTCATCTTGCCGAAAAAGCACAATATTATTTGCGTTGTCGCGTATCAACTGCTTAGGCACACGAGAATAGGTTTGGCACAAATAGATGCAATCAACATATTTATGCCGACCCATACTAAAGAATGCACGAATAACGTTTTGCTGTTCTGTTGCGACATCATCAAAGATCATAAGAGAATTAGGAAGCACATCGTCAGGTGATGGTACTTGCTCATGTGAATTAAATTTAAAATATCTTATTCCATCTTTAACTAGATCGTGCATTACAGTTTGTAGAATAATATATAGCGGCTGATAGAGTGACTTTGCGAAAACGTAAATATTCTCGAAGCGTACACCATTTACAGAAGTAATAAGTGTGAGTAAAAGATTTGTTTTCCCGCATCCCGACGGGCCTGATATAATACATCGAACAGTAAAAGGAAACAACGTTCCATGACGTTTTCCTGTAGTTGTACTAGAACTAGGTAAGAGATGTGGTACAATGTCGATAACAGGTAGCGTGTCTTGCTGCTTTATAATCTTCATGATAACTGAATCATAAAGTACGTAATAGTAATATATATATATTAAACGAAACAAGAGGTTTGCTCCTGACTAGTAAATTCGTGTCCAGCATGGTGAAACAACGATATCCAAACGACATGAAGAAGAAGAAGAAGAAAGTAAAAACTGTTGGATGGAAAGATGTTATAAAGGCTGCGCAAAAAGCTATTCGAGGGGAATACAATCCTCGTGTAGCTATTACTAAAGCGTTACGCGCAGCAAGAGCGAGAATTTCTCCAAAGTGCAGAGCAATATTTAGTAAACGTGCACGAATTATTCCTGTACCAAAACGAAGAAGATTTCTTCCTGCGCTGTTTGCTGGCTTAGCAGCTTTAGGGTCATTCCTAGGTGGTGCTAGTGCTGTAGCGAGAACTGTCAACGCTGTAGAAGAAGCGAAACAACAGTTGAAAGAGAGTGAACGTCATAACAAGACGATGGAGGCAATTGCGTTACGAAGCAAACTTGTGAACATGAAGCTAGCGCCATACAAGAAAGGGCTTGGTATCTACATTTCTCCAAAAAACGTCTACTGAATGCACTGCCATATCGAGCTCCAACGCATGATGAAGTTTTTACGTTTGCTAAACAACTAGGAATTCATTATTTTCGAGGAGTGTATATGCGCGATCAACTACCAGCGCGCCCACGTGAACGTGAAAGTGCCGTAATTAACTTAGACGACAGTCGTGGACCTGGAACTCATTACGTTGCTTATGTAAAACGTAAATCTAAAGTATGGTATTTTGATAGCTATGGATACTTACGTCCTCCTTTTGAGCTCATACGTTATTTCGGAAGCAGTGCAGACATTGTTTATAATAAAAACCGTGTGCAAAACTTTAATACACGCATGTGCGGACGATTATATCTTATGTTCTTATATCAAACCCAGACAGTAGAGAAAGTGCATTAGTGTCTACGTGATGACGAACAGTGAAAGAACGTTTGCTGTACGTGGAGAAGGACCTGAAACAACCGTCTATTTTAATCCACCAATCGAACTTGGTTATCAGCGGCATAGTCTTGGACTAGTATCGTTTGAAAGCTACAATAAAATCTATAATGTGCGTGATGGTTTAAACAAGTTCTATTACGATGAGTATGTGCTAACACTACCCTCAGGTAGTTATACAGTAGACGATATTCACGACTATATTGAAAGTACGTTAATTGATCAGTTTGGGGAAGATAGTTTTAGTAATCATAATTACAAGTTCTCAATCACTATAAGCAACATTACACATAAATGTGTTATTGAATCATCATTTAAGATTGACTTCAAATCACAACCTGATTCGATTGGACCACTGCTTGGATTTTCATCGAGGGAGCTCCTACCGAACGTACGTTACGAGTCTGATCAACCTATAAATCTCTTCGATGATTATAATGTGAACATTACTTGTAATATTATTACAGACTTGAATAGTAATCTACAATCTTCGCACGTCCTGCACGACTTTATTGTTACAGAGGAACGTGGATATACTATTTGTGAGAAACCAGCAGTAGTTCTTTATCATCCTGTGTCTGTAAAACACATTAGCAACATTACTCTTAGACTTGTAAATAAACATAATCAGCTTATTCATTTAGATCAGCACGCGTACGTAGCTTACAAACTACATCTTAAACCAGTATGAAAACCATCTATAAAACACGGTGTACATTCCGAAGACATACTACATGTGTGCAGAGACTCATCGAGTTAACAGATACTCATAAGCAGATACTCCAAGTTTTAGGATATACACTACTACAACAGAATGGAAGAAATGCTGGACATTACGAATACAGTAGAAAGTCGTGAAGGTGTAGTACGAAGTGAGCTTCATTCCTATCAACCTTTTACGTTTGGATTAAATAACAATGATTAAATTCATTTTATTATTAATCAACAAGATGTTTACACCTTACCACACGAAAGCTACCTCTATATTGAAGGACGACTAGAAAAGTCTGATGGAAGTGGACCAAGCACTTCACAACTAAACAACCATGCTCTAGCTTTTCTCTTTTCTGAAGCGCGATATGAAGTAAATAATGTTGAAATAGATCGAACGAAGAATGTTGGTATTACAAGTGCAATGAAACTCTACCCTTCTTTCTGTGATGAAGAAAGTAATCTTTTGCGGATGGCTGGATGGTGTCCAAGAGCTACAAACAACTGGATGATTAATGAGGATGGTACTTTTACGCGTATGTTATCACTGAAATATATTTTTGGATTCGCAGAGGACTTTACACGTATTATAATCAACACAAAACAAGAGCTTATTCTAATCCGTGATCGAAGTGATTACAATTCTCTTAAAGCAGTAGAAACACCAGTAGAATCGAAAATAACACTGCATCGTATACTGTGGCGGATTCCACATGTAAACTTATCTGATCGTGAAAAACTTCGATTGCTCAAGATTGTAGAAAATGATACACCATTACCTATACGTTTTAGAAGTTGGAAGCTGCATGAATATCCTGTGTTACCACCTACAAACAAGCATAGCTGGGCTGTTAAAACATCACGTTTTACTGAGAAGCCCTTGTACATAATTTTTGGATTTCAAACTAATCGTAAATTCAATCACGAAAAAGATAGCTCACTGTTTGATCACTGTAAATTAAGACACGTCAGACTATATCTCAACGGAATTACGTATCCCTACGAAAACATAGACATTAACTTTGAGAAAAATAAGTTTGGGATGTTCTATGACATGTTTTGTAAATTTCAATCATCGTATTATCAGAAAGAAGATCGTCCGCTATTTACACCTCAAGAATTTAAAAATAAAGCACCGATTGTAGTTATAGACTGCTCTTATCATGAAGAATCTATAAAAGAATCTCCAGTTGATATTCGTTTAGAATTTGAAACATCTGAAAACATTCCTGCTAACACAGCAGCCTATTGTCTTATTATTCATATGAGTGATGTTACTTACCATCCGCTAACGAATATTGTTACGAGACTATAAATAAGAATAGATCTTTATCATTTTCATTAGTGTGTGCTTCGACATCGTACGCTATGGAACAAAACTGTAAATGTGCATGCTGTTTGCATGCTCATACGCAACATCTTGTTTATCTTACACGAGTGAGTGAGGCTATTAAGATGTTCTATAAACATAGATCATCGATGCCGAAACATCTTATTCAATACTTACCACCAGGATTTTTATATACGTACGCTGCCTCTTACGTACATAATTTTTGGGACATCCTTCCTCTACACAGTAAGATGTCGATCGAAGTAGCTTTATGCAGAACTTGTGAACGACATTACAAGCATCGAGGAGAAAATGGTGATGATGATTGGGATGGACTAAATCCGAGGATTGAACACTGTACACAGTGTATGAATGAACTTTCTCTAGTACCTCATGATGATGATGATGATTCCGAAAAGGAATAACAGCAAGGTAAGAAGTATATGATCTTCTCTGTAAAGCATAACATACTTAGTATAATATATTTCTAAATGCTTTGTTTAATTTGAATGTTGCAGGAGGCATTTCAGAAGCATATGTTGTTAAGAAGCACACCAACCTTGTCAGCAGCAAAAAACGAACACTGTTATAGTACATTTGTAAATAAATATTTGATCGCATTCAAAAAATGTTGTACTTATTGCATTGCTTTACACCGACTTACTCTTAAGAAAAACGATCAGGTCTAAACATGCACAATGACGTCATCACAACAGCACGTGCATACTCTAGCTTTCCCGATGCATGTTTAAACTTGTTCGAATTTACCGCTACCACATTCCTTTACACCGACTTACTCTTAAAAAAACGGACAAGTCTAAACATGCATGATGACGTCATCACTGCAGCACGTGCTTACTCTAGCTTTCCCGATGCGTGATTAAACTTGTTCGAATTCACCGCCACCACATTTCAACTAAAGAGTGCAGCAGCGAGGTAAGCGATGTAAGATGGCGGTAGTTAAAGATGGCAGCACGGTGCTCTGTTGATTAAAGATGGCTGCTTGTCAAAAAGATTTTTTCAAATTATCCGCCACTACATAGAGTGCAGCACTGAGGTTTGCGATGCAAGATGGCGGGTGACAGCTTGTCAAATAGATTTTCTTTCAAAGGTAAGTAGCTAAAGAGGGCAGCACGGTGATTAAAGATGGTGGATGACAGCTGTGACGTAAAATTTACCCGCAAGATAGCACCACGATGCTCTTTTCATTAAAGATGGCAGCTTGTTAAATATAATTTTTTCAAATTAACCGCCTCAAAGGTAAGTAGCTAAAGAGAGCAGCACTGTTCTCTCTGGATTAAAGATGGCTGCTTGTCGAAAATAATTTTTCAAATTATCCGCCACCACAAAGACGGCAGCACGGTGCTCTCTTGATTAAAGATGGTGGATGACAGCTAAAGAGCGCGTAGAATTTGTTTCCAAACAAGAGCACGTGGAATTTGACGCCATCACATTTCAACTAAAGAGTGCGGTACTGTTCTCTCTGGATTAAAGATGGTGGATGACAGCTGTCAGAAAAGCGCATAGGTTTGTTTCCAAACAAGAGCACGTGGAATTTGCCACCACCACATTTCTACTAAAGAGTGCAGCACTGTTCTCTCTGGATTAAAGATGGTGGATGACAGCTGTCAGAAAAGCACATGGGTTTGTATCCAAACAAAAGCACGTGGAATTTGCCGCCACCACATTTCAACTAAAGAGTGCAGCACTGTTCTCTCTGGATTAAAGATGGCGGATGACAGCTGTCAGAAAAGCACATGGGTTTGTTTCCAAACAAGAGCACGTAGAATTTGCCGCCACCATTTCAAAGGTAAGTAGCTAAAGAAGGCAGCACGGTGCTCTCTGGATTAAAGATGGCGGAAGATAGCTGTCAAAAATGCGCATAGGTTTGTTTCCAAACAAGAGCATGTAGAATTTGCCGCCACCACATTTCAAAGGTATCTAGCTAAAGAGTGTAGCACTGAGGTTTGTGAGGCAAGATGGCGGATGACAGCTGTCAGAAAATAGCACGTGAATTTGTTTCCAAACAAGAGCACGTGGAATTTCCCGCCGCCACAAAGAGGGGCAGCACTGTGCTAAAGATGGCTGCTGTCACGTGGAATTGTCTGCCACCACATTTCAAAGGCATCTAGCGAAAGAGGGCAGCACTGAGGTTTGCGATGCAAGATGGCTGCTGTCAAAAAGCATTTTTCAAATTATCCGCCACCACATTTCAAAGGTAAGTAGCTAAAGAGGGCAGCACTGTGCTCTATAGATTAAAGATGGCTGGTGACAGCTGTCAAAAAGCACGTGGATTTGTTTATCTCACGCTAGTGAGGTTAAGTTGGTATCACTAAGGTTTAGGCCCGCCAAGATGGCTGCACTGCCGATGACAGGTGACGAATTTGAAGCTACTGCGTTAAAGAGGGCAGCACGGTGCTCTGTAGTTTAAAGATGGCGGATGACAGCTGTCAAAAAGCACGTGGATTTTTGTTTATCTCACGCTAGTTAGGTTAAGTTGGTACTACTGAGGTTTAGGCCCGTCAAGATGGCAGTACTGAGGTTAGCGATGCGTTGTTGTCTGTCAAAAAGCACGTGGCTCTCAAAAAACACGTGGCTTTGTTTACCTCGCGCTAGTTAGGTTAAGTTGGTACTACTGAGGTTTAGGCCCGTCAAGATGGCTGTACTGAGGTTAGCGATGCGTTGTTGTCGATGATAGCTGTCAAAAAGCTCGTGGCTTTGTTTACAAATTCAAATTTTCCGCGGGTGGTGGAGTAGACCTCTGGGAGGCCTCTGGCTGTGGTGGTGGTGGAGGAGGCATCTGGGAGGCGTCTGGCTGTGGTGGTGGTTGAGGTGGCCTCTGGGAGCCTGCGGTGGCGGTGGCGGCCGAACCATCCAATTATACTACTTAGAACGTTCGGTTTTCAGCCACGCTTATGTTCTTAAACTTCTCCAACTTTCCGAATTATCTATTGTGGGGGTGGGGGGTGAATGTATGGCCGATGATCGGAAACCACATTTCTATCCTTCGGATGTTTATTGGATTCTCGCATAAGAACCAATGCATCATCATTCCAACCATGGTCATATTTTTCTGATCGCTATATCCATCCAAAACAGTCGTATTTTGTTAGTACCTTCCAAATCAACATGTACTAGTTGGTGATGCACAGCAGACACGAATTCGGTGGAGTTTTAGTGAGCTCGTTCTCTAACCAAACGCAGGATTTGTCGTTTTTTGGAATTTGAGTGTTTATGGATGAGCCCTGGCAAACGGTAAAGTTGTATATTTAATAGTAAGCGGATTGGTCGGGAACATTTGGAAGCATTAAATCGTTTGCCAGTCGTGGCTGAGAGTAAGACCTCCATCAATTCCTTCCCCATGTTTTACCGCGCTGGCGTGGCAGGAAATACGAAACAGAACTCCGGTTCCGCCAAATTAAACTTCTACAATTACAGCATTCAATTTTTTCCTGAAAAGATGACATCGAATTCATGATGGAAATATAGCTCTTTTGTACACGCAACCCTTTCCTGTGGCCATGTTTTCGTGCGAACATGGCTAATTTTGCAATCGCTGTGCAGTTGGTCTGATTTGAACCTTTGCTGGCAGTCAAATGTCTCACTTTGCAGGCACATGCATTTTTAAAACGCAATTTAAAGAGCTTTATGCCTAATTTGTTGCCGGACAAATATTCCCGTTGACAACACTTGTTTAAATTTTTTTGACATTTTACAAGCTTTGCAATTCATGTCATACATCAACTCTGCACCCGGAATAACACAAAACACCAGAACAAGGGTAGATTACGCATATATTTAATCCAATAGATATAACAATTTTTACTCATATGCCCTAGATACCAGTATATCACAGGTCACAGTCCTATTTTTCTCATACAAAATAAATTCCAAAATATCATTCAACACATATGGGAGAAAAACATTGAACAGTGCTAGAATAGATAAAATACCTTAAATTAGGACGTAGAAAAGGAAAATTGGAAATCGGCCCTGACTGAAGGTGATTACCAAAGCGGGGCCTAAACACTGTACTAACACAAGACATGTAAGAACCAAATTCAAAAATTCAAATGGATCACAACTGGTATCCTAACTTTTATTAGAATAAAGGAAAAATTACACCAAACAATTGTAAAACAAACGACAAGTTCCTCAAACAATTACGATATCACAACCAATATTTAGAGACAAAAACATACCGAGACTGGGTAAACAGGCTCGTTAAAGCAGCACAAGTTTAGTGCTGTACTAATAAATATGTGTCAAGCACCAAAAATTCTGAAATCCTATGGAAAAGCAAAAATCATATAACGTGTAGCAAGGGGAACGGAAATTCAGTTATATACAGCATAAATATTAGAGATTCACACTAAAGAACCCAGCCAGCTTACATTGCAGGACAATGTGTGGATTATTTTTTCTGTAGTATATGTTTATAACTTTCTGACAAAATAATAAATACCAGCAAAGAATCTAATGACAAATGCAGTAGTGACAGTCTTATCAAAACCACAATCTACAGTATACATTTTCTTCCCATAGCAGATACAGAAATAAGAAATCACATAGCTTCACCAGAAGATAACTCAGCCAATGGCTATGGCAACTCTAATAAAACACTTAAATCAATTAGTTCACACATTCTACAGCCTCTGCAATACATTTTAATCTATCACTAATGAAAGGACAAATTCCATACCCATTCAAAATTGATAATCGTAGTCCCAATCCATAAATCAGGAGCTTAGGGAGTGTTAAACAAATATCTCCGAATTTCTCTCACAATCCACCTTGCAAAATTAGGAGAGGAATGCATTAAAACTAGATCACTCAACTACCTGAACAATTTCTATATTTTTGGATTTAACAAAGGCATTTGATAACTTAGATCACAATATACTCCTTAAAAACTTGAAAAGGTAGGTATTTGCGTAATTGTTCAACACCTCATTCCCAACATAGTACAAAAGGTAAGAATCAAGGGTACCCTAATTAAAAGTACTGAAGTAAAAAATATCGGAGTAGCCAAGGAACAGTGTTAGGACCAGTACTTTTATGTTATTTACAAATGGTCAGTGTGAGCTAAACTGTAAAGCAAATATTACCTCACATGCTGATAACACAAGAGTCACAGGCACGGGCGAATCTTGGGAGGAAACTTTCAATAGAGCTCAAGAAACCCTATCCATAGTTCAGGAATAGTTAACAATAATTAAAAAGCCTCTGCTTCTCAAATAACAAAACAGTGCGACCCTCAGACAATTAACACTGAGACTCCATGCACCAAATAGCAACAATTTATAAAGATACAACTGTTAAGCCCCATTCACAACGCAAACGTAACGTAAACTTAAAATTAACGTTATCTTAGAAGTTAGCGGCTATGTTATCTAATATAACCATTCACAATGCGCCGACATAAACTTTACTGCGAGTGCGTAAAATTAAGGGATTGCAAACTCTAAGCTCTTGCGGTTAATTTTACTTTAGCTTTAAGAACAAGCCAATTAGAGCAGATGTAAACATTGTAGTTTGTGCACAATATAATGACTTCTTTCGACGAAACAATTGTAATAATCTTTCAAAATAATCTTTGTGTTTGTGTATGATAAAATGAAAAAGAATTTACAAAGACGCTGTACCGAAAAGTAATACGTGGAAATAAACATCCTGTAGCAATGAAATTTGACGGTAAATGGCGGGAGACAAGCTCACAGAGCTGGCGAACGGACGAGAGACAATCCCTATCATAGATAAAACAGTGTCCCTGTATATTTCTTAACATTTTGATGGACTACTAGTTTACGAAAACGATATCATCCAAACAAATAGATCCAAACATCTCATCGGGGTGTGACAGCTAGGGGCACAGGAGACCAATAGGAGACATAAGACTTGTTATTAGAAAAGTGGAATCAAATCGTAACATAATGTCAAGCAGTTCAGGTTTCATCCACATGTACAAAACGAACTGACGAGGGTCATTTCTTACATTAGATTACCGAATTCGCCATGAGATAACCTTCCTTGATTCAAGTGATGAACCCATTTTGTGCACCATTGCTTAGTTCGCCTTTACAGATACACAGATCCCATGAACAAGGCAAGAGGTTTTTGAATGAATATGAATTCCACTAGCCCGTTGTTTGATTCCATCGAGGTATTAAAATATAAAACTGTGAGATAGCCCAAAATTTCCGTGCTAAATAATTGATTGGCTGCTGTGTACTCTTTACGTTCTTGTTACGTTCCACCATTGTGAATACCTCAAATTTTACGTTAATATTAATTTTACGTTACGTCGTTAAGTTTACGGTTACGTTTGCATTGTGAATGGGGCCTTATACTCTACAAAAATAAAAAATATTACATACCAAGGGATAATGATGGATGGTAAACTAAAATAGAATTTCCATGCATCAAATTTGACCATTTAATTTCAGAATCTTCTACGTACATTTTACAGAATTCGTGATGTTGTTTCAGGAAAAATCCTTGAAATCTTTGTGCAATAGCAACTGCAATATGGAATTAACATTTGGGGAGGAACACTTTATTCAAATTTGGCTTAGGTAAATACATGCCAGAACTATATACTGAAAGTCGTGTTCAAAAATCCACTGATGTTTTTCACATACCGGTACGCATTCTTCCGGCGTAGCATGGTACTTAACATACGGCAGCTATTTGTGCAGACACTGACTCTAGCCTGGCTTAAAAATTCGAAGGTTTTCTGCAAAGAACACAAGTCAAAAATTTACGCTAGGTTTCAAGACAGACCTGGAATAATTATTCAACGGCGAAACACATTACTTGGACAAAGGAATGTAAGTGGTTCAAGCCCACGTAATATACAAGGCATTGCCTGCAGATGTGAACAGCGGCAACAATCATACCCTGAAGAAGAGACTTGTCACATGGATCCATAATAACTACAGTAAGATGCTGTTACTTTGAACAATGGTGTAACATGGTACACTTTTCCTGGAAATTATATTTACTGTTAAAAATACTATTGAAGAAATATATTAAGATAAATTTCTGTTTGCGATATTAAGGATATGTTTTTGAGCACATTGGTGAAACTGCCTGTGGTTGTTGGCAATTGTATGTTCTTTGGTTGGTGTTTAAAATGGTGGCTAAATTTGTTTAATTTCTTCACATGTGAATACATTTATACGCTTGAAGGTATGTATCGACGTTGATCTTCACAAAACATTTGTACCACAGTTTTCAATACGTCTTTTAAATATAATACACATGATTTTCGGAGTGGATATACATATCTCATCGTTATATCAGAAATATTTATGCGGACATTTTCCAACCTAAAATGAGATAACATTGAACACTGTTCCAAGTTACCCCAAACTAATAAATTATTTTCTACTGATAATGCCTCTCTTTTTGTTGTTGTTTGAGTCATCAGACCATAGACTGGTTTGACGCATCCATCCAAGCCACCCTATCCTTGATAACTTTTTCATTTCTATGTAACTATAGCATCCTGCATCTGCTCTAATCTGCTTGTCATATTCATACCTTGGTCTACCCCCCACCGTTATTACCACCTACACTTCCTTCAAAAACCAACTGAACAAGTCCTGGGTGTCTTAAGATGTGTCCTATCATTATATCTCTTCTTCTCGTCAAATTTAGCCAAATCGATCTCCTCTCACCAATTCGATTCAGTATCTCTTCATTCGTGATTCGATCTATCCATCTCACCTTCAGCATTCTTCTGTAACACCACATTTCAAAAGCTTCTATTCTCTTTCTCTCTGGGGTTGTTATCGTCCATGTTTCACTTCCATACAATGCCACGCTCCACACGAAAGTCTTCAAAAACATCATTCTAATTCGTATATCAATGTTTGATGTGAGCCAATTTCTTTTCTTAAGAAAACACTTCCTTGGGATGCTAGTCTGCATTGTATGTCCTCCTTACTTCTGCCATCGTTAGTTAACTTACTACCAAAGTAACATTGTTCATCTACTTCCTTTAGGACTTCATTTTCTAATCTAATATTTCCTCCATCACCTGCCTTCGTTCGACTGCACTCCATTACTTTTGTTTTGGACTTATTTTCATCTTGTACTCCTCACCCAAGACTTCGTCCATACCATTCAGCAGCTTCTCGAGATCTTCTGCAGTCTCAGATAAAATAAAAATATCATAGGCAAATCTCAAGGTTTTGCTTTCCTCTCCTTGGATTGTGATTCCATTTCCGAACAAACTTCAATCAATCTATTTCAAGAGAAATACCTGTGTTGGTATAAATGAAGAACTAAGCAAAATGCAAAGGGACACAATGTTTTGAGACTTAGCAGTAAATGATTCTGTTCAAAACGTAACCTGCCAGTTTAGTTATATATCTGTCTCTAATCTTGAGTAATACCATTGAAAATAACCTGAATTTCTTATACAAATTTAATTGTATATTGACGGTAGGACTAGGCTGGTGAAGGTGTATTTGTTGAGAATGTTATATCACTGTCCTGTGTAATTTGTGTTTTTCTTATAATATATTGTGCAATGATGTGGTTTACCAACGAATGTTGATTTAATTTTGTCATTTCCGAGTGTACTGGCAGTAGGGTTATGTTAGTGAGTCATGTGCATATTTAAATTGGCCTAGGTTAATGAATATTTATTTACTGTGTACGACAGGGCCTCTCAGGGTGCATTGCGAGGTGCACGGTGCAAAAGACGACTTCGCTTGGTTGACCAGAGTGCAGACCCCACAGCTCGATTCAGATGGCTCTCTATCTTTCCCCACGCCTGTCTCGCTCGCTCCGCCTGTCTCCCTCTTCCTCACTTGCTCCCTAGCGCTCCAAATATGAGCCGAGCTTAGCCGAGTCATCCCGAGACGACGCGCTGGTCCAAGCCGAGCCGCGTGGGACCGATGCACTGTACACAGGACCTCTGCCCTGTGTCCCTCAGTTTGAATGAGTGCGGTTATGAGCGTTTGAGACGTCCTGGTATACGGTATGCCATTTCAGGTCTATGTATATTTTTCTTATAATGTGTTGTGCGATGCTTTGTTTTACCAACGAATTTTGGTTAAATTTTGTTATTTTCAAGTGCACTGGTTGTATGGTTTTGTCAGTGAGTCATATACATATTTAAAGTAGTCTTGGTTGCTGAATACATTTTTTTCTGTTACGTCTTGTAATTTCACTGCTACGGCTGTTTTGTGTTTTCTTGTAAAGTGTTGCGAACATGCGAACGAATATTACTTACATTTTGAAATAGTAAAATGTATTGGTGTAGTGTTATGTAAGTTGTTTCGATTTTGGTATGTTACTTTAAAAAGTTTCGTGTTTTCTAACTAAGGAAATATGATTTATATCTCATATACTAATTCTTCTTTACGGAGATTATGATCGTTGTCGGCGTTAATTATATTATTAGGAATTCATGTACGGCGGCAGCTCACAGCAGGGATTTGCCCAATGTTTAGCCATGTTGGATAGTGCATTAAGGTCTGGTAGGTCGTCGTTTGTCTTGGTTAGGCTTGCACTGTTGGATTTTTAGACCAATGTAATATAACATGTCCGCCTCTGTGGTGTAGAGGTTAGTGTGATTAGCTGCCACCCCGGAGGCCCGGGTACGATTTCCGGCTCTGCCACGAAATTTAAAAAGTGGTACGAGAGCTGGAACGGGGTTACTCAGCCTCTGGAGGTCAATTGAGTAGAGGTGGGTTCTATTCCCATCTCAGCCATCCTGGAAGTGTTTTTCCGTTGTAAGGCCAGCTGCCCTTCCCGACATCCCCGTTCCCGACGCCATCTTAGAGGTGGTGTAACTTTAGAGGATTATAGTCTTAAGGCTAGCTGCCTTTCTCGACATGCCCCTTCCTGACACCGTCTTGGTGGGGTCAAATCTTACTGGGCCATAGTTTTAAGGCACTATCTTAGAATAGGGGCCTAAAGACTAGCTTAATATTAGCTGCCCTTCTCAACAGCGATACGTTACGGTGGTTATCGAATAGCATAGTGAGGTTAGCATAAGGCTTTACGTCTCCATTCGACAAACTAAAAAATATGAACAGCGTTCTCTCAATTCGGGGAGGATTTTTTACACAGAATGGTATATACTTACTCTGTTGAGCTGAAGGGTTACGAATGCGCTGTTCATCTCGTTGCAAAAAACTGGTTCAATCCTGTTTTTACCTGTGTGGGTGGATCAAGAGTGGGGAGAGGGACTGGAATAGTATTTATATATTGTATGTTATTATCTTACCTTGTTTATAAAATGATTTTATCCTTTAGTATTTACTTACAACATGCAGGTGTATACGGAAAAAAATTAACCGCGTAGCCATTTCGCTCGGTATAGATATGCTGCAATTACATTATCACATAATGCTACTAGAATATTACAGTATAAAAATATATTTATTAGTACACTAAATGCAAAGCTTACAGCTGCGCATTCCTAACCACGTGGACATTTCGCTCGGAAGAGGCGTGTTGGAATGCTATTAACACATAATGTTACTAGAACTTCACAGTATAAAAATATGATTATTACTCTACAGCTATGTATCGCTCACCACGTAGCCAATTCGCTCGGTATAGTTGTGTTTCGATAGTGTTAAACATAATGCTACTGGAACTTCACAGTAAAAGATATTATTATTATTATTATTATTATTATTATTATTATTATTATTATTATTGTACCGGGAGGTACACCCCTACGCAGCACTTTTAAATCTTGCGCCAATAAAATCTCCTCTACAGGAGAAAATCTGAACATAAAACTGGACACACTTGTAAATTTCCTCAGAAGATGTCGCTACCGTAATGTTTTGTTTATGGTGAAGTTTCCTGAACTGTGTGAAATTCTACTTGTTTTCCATTCATCAAGAAGTTTGGATATTCTCTCATAGAGGTCACTACAAAAACTATAATCATGCACCCTGGTGCGAAGTGAAAGAATCTTTGAGAAGTAATTTTGTTCTCATACGTTTTTTCTTTACTAAATTTCATTCATTCATTTTTGGGTTGGCAATATTTATCCTTTCTTTCCGCCTGTTTTGAATTTAACCAATCAAGAATTTCTGTAACTAATTTCCTACCAATCACAGGCTTCTTCTTCTTCTCCTTCTTCTTCTTCTTCTTCTTCGATTTGGTGTGTAATTGTAAGCTACCCAATAAAATTGAGTGGGTGTGGCTGTTTTATTCATGAAAGGTCTCGAACTTTCCAAGAGGGTTTATAAACTGCTGATTTTCACGTCTCTTGGCCATTTGATCAACGTCTATCTAAGTGTGTGGATGTGAAGCAAGAGGCGGGTGGCGCCTCTTTCATTAGGCAGCGGGTCTTCAGCAAGGTAATGGCCGTTTAACATCTTATTTCTTGCTAGCTCAGCAGTTTAACCCGCGGGAAAGGTCCGAAACTTTATTATGTAACTTTTTCTCTAAAATGTAAGTTCTGCCGGCTTATGTAAAAACTTATAAAATCTGTAACTGTAATTCGGGGATAGAGAGTGATTTACCCTTCCGAGCTCCCCTTCATTTTGGTTTTGAGGTGACTGCGTTTTGGTAACTGATTTTCTTCCCTTCCTTAATGTTTTAAATTTCTTTCTTAGACGGGTCACCTCCATAGTTTGGGAATAGCCCCTGTTTCATCGGCCTAGTGGCTGTTAGGTTTTAAGAAGCTGCATAGTGGAGTGCGAGTATTCACGTCTTTTCATTTTGTGTTTGGGCCATTTACTTAACTGTTATTTCTTTTACACGAAGGCCCTGTAGGTTGCGTACGAGATACGCCTGTTTCATTTTTGTAAATTGTGCCTTGATGGCAAGTTATTGTAAGGTCTGATATTGCCTTGAACAGGCTTGAAAAACTGAGAGCGTCTCAGCTCTTTACTAGTATTGTAAAAGTGCCACTAGGATTCTTGACATTGTAAATTACGGAGCTGGTGCTCCATGTTTTAGGGGATTTCTGCCCTTTGAACAAATCATTGTTTGGTAATGCTGAGCTAGGAGCTCAAACTTGTAAAACTAGGGGCTTGTAGCCCAAAAGTGTTATAATTCTGAAATCTTGAATCCTTCCTAGTCTTATTTCTTCACCTAGTCAAAAGTTGTTAGATTTTTGTTGTTATTAATTGTTAAAACTCAGAAAATATAACATTTGTAAAGTTTTAAATTAACTTTGATTTGGTAGTTAGACGCATTCACCACGGCACCTTCTTTCACCTTTGCTGATCCACCAAACCAAGGTAATAATAATAATAATAATAATAATAATAATAATAATAATAATAATAATAATAATAATAATAATAATAACATATAATTATATATTATAATATTATAATTATATATCATTATATTATTATTATTATTATTATTATTATTCTAATTGCAAACTTACAGCTACGCATCCCTAACCGCATAGCCAATTCGCTCGGTATAGTTGTGTTGCAGTGGCGTTAGCACATAATGCTTCTAGAACTTGAGAGTATAAATTGTATGATTATTATTACTCTACAGCTACACATCCCTAACCTCGTAGCCAATTCGCTCGGTATAGGTGTTTTGGAATGACATTATTACATAATGCTACTAGAACTTGTAGAGTATAGACATGTTTATTACGATAAATGCAAAGCTTACAGCTACACATCGCTAACTGCGTGGCCGGTTTGTATAGGGGTATACCTTAAAAAATCTCTGACCTGGATATAAATCGAAAGGCACACAGCATCTCTTTCGACTACACGCAATTACAAAGCTACTGAGCTTGAATAAAAAATCTCAATCACAGAACCTTATAGAAAATCAACGGGAAACTACCTTACTGATTTTTCCTTGTGTGCCCCTTCTGTGTTTCTTACAAAATAAAAAGCATTTTACTTACACAGTTTGCAACCGCGAACTATCTACAACAACTACAGTCGTGTGCAATAAAAATGGGTTAGCACGCTGACCTTCATTCATAGAAGTCCCGGATTTGATTCCCTACAGTGTATAGAATTTTAACAAATGTATAAAATATTACTATGATCACAGAACACATTTTAATCGCATATTATATTGAAGAAAATATACATACACTTACCTTTGAAGAAAACAATAATCACTACTATCACATTAATAGTAGATAGATGTAAGGTCGAAGGATTTACTTGCTGTAACTTACCTGGGAATGGAACCCAGACTCACGAACTAGCTCATAGTAAATTCCAAGCAAATGCTAGGATTGTATCGATTATTAATTTCGTAACTGCAGCGTAGTAGTTAATGTGAATAACAATTTTCGCTCTCCCCCGACGCACTAAAGTTCAGAACTCCTCCTGGATGCCTTTTATTCGACACATACAACAGGTGTTTAGTGGTTAGAACACTGAATATTTGGTTGTAACCTTTCAAGCTTATAGATTTGAACACTAGAGACATTTAATTGTCTACTGTAATGTTCACATCACTAGAATCGAACACTATAGTAAGGGGATAGTTTCGCGTATCTGTGAGCATAAGTGACCTATCTCTTTCGACTACACAATCGCATATCCATTAAGCTTGATTAAAAAATAACAATCACGGAACCTTAAACTCTCTTCGAAGGAAACAACTGGAATGTACCTTAGTGATTTTTCTTCGTATGCCTCTTGTGTGTTACCTACACAATAAATAGCATTGTACTTCCACAGCTTGCAACCGCAAGCTATTTGCAACAACCAGAGTCGTGTGCAATAAAAGTAGGTTAGCATGCTGACTTTTATTCACGGGGATGCCGAGGTGCCAAAATACAAAGAAAATTCTAGGACTATATGACACATCACCCCATCAATATTGATCCCGTCTTCTCGGTAAAATGATTAGCGATGTTAAGGACATATTGCATTGTAAGAATAAAGAAATATAGAAGTACAATTGTCTGATAACCTGGCTAGGAATCTAACCCGGTCGGTCTAGTAAATAACAGTTGTAAAGTTTTATTATGCTGACCAAAAATTACCTCGTAATCTGCGGGTCTTCGTGGCTGAGCATGTATCCTCTGAGCGGCGGTCGCTTCAGAGCTAGCGACAGTAGGATTCGAACCTACTATCTCCTGGATAAGGACTACTCAGCCTACGTAATTGCAATTAAAGAACGGTAAGATACCGATCTCGGTCTGGTGAATAACAGTCGTAAGGATTAATTATGCTGACTACACATTATCTCGTAATCTGCAGGTCATTGGGGCTGAGCAGCAGTCGCTTGGTAGACTATGTCTATGTCCCTTTCAAGCTGTAAGCCACACATAATAATGTCTGTCTTTTACGCAGTGAGATTAACGATTTTTTGACAAAGGGTCTGTACACAAACACTTTTTCAGCTGTTGACAGTAGGATTCAAACCTGCTATTTTCCGAATGCAAGCTTACAATCCGAAAGCTCCTAACCGGAAGACCAACTCGCCCGGTACTATCAAATTAATAGTCAATCGGCAAGCAAGTTGCCCGTGCGGTTATACTCGTGTAGCGTGTCGTGACAAAGACCGAGGATAAATCTATAGCTGTGCAGTGTACTCTTGCGTGACAATATTCTAACACCTCAGATAATAATACAAAAATGTGAAACCACGGAAATCTACCTTCATTGCTAGCAACAGTGGGATATTCGAACCTACTATCTCGTACTAAGTTGGACAGCAGAAAACTATGCACACACACACACACACACACGCGCGCGCGCGCGCGCACACACACACACGCATTCGTCTCTATAACGACAGTCTTTATAGCACACGTACACTTTTATCACTCTGCACAGTAAACTTAGATAGTGTCATCACACACACACGCGCGCGCGCATACACATTATATACATTTATTAGCTTACCTGAGATTATCAAAACTTTCATATAAAATAAAGCTAATTAATCATGTTAAAAATGTGTTTGCATTCATTGCATGAGGGGAGTGTGTTCTCCTCTTAGCACGATGTTTATCAGAAATTGGCCAAAAATCTCTGCGAAGTCTGCTTTCTGCAGCGAAATCGGATGTCGACTCAGCGTTGCATGTACAATGTCCTTGAATTATCTCTGGTACATGCGTTAAGTCGTGCAGCTTGTTAACCATATAAGATTCTTCTTTACAGTGTTAAAGTGAATTACAAAATTAATTATATATAATTTTAAAATAATGCACCGGCTATGTAGTGTTGGGATAAGATCATTACCAAGACATCTCGGGGTCGATTCCCGGCCATGTTAGAATTTTTTTAAACCTCCACCTACGGATTGTTCGTTGTCGGGAGTTCGACACTCCGTTCAGGTTATGAATTTTGCTGAGTAGTTTTCTCTTCTAGGCAAATGCTCTGTTGTGGTTAGCAGGTGCAACTTCCTAGTGCTAGAGGCTTCGACGGGGGACATCGGGCTTAATGAGACGACCTAGAGGCGATTACGCAAGATAGGGACCGTATGCATGCGCTGTCGTAACCACCCGGCTATCCCGCAAGGTACATCAGCCTATGTGTGATATTATTTTAGAAAAATATTTAAACGCTGAGAGAGCCTCTGTAGCTCAGGCGGTAGCGCACCGGTCTCTTACCGCATGGCAAGCTTACAGCTGCGCGGCGGTAGAGCACGGCCAACCTGCCCCCCGTACATTATCTTATGTGTAATATAATTTGAGAGACATATTTAAACGTTAAGATAGCCTCCGTAGCTCAGGAGCGCGCCGGCCTCTGACCGCTGGAATACAACCAGAGAGAATGTCCATTACCACGATCTTACCTGCTATGCAGAACAGAGTGTATCTAAGAGGATAGGAAACAACATAATAAACTCTGTTATACTGGCAGATTTGCCTACAGTAAATCTGTTTTTAAAACCCACCATCTCTCGGCATAGGATTTTGATCTGTACTTGAGTAGCCATCCTTTTTGTTCTGTTAAGAGCCGTGAATTCAAGGCACGCCTCTGGTGTGTGTGCATTATACAAAATAGTGTTTATGAAATATTTACAATCTTAAAACTGGACAAGAGTACCCCACCATCTCCCGGATGCAGGCTCACAGCTGTTCGGCTGTAACAGCACGGCCAACTCACCGGTATCTTATGTCAGACCCTCCGTAGCTCAAGTGGCAGCGCACCGGCCTCTAACTGTTGGGTTCCGTGGCACAGGTTTCTCTTTGGGTACTAAAAACCAATAATCACTACCATTGATTAGTTAACACGACATAGACCTCAGAGCTTACACACACAGCCCTCCTGTCAATGATTCCAGGTTGTAGTTGTACAACTAAGTAAGATATTACTTACGTGTTCAATTTCCTGTCAGAACAGTTATTGTCTTGTAACAATATTCGTTAGAAGATAGTATCATTCCATAAGTACGCTGTTGTGTTTGCCGGAATATTTTCTGATGTTTTAAATTCTAAACGAATATCGACAAATGATACAGTCGCAGTATTTGCTTGGAATTTACTATGAGGTCAGTATTTTTATTTGTTTGTCGGATGGGGACGTAAAGCCTTATAATAACCTCACACTGCTATTAATAATAATTGTGTTATTTGCTTTACGTCCCACTAAATACTTTTAAGATCTTCGGAGACGCCGAGGTGCCCGAATTTAGTCCCGCAGGAGTTCTATTACGTGCCAGTAAATCTACCGACACGGGGCAGTCGTATTTGAGCACCTTCAAATACCACCGGACTGAGCCAGGATCGAACCTGCCAAGTTGGGGTTAGAAGGCCAGCGCCTTAATCGTCTGAGCCACTCAGCCCGGCCACACTGCTATTAGTCTGAAACGTTTCGAATCCAACATTTTATCAGGGTTTGAATTCCATGTATTTGAGATTTTTATTCTAATGATGAACGGACAGACACCAGAGTTTAAATCCATGATTTTTTATTCTTTTTGCGGTGACTGTTAGGGAGAGAGAGGTAGTTTTATTCCATGCAATCATCATCTGGCTGCATGTTAACTCTTCTTGTTACCACACACCCTCCTTCTCTCTAGGCAAGTTTTCTGTTCAGAACACGATGGGGAATGTATGCTGACTCTTCAGATCTTTACTGTAAGATAACAACAGTCTATATACAGGATGAAGCGTAATACGTGCACTCGGGCGTCGCAGTGCGACTCTTCACATGCCAGCAATAAAAAAATGTATGTTACAAAATTTCGTCTTGCGAGTATATCCGGTAGAAAAACGACGTTGCAGAGTAGCAACCTGGCAACACTGTAACTACATGTAGGGTAATTACCTCTGTCATCAGAAATTAGTCGTACTGTACAGTTTGTAAGAGACATTTTTTTATTGCTGGCATGTGAGGAGTCGCGCTGCGACGCCCGAGTGCGCGAATTACGCTTCACACTGTATTTGTATGTTCTATGTCTTCTGTAATAGGATTGAACCTTTACGGATTGTCAACATGTTCTGTCTTGTTCAGGTTACGCGTTGGATGGTGACGTAAAGCCATAGCGACGGTGTGGATAGTGGAGGAGGAAGGGCTATCTAGCACAGGAGAGCATCTGTCCGTAAAACTGTAAGGAGGAGGAGGCGGAACGCGGCTAAGCCCCGTCGGAGGAGGAGAAACGCAGCTATGCCCCGTTGGGGCATATACCCCTTCCCTCCTCCTCCGACTAATTATGCCTAGTTTTACAGATAGATAGACAGCTGTTATTTGCCGGTTGCAGTGTAAAAGTATACATCATATCTACCTAAGTGTGCACTTTAATAGTAAAACATCTATTATGTTTGCACCGGTAATTGCCGGTGGTAAACAAAGAAGGTGCGAGCCAAAGGATCATAGCCATTTACCAGTAAGGCAACGAACATAATAGATAAATTAACGCGCACAAGGACTAATTGCTATGCCAAAATTTTATTAATTCGAACAGAACAAACATGTTATTATACCTATATGTAAAATACACTCAGTTACAATAGCCGGAGGAGATTCTGACACCTTTTAGGTACATAGTCTCTCAAAGGGTGACCAACCCCGTAACCAGCCAAAGGTTTAACCTTTTCCAGAATTTTAAAGACGAAGGCCTCCAACATTTGCTTAACTCATTAGTAAAAATTAAGTAAGAACATGAACTACATAAGTATTACATCAATATTCTCCCTCCGATGAAAGGCACGCTAAAACGCATAACTCTGAAGGTCGAACCCACGATGCAGAAGGCGACCTGTCAAGGAAAGTTAGCAGACTTCTACCACGACCTTCTAAAATTTCTCAGTCCTTTACAACCTTCGTGTATACCAAGCACTTAAAATATTTCGATATATTACTTCACTTCAAAGGGGGCGAAATCACATACTATGCCAAATTTCCTTAAAAACGTAAATACAAACATACCAAACGGGGACGAGCCACCCGACAAACATTATAAAATTATTAGAACAAACTAGAAATGACCCAGTTAATGTTGACACATAAAAAGATAGATTACAATCGAGTGCTTAGTTCGAAAGTATTTTGCCCGTAGGCAACCCGAGATGTCCTTTCAGTGTGATGATGCAACTTGCAATTATCACAAATAGTCCCTCCCTTTGTCTCTAAAGTATTTCTACAAGACAACTTCCTACCTTCGACGCCCGTAGCAGTCCAGGCGTCGAGGAGCAAGTGGCTCGAGTAACGAGCTAGAATAACATAGAGAGGCGGAAGCGCTGCCAGGGTGAACCTAATAGAACGAACGTCCGCCATGTTTCCCGTTGTCACACAAGCAAGGGGGCATGGCTTTTAAATGACGAAAAGTGTAGAAAATGCGTATTTTAGAATCGCTGGGGGAGAATTAAAGTCCGTTGCCGAAAGCTTGAAGCATGAAAGCGAATACCGCCACTTCATCATATTGCGGCACGAGGCCAACATCACGATCAGTTGATTGTAGGGTAGTTCGAAATCATCGCACGGTGACATACGAATAGGCCTCGAAATCGGAACAAGAGCGTTACCCTGCTTGGCTGTTGTGGTTAAGCGTAAATTAGAATAAAAACGATGGACATAAATATTTATGACAGGAAACCTTAAAACCATAGGGACCTATAATAGGTTACAACCTCATTCTGTTAATATTTTTAAAATCATTGCATCCTCATGAGTACTGTGTTCCTTTCTTAATCTGTTTACCCTCGCGGTTTGGTTTTTCCCACGGACTCAGCGACGGATCCCACCTCTACCACCTCAAGGACAGTGTTCTGGAGCGTGAGACATTGGGTCGGGGGATGCAACTGTGAGGGAGGGCTGCACCTGCTATGCTGAACAGGGGCCTTGTGGGGAGGAGAAGGAAGCGGCCGTGGCCTTAAGTTAGGTACCATCCCGGCATTTGCCTGGAGGAGAAGTGGGAAACCACGGAAAATCACTTCGAGGATGGCTGAGGTGGGAGTCGAACCCACTTCTACTCAGTTGACCTCCCCAGGCTGATAGAATCCAGTTACAGCCCTCGTGCTCCTTTTCAAATTTCGTGGCGGAACTGGGAATCGAACCCGGGCTTCCAGGGGGTGGCAGCTGCTCACGCTAACCAGTGCACCACAGAGGCGGCCCATGAATACTTTACCACAATAATCGTTTAGTGTAATTATTTATTATAATATAGGGGGAATATCATGTTTCTCCCATTGCCATATCATACTGGGATTACTAGCTGAAACGTAAGCTTGAAAGTTGTCCATTATGAAGTGTGGCATAGTTTTAAAGACCAAGGCAACATACATCTACAGTAAAGGCTGTATACATTTCAAAAATAGCAGTAGAATACTGTATTTACCATACTTAGTGTACGTTTGAACGAAATAAGTGATTTTTTGTGGTTACGTTTTCTTGGTAGTGGACGCTCCATTTCTTTTATTTGTAAAAGTGAATGAAAATTAAATAGGGCTGGAAATGTACAGAGCATAAGCAACTGAATTGAGTGGGATACCATTTATCTCTTTTCGCCCTCACAACGCATTGTTCGGTTAATTCCTTGTTCTTTAAACGAAATCTGAAACAAAATTAGACAAATAATTACCGTGGCTATCCGTACTTTCGCTAAGTAAACAATAAAATGGATTTATTACAAACAGAAATTACAAAAAGGAATCTCGGCTATAATTCAGTAATACTTACTTAAAGTACGATATATCCTTGGTTTTATTACCCCGACTAGTACAACCATACGCTGAGCTTACGGCTGGCATTCTTGAAAGCGAGAATCTATGTTTTCACTTCTTAAAACTTAGGGAATTAAATTGGCATGCACGATCTCCCTGTCACCTCAACATATGTTCTCGCGCCAATTTGCTTTCGACAACCGTTAACATGGCTGCCCCTTATCAACTTGCTTCAAGCAGGGAGCGCTGATGTCAGCTATACAGCCCCTCTATGTTATTCTAGCTCGTTGGGCTCGAGTCAAGTGGCTCGCACTCAGCGATGTAAGAGACCCGCCTCAACGAGGCAATCACCCCAGTATAAATGTAGCACGCGCCGACTCTCACTGGGCACGCCAAGAGAGCCGGGGCGTGTCAGCGTGGGCATGGAAGGAAGAAGCAGGCCAGCCAACATAAATGAAAGGGAGGCATGCGGGGCGGAAGGAAACTTCCTTTACTCCGCAGCCGTAAGAGGGGGAAAGGGGCAAGTAATACCATTTATCAAGAACACAATGAAAGAAAACACACAAATAATACAACAATTCATTCAGAGAGACCTGAAGGGGCTCAAAACGTCGTAAGTAGAAAAAGCGAACAGTGAGGGAGGTGAAATTCATGGTACAATGTTTATGTGTGATTATTGTAGTGTGATTTTTTTCAAGACTTGACAATCTTCAACGACATAAAGCTGTAAAGCGTAACTTCGGAATATTTTCATGCAAACAATGTGTTGCTACATGTAACAGGCATGATAATCTCAAACGACATATAAATTCTAAATACATTTGTTTAAATAATCTACCAGTAGAACGCTTAGAAACTTTGACTGAATGTCGAAAGCTTGATCCAAACGATACAACATCGTCTCATCCTACTACAAGTTCTGTTACTATCCTCACACCACCAGATAAAGTGAAGCAAGAAGAGGAGATGTATAAGGAAGAAGAACTCAAAGTTTCTTTACCATCGAAGCTTTTTCATTCTACTTTATTTTCTAGGCCGACTACACGTTCTGTTGCTGTGCAAACAACTCAAGAAGAGAACCAAGATGTAGTAGTAGAAGATAAAGGAAAAGAAGAAGATTTTACCGCTCCTTTTAAATCAAAACGTGTTAAGTTTTTATCTACTGATAACATTGTAGAAAAACATACCACATAAAAACAAGATCTTCCGTTTCCTACACATCACAGTCTACACATATTAGCAAAACTCCGTTACCCTATGCAGATGTAAGATACTGTAAATGCATTAATTAACTCGTGGAACGATTACATCTCCTAAGAGCATATCAAGATGCTGGATACACAGTGTACGAGTATGAACGAGAGTTTAAAAATAGAAGAATAATTACGTCGTGGGCGTATTATTGTGTAATAGCTCTCAAGACATCAAAAACGAACTCGTAGTACCTACCGTTGTAGACGGTTACATCAATGTAGAAATATTATAACAACCAATAGTAGTTTGTAGATAAATATTTTATTGCATTCCCTTTACACCTATCGTAAAGGCTTGAGCTTACTAGAGAGTAACCTTCATAATGAACATGACTAAACATGCATAACCATAACGATGTAATCGCTGCGCAGGAGCAGGAGGGATTGAGCTGACCTCCATAACTGTGAGGAGGAGGAGGGATTGAGCTGACCTCCATAACTGTGAGGAGGAGTAGGAGGGAATAAGCTGACCTCCGTAATTGGGAGGAAGTAGGATGAGGAGGGAATGAGCTGACCTCCATAACTGTGAGGAGGAGGAGGGATTGTGCTAACCTCCGTAACTAAGAGGATGAGGAGGAGGGACGGAGCTGACCACCGTAATTGTAATTGGAGGAGGAGTTGAACTGACCCCTGCAACTGTGAGGAGGAGGAGCGATTGAGCTGAACTCCGTAACACTGAGGCGGAGGAGGGATCGAGAAGGGCAGCTAGCATTAATTTTTTGAGGTTATACCCCTGGCTATGTCCCGTCAAGATAATAGCAATAAGGTTAGGATCGTTCCCTTTCAAGAATTCCGCAGCACACAAAAGCACGTGACTAAGTCCCTTCAAGATAATAACCGAGAGGTTATAGGGATCGATACTTTTTAAATCCCGCGGCAAAACAAGTGCACGTGGTTAGGACCTGTCAAGGTAACAGCAGTGGGAATAGTCACGTTCAAAGCAAGTACACGTGGTTCAAGATGGAAGCTGTTATCTTAACAGCTGTTCAAATTCCGCGGCCCATGTGGTTAAGATGGTAGCAGTGAGGTTCTTTAAACGCGTCAAGATGTCAGCTGTCAATGCACGTGGATTTTAAATTCCGCGCCCTCTACGTCGTTAACATGCCAGCAGTGATGTTAGGGTCTGTTAAGATGGCAGCAGTGAGGTTATCAACGTTCACTTGTTTAAAATTTGCGTCCACGTGGTTAGGACCTGTCAAGGTGGCAGCTGTCAGAAGCACGCCGTTTCTAAATTCCGCGCCCTCTTCGTCGTTATGATGGCAGCAGTGAGGTTAGGCCCAGTTAAAATGGTAGCAGTGAGCTTAGCAACGTTCACTTGTTCAAAAATCCTCGCCCAGTTGGTTAGGACCTGCCATCTTGACAGCTGTCAAAAAGCACAAGGATTTTTAATTTCCCCGCCCTCTACGTCGTTAAGATGGCAACAGTGTGGTTAGGCGCTGTTAAGGTGGTAGCAGTGAGGTTATCCACGTTCCCTTGTCCGATAAAGTGAGGTTAGGGTCCGTCAGGGTGACAACTGTCATCTTGACGGACGTCAAAAGCACGTCACCAAGCACGTTGCCTTGTTTGTAAACAATGTGTCGTCACGTTCACGTGGTCATGACGTCATGGTATCAATGACGTTGGCCGGGGTCAATGAGCTGGGATGCTGACTCTGCAGAAAACTGCTGACACCATGGTCCAGAACAGACATTGCGCATACTATTGCCACTGTTTCATTTATTTCATTAGGATAGATTAGCCCATAGCCTAATAGCCTCGTATCCTCCTATCGCAACGCACAAGACAGTATAGAGGACGCTCCCACACTGTGGAGAGGAGAGATGTCTGCGGTGAGATTGTTTTATTACATGCTAGCCGTGGTGGAGAGGAAAAGACAAAATCACCACATAGGAGGAAAGACAAAGGGTGCAATATGCCTTTGTAGAAATGTTCCATTATTTTAGCTATACCCTGTAAATCTGCAATGCGTTTGAACTAGATGTATGTTACAGATTGACAAAAGGGGCAATCGTGGATGGCCGTGTCCATAGCCATACCTTGCGTGAAGTTGCTGGATTTGTTAGTATTACTCAGCGGACTGTTTCACGTGTCTACAAGCAGTGGTGTACAACACCTGGCCACGAAAGATGACGTTATAATTGTGGTGGGAAAAGATCCTGACTAAGAGGGAACGGAGACGTGTTTCATGGCTTATGAATCACAATCGCCCCCAAACCCGACAGGAATTGGTGCAGTCTGTGAATGAAGGTCCATTTAAACCTGTTAGCGAGAAAAAATTGCGATGGGAACTGCATGCAATTAAAATTTGCTGTCTGTCGCCTCACAAGAGGTCTTTGCTTACACAGGCACATAAAGCTGCCCGTTTTCGGAGGGCTAGAAATCATCCACCGTGTACAGTAGGTAACTGTCGGAACGTAATATTGTCTAACGAATCACATATTTGCCTCTATTCCAAAGACGCACGTCGTCGACTGCTCCGAAGGTCAAATGAAGCATACCATCCTGCATATGGGTCAGATCAGGCTATAGCCAGAGGTGGTTCAAGTTCATCGGGCTGGACGCATATGCGACTGATTTTATGAACAATCTCTCACCCTATTACCTCTCGATTGGCCTACGAATTCACCTGGCGTGAATCCCTATTGAAAACCTTTGGACATGTTGGAACAGCGCATAAAACGAAGGCAAAAACTTTTCCACAATTTTGTGGAACAACGCGATCAAATCCTCAGCAAGTGGCTTAATTTGGATGCAACGTACCTCCCCAACCTTCTGGACTAACTTCCCAACCGAATCCTAACGGTTATAAAATTCATAGGTGGAGTTAAATGGTATTAAGTGATGCTTGTGTTGATTTCTCCAGGGTTGATTATTTTTGCGGTGAGCTTATTTTGATTTACTTCGATATCTATATATGCAAAATTTGTTGAAAAATATTTTTCAGTAGTAGTTAAAATAAGGATGGAAAGGTTTAATGACTGTCTTAAATTGTTTAGAGAAGGAAATTACTCGTACCTATATGTTTGAGGTTAGTTTGATGTTAGTTTGGTGAGTATTCACGAGTTTCCATTCCTATAATTCTATATCTCTATATGTGTTAAGAGAAGTTACTCTAGTCTTGGGAATGGCGCAATGTATGCATTTATTGTTCCGTAATAATCCTGTTATACCTCCTTGTATAGACGGGTCGAACTTAACGGGAGTTTAAGAATTTCTTCCCTTAACCCTGTAATGGCAACGCAGGGTGCTGCTAGACCCCCACGGTCAGTTCTCGAACTACTGCGTTTATGTTTAGTTGGCTGAACTGATAATGTTTTGTCTACCTTCATTCATATGTTCGCTTTACACGTTACTTCATGTGTCTCGAGTGTTCTCCGTCTTGGAAGAAGTAAACAGGTAGTTAAAGTGACTGGGGTGCTCGTGAACCCCCACGTTACCGTTTGTGGAACATTTTTGTATACATAATTTTGCTTTCCTGTGCGTTGTTGTGCATTTGTTTGCGGGTGAGTAATATTCCCACTACTAAATAATGAGGTTGTATGCGCATTGTTATGTGTCACTATTGATATTAGACCTACTGTATTCGTACCATGTGTAGCTCTGTCATTCCTTACAAGAGAAGTGGCGAAGGAATTTGTTGCGCAGAAAAGAACACCTAATTCCTCACAATTTGTTTTGCGGCAAAATATGCCCGAAACAAAAATAAGGCTGTGATAATGTTGCCAACAGTGCACTTGGAAGATGATAGCATAGATTTGCCTACAGGTGGCCACAACAAACTGAATATAACTATCTTTTACAACCTCGCCATGCCTGGTGTGGATGTCGTTGACGAGCTAAGCACCTCCTACACCACGTCTAGAAAATGTAAACGCTGGCCATTGGTGATCTTCTTCAGAGGGGAATAAATAGCAATGTACTTTACAACTGTAACATGCCATATAAGAAGATGAAGTGCAGTAAATTTCAGGTAGAAATTGGTATTAAACTTGTTGATCAACTGAGAAAAAGAGCACTGAAACCCTCAATACCTAGGCATATCCGCCAGAAAGCAGCTAAGCGAGTGACGATTGAACTAAATGATGGTTCACAAGCAGAGCCAGGTCCCAGTGGCAAGTTAAGATGCTCTGTTTGTCCCAGGAGTAAGGACATAAAAACTAGGTCATTCTGCAGTAAGTGTTTACGATATATGTGTATAAAGCACATGAAAAATGTTTGTGAAACTTGCATTGATGTTGGTGAACACTAGTGTATCTGAATGAGACACACAATGAAAGGAATTGCAATATAAATTAATACGACTGCAAACTGAATTAACGTTTCATCAGTGATTTGTATCTGTTTGTTGATGTGCCAATAACTTACCTTACACTATATTGTAGTCTTATTCTCTGTTAAAACCTATCTTACTGTTTATTTGTGAAAATATAACTTTGCGTTATTTCCAGTAACACAGACGGCGGGAAACTGCTGGGGGTCCGAGGACACCCCACGTTACTATTAACGTTACAAAAATCCACTCCCGGTTTAGGGGCAGTCCACACGTGCAGGCTTTACCTCGCGCATACTTGTGCAAACCAGTTTGCTACGGAAAGTTTGTACGTATGGCCGGGAATACCGTAGATTGTGCAAACCACGAAGCGAGACTTTGTGATGTTTGGGACATCACTGCATGTTTTTAATTATTGAACTATGAAATTAATTGATAAGATGTGTATATTTAATCACTGATAGGTCATGTTTAAATTAATATATATATATATAGGGTTTTTATCATCCGGTTCAATCATCATTTCATTTCTTTGTATCGCGGCTATAACGTGTTCTGAACGAACAAATTATTCGGTAAAGTATTTCAACATCATGCATATTTATAACTTGCAGTAAATTTTCCAATAGCCGTTGTGAGGTGACCAGAGTCAGCAGGCTAATTTCAGCCCAATTCCAGGAAAAGTACGTCATCTAGGTTACGAGAGACCTTACCCTCTCTACCTCATGAAGAGACAGTTGATACATTATTAACACCCACTTTTCAAACTCCGCTTTCAGCGGGAAAGTTTAGCCTATGTGAATGAACGTAATGAAGCAACGTGATGGACTCACAGCAATACATAGGAGAAGGGATGAGACCTCGAATCTTACTGGACCATGTGATATGGCTGATGGAAGGAGACTTTTGAACCGATATATACCACTGACAAGAGCTGGAGAGGACATTCATACTCTTATTCTTACTCGTGAGAAGATTGTCACTTGTATTCGGACATTCTGATTCTGATTCTCACTCTTGGAAGACACTATTACTACGATTCTACGTCTACACATCGGAGAAGATTTTAACTTAGTTCACTTCGCATCTGAGTATATTCTACTCAAAAGTTACTCTCATTGGGACTTGTTATCTCAATGACGATAGGTAGTCAACGGGAGACCGGCTTTGACTAGTATAGGGCAGGAGAGCTTTTATTATGAATTTAGCTACGCTACTGTTCCGTAATACGGAAGAATACAAGTGTATTCTCTCCATGAACATAACCCATGGTGGTTTTGCATTTAAAATTAGGACTCATTACGACTTTATGTAAGGAGTACAGTAGGAAGTGTTAAGGACAGGAAATGTAGAAGTAGGACTGGAATCCAACAACAGAGAAGGCAGCCGGTACGAGATCCACACATCATCAGCTTCAAGACAACAGAGTCTACATATGGTGAGCTTATGGCATAAGTTACTGCAAGTCTTCGCGCAACAGTTATTTTTAAAATTAATTTCATTCAATTTTTCTTTTGCTTCCGTAAGTTCAGATGTCGTTAAAACGCCGTTACGTCACGTTTTTCATCTTAATAAATAGCTGTTTTAATTTGTATTTTATGAAATGATTATTAATGATCCTTAAATTCCAAGTTAGTGTACTTAATGATTTGTGTTCCGTTCACCTCATCCCTGGGAGTTTTTTGAGTCTCATTACGTATTATTATTATTATTATTAATTATCTGCTTTTGTTTTCAAGCCATAAGCTTGAAGACTGGCGCCCTTGGGATACTGTTTATGGAGAAACAATGACATATCATTTATTTATTTTAATATTTAAGTGACCCGCCACGTTATAATTTTGTCATACATCTTTGGGCCAAGTGGGTACGTCACAACTTCTGTATACGTTGTATCCGCAAATATTTTACTTGTGCAAAATATGTTCACGCAGTGAAGTCTTTGTTTGTAGACTGGTGTGCTCAAGCCAGTCTGTGAAACACAAAATACTTTTCAGTGTGGGTAGGCATATCAACTAAAACTATAATGTCAGATATAAGAAATTATTCAAAACAGCTTTCTCCGAAGTATATCGAGCCCTGCAAGTCACTATTATGTCTCTGTAAACTAAAATCAAGGGAATATTCTGACAGGAAGAAAAGGAATGCTGCAGGCTAAAAGAGTATAAAAACATTATAAGAGGTAAGTAGGATTCTTCCCAAGTTTCATATTCAAAATGAGCATTCAAATTCATTTTTGCAATATACAGTTTTGTAAATGTTGTACATAAATATAAATGTACATTAGTTTTTGTTGTACATTTTCGGTTGTGTAATTTGAGGCATATATGGAAATAAAATGGTACATTAAAGAAGATATAGTTTTTAACATCTCTCCGTAATAACTGAATTCATTATAACAAGTGTTTTAATAATTGCAGTTTTGTGTAATGATTAATGTAGTGTAAAGGTCATCGTACTACTAACATATCGACCCCCAATTTATCCTTACAGAGAGAACCAAGCGGCGACAATGATTCAAAAACAAAGAAAGACAATTTACTGCGTAGTACAAACCACAGAAAATGAAGAAAAAGATAACAGTCTCACTGGAGTTAGGAAGCAGCACAGAAAACATTTATATAATTTGCCTACCCTGTGTCACTACAACCAGTACTGGGCACATCGATATTCTCCTATACTAAACTGTGAGACATATTGACAGAGGCGCACTTGGTGGCCCAACCTTGTAAATCGGGCGTAAAATTTGAAACTACAAATGCTGGATGTTAAAATTGAATAATAATTAAACTAAATAATGCTTTTTGCTTGGTTTCAATACGAAAGTTCCACTAATTTCGTGTGACTATTTCTAGCCGAGTGTAGCCCTTGTAAGGCAGACCCTCCAATGAGAGTGGGCGGCATCTGCTATGTGTAGGCAACTGCGTGTTTTTGTGGTGGAGGATAGTGTTATGTGTTGCAGGGATGTTGGGGACAGAACAAACACCCAGCCCCCGAGCCACTGGTTTAACCAATGAAGGCTAAAATCTCCAACCCGGCCGGGAATCGATGCTAGGACCCTCCGAACCGAAGGCCAGTACGCTGACCATTCAGCCAACGAGTCGGACGACAGAAATAATGAAATTCAATAATGATTTTCGTTTGGATCGATTTCTTGACTGAATGTTCAGCACTGATGCCTCCCGATCACGGGGTCCCGGATTCGTTTCCTGGCCAGAACTGTGTTTTAATCGCTTGCAATTAATTCTTCCTGCTCGGGGGCTGGGTGCTTTTTCCAATATTGAATTACTTACTTTATTACTTACTCTGTTTTGTCCCGAGGAGAGCGGAAGAAAGATATCGATAGCTTCAGAATTTCAAAGTTACTGCAGCACAAACCTTACCAGACAAAAGTTCAGTGCTTGTCTGATTGTAATTCCAAACATAATCGTATATTCATACAGGGGCGGATGCAGGGACCAATTTCGTAAGGGGGGGGGGGCGGCAATCAACAGGGGGTCCTTGCTGATGTGAAAGTTTGGCAGGAATCCGGGATTCGGGGCCATCGAAATTTAATTAACCTTGCTCTTTGAAGCCATCTGAAAGTGTTGTTTCTAGACACCTAAAAGTAATCCAATTAATTACTGAAGTCAATCAATATGGTTTATTTGCAAACAACAGGGATGTTAATCCTGGTGGGGAATTTAAAATACTGTAATAATGAAATTAAAGTATGGCCTCAGCTTCCAGGCTTAAGTATATTGTGATGACGCCATCTACGCTACGTGGGTGTCAATTTCCCTGTTCCGTTTTACTCTGCCAGATCATATTAGTGAACTGAAACTATACAGAGTGGCCTATGGCTGAGTTTTTAATTAACTTTGTCAGTGCAATCACCAAGTGTAAACACCAAATGTAGCACCAGAGGTCTTTGACATGTCGAAATCGTAAGACAGGTAGTGCCGAGGATTTTCATTTTTACAGACTTCAAAAATAGACTGTCGGGTTTTAAATCCGCCATCTTGGGATCAAGAAGCTGGTTCACTACCATTGATCCACAGATGTCACAATCATTAAGATAAACAACATAAAAAAGTAGATTCCAATATACGGAAGCCGAATATGTACAGAACATAATTTAGATATTTCAAAAGTACAAATAACTAATCTAGAAAACAAAACTTGATAACTAATTTTAATCAGGTAAGATATAAACCAGAGAAATAGAAATATTAATAAACTAACAAACAACGCAAACAATTAACCAAGAAATTAATAAATCACTTTTAAAATATAACACACAACTTTCTCCGCTTAAAATGCTTTGTGTACAGTATAAAGGAAAGAAATGGCAAACTACCTCGTTCCTCACTTTGCCTAGTATACCTCATCCACTCTCCAAGAACTTCATACGGTGCAGTCAGTGGAAGAGAGGGTGAAGATCGACTGAACCATCGAGATGATGACTTCACACACAGACAATATACGATATGCATAAAATAAAAGCCAACAAACAAACCACTGATAGTTCAGATATTATCTTGCCACTTCCTCAACAGCCTCAAACTTTCTATCGTTTTCATTTATAGAGCCAAAAATTGGACAGGAATGCGAGATAGTAGACTATAAAGAAACCACCGGCAACCATGGCTTCTTTGTGACAGGTTAGATAAGTTTGTGACACAGAACACTTTTCTCGAATCCGAAGCCTTGATGATATTACAGTTTGGTATTACAGGGTGTAGAGCTGTAATATTATATTGGTAGATAAAATACTGAATAGTTCTCTTTCAGGAAATTAATATTGGATCTCAACTCAAAGCTACAAATCTAGTCACAAAATAACCGCAGTTGTCGATAGGTATATCCAGTAATAATTGCCGCATGTATTCCTGTTTACAAGACCATCCTACGTTTTCCAGGTTTGGCAAACCGCTCGATCATTTAATACCGATCTAAAATATTGTCATTGTGGATGAACAACAACGCCAATCCAGCAAGTCTACTTTCCACCGTGGTTGTCCACGACGTCGTTTTAATAAGACACAACGTTGAAAACGATCTTTCAGAGCTTGGGTTGTTTGCGGGTAAAGTGCATAGTGTAAGTATCAAGAGATATATATCTCTGTCACTTGCTTGAATTGCGTGTAAAGCTTTAGTAGCAAGTTTCACACGACTTTGTTGCTTGGATTGCTATTGATGCTGCCAGTGACACATTTCTCCATTTATCTTCATGATATTCATATCTTTACTGCTCGTACCTGCCAATAACACTACGAATCTGTCTACAATATACTTAAGCGTTTCTTCAATATCTGAAGGACTCAGCTTCACTGTAGCCTATGGAAGAAACACTGGTAACCTTTAACATCGAGTACATCAGGATAAAATCTTGACCTGAGATCCTCAGATATGTTGTCCATGAAAGGAATATAGGTAGAGATTCTGATGTAATCTTCTGCAGATTCATCTTCATAGTAGTCACGTTTGGTTGACGAGCAGAAAGTCTTGGTTTCTTGAGCTCTACATCACGTTTCAAGGCCATGTTTACAATCTTGGCGTAGAGATCGTGAACTTATTGTCGACTGTCTGATCTTCGTTTATTCTGTGTTCCTGGAAGATTCGTGAACAACTGAGATGCTCTGGCTAAATCAAGTGTTTCTTTCTACAGTACCGGTATAACACTCAGTGTAAATGTCAAAGCTAGGGTACCACTCAGGCAGAACACGCCTATTCTAAATTGGTATTCGCACAAAGCTGTCGTTCACCACCAAGTAAGGCACCGACTCTCATCACTTACATGTTAGTGTGCGATGACCTGAGAGCCGTAACAGAATGGAAGACCTCGGACTAGTATTAGACAGAGAGCTGACATTCACCCCTCAGGTACCGGTGCAGAAGGTGGTGGCTGAAGCATGTAGAACGTCAGGATTTGTGATAAGAATTGTGAAGCCATTTGAAAACATACAAACGTGTATTAAGTTGCACAACACTTTGATCAGGCGATCGTGGTGTGGAGCTCTAGGTGCAAAACGCGTATGTTTCAACTAGAAGGGGTGCAAAAGAAATAGTTGAAATGTTTACATTTTAAAAGAATATCTCAATGTCCACAAATGGTTTCGTACAACGAGCTTTTGTTGAACTGTTACATTTAGAGATGGAGAGTTTAGAAGAACGAAGGCAAAACGATGCGGTAAAGTTAATTTGTGAAATAATTATTTCGCAAACTGATATAGCACACGTGGTGGCCCTGATCGTTAAGGCGTTGAAGTCTAAACGTTATGACACCGTGGTTAGTCGGTTCGAGTCCCGTTGGTCGAAAAGATTTTGACCATCAGAATGTTGGCCGTCAGTGTAGGAGAGTTTGTGCTATACAATTTCTAATCACTAGATTGGGTCCCAAAAGCCTAGATTCCATTCCAAGTCTCTCCGCAGTGCTCATGTGGAGTCAGTAATTACTTGTAATTTCACATTGCGTGACGATGTTGACAGTGATTCTACCGTCGGATGGAGACGTTAAGCCTTCAGCAGACCCCTTGGTGTTATTTGACAGGAGTAGTCTATGTGCTGGCACCGGTTTTTACCCTCTCCCTTCCTACTATCGTACATCACGTCATTCATTTCATCTCATGAACTCTTCTGAAGAGGTTCCCGTCAAGAAGGGCATTCGGTCATAAAAACTCGCCACGGCAGGCTCATCTCACCTCATACCCGACCTCGTAGAGAACGGTACAAGGTTTGGACAAACAAATTTGCAAACTGATAATCCTACGTTCCTCTCCTTCCTGAATTTCCACGTGCCGAGCCCAAATTCAATATATCATGTACCTAACATTTTCAAATAAAAATGTTAGAACATCTGTCCATAAAAATTTACCACTTCACAGTCTACGGAGTAGCCTATCTATAGCAACCGAGGAAGTGGCTGTGCGGTTTAGGTCACGTAGCTATCAGCTCGCATTCGGGAGGTAGTGAGTTCGAACTTCACTGTTGTTGACAAGCCTAAAGATTGTTTTCAGTGCTTTCCGAATTTTCACATCAGACAGATGCTGGTGCTGTACTTTAATTAAGGTCACGGTCTCTTCCTTCCCGCTCCTAGTCCTTTCCTATCCCATCGTAGCCATAAGACCTATCTGTGTCGATGCGACGTAAAGCAGCTTGTAAAAAAGTATCTATAAAAGTGTGTATCGGAAAAATAATGCTCTAGATTTTCAGTAAAAACATGACAGTATTTTTAAAAGAATTCACGGCTTGCATTAAACCAAAATCAAACCCCATGGCGCAACAGCCCTGATGGATTTTGGCCTACCAAGCAACCGCTGCTCATCCCGCAGGCCTGCAGATTATGAGGTATCGTGTGGTCATCACGACGAATCCTTTCGGCCGTTATTCTTGGCTCTCTAGTCCGTGGCAACCATCTCACTGTCAGATAGCTCTTCAATAGTAATCACGTATCCTGTCCGGCTCCATGGTTAGCGTGCTGGTCTTTGGTCACAGGAGTTCCGGGTTGGATTTCCCTTCGGGGTCGTGAATTTTAACCATAATTGGTTAATTTCGCTGACACGGAGGCTGGGTGTATGCGTCGTCTTCATCATCATTTAATCCTCATCACGACGCGCAAGTTGTCTAGGAGTTTCAAATCAAAAGACCTGCATCTGGCAAGCCGAACTTGCTTTCGGACTTTCCCGGCACTAAAAGCCATTCGTCATTTCATTTTCACTCTTTTCACGTATCCTGAGGGGACCTCGAACCAAGCCTCAGATCCAGGTGAAAATGACCTGGCCGGGATTCGAACCAGGGGCCTCCGGGTAAGAGACAGGTACGCTACACCTACACCATAGGACAGCTAGCATTAACATATAATAATTAAGATGAAACACTGTATGCACTGTATAATAAACTACTGTATATGGGACAATGACATGTGAACCCAAGCCAATAATAACAGGAAAGATTGGATTAGATTAATTATATCAGATTAGTTCAGATTAGATTTAATTAAAATAGGCTAGGTAATATTGAGTAATAATTACTCGTAATTTCACTTTTTGTCACCATGTATGATGTAATTAGCATTAAAATACTGTAGCAAACAATAAATTCAATTAAATTAAATTAAATAAAAGGAGAATTTCCAAAGGCTAAGAAATGAGTGTAATTAATGAAGGAGAAAAGATATTCGATCAATTATTAGTAATATGCATTTAGGGCAGTCGCCAAGGTGGCAGATTTCCTATCTGTTGTTTTCCTAGCCTTTTCTTAAATGATTTCAAGGAAATTGGACATTTATTGAACATCTCCCTTAGTAAGTTATTCCAATCCCTAACTCCCCTTCCTATAAGTGAATATTTGCCCCAATTTATTCTCTTGAATTCCAACTTTTTCTTCATATTGTGATCGTTCCTACTTTTATAAACGCCACTCAAACTTATTCGTCTACTAATGTCATTCCGCGCCATCTCTCCGCTGACAGCTCTGAACATACCACTTAGTCGAGCAGCTCGTCTTCTTTCGCCCAAATCTTCCCAGCCCAAACATAAGAACACAGCCTTGCATGAGTTGAGTACTGCGTTCAAGAATAACTTTTCTGACATTTTTACTGGAGATATCACCGGTACTCTATACTTGCATGTAGCAATTGTAAGCACGTGTAAGCTTCGTTATAAGCATGGGAAATCATAGGATTAAGGCTTTTAACATACATGCCGACCCAGTGATTAAACGTAGCGCGCCGGTTTCTTACCCGGAGACCAGGTCAAGGAGTTTTAAATGGATCAGAGAGCTGCTTCGAGGTCCACTCAGCCTACATAGTTACAATCGAGGAGATGTCTGACTTCGAGATGGCGGCCCAGGTCTAGAAAACCCAGAAAAACGCCCGAGTGAATTCGTCATGCCTACCATACGACACCTCGTTATCTGAAGGCCTTCGGGTCAAGCAGCGGTCGCTAGGTAGGCCATGGCCTCTTGGGGCTGTTGCGCCGAGGTTTTTCCTTTTTTGTAGCAATCTCTAATTCTGTACCCTGAAAGGGTACCGTGGGCATCCTACGGGATAAAACCCTCTCTTAGGCTAAGGCAATTTGTAGAGGTGATTTGACGTGTGGAGAAAGTAAGGGAGAGGCCACCGTGGCCTATTAGGGGATCTATCCCGGCATTTGCATTTGTGCAGAATAATTGGAAACCGCAATTGCAATTGCGACAATTGGTTTTACGTTGCGCCGATTCAGATAAGTCTTATGGTGACGATAGGAAATGAAAGACCTTGAAGGGGGGAAGGAAGCGGCCGTGGCCATAATTAAAGTACAGCCCAAGCATTTGCCTGGTGGGAAAATGCGAAACCTCGCTTAAGTGCGGCCAGTATCCAGTAATCGGGAGATAGTGGGTTCGAGCCCCACTGTCGGCAGCCCTGAAGATGGTTTTACGTGGTTGCCCATTTTCACAGCAGGCAAATGCCGGGGCTGTACATTAATTAAGGCCACGGCCGCTTCCTTCCAATTCCTAGGCCTTTCCTATCCCATCGTCGCCGTAAGACATATCTGTGTCGGTGCGACGTAAAGCAAATAGCAAAAAAATGCGAAACCACGGAAAACCATCTTCAGTGCTGCCGATAGTGTGGTTCGAACTCACCATCTCCCGGATGCAAGCTCAGAGTTGAGCGCCATTAACTCCACGGTCAACTAGCCTCGTAATTGGAAACCACGGAAAACCTTTTCAGGAGACACTCCGCCTCTCGAATATACAGCTGTAAAACCCTACTCAGTGTTTGCTTGGTTTTGGTTTCAATCACGTATGTCGGAGTGCATTATGTTATCAATCAATCAATCAATCAATCAATCAATCAATCAATCAATCAATCAATCAATCAATCAATCAATCAATCAATCAATCAATCAATCAATCAATCAATCAATCAATCAATCAATCAATCAATCAATCAATCAATCAATCAATCAATCAATCAATCAATCAATCAATCAATCAATCAATCAATCAATCAATCAATCAATCAATCAATCAATCAATCAATCAATCAATCAATCAATCAATCAATCAATCAATCAATCTTTAATGATCTGCATTTTGGGCTGTCGCCCCAGTGGCAGATTCCCTATCTGTTGTTTTCCTAGCCTTTCCTTAAATGATTTCAAAGAAATTGGAAATTTATTGAAGATCTACCTTGGTAAGTTAATCCAATCCCTAACTCCCCTTCCTATAAATGAATATATGTCCCAATTTGTCCTCTTCAATTCCAACTTTATCTTCATATTTTGATCTCTCCTACTTTTAAAGATACCACTCATACTTATTCGTCTACTGTCATTCCACGCAATCACTCCATTGACAGCTTGGAACATACTAATTGGTCGAGCAGTTCGTCTCCTTTCTCCCAGGTCTTCCCAGTCTGAACTTTGCAACATTTTTGTAATGCTACTATCTTGTCGAAAATCACTCGGAACAAATCGAGCTGTTTTTCTTTGGATTTTTTCCAGTTCTTGAATCAAGCAATCCACGTGAGGGCCCCATACATTTGAAACTTTCTCTAGTTGGGGTCTTACCAGAGACTTCTATGCTTTCTCCTTTACTTCCTTACTACAACCCCTAAATACTCATAACAATGTGCAGAGATCTGTACTCTTTATTTACAATCACATTTATGTGATAACACCAATGTCAAATACAAGTTATCGATAAAAGATTGATTCAAAATACGTATCAGTATCACAAATGTAGCAACATTGCAGCCGGACAAGATCATTGATTCTTTTGACAAGACCAAGGTGTTCAACAGTGCTAATGGACTTGATTTATAAAAGAGATTAAAACAGCAGGCTGCGGTACCCATCTGTTTTGCCACTGTGGATTTTGAAAGTTATTCACAATTTTGTTTTGAAAGCACAACCATTTGTGCTTAAAATCCTGTTGCGTCTATGAGTGACTATTTAATGCCTGTGTTGCGCGATTTTCCTCACTTCAGTTGTCCTGAAATCGGACATTCATTGTTATTGAGTGAAGTTATTTGCGAGTATGCTATTCCTGTATTCTTAAATAACTTAACCACATAAATAACAGAGATCTTTGAAAGATTTGAACGCGAAAACGTGAAACACTTAAACAGAAAGGTGTGTGAAATTTATTTTCTACAGAATTTACTAGCTACCGTTAACATTATTTTATACAGTTTATCCGTTGCGGAGGGGTACGTTCTTCACTTAATTTCTTTATCAAGGTGTATGGTGTGATTTAAATGTTTATCGAATGACTGGCTATATATTCGAACGGAAATATACAAAACACTTAACGTGTGCTGTATAATAATAATAATAATAATAATAATAATAATAATAATAATAATAATAATAATAATAATAATAATAATAATAATAATAATAATAATAATAATAATAATAATAATAATAATAATAACAAGTGAATTGCGCACAAGTGTCCAGAGAGTTTAATAGTTATTTGTCCTCACTGTACTCGTTGATTGATCTTGTTCTTTTTTTGCACTTAAGTATGTGGTAGCGATCACGCACTTCCTCAGATAGAGAGCACACATACTCGTCGTTCACATCATGGAATCGCTTAGTCGCACACTACTTATGGTAGAAGCCTTGGACTGCCATCCTTGTAACTACATGTCGCTTTTCGTAGTTCGCATCTGTCCATTTTCGCTCCAGCATGGCGTCGGTGGCATAGAATTCGAGCTCGATTTGGGCTCGTTTCATTCTTCTCTCTTCAATTATCTTCGCGCTTTTTCTTGTGAATGGCAGAACTAGTTTGATCCTTAGATCCTCAATACAGAATGGCTCTTTACAAAGTTCGTATACTAGTCTGGATTTCGTGTACGTAGGCACACCTAATACTCGCTTTAGAAATCTGGCTTTTAGTTTCTCTGGAGCCCGGGATAACTTTTCCCAAATAAATTCAATGCCATAGGTGGCATTTGGGCTTATTGCAGCATGAAATAGCTCTATTGCTGTTTTTAAAGATAGTTTTTGGAGGTCTTTATTTCTGTATATCGCTTTGATGGATGCTGTTGCCCTTTCCTTTATGTGCATTCTTTAGGATTTGATTGTCGTTTGTAAGATTATTCCAAGGTATTCGAAGGAATTCGTTATGTTTAGGTCTCTGTTCTGAAATTTAAGTTTGTCCTTTGTTGCAGCTCTTCCTCTTTTTCTGAAGATCTTCATTACCGTCTCATATTCGTTTATCTGCAGATTATTTTCTTCTGCCCATGTTTGCAGCTTGTTCACAACTTCCTGAAGGTTTTCCAGGTTAGATCATCTTGGGAAAGACAGATGCCATCACTTATGATAGCTATTTTGTATTTTAGGATGTTCTTCAGAAGGACTATAATGCTGTGTGTTTCTGCAATCATTTGTGCTAGTTTCTCAGTCAGTACTGTTCTGGTTAGGGTGTCGAAGGCTTTTGTGTATTCGATGAATACGGTGTAGTGTTTTCCTTTTGGAAATCTTAAGGCCTGATCTATTTTACTTATTACATTCGTTATTGCCTGCAGTGTCGAGCGATGTTTTCTGAAGCCATACTTGCGTTCATGGAGGAGATGGTCCGTTTTCCTCACTAATCGGTCCGTGATTATACTCATAAATATCTTGAAAGCTTTGTTTTCTAGGGCGATGCCTCTGAATAAGTTTAGGTCCATGTTGGCTCCTCCTTTATAGATTATTTTCATCATGGACCTACTCCAAGATTCAGGTATTTGTGCGCTGTCTAGACACGCATGAAATAACTCACTCCACACTTCTAGGAGTACGTCCTCAGTTGCCTTGATAAGTTCATTGTAGATCCCATCAGGACCAGCAGCTTTCCTGCTTTTGGCTTTTGATATGGCTTGTTTCACCTCATGAGTCGTTATTGGGATTGGGTGCAACTTTACTTGACTTCCTGTTCGTGTTGATACCTTGTGATTGGAGTGCTGCACTTCAGGTTGAGGATGTTATTGAAATGTTTTTCCCACACGTCCATTTGTTTTTTCGTGATTTACTGGACATTGTTCCGTTTTAAGACAACGAACGGGTCACTGTTCGCCTTTTCGACTAATTTTTCTGCGTCTTGTTCCTGATGACGCTGTTTTTTATCTTTTAGAGTGAGTTTGTACTCTTTTTCGTTTCATTGAATATTCTTTAATGTCCTCTGTTTCTCCGCTATGTCTCGCTTTATGGAGGGCTTGCAGTTTTATACCTCCTAGTTCATAGCATTCCCTGTGAAACCATGGCTTCGCGTTTCCTGTCTTATAGGGAATGGTGACTTACCTACTGCTGTCTTCTATGGTTTTCACAGCCAGATCGAGGTTGTTGGTTTTAAGGTGGTGCATCGCTTCCTCCGCGCCCTTCCGTAAGTTCTCCGTCCTGTTTTCAGGGATTTTTCTCGCCAATGTGTGTGCCGTGTTGGTATTTTGTGTTTGCTTTACCTTTGATTTAATTTCAATGCATGTCTTAATGGAAATGTGCTTTCAGAGCGGCGTGTTGGCCGACGACCAGAGTCCACTTTGTGATATAGAGCTTATTGATCTTCCCTTGATAAACTCTAGATCCATGGCACTTGCACCATTGTGCGCAAAATACGTTAGGAGCTCTTTGCTGTTTGCCAGTTTGAAATTCTCTTCTGTCATTAGATTAAAGATTAATTCGCTTTAATTGTCTGGCTTGTCTAGCCTACAGTTTAGATTGCCAGGAGTTATAACATTTTCTTCAGATTCGATTAGAGAGATTGCTCGGGCAACTGACTCAAACGCATCTTCTGTTGATGATTGTGGTTGTATGTAAAGTCCTACGATTGTGATATTTGTTGTGAAGACAATAACCATGTTGTCCTCTGTGTTTGTTTTCGTTACTTTGCCCATTTTGTTGTTATGAAGACAGGAGACACCCCTTGAGGGTCTGCCTTGCTGTAATGAACATTCGTGTTCAACGGGAGCCAAGCAGCGCTCGGTGGTAGAAAAGGGTAGTAAGCCTATATCGCTCATATTGATGTATAGTAGAGGCGGGTGACGGTAGAGGGCGATGGTTTGCTTCAAAGAGCACAGAATATTCTATTGCCTTTGGTCTGCCTCTACTTGGCTGCATTTATTCTGCGATGTTTGAGGTAGTATATTGAGCTGGCACTTTGGGCTGTGTGCGTGGGAGTGCGTCATTTTATTGAAGTCACTTGTTCTCTTTGGTTAAAGTTGTAAAGCTCGAGAGGCGGAAGCGAATTGGCTTCCTTGTCGCTGCTGATTGAATTTGTGGAGTACTTCGTTCAATTTAGTAATTGCTGCTTGTTCAATTAGCCGTAATGGATAGTGGAAGAGAGAACGAGAGGGAGGCAGATGGTAGTACACATCTGTTAGCAGAGGATTCTTCGAATCACATGCCCGACGATAAAATGATTCAGGAAAATGATGATGGTGCGACTGACAAGCTGATGCCAGAGGACGATAAATTTCGATCCAACAAGGAAGCCATTGAAGTGAAATTTATTTCGGCGGGGTCACAGAATGGAGATGCTAAGATTGATATAGAAAATATGAAGGTGGCGTTTGCAGGAATGGGTAAAGAAGAATTAATGAAATTTGCTAACGACCCATTCTGGATTCGAATGAGATGGTTTTTGTTCATCTTATTCTGGTTGCTGTGGGCTGGTATGCTGGCAGGAGCAATTGCTATAATCGTAATGGCTCCAAAGTGTCCTGCCCCACCACCTTTGGAATGGTGGGAGGAAAGTCCTTTGTACCAGGTGTATGTCCGGTCTTTCAAGGATGGAAGTGATCCTCAGGATGGTATTGGTGACCTAAGAGGTAATCCCTATGTAGACTTTTATTCATGTTAGCTTCGGAGATCGAACTTGATATTAATTATTCAGTATGTTTAAGTTGCCATAGTGCAACTCCTGTACTAATTAGTATTTACATTCTTGAAACTGGAGTCCTTATACAATATTGTTACCGAGTTCTTATACAGTATTGTTACCACATCTGCTGTCTCAAGATTGGTATTATTGAGCTTGATTAGGGCTTCTGTGCATTTTGCAGTGTTACTGTCAGGTAACGTAAGCTTGCAAACTCTCAGCCACCCATTATCTCCTCTGTGTAATATAGATAACTTAATTTGAATAATTTTCTCATTATGAAGAGAATGATGCAGTGGATTTGTTGCATAATCATTGGAATTGCTCTACTTGGGAATACATCACTTGACAAGACTTGTAGTATGATTGAATTTTCACAATTGTTACCGAGATTTGCAAGGTTAGGATTAGTTGTTTCATGCTACTTGTTAGTATTTGCAAGTTGAGTGTAAGTTGGTTACAATTAGTGTGTGTGGTTATAATGTTATAACTTTGCTCTTAACTGGCTGTAGATCAGTATATTGTTGGAGGCAATTTTATTTTTTGAGTATATTGAGAATATTCATGCATTGGAATTTAGGTTGAGCACTGGAGAGTAGTATCTGACCAATTTTTTGAGAATAATAGGCAGTTATGTTTGTTTCCTAGATCTAGATAACAAATACGAGAGCATACCAAGGGAAAAGATGTTAGCTGTACTGAGGGATTATGTGATTAGGAAGATTTCTTGGTTCAAAATAGTTTGAGTGGTTAGACAAGGCGGTAATCTTTCACCTGTGTTATTCCTGTCTGTTCCCAGCTTGTGATCCCTGTCGGCAGAGGAAGGGTGATAGAGGGAAAGCGCAGTGAGTGCGAGAGAGGGAGTGTTGCAGAGTGGTAGACAAGGGAACATTTGCTAATGCTGTTGTGAAAGCTCTCTGGTGTTCATGAATAAATACTATGGTTTTTTTTTTTTTTAATGTATAATAATTATTAGAATAACAGTATTATGGTAACTATACTAAGGCCCACGAGAGTTTGGAGTCTGACGTTTAGTGGCACCGGTGAGAAAATGTTGACACTGCTTGAAAATGATCTGTGGGTTGGCTTGCTCTGTCCCTTTTGTGATATTATTCATAGTGGTACTGTGTTAGTTGTTGCAGCTTTATATATTTAGGCGTCTACATGTTTGTCTTCTGATTATTTTTAAGTTTTTTGTAATTTAATCAGTGGCTAGTTATACAGCACTATTCTGTGTTTAACATGTGCATTTATTGAGGTTATTGTCAGAAACTGATTATTTTGTTAGAGATTATGAAATCTCGTATTCATCGGCAATGATGTGTTCTGTCTTAAGCCTAAATGCTGGAATTATTCGCTAGAGTTTAGGAATGGGTCAAAGTTTGTTGAATTGCATTAGGCCTACATGTTTTATTAAACACTCAGCCTGTATGAAAGGGTGATATCCCGCAGATGCAGATAACTATGGCAACACAGCATACTTCGTAGTTACTGCTTTCACCGCTCAAATGTCAGAGTCCAACTCTTGTGGGCCCATGTAAAGCATGGTTTCGTAGAAAATTTTTGGTTATGTGAACGAATCCGATCCACGAAATGTTCCTGTAATATTTGTCCCAAATGGAAGATAATTGCTTTTACTCAAAGTGTAATATCTGCGGTAAGTTAAATTAAGAAATACCGTAATTACTAGAGAAATATATATATATGTACTTGCGGGCTGTAGACAGGATTCCTTTATGTTGCATTGCACTGCTCGTGCCGTCTTTTGTTTCTTTCTTGAGGTCCAGGGCTAGCACTGACAATGGGAGTGCTATGTCTGTGAATTCTCATTATCTTTGTTCAAATGGCTAGCGCGGGCAGTTCAAACAGCAAAATAGCATGATCCCTGGACCAATAAATACATCACTTACTGAATGAGTTAAGGCACAAAACAAATGAGCAGCATGAAGAAAACTACACCTGATTAATTCAAACAACTTCATTGGGCAAAGACATCACACGCGAAAGTGTTAGGCAAACAAAACACCTACGGAAGCACTGCGACATAGCAGAAAAAAATAGTTGTAAGGTAGTAAATCTTGAATCCATATTATTCTCTACAAGTAAAACATTTCTTAATCTACCTCAGATTTTACACTTTAAGTAAAAGCAGTTGTCTTCCATTTGGGACAAATATTACAGTGACATTTCGTAGATCCAATTCGTTCACGTAACCCAATTATTTGATAAATTAATACTGTATAATATGTACTATATAATTTTTTGCAGGTGTTACTTCCTTCAGCTGAACCACCTGTGTTGAATAAAATTGGTGTCCTATCATTTGGATAATGTTCTTCTGTTTTCAGGGTTGAAATCTGAAAAAAGCCTGGATTACATCAAGAGTTTAGGTGTCAAAGGAATAATCTTATCTCCAGTCCTGAGGACAAGCAGTGAGAACAGTGATAGTGTTGAAAATTTCAAAGATATTAACCCAATATTTGGAACACTAAAGGACTTCGAAGAACTTGCAAAAGCTCTGAAGGAACGAGGTAAATAAGCTTCATTGGTTCCAACATGCTGATAAATTGGATAGTGCTGTGTGCTTAGATTATTAGCTCGTAAATATTGGTAGAGGTAGACAATACAGCCAGTGGAGGATGTTGAGGATAAGGGCTCCACACTCTTTTAATTCCTGGGCTTGAAAGACTACACTGGGGTCAACACAGCACCTTTACTGATCTGTAAATGTGGCGGTAATGTCTAAAGGGGAATTCTTCCACCTACTTCTTTGGTCTGCCGGCAGACTTACCCTAGAGCAACTGTTATAGGTTGGGTACTGTTCTGAAATCTGTTTTGGTGGGGTTTGAACTCCAGTCTTACTGAACAAGTTGGCTGTGTGGTTTGGGTTGTGCAGTTGTGAGCTTGCATTCGGATTACTTTACTCAGATAATTTGTAATCCAAGTTTCTGGCATACTTTGTACTTGCACCTTCATTTATTCTTAGAGTAAAAGTTAATAATAAAATTCCTATATCCCAATAATATTGCAGTTCAAGCCCCCAGCATAGTTTTGAGAGAAATTACGGTAGACAACCTCTTTTTATTTATTTTTTTCAGCATTTAAGGACACTTTTTTTATCCGTCCCATGTAGTAGGGAAAATAATAGTAATCCACCAGCGGTAGAAATCATATAACCACATTTGGTTAAGCTTCTGTACCCGGTGTGTGAAAGTGAGGTTGGAGAACCAACACAGCGCAGCTCGGGCGACGTCGCGTAACACTCGGAAGGCTTGCCAACTTACGCATTCTTAGTGACAAGACCACTGGGCTAGGAGGCTCTGCGGCGGTTGATGCTCTTTTCTTTTTCGTTCACGAGATTACAGATAGGAGTGTCTACCAGCGATCTGCGAACTGTCACCAACTGTTACGACATAATATGATACTAGTAAATTACATCTTTTCCTTGCCGTGCGGGCAGTATGCGCCGCGGCGATAGTTAAGAGCCTCTCGAAGGGAGTGTGGCCTGGGGGCCACTGTTCTCACGACAGAGCTTGGCCTGGATTTGTAAAGATAGGTTAGAGCTACTAAATTACATTTTTTTTCTTGCCGTGCGGGCAGTATGCGCCGCGGCCATAGTTAAGAGCCTCTCCGTGGCCCCCCACTGTTCTTATGACAGAACTTGGCCTGGATTTACAAAGATACGTTACAGCTACATTTTTTCTTGGCGTGCGAGGCAACACAGTGTTTTGATTTTGCACGGGTTGGTAATGGAAGCAGCGAGTTAGGAATTCTGGGAGTGACGTCATGGCGGCGAATGAAATCTTCCATTAGGTTATAAAAGTAAATGTGCCGTTTTGGATGGCCTGGGTGGGTCCCTGGCATTGGTAATGAACACATCTCTCTTCTACAAGCATTTATGGTATAATTCATATATATCTCTTGGCGAAGTTGTGTGTTACAGACTGGAGTGAATACACTAGATTTCTACAGTCTGGTATGTTTGAAATTCATGGTTCTCTTCCTTTAAGCGAATATGGCAGCCCTGTACTTGCACATGATGTGAGCTCTGTTGGAGACATTAGAAAGCTTGTCCGGCGAATAGGAACTCATCGCGAACATTGGCTGGCCAATAGGAACACAGCACATGGTCGCAATCAGCTCATTTACACAGTCTGTTTTAATTCTTCTATATAAGTAAGAATACTTTTTGGGGCACGACGGTGGGTTTCTGGCAACCATGAAGGAAGGATCTCTCCTTTCTGCTACTTAAGGTATCATTGCACATCATTTTTATGTTATTTTTATCATCCCTAAGTCTGCACACCGGTTATGGAAGCGGCACCCCACATTTCAGTTGAGAATTGTAGTGTAGATACTGTATATTTATATTCCGCGCACTTTTTAGCGATATTACTTTGTACGGGGGTGAAGAGTAAGGAGGGAGCTCTCCCGGTTCCGGTTATAGTGCCAACTGAATAGAAATGAAATCTTAAGTGAATCGATAATATGATCGATCGATATGAATTTTCTAAACATTTATTATCTTATGCCAACAGCTGTGTCACACATACATTATATAACATTTCTTGATGCGAATCCTGTTCCTAGCATGAATTCTATAGTTTGGCTTTGCTGTGTAAAAAACAGTACTAGTGCGTAAAGTGTACGCCAGATGTCTCACAGCGATCCATAAGCGATTCATAGTTTGTTTTTGAAAGGTTGCCAATACAATTCTCTAAGATAAACGAGGTTCGACCGATTCAGCACTAGGGTGTGCCTGTATCACTAAAAGGTGTGTGTACTGTACATAGGGCCTAGTACCATATCTTGCCTGCTCTATTGGTGTGTATCTTTGTGTGTACCTTTCATGTGTACATATTAGAGCATAGTACTAATAATAATCTGTCTAAGCATTTAGCTTTGTTGGTAATCTGCGAGTAGAGTAGTTCTTGCAATTTTCATTTCTGTTTGTGCTTATTAGTAACATGCAGTACTGGTATTGTAATTAAGATATGTCTGAACGTAGTTTAAAATTATTGTAGTTTACTGTACAGTAGTATAAGAGTAATATCTTATTAGTTATTAGCGTGCTTATTTTATTATTGTAAAATATTTGTGTAGTATAGTAGAGGTATCCATAAGAATTCTTACTAGAATTCTGTTGTTGTAATTAGAATAGGCTTAACTGCAGTTTAGAATTCTGTAATACTTGAGTATTCCTTTTGGTATATAGTATTTAACAGATAGGATAAAGATAGAGTACGACTAAGTAGTATTGTAGTGTAGTAGTATATTAATTGTCTTATTGTTGTGTGATATTTGAGTACTGTCCTAGACAGTATTTCTTCCAGTTCACTTTTTTGCATATGAGTTATTTTCTTTTTCATTTTTTCCGTAAAGAATGGCTAAGGAGTGCAAGTGTAGGAACTGTGGGTGTGGCAAGGCATTGAGGGGTATGAGGGAGGAGTTGGAGAGTTTGAGGGAGATAATTAGGATTCTTGCAGAAGACAGGAAGGAAGATAGGCCTCCCTCAAACAATGTACAGGTTAGAGTAGGTGTACAAGAGGGAGGGGAAGGAAAGGGGGGGGGGAGTTGTAGAAGACAGGTGGTCGAATGTTCTAATGGGAAGGAGATTGCAGGCTAAGGGCTTAATTCAGGACAGGTGTCTGTGAGAAATCAGTACAAGTCACTGCAGGTAGAACAACAGAGGGAAAATGAAGAACAGGGAACTGTTGCTGAGAAGCGTGGAAGTAGGAGGAAAGGAAAAAGTAGGAAAGGTAAATGTAGAACACAGGATAGGAAAAGACAGGTGGAATGGAGTCATGGGCAAGAGAAAAGGGAGGAGGAAGTAGCTTCTTCAGCTATCAGGAAAGGTAGGGCTGACCAGGAGGGGAGAGGATCATATGAGGTGGATAGGATTGAGTCTCTGGTCATGGGGGATTCCATCGTTAGACATGTGGGGTAAGTGTGTGGCGGAAAGGGAATCAGGGTAGAGTGTTATCCAGGAATTAGGTTGAGGCAGATGTTGAGGAAAGTAGAAGAGGAGGAGGGGAAGGAGAAGGTGGTAGTGTTTCACATTGGTACCAACAACGTAAGGCAAGCTGATATAAGTACCAACATAGTTGGGGATGTGTGAGATCTGTAAATGCAGCACGGGTGAAGTTTAAGAAAGCAGAGATTATTACTGGAATACTCTGTAGGAGGGATACTGACTGGAAGGTGATTGGGGATTTAAATGAGACTATGGAGTGGGCATATGAGATTTCTAGATCCTAATGGGTGGGTAGGAAATATGGATCTGCGCTCAGATGGCCTTCACCTAAACCACAGTGGTACGTATAAGTTAGGAAATTTGTTTGGAAGGGTAATTGGGAGGTAACATTCAGGGAAACAGGCTGGTCTAGGGAGCAGTGATAAGGGTAGAGAGATCTGGAAGTCAAGTAGGGATGACATAAAAATGTTAGTGTTGAACTGTAGAAGTACAGTAGAACCTCGATAATTCGAAATCGGTTAATTCAAAATTCCGCCTAATTCAAAGAAGCTCTCATTCCCGGAAACATGAGATACAGTTTTGCATGTTATTTAAATTGTTTAATGTGAAATACGGATAATTCGTAATTCGAAGTACAATGTCGGCCCGATTATCGAAATTCAGACTTTTAATTCGAAACTGCCTTTACAGTTTAAAACAATAGTACGTTACAGAGTAATTTCAACTTGACATTTATCCGCGTCATAGAACGCGTTCCGGAGCTTGAAGGGGTAGTTTTCCGCACTTACACTGACTTCGGTGGGTCTACAGTGCGCTTCATGATTGCTAAGTTGAATGAAATCGGATTTCTTTTGTATTCAACCTTTTAAGGTATGCCGTAATATCACGCAACAGGCAGTGTGCGGAAAAACAGAATCCGCAAACAATGGCGATGCCGACAGTTGAAAAAAACGTGGGCACGTGGCTCATATTATAAATTCGTAGGCACCGAACAATATTGTCATTGCTGATGAAAAACTGCATTGCTTTATTTTAATGCGAGCCCAAACAGTCTTATGGTTTTAAAGGAGAAAGTGCCAGCCGGGGAATCGTACAAGGGTGGGGGATGGGAGTAATTGTAGTGCATTACAATGCACATGGAAGCGAGAAACTTTATCCCCTCGTCATAGGAAAGTTCGATAAGCCAAATGTTTTAAGGGCGTCGGGCACTTTCCATGCCAGTACAAAGCATCTAAAAATGCAAACAGTACAGAAATCCAAAAAATAATGCATTTGCACAGGGGAACCAGCATAATTTATCCTTGTCTTCGAAATGTGATTTTTTCTTTTCTTTCGTTGCGTTAGGTTATGTTTGTCAGTGATTTATCCAAGTGCATTATTTGAACATTGTAAATGCACCTTGTTGGATACATTTCGGAAATAGTTTTTCCATGGCATTTGAACGGTTGAAACTGTGAATCAAGGTGATTGCGTGTATTAGAATGGGTCTTAGAATACTTTGTGACGCGGCAATTGTTTAAATTTCTGAAGTACGAGAGAAGTGCCATGGCGGGAAATCGTACAAATATAGTGTCGTAGGAAAGTTCATTTTTAAGGGCATCGGGTACTTTCTATGTAAATACAAGGCATCTAATATGCATACAGTATAGTAATCCAATGAATAAAGCACTTGCACATGGGAGCCAGCATAGATTTCTCCTCGCCTTTGAATCGTGCATTTTTTCTTCTTTCTTTCGTTGCGTGAGGTTATGTTTGCCAGTGAGATATCCAAGTGCATTATTTGAATACTGTAAATGCACTTTGTTGGGTACATTTTGAAAATAGTTTTTTTTCCATGGCATTTGAGAGCTTTAAACTGTGAATCAAGGTTAATTGCATGCAATAACGGGTCTTAGAATGTGTGACTCCACAAGGGTTAGCATTTCCGAAGTACGTGTTGGCGGTTAGTTCGAAATCACGTAATTCGAAGTCCGATTTTTCCATCCCACCGATTTCGAATTAACGAGGTTTTACTGTATGTTCTTTTCACATATGATGAAATTAAAATTACTGCACTTGTTACATTTTTAACGGCATTGTACCATATCAGTTATTTTCATGATCTTAAGAGCCTAAGTACAAGATATAAATCACATACTCCTGCAACCCACTTGGGTTGTGGTTTAGTGGAACTGAGTTTCCTGCTTAAGTGGTTAACTCCTAACACATCCAGATGCATCCTCTTTGTTAGCTCAGCCAGTTCTAGTCTTTATTCCATAAACCCCATTAATACTTGTACTGCCCATCAAATTTACTTTTGTGTTTGCCAAGGGTTTTCCAAGGAGTCCCTCGCCTGTCAAATGGAAGTGACACACTGTTACTCCTGTAGGTCCAGGGCTTGATTAAAATATTCTGAGCTGAGTAAATTCTGTGAAGAAGGATGCTAACCTGCTTACACATTGTCCCTGTGAGAATCTCTCCTCTAATGGGTTGGGGCCCACCGGTGGATTGTTTAGTCATAGCAACCTGAGCACAAGGGGGGCCATGATTCCGAATGTCTGAGATGTCAACTCCCATTCCATAGCAAGTGGTGTTCCAACTCTCAGGACCACATGCTTGGCCACTCAGCCATTGCCTGTGGTTCACAAGCTGTGTTGTAACTACAGTAATGCACACCATAAACCATGGAGAAAAATATTTGAATTTAATTTTGCATCTAAAATACTGATGGAATTCCACCACTTTCTTGGTATGGTCCTTCGGCAATCCCTGGGTTACTGATGTCCTCCGAAGAGAAAGTTTGCTCTCCTTCACGATTGTACATGGTGACACTCGGCTTGCTTTAAACTGAGATTCCTACCTTGCATTTCTCTGCACCTCCAGCACCTTTAACAGCAGCATTTTGTGCAAAACTGAATAGCCATTGTTTCTTTATCCATTTACTTATTTTAACGGTTCTTTTTCACTTTAGCATAGTGGCCATATTTTGGTCCCTGCAATAAGGCTCTCTTCTTGGGACACTGCAACTGTCCTTTGTATTTATGCCAGTAGTGTATGAATAATGTTTTTGATTTCATGTCCCACTAACTACTATTCACTGCTTTTGGAGACTCCAGATGCCAGAATTTTGTCCCGCAGAAGTTTTTTCTTATCAGTATATCTACTGACACGAGGCTCTTATGAACACCTAAATACCACTGGCCTGAGCACCATCTAAAAGTTCAATACTATTTATCAAAAATCATATATATGGTAAATCACCCATTAGATTTGGCAAACAGGAAGTCATTAAACAAACTGTTCAATATCTAGGGGTAGAGATAGATAATAAATAGTCTTGGAAAAATCATATCACAGCTATATGAAGAAAAACAGAACAAAAAATACAAGTATTATTATTGTTAACTAACAGAACATGGGGAGCTGATCCATATAGCCTACTCTTAACGGTTCATAAAAACATAGGGTCTGTTTTTGATTATGGTAGTCATTTTCTAAATATGGCCTCTGAGGATCAAAAAAGGACTAGACACAAAACAATATAAAGCTATTAGGAATGAATACAGGTACCATAATCTCGACTCCAACAAATGCTTTATTAGCTGAAGTTATGGAACCCCCATTACATTTGAGATGTAAACATATATCTACAAAATATCTTCTCAAGAAAATAGCCAGATATCAACACCCACCCACTGCTTTTGCTGGCAAGATGTAGTGTTTACAGTGCACTATGTCTTCTGGTATGGGCTAGAGCAATTTTGTTACTTTCATTGATCTGTCTCAGCTTTATCCTTGGCTTTGACAAAATGAAAGTGACTGAGGTATGAGTGATGCTAGTAATGCCATTCCTTCTGCAGCCAGTCCCTGCTGTGAATGGTGTGAAAATATTGCTCATAGGGTCGGTTGGTGCATGCATTTCAGTGGGCTTGGCAGACTGATATGTAATAGCAACTTCTGGCTCGGCGAGGAAAGCAACGGGAAACTACCTCACTCTTCATTTCCCTAGTACGCCTCTTCAGTGATGCCCAGGCCATCTATGACAGCTGATGGCGGAGCTGTTGAGGATCCAACCAGCCTTCGGGCTGAGGACTAAACATACACATACATCAACACCCAATCCTTCCCAAGTTGAAATTATTGGAATATTACGGAAATGTATTACAAGGAAAATATGCGGCTCTCCTAGGGCCGTATGTTCAATGTATATATTTTCGACTTAATGTAGTACTGACACAAACTCATCCTAAGTACTTCACAACGTTCCCTGTGAATGTACAAACGCCCAATATTATACGCACAAAGTTCCGAGAACATAAAAACCAGATGACAAACTGTGGAGGATAGAATAATAATGGTAGTGATCATTGTTGACAAGTTGGCTCTGTGTGATGTAAAGGGAATGGGGAGACATAACTTTTTACATTGGCTTAAAGACCAACACTCAAGCCAAACTAATATGCAGCCATCACAATACCTGCAAAACCCCTAACATAAATCTTCTTGTCCCCATTCATACTTGGCTTCATCAGACTATGATGATTGTTTTACAGTTAGTCCTTACGGGCCGATTGCAGAAACGATGACTAGTTTTAAGCCTTAGGCATCGTCTGCCTAAACAACGTCTAAATCATTCACGATCTTCCATTGCATAAACAATGTTCAGTCGATGTTTAACTAGACATCCCTTAAAGTTTCAATTTTGGTTTGAAAATGGAGACTGAAGTATCTTTCATGTAACTCTTTGCTTGTCGCAACCAATGAAATTCGTCGGTGCGCGCGCCGAACGCCAGTCAGCTGTTTGTCTTCCTACACATTACTCAAATATGGCTGAGCATGACTTGCCCACAGATAAGAGCATCGCTTTCGGTGCAAATTAAATCTCATAATATTATCGACACTAAAGCGACATGCCACCATACGGGGAAAAGTAGCTTTCATTATAATGTTGTTACAGCGAGTGTAATCTACTCACAAATACGGTAGCTTCGACGAAGGGAAGATGAAGCAATAGTAATGTGTAACAGAGTGTTGTACGGGCCATATAGATGTAGCTTGCATTCTGGAGATCGTAGATTCGAAACGCATCATCGACAGCCGTGAAGATTGTTTTCCGTAGTTTCCCCATTTTTACACCAGGCAAATACTAGGGCTATTATGGCCACGGCTCTTCTTCCCCAGTCCTCTTTAAATGATAACCACCACCACTTGCCTTTTCCTATCTGATAGTTACCGAAAACCTATGCGATTATATATGTAAAAATCCCATACAACCTACTTATTAGTTTTCACTATTATGTCTGTTTACTTGGCAGTAAATATAAGTGAATCTCTCCCGGTTGATGTATGTGACAGCCCTCAGACGATCGGGACATGTAATTGTGATATGTATGTAGTTGAAGTGACCTATAATTCCATGGAAATTACCCCATGTATATAATAAAATATATCGATTGCCAAGAATTGTATTAAAGTTGACAGTTACCGGCCTGTCACTTTGTCAGTCTCAAGAAACAAGTCTCTCGTAAAGCGGAACCTTATTTTTTTATTATCTCCCCGTGCATGTCAAACGAATTGCTGCGATTTAGCAGCGGGCGACCCGCAGAGAGGCCGTCGGACTAACCTTTCTTCCCGGAATCGTCTCAACATGATAATACAAATTACATATTTCACGGTACATAACCTCTGATTGTAATTCACTCCTGTCATTTGAGGTTAAACAGTGCTCTCGGCAGTGTTTAAACATGACCGGTTGAACATCGGTTTTAGACAGTGTCTAAGTGATAAATAACGTCTCTGCAATGCGGCAGCCATACTTAGGCATTGTTTAACCGTAGACATCGTCTAAATGCCGTTTCTGCAATCGGCCCTAAATCTTTACACCCAACGTTCCACCCTCCTTGCTCATGGAGATTCCAAAGTTAGACATCAGCTGGTGCTTAGGTCTAGGGAAGCACTTAGCCTTAGATAACTGCTCTCCCCCCCCTTCCTTTCTCTTGTGTCACCCCACTTCCTTCATTTCACAGTGTGTCTACAGTACTTGTCAACAGGGACTGCAACCATTATTCTATCCTCTGCTAATGAAGGCTGCAGCCAAATGTTTTGGACCCATGTCTTTCTTTTGTGTGTACTCCATCCACACATCCGTACACGGTAAGCAGCTGCTCTCAATCTGTTTCATAGACCTATATATATTTCTTTTACATTTGGTGATCATTGGTAGGTACTGGGTGAGGCAGATTTAACCAAGAAGTATGTTTTGGTGGTCCTGTGTGATGGAGTGGTGTAGGTTCCAAGGCTTGAGGTTATGGGCTGCTTAAAGCAAACAACCCTTGCAAAGATACTTTCTGTTATGTGTGGTTGCTGGTGTTTCATAGCTGAACTGAGTGATAAGAGATGTAATGACAATGTGAAACACTTTAAAGCAATGTATATTCATTTAATGACATTTAAATTTGTTTTAATGGAAGAGGGGTAAAATTTACATCCTGCAGGATAGCATGTTGGTTGGGATTTAAGGCTGCTTTAAAATTGACATCATAATTATTTGACATGTTCAGAGTGAAATTCCTGCACGTTGACATTTTTAAAACCAATGAGTTGAAACATTGTACAGTCAGTATTGTTGTTCCAAATCACAAAGTATGGAGTATATAACATCTATGGAAAGAATTCCAAACATTATGAAATAGTTCTTTCCTTCCCTTTTTGTCAGTTAGTTCCAATATCAACCAAGTGCAGTGAGTAGAGCATTCTCTATTATTTTCTTTATCACTTGAATGTTTTGTTCTTGCATATTTTAAAACTTTAATTCTGATGGATTTTGCAGATCTGCATCTGGTGATGAATTTGGTGCCTAACCATTCAAGTAAAAATCATACATGGTTTATCAAGTCAGAAGAGAAGGAAGACCCATACACTAACTACTACATCTGGAAGAAGGGTCCTAGAAATGAAACTGGACAGTTTATTCCACCAAACAATTGGGTAATTTGAATGCCATACTATAATTGATCTATGTGTAGTACATGTATTATATATACAGTGAGTGAAATTCATTACTATCATTCTGAAGGAACAAAATTTCTGATTTACTGAAACTATCTTCTTGTCCCCACTGATATATCTGTAGTTTTGTATGTTAAAAGGATCTGGTTGACTACATACCACTATTATGACAAATTCAGGTTATGTACATCTTCATTATAGACTGTTATGCCTTTCAGCATTCATTCTGCAAGCTTCTGCGAATTAACTAAACTCTTCCACAATTCTCTGTTCATAACCAATTCAGTGGCCTCATTAAGTCTCATAATTTATATCTTAAATTTGTTGTAGTGGAAGCCATTTCTTTCAACTTAGTTAATGTATAACTGTTAGATTCTTCAGTCTGTCAAAACCAATTCAGGATAAATAAGAATAGAAAATACCTGAAATGTTTGAAAAAGATATTTAAAACAGAATGGCAGGTTTTCTTCTCGACAGAAATCTTCAGATTTCGTCAAATCACAGTTTTAATTGTTATTAATAATGATAATATGAAGTGATGAATACTACACGGTTCAAAAAAATTAGGGGAACATGTTTTTGAACGTTTGCCATGGTCCACAAAACAATACCTCACACGTAGGTATAATACCAACTAAACTTTTATTCTTTACCGTTGAAGTATACAAAAGAACATTGATGGATTTGCATTCATTTTCAGAACACAAACAGAAATGTCCAAATAGGGGTGAAAACAAAGTGATAAGTCCTCCAGGGTGGATTTTTATCGCATTTGGAGAGCTTCGGTATGGTGTATGTCCTCCACGAGCATTAATCACAGCTTGGCACCTATGTGGCATGTTCCGTATAAGTCAGCGGAGGTCACGTTGCGGTATCAGGTCCCATTCTTCAATGAGAGCATGTTCAAGGTCTTGGAGAGTCTGTGGTGGAACAGGATGCCCACGAACATTGCTGTCAAGCCTATCCCACACATGCTTGATGGGATTAAGGTCGGGACTCACTGCTAGCCATTCCATTTCTTGATTGTCCAGTTCTCGCAAGACAGCTCTGGTGATGCACGCTACATGAGCCCTGGCAGTGTCATGCATGAGTACGAATTCAGGGCCAAAACCGTATGCAGTAACCAACACATGGTGTAGCAGTATCTGCTCGATTTACCCCGCAGCGGTAAGATTACCACGGACGATGACAAGATCCGTACGGCCACGGTCAAGCCATCAATACTGATGCCACCCCACACCATCACAGAACCTTGTCCGAATCGGTTGCCTTCCTGGACAACATTTATGTTCTGCTCACCATGCAGTCTCCATACACTTTGTGTCAGGGGAAATCTGGACTCGTCTGTGAACAACACAGGTCGCCATTGGCAAAGTTTCCAGTTGACGTGGGTACGGACAGACGGAAGGCGAGCTGCGCGATGTTGCTGCGTTAAACGGGGCACTCAAGCAGGACGTCTGGGTCGTAAGGACACTTCTCTTAACCTGTTCCTTACTGTCTGGTCAGACACTGTGACTCCAGTGACCTTCCTGGGGTCTTGTTGCAGTTCTCTGGCAGTTGCTGAACGTCACTGCACAGATGGTCCTATTTCGTCATCCTGTGGGGTTGTCATGTGTCCTTGACCTTGTCCAACCCTCCTTGTGAACTGGTCTGTCTCTTTGTAGCGATTCCACAAGCGTTGAATAACTGACAGAGACACATTGAGGTCGACAGCAACACAACTAAAAGTCCATCCTTCCTGGATCAAAGTGACGGGCCTTGAAACTTGAACCTCGATAAGATATCGCATGGGATGTGCTGGTTGACGTATGTGCTCAAATGACCGCAGTAGTCTGTGTACCTCACGACGACACATGGACCCACCACTATTCACTTCGTTTTGACGTGTCACCTGACCGTTTAATGCATAGCTACACCTACAGATGGAGTATAACTTCGATTTGACATACCCCGAGTGGCTAAGGTCTCAAGGTATGCTGTATGACCATTGGAACCCCATGTACCAAATTAACGTTCACATACCAGATGTTACAAAACATGCTTCCCTAATTTTTTTGAACTGTGTATTAACAAGCGTAAAAACATTTGTGTACACCCTCCTAATAATTGCAGAAATTTTTGAACTTACATTAATGAAGTAAGCTTGTGCTTTCTCTCTCCTCACGAGTCCAGTTAGGGGTAGTGTGTGTCACCCTTGGTGACACAACAGCTGGCTTGTTTACTGGTAACATTTTGTTTGTCTTGCTCTGGTGAAGTCTTCGGCTTTCACGGAGCTGTACTTGTAATCTGCTGTTGTTGTTTATTATTATTATTATTATTATTATTATTATTTTTTTTTTTTGCTAGTTGCTTTACGTCGCACCGACACAGATAGGTCTTATGGCGACGATGGGACAGGAAAGGGCCAGGAGTGGGAAGGAAGCGGCCGTGGCCTTAATTAAGGTACTGCCCCAGCATTTGCCTGGTGTGAAAATGGGAAACCACGGAAAACCATTTTCAGGGCTGCCGACAGTGGGGTTCGAACCTACTATCTTCCGAATACTGGATACTGGCCGCACTTAAGCGACTGCAGCTATCGAGCTCGGTTATTATTATTATTATTATTATTATTATTATTATTATTATAAACTGTTTTGGAAATAATTTAGGGAATGTTTAAAGTGGATTAGTAAATTAATAAATATCTGGCCAAAACCCGTCAAAACGTGGCGATCAATGGGGTAAATATTTAGTGAAGGTTTATATGTCTGTGGTATGGCAGAACCTGATATATGAGGAAACTTGATTTTTTAGGAGGTGCTTTTAAAAGTTGGCAAGCTCACTGGAATTCATGTCTTATTTCAATGACCTCTAAATTGAAGTGGCATTTATTTGTGAATATAACAAAAAGAAGGAACAAATTTTATTCTTAATTATTCAGCAGGTTCGGGGAACAAATCACTCGGTTGCCTCAATACCTATGTACTGGATATACCGAATCTTTATGTAGGGAACAGTATATTCTGCGGGCACCAGAATCATACCGGGCTTTGCCATCATACTCTGTAGCAAAATCTACCACATTCGCATTGAAACCGAAAATTATATTTGACATATTGGGTATGCCTTAGTACCACAGATATGACTTTCTTTGTACAATTACTTTTTGGCAGTATTGCAACTTTAATGACTTCAAAAGTTTGCACTCTTGACATTGCACCGTATGCTGTAGCTGAAACCTGCACGTTCTAGTGTTTCCTCTTGAGCTTTGTTGATTGTGATACAAAATGCCAAGCAAATTGGAAATTGGTGCCACTTGAAAGAAAATGGAAGCGTTTTATCTGAAGGAGTTGTCATTTAGAGGGATTGTTTCTGCTTATTTTGAATTTACAGTGCACTGATTGAGGGTTGGGAAGAAAAATGGTGGCTATTCCTGTCCACGCTACTCATAAAACACGGAGCCCTAAATTGAAGCACTTTTGAATTAAGCATATAAGTTTTCCCCAATGTGCCTGGGACTGTCTATGAAAAAGGCATTCTTGACATTTGTGTTGCTTTTGGGGTACGTCAAGGATTTCATTAATATAATTGAAACTTTCTCCTGTTTTGCTATGAGCACAATGTCAGCCAAATCAGATTTGAAAATTGGCACATTAGCAGTTTACTCATAGTAAGGGTACAATCCTTTGGGTTTCAACGACTGTAAATTATGACACGGAGGATCGACTCTCTTTCGTACCTACCAGAGTGGAAGAAGTTCACAGCTTTAGTGTTAAAATTATGATACAGAGAAAAGGACTTTTATATTCCTCCAACATTTCAAACTAGCAAATATAGGGAGGGCTACAAAGAGACAGGAACATTGTGCTGAATACCTTCTTTTCAACTAAGTGACTCGCTGCAACACAACACAGACTGGAACAGTCGACCAAGAAGCGGATGCGTGCTTGCCCTCTTCCATCTCCCCTCTTGCATCACATGCCTCGATGCTACCACAGTCCAGGTGGCCGTGTAAGTACTGGCAAGCGTTTTGGCGAATCAGAATGCTACAATTTCCTTTAATCATTTTAAAATATACGGCAAGAAATTTTTATGCTTTTAAAGACACTCTGCAAATCTACAAGCCAAGAGTTTTCGTCAGAATGCTTTATGATGTCAATCGGTTCAGCTGTTCTCTCAAAATCGATGTAACAAAAATCAGCGTAGTGTTTTAAATACAGTAGAAATCCGCTATAGTGAGTATGGCATATTAAGAGAACCCTGTTATAACGACAGTTCTTTTATCTCTTCAAAATTCCTATATTAACTGTGTACTATCCTTCGGTTACAGCGGGAGCCCCGTCACTGATGCATCCGTTAATACGAGTAATTAAGCATGCACGATTTTCTCAGTTACCGATATTTATGCATCCAGCGATTATATTGCATGCGATCAATCATCTTCGGTATCGTTTCCTCGCTATGTCCACTAGCGGGCTCTCGGCGACATTCAAAGGCGATGTCGTAGTCGATTAGTAATGCCAGTCGACTGCTGTTCCATAAAGAAAAATCAAAATGAAAGAGAACAGGATGTCGTAATGGATAACGTGTCTGGTAGCAGTTAACTCGTTTAAAATAAAGGCTAAAGTAAACAATCGCTTAATTTTAATGCCAAATACTGCAATTAAGAATGGGATACACCTCGAGATTTGGCAGAGTGAATCATTGATTTCAGGGGTTAGGTTATACTTTCTCGCATTTAGTCTATGGCTATTCCCATGTCTATTTATAGAGAGAAGGTTATCACTTTTCTGTGGGTGCTCAATATATGTTTTCATGGTACATATATGGTTAAGCTAGGTTAGGTGACGCTGTTTGAATAAAAAAAACTGAAGGATTTCCCACAAAATGAGACCTCCTATATCGTTTTCTTGCTATGTGCGCTTGCAAGCTCTCTCGTCGACATTTGATGGCGATGTCTGTGTTGATCAATAATACCCGTCAACTGCTGTTTCGTTGAGAAAATTAGAAATGAAGAACATGTTTTCGTAATAAATATGTAAATAATGTGGTTGATAGCGGTTGTTAACTTGTTAAATGATCGCTTAATTTTAATATTATGTTCTGAAATTAAGTAAGAAAGTGATAACCTCAAAATACGGCAGAGTACATCACTTATTTCATACAATAGTTTATATTTTCTTGTGTGTAGTGAATTTTGGAAAGGCTATTCGCATGTAAATTTATAGCGAGGAGGTTATCGTTTCTCTGCGTGCGCTTGAAATATGTTCTCATGATACATATACCGTTAGGTTAGGTGACGCCGTTTGAGGAATAAAACTGAAACGTTTGCCACAGAAGCCTGTGGAGTGTTACTACAATTTTTTCATAATGAAATTAAACACACATTTTCATGTAGTATCGGATTTCAAAAAGTAAAAACGAGTAATCGTCCACGAAAACGCAAGTTTTGAACAAACTGATTGCTGTTTCATCATCATTTTACTGTTCCAGTTTCCTGGGTTTTGTTAATGAGCCTCTTCCGCTTCTTCCTGTCCATGTACAACTTGTCATGGAGAACATCATCCACTGTCCATCCTCTGGTAACTAGATCAACCTTGATCATGTCCATCCATCAGGTTTTAGTCTTCCCTTTTTCTCTTCACTTGTCTTTCCAAATTTATTCTAGCTGTTCTTATAGGCTCCATCCTCATCACATGCCCGTACCACCGTAGTCTGGATGTGCCGATTCGGTCTAATAGGGATGTCTTTATTACAGCTACTTTCGTCACCTCTTCATTTCTTAACTTGTCCATCTTGGTCTTCTGGATGGTGGATCTAAGAAATTTCATCTCTGATGCTTGCAGTCTTGATGAATTTCTTTTTATGACTGTGCACGCTTCAATACCATAGGTCAGTATTTGTATGAAATAGCTGTTAAACATCATCAGTTTGGCTGGTTTTGGAATCATGTTGTCCCATAAGTGTTCTTACTTGTTGGTAGAATTCTGATCAGTTTTGCACTCTGTAATTTCCTTTCTAACCAAATTATACTTCCAAGGTACGGAAAACTATCCACACACATTTGCTGGAGACCCTTCTCTGTTGTCTGCCTCACCACTGTCTTGGTCTTGCTGATGTTGAGGTTATATTCCTGGAACTGGGGTTTCCATATATTGAGTCTGGTCTGTACTTCCTTTTCTGTTTCACCCCAAATCATATCATCAGCAAAGGCCACTACTGTTTCTTACCGATTTTAATGTGTATGGGTTTTTTCCAGACTTAGGAAAAATTGGGTATAACGACAATCCGCTATAGCGAGTATATTTTTCGCTGTTATGAATTCTAGCTAGAACGGACGTCTACTGTATAGATATATAATTTAATGGGACTTGAATTGTGCTTTGATGATGTGCTTCAATTTAATAACGTTGTGACCTTACTGCGTCCAGCAACGGTGTAACAAAATTCTCCGACCGCTCATTTTATCTCAGGGTAAATTTCCTTGTATAGCTCCGATTAAATGTGAGTTCTGAAGAGAGGTGCGACTGCATATAAATCGCTAGTCAATGTATCAGATGACAGTCTCCATCCCCTCGCACCTAACTCAATGCTTAAAATGTCATAAATTGCAGTATCTCTACTTAACATTACACTATTCTACTGTATCAACCTATAAATTAATAAGTCACACATGTTCAGTTTTAACCAACTAGTTTATCATCATATTATGCATAGGAAAGAGAAAAATTAAAATAAGTCTTTGTTCCTTATCTTTGAAATAAAATAAAGATCATTCATTGATTTTATGTACAACTGCACTCATTTATAACTTTCATTTTCAGTCCTGATATGAGCTAACTTTATATTCTCGATCATACTTGATGTCTGAAATCATCCTTTAAATCATTACATATTAAAAAAAGTAATTACCTGTAAGTCAAAAAATCAATAACATCATTGCTGAAAATAAGTTTTAAATTTTGAATCATATCCACTATATTGTTTATCCGTCATTGCTGTTTATCTTAATTACCATCGAATGACTTGCTAAGCTTACCATTACATACTACCATACAAAATCTTGGCACGTACTATCCTAACTGCCCTATGTTCAATCATTTGAATATCAATGTATAACCTTCTGAAATCCATATCTAAAACTCATTTCTAACTATTCTAGTTCTTAATTATTGCTTCGATTTATCACGTTGGGTGCCATGCGACGCCATATGGTGTCACACTGGTCAAATTTGAGATGGCGTGACGCCGTATGGCGGCACACAAGTCTTGAATCCAGAGTTGGCATGACGCCATATGGCGGCACAGCAGAGTTTCGGGCGAATCGCTGTAGAAAATCAGCTGTGACATCTATGCGCGTAAAACTGGTACTACGTGAAGTGCGAACTACAGGGTCTATTCCAGCTATGTATTGCTACTATGTGCCACCATATGGAGCCACAGTATTCTTCCAAAATCACTGACTGGCTAGTGATCATTCTCACAAATGAAAGCGCCCCAGGCATTATTTCCTCGTTTACTTGTGAATTATTCGGTTTGTATAGTTGTGGAAATATATAAGGAAATGGAAGATATTGGTAATATTCTTGGTAGAAATGGTAAGTGATTTACCAAGAAGAGAATTAGTGAATTGGATATTTTTGAATTACTTATGGTTTCTGATGGAGAGAAAGATGTAAGTGTTGATGACAGTGAATACAATGCTAGTGACGAGTGCACTGACAGCATGATGAATGTGGAAGACAGTGGCGATACTGATAGTGACATTATAGGTGGGGACGATGGTGGTGAAAATGGTGTACACAATCATGTGAACAATGATGACTGAGGTCCTTGTGTAAGGACACAGAAAGATATTCCATTTATAAGCCAGAAGCATCTAAATCTTCAAATTGATACTTCTTCAGCCACAGGAGGACGCACATCAAGAATTTTGAATCGGTCTACAACTAACCCTCAAATAAAGAGCAGGCCGATGGCCACATGACCCTCTTTGTCGTCTTCTGCTACAGGCAGGAATTGCGTGTGGATGCAGGGCCGGATTAAGGTGGGGGCTAAAGGGGCTGCAGCCCCGGGCCCCGCGTGCCAAGGGGCCCCGGCCCTTGGCCGAACCTAAAATTGTATTTAAAAAAGGCCTGCTGCTCCACCTCCGTGCATGTATATGAGTATTTACGCTCGCAAAATATTGAACACGCACTCTTCCTTCTTATCTGTCCGCGTTAGCATTTCATCACTGCTAGAATCAATTACCGTCCGGAGACACGAATCCTCGCTACTTATGCACTGTAAGTATTGTAAACGTTATTGTTGACGAAAATTTAAATCTGGCAGCTTGAGAGTACGGGCAGAGGGGGGAAGGGGAGAAGAGGTCTAGGAAGTGAGCGGGAGGGAACAGGGGAAGCTATACTATATCTTTGCATCAGGAAGAGAACTTCCAGTTCACCTCTGATTATTCAACCATTCGTAAATTATAACTATAATGTTCTTGTAAAATGGATAGAAAATATCCTAGTGGTGCCAAAAAAACGTAAGTTCTGTTCTGTATGTCGATTTGATAGTGATGAGACAAATGTAAAATGTTTTGGCATTATGAAATATTAACATGAAAAATAGAGAAAAAATGTAGTCTATTTCAACACTTCCCTATTCATTAATTTAAGTGGAAGTAGTTCTATAACGACTTCAGAATGCTAGTCTTACGTGATGTTACGAAGAAGGGGCCCCACATTTTTAAATAGCCCGGGGCCCCCAAACACCTTAATCCAGCACTGTGTGGATGTATTCAACTCTTCCCATCCACAGGTGGTCCAACAGATGGTATCAAACCACAATCCGTGTCCGCGCCTAGGTTGCCCCTTTTTAGTTGTCTTTTACGACAAGTAGGGTATACCGGGTGGTGTATTCATCTGCATCCCTCAGCCACAGGGGTAACAATATGTAATGTAATATAAGGACTTGTTTTGCATTTCAGAAGGTTTTCATAAATATTGTATTAGTTTGAATTATCACATAAATTTTACATATTTGAAATTTGTGTTGTACACTTCATATAAAGCATAAAAAAATTCTGTGACACCGTATGGCGCCACGCTATATTTTATGCTTAACACGTTCAGTACCTGCTTCTGAGCAGGACATTTGAATGCCTGGACCAGCCATTTTCATGCCCGGCCCTCTTAACATGCATCACTTAATAAAATTTACCATTACTCCTGAATTATAAATGTTAGAAACATGATACTTTGTGGTTACCTCTAGTAAATATTTAGGGGTGTGATATCTGGTGTCACAGGTTTCAAAATACGTATAATTTTATACAGCATATCTGTACTTTCGGCATAATGATTACTGTCACTGAAGTGAAGAAATGAAATATGAAGCGTATTCAGAACATTGTATTAGAAAATATTGGAGTATGAAAAACAGGGTCTTCGGCCCAGTATTTTTTAACATCAGGATTTTGGACTAATCGGTTTCCAGGATTGCGTGATCGAATTCTTTGTGAAAGGCCGGGGTGCCGCACTTATCACTTGACTCGCGTATAGATTGGTCTGTTCACACACACACACACACACACACTGATAAAATTCGTCCTTCATGAAAATAATCGCGTAACTCAAAATATCCTGCTTATTTTCTATTTGAACGTTTATACCTGAATTCTCTGTAAATGGTGAAATGGGTGGACAATAACTAGATGATATGTATCAGGCACTTCACTTTTCTCTATAGGCCTATCGGATTCAGGAAACGGAATTTCCTCGTTACTTTCACTATCTGAGTCTATTTAAGGAATAAGTTCATCACCAGAATCATTATGAACAATATCTAATAGTTTTTCTTCTGTAAGAGACTTTGTTTTGTAAGCTTTTATACTACACTTGGTAAGAACGGCACGCACTGCATTGGAATCTCAAGTACCGACTTGACCCGCGAGGAAGTGCTGGGACATTCCCGCTTAAACAGCTAAGATAAACACGAGCCCACTCAACGCGAGGGTTATCTCAAAAAGGTCAACCAACTTCCTGCTACAACCAGTAACGCTGACTAAGGTGTAAGAACGCATAGATGACGAATATAAACAGCATTGCTTCGCGCGGAACATTAAATGTCTTACGCCGTCCACGGCCCGCAGCATAGGAGCAAGCTTAAACGTCTTACGCCGTCCACGGTCCGCAATGAGTTAATAAAAATTGATGTGACGCCTTATGGTGTCACACGACCTTGGTATGATGAAATAAAGTTGACTTGGTTCATCATATTAATATATCCCAAGATTATATAAACAGCCTACGAGATGTATAATTGCTGTGGCACCAGCGGAATACTTTTGAAATTCATGCCTGGCACCACTGGAATAGTGTGCTACAATCGCCTTGGCACTCAACATGTTAATATTCCAAATTTAACCTCAATGAAATGTCATTTGCCTTGAAAATTGTTACTCCTTTCAAATCAATAGGATAGCTCCATTAAAATCTCAGATGTCAGTATTACTCATCACAGCAATATATATATCATCTGTAGAGTTTGTAATTTTTAGCATTTGCGATAAATGCGAAATACGTCGAAACTTTGTCAGTGTGTGTGTCTTCATCTTATATGACCCGGCGAGTGGTTTTTAGCGATTTTGAATTAGCGATAAAATGCAAAATTGGTTCAAAATGCGAAATTATGCAATTTATGCAAAATAAATGTGAAACTCTCGGTTTTATACGAAATAAACATATATCTTTAAAAAAAGAGGTTTTTTCTAAAAAAAAAATGTATTTCAGGAGAAAGAATTATTACGGCACCCATTGTGATCGTAAGGCAGTAACATACTTTGACGGACACTTCCGTCCTGGGGCACAGAACATTTATAAGTTCATTATCACGGTTAGCTGGTCAGAGAGATTTATTCTGTTTGTTTTGCAGCCTACCCGATTGATGTCAGATGATGCATGAAGCTATTTTCTCTGTGTACATAGTAACTCTGAGCTGAAGTACGGAAAATACAAAGCACCTCAGTTTGCCGCTCGTTGTAAACAACTTGTTAAACAATCATGGTGGAATCCAAGCGCGGCATGAATGAGGTTATTCGTAACTGGCTTGAAAATAGTGATGTTAAAAGTAGAAATGATTCTCTGGAGAGTGAAAATACTTTTTCAACTAACAGTGATGAAAGTGATTCTGATTTCAGTTCTGAGATGATAGTGCCAATTGAAACTATGTGACAAAACCAGAATGCAACAAGAGCGGGTGAAAAGTCCAGTAAAATGATACTTGGAATTATGATCTTGTTGACAATAAGCCTGTTTCTGTAACATGCAAACCAGTTTCTGAAATTCACTCTATAGCGAGGAGGGGTTGGGAAATAATCCAAAAGAAATGGACGTAGAGAATGAATGTATAACCCCACAGCTCTGGGATCACGTTACTAAGGAAACCAATGCCCATGCCTCTGTATTTCTTGCTAATTTATCTGCTTCCCTTGAAACCAGTAATAATTACGAACAAAAACATTAGTTACCTGTTACTATAGACGAGCTGAAATCTCACTTTGCTCTGTGTATTCTTAAGTATGTGATTAGTGAAATTTGTTAGTGACAAAAAAATACATAAATGGTATGCAAGGGAATATTTCCTTTCACAAGTAATGGTGGGACAAAGGGTTAAATCATTCCATGTGTGGAATATCTTTCACTGGCCAAAGAGCACTGCAAAGAATAGTCAGACAACAAATACACTTTCAAGCACACACGTTCATCTTTGTGTTGACCCTTGATCATAGTCAGTTATTCTTGACACCAGTGTTGAGCAGTAGTTCCTGTTTTAAAGTACGGTAGCGATTTATTTTATTGTCTGGTAGCCATGGGTAGAAGCGAAGTGACGATCAAACAGCATGCCGAGGGTCACAAATCGGGACATTTTTATGCAAGCGATACAGATAGGCCGATATTGATGTGTGTTTGTAAATTTGTTAATAGGCATATTCATGTGTATGCGTTAATACTTCTTGCAGTCTTATGTTGATGTTTGTCTTATTTTCTATAGTGAATTCAAAGGTTGTGGGCTCGAATCCCACTGGTTTCCGGTTGGCCATTTTTGTTCTGTACTTAACATCTCTTCAACGCGTACTAAATCCTATGTAACACGACCTAATAGGTTGAAAGTCTGTTTCGATTAGCAAATTATGCCTATTTTTAACCAATTTGCTACAAAACGTTAAATTTGAGGAATTTAGATGCTACAAAATGCTAAATTTGAAAATAAAAATGCTAAATCTCTGATTTTTAAATGCTATAAACTACAAACTCTAATCATCTGGTATCTTGTGCACTATCTCCATAGAACATTTAATATGGGTATTTGTTGAGGATCCAGCCAGCCTTAGGGCTGATGGCTGAACATACATACATACATATATACATACATACATACATACATACATACATACATACATACATACATACATACATACATACAAGAATTATTTACCTTGGCTTACACGTTTGCGTTAGCTATGCCTACCTTATATTACTATATTCCCTCGATGTGAATTCTTTCTATGCATGTGCTTGATGTATGCGATCCAGAAACTAAATATACGTATTCTGCGTCTATAATTTTATAACCTCTGCATCTAATTCAGTATCAACTCTCTTCAACGTTTTCTTATTTCTTCATTACAAACAACATATCATTCAATTCATTCACCACATCTTAACGTAACCATTTTCTAAAATCTCATAACCTCTTCTTTTATACAATATTTCCCACAACGTAATATACTTCATTAAATGTATATTCGCTTCACTGGATCACACTTCATCCCTCAGAATAACATTTAACCATCTAGTATACTGAGGTACTTCTTCACGATCTACATCGACACTGAATAATTCGTATTAGTTGCATATCACTTCTATATCATATCATTACGATGACCAACAAACATGTTAGGTTTCCTAACCCATTTAAGATATCCACAACTCTCATATGCTTTCAGTCTGCTGTGTTACTCTACTCATTCCTGCTATTAATTATGAATTCTCCATAGCTATCATATTACACTCAATATATACGGTCACTTCATCCGATTGAGATATATGGATTCTCATATAACCTAACCTTGAAAGCTAGATTCTGAAATTGCACTTCAATGAATCACTTGACATCCTAAGTACACCACTAAAAACAATAATACCGGGCGGGTTGGCCGTGCGCGTAGAGTCGCGCAGCTGTGAGCTTGCATCCGGGAGATAGGGGGTTCGAATCCCACTGTCGGCAGCCCTGAAGATGGTTTTCCGTGGTTTCCCATTTTCACACCAGGCAAATGCTGGGGCTGTACCTTAATTAAGGCCACGGCCGCTTCCTTCCAACTCCTAGGCCATTCCTATCCCATCGTCGCCATAAGACCTATCTGTGTCGGTGCGACGTAAAGCCCCTAGCAAAAAAAAAAAAACAAAAAACCCAATAATTTCATGATATACTTATATCCAGATTTAATTAAGAACTATAATTTAGTAAACTTAGCATGTCATTCTCTGGCTTACAATGTTTCTGTAGCCCTCTGAGCTACAGTTGCTGTCCTCAGCCGGCTGGAACCCATGGATCAGCTGGTCTCCACTTCTACATCAGGTTGGTTGGTCGGCCAGTAACACACTCATCTCCAGGTCGGTCCAATGCGGATTTAGCACCACATATTCATATTCTTCTCTCTTGTGCTAGGCTCAACAGAAGAAAGTTTTTATATGTACAGGTTCATATCAACTCCTCCGGTAGTTTATAATAGTCTACCAATGTTCTTATCTGTTTGCTAATTAATCTATCTTCAAATATATAATACTGGGATTAGTATAGCTACAGTATCAATTCTGCCTTAATTTTTATCTGAATTCAAATAATTTCATTTTCTGATGTCTTCGTGTCTGCTAATTCTTTCTTCTTGAAATAATTCTCGTCCTCTATTTATTTGACAATCTTCAGTTCCAGTAGCATTCAACGTTATGGTCCTTGTCTGACCACTTGCCTCGCTTATTTAATCTTAATCTTCTTATTTTCAGCTGGAATACTGTTCTTTTGTATTGAATATATAATATTCCGCTGTATCTTATTCTCTCAACAGTTTTCAGTATCTTCTAACGGAATCTGGCTAATTTCTTTACGATTCTATGCAGCTGACGTCTTCGTCTACCATTCAGTTTCACAGCAGTTTAGTTGTGTAATAATACATTAAATTTGATCTTGTTTCTTTTAAGTAATACACTTAGCATTTCAATTTTCTTTTCTTCCACAGCCTTCGTGATTATGCTCTCTTTCTCCGATTTCGGCCCCCTGTGAACTTCTGAATCATAGTTTGTTTTACATAATTCTGTCTTGTGCTATACATCTACTTTGACGCCGTTTTATAACGTGCCAGAAAATGCAATGGGCACAACGTGAAGGGTGTGGAATCATTCAGGTGTGGGTGATCACTAAGGTTGTTCTTGTTGGCTTTTTTTTTTTTTGCAATGTGCATTTTTATTGCCTTCTGTGTATTTGGTGATTTTCTAATATGTTCAATGTGTAATATTTTAAGATATGTACTGATGTCTGTTGAGTGGTGGGCATAGTCATGTGTTCATCAGCAACAAACATGACCCCTTAAAAGCAAAACTTGCCACATTATTCATTAAAATCTCAGCATCTCCATCACAAAATTTATGGATCAAAATAGATTTGCATTTATAAAATACAAGAAATTAGCTAAGAAATGTTATGCCTTCACTAAACTAAGTAACTTTTGGTACTCTGCTCTGTGGACATCCTACACTTATTGTTTGCATTACTATATAAAAAGTGAAGCAATCGAAGAACAAGCAGTAATTGAAAACAAAATCAGTAATCTGATAAATAAACAAAGACAATCCACCACCACCACAACAACAATTTGAGTTCTAACCGAAGGTTATAAAACAGATACAGTAAAACCTTTTCCAACAGGGAAACAAATCTGTTAGAAAATGGTTTCACGTTTAAGCCAGGGGAGGTCGTGTTCATTCCTTGGACGTGAGAGGTCGTGCTGGCTCTTTTAGACCCGGTTGTTTAAAATGACTCATTACTGCACACTACTGACTTTTACTCATTTTTTGTTATTTATTGTATTATTTTGTTTGATTTGGGATTCATTTTTATTGTTATATCTTTATTTTATATTGCAAACTTTTTGGTTTTGCTAATTAAACATATTCAATTGCAAAGTTAGCTTAAAATTATAATTCAGTCAGTGAATACTAATTATACAGTGAGCTTATTGACTACTTATAAAAATAATAGCAATAATTGTAATAATAGTAAAAAGAATTATACAAAACAGAAAGGGGCTGATGACCTTCGATGTCAGGCCCCTTGAAAACAACAAGCATCATCATCACAAAACACAAAAGGTATATACAAGTAATATTATAGGCACTGCTGTCGCAGGCCAACCCATTCGTCTTCGTCACCACCCTCCATTGTACATGCGACACAAGTTGAAACTGTGTGTTGCTTGCAAATGTCCATCTGGCAGTTGCTGTGCTGGGTTTTGGTTTTCCTGTGTTTGTGTCAATCACAATAGCTGCAACAACCAGGTCCTGTTTCCCACCTCAGTGTTGCAGGTTGTTTTCATTCCACCTGTTAGCCCACCACACTTTCACCGTGATCTTTATCTTCCTGGATAAGCGATAAATTGTTTCTTGATATTGGAGATATTCAAGGCGACATTCAGTAACCCATGGAAAACGGTTGGTGACCTGCAACACCTAGTCTTTGAAACCGAATTGGTCCCTTTCAGTTCAGCAATGTCTACACCTCCCTTCATCATGTTGTGTAAGGTTAGGAGCTCAGGATTCCTGGCCTGTCTGGAGCTCATCAGCTGTCAGAATTGTGGAAAGTGGAAGTCAAAAGGACAACCTTGTTTTTCCTGGAAGCGCAAGAGAGCAATGTAGTCATCTTTAAATCCAAAACACTACTGACAACTGGCTTTTTTGGATCTATGAATGTTAAATGTTGGAGGAATCTTTTGACAGTTCAGACAGCCATTAGGTAGTTTTCAAGAAGAGAGATGGCTAGGGGTGAGGACATAAACGAGTTATCAAAAGTTCACATTCCTCCCAGTACGTGATATTTGTTGTACCATTTTCTCAACACTAGCTCTTGGTGAATTGTTATTTCTTAATGGTCCTTACGGTTGTTGGCTGGGATAAATTTCCATATGATCTGTGTAATATGTCCTGGCGTAAACTAAGGCAAAATTTATGCCATACTTAGCTGACTTGCTTGGTCTAAACTGTTGAAAAGCCCATTTGCCATATAACGACTCCAGCATTTCGTCAACAGGCAATATTCACCTGGTTAATATGCTTCAGAGTATCGTTTGTCTGAAGCCTGAAATATCTCTCAGATTTTAGATGTGATCTGACAGAGTTCTCTCATGTCTGTCATGAACGTTGTTGAATCTCATAGCTCTATGTAAGAATTTAAAGAGATGCAGATTCATTGTTGTTCGGAAAATTACTACACCTGTTCCATCTGTCGACCACATGTCCTAAAGATTTTCATGGGATGAACAAAGAATGCCAGCAAGGTAAAGCAGCCCAAATACAGCTTACATTTCTCAAATGTCTGTAGGAAGTGTATGACATTCACGAATAAAGTTTGTTTTTTCTATCCACATATGCATAAAGCCCACAGTTTTGATTTTGGAGTCTGGAAAATAAAAACTTAAGTTTCTGTTGGAGGGGGAGCGTTGCCTGAAACTTCTCGCTACAATTATATGAAGTGTAATTGGGTGTGCAGTGAACATAGATAGTGATGTGAACAAGACAAACTGGGTCTGAAAGACTGTAACGCGACCTCTCCTGGGTTAATGACCAAGAATGTCACATGGAAAACAACATAAAAGCAATTAACCACTGAGTTGAAATTGCAACAACATAATCATACAGCATAAAGATACAATAAATGTTGCAACCAATGAAGCACAAAAAATTATGAAACTAGGAAATTCAGCAACCCATACAAATTTCAAAACTTAAAAGCTCAGTTTTAAATACCATTAATAGCAAAAATATAATATTCACAAAAGCAAGTAAAGGGAACACAGTGATCATAATGATAAAACTAATCCCTCCTTAGCAATGGAAGAAGAATAAAACAAAACACATTAGATACAAAAGCGCTCAACATGAGGGAGAAATCTCTACTTATTTAAAAAATCGCCCTTTATTTGGTCACTTGTATGTGTAGCAAGTTTTTGCATGGTAAGTCTCATTTAATTTAAAGGTTATATTGTATTCGAAAATATGGTTTCGAATGCGAGTATCCATTTTCAAAAATTCTCGAATGCTTTATATTCAATTCTGCTCATCACTAATTGCAGGCCACAATATTTATTGAAAAAAAAATCACAAATACTCAAGTTTTAGTTTATTCTTGACCTTGAGTTCAGCAGCGAAGGTATGGAGACTCACACTGCACAAGCCAGTGGACTACAGGTGGGAAATTATACTAACTTCTTAATAAACTGGACTCAAACTAAAAACTGGACCATAACATAAACGGGATGCTTTAACGATCACAACCATCAGACAGGGAACGAACTTGACATATTACACCATTTATATAGGAATATTTTTATGCACCGCAATTTCATTATGCCACCAACAATATTTTAAATATTATAAGGAGACTGTTTATGTATATCTCTACAATCTCATAGGGTTTGGTTTGAGAAAGCTATTTAAGGCCTGTGGTCCCTGATAATGAGTCAAGTGACCAACAAGTCTCGCAAAGCAAATCTTGGACAAAAAAGCGGCAAGTTTCTGAAAGTAGGGGAGGATCTGCTTAAATACGTAATTTCGTTACACGATGTTGGATATGCTGTTTCTCACAAAATGCTTTATTTTAAAGGACGAGAAATAGTTGCTGCACATGGAATGATGTCTTGGATTTGAAGGTTAGCCAATGCTTGATCATTAATTTTATGAAGAGAAATGGACTTTCTCTTCGACGAACACCATTATGCCACAAAATGCTGAATGATTTCAACCAAAAAGTAATTGATTTTCATCGCTCTGTAATTGAGAAGCGTAAAGTGAAGGAATATTTATTTGCTCTCCCAAATAGGAACCACAGGTCAGGTGCCAATCAGTTTCTGTATGGCACAAAGTTGGACAGTCGATAAGAAAGGGACGTAGAGTGTTATCGTACGCGCTACCAGAAGCGAAAAAGTACGATGTACTGCAATGCTATTCTCTTTGGCAATGCTTGCTGTAACAGGTGATGATAAAAAGCTTGCACCTTATGTAGTTCAAAAACGAAAACCAATGCCTAACGTAAAATTTCCGCGAGGGAACCACGTTCGTATCCAAGAACATGGTTGGATGGACAAGTCACTCATACAAGATTGGATATCAACGGTTTGGGGAAAAATAGCAGGGGTCCGTTCTTCGATGCCCAGCCCTGCTCATGTTAGACAGTTTTCTTTATTTTGCTGGCATGTCATTATGTACTTACATGAATTGTACTTCTATTAGTACACATTTATTTCACTTCAGGTCATATTGTCAGCTCGTAATGGGAGGAATATTTTCCAGTGTCGGTACTTCAAACCCACGCGTCCAACTTACCTGACTTTTCAGAAAAAGTCTCACGCTGGAATTTTACGCCGAATGACTATTAACCACAAATGATTTGAACGCGTTGTGTGTAGATTATATTTGATGCATCTTTTAAATGTAAATGAATTGTAAATATTTTTTAAAATATCTTAATACCTCAAATAATGTACGCATCCAAAATCTTTGCCTGGATTTTTCCTCAAAAATGTGTGTTAATTACGCGAGAAAATACGATAATATGTTCCCCTGTTTAATGCTGAAACTTTAACTCATATTTGTTCAATAAACGGTTGCTTGTCTTAAATACAGAGTGCAATTTTTATAAATTCTAATCCAGCTAAAAACAGGGTGTGGGTCTTTAATTTAAGTTGGATGGGTAAATGTGGTATATTAGTTTTATTATAGCTTGTGCAGAAGTGAGCTATAATTTCACTGGTATATTATCTTTCATTGCTTCAGAGATTTCTTTGTATGTTTCAGAAAAGTATTTATGGAGGTTCAGCTTGGGAGTGGAGTTCTAAGAGACAGGAATTTTATCTTCATCAGTTCCATGTAGACCAACCAGATCTGAACTTTCGCAATGAGAATGTGACAAATGAGTTCAAGGTTTGTAAATCTCTTCATTTTAGTATTTTATACCTCTCTGTGAAATGGAAATTGCAATGTTAAAACTCTAATGCTGTACTAATGGGTAATCCTTTTTAAAAGGATATTCTCAGTTTTTGGTTGGATCGCGGTGCAAGTGGATTTGAATTTGATAAAATTCAATACCTCCTGGAAGATGAACACTTCAGGAATGCAACACCTGGTGATGTGATGGGTACGACTCATGATCAGTACGAGTTTTACAGTCATAAGTCCACTGCTTTCTTCACAGAAGTTTTGAATATTCTATCTGATTGGAGAGAAGTATTTGAAAACCGTACTTCTGGGTGAGTAATGCAACTGCTTGTGATACTGAATGATAGGATCATCTGGTGGTGGTGGTGTTTTTGTTGTTGTAGCTTGGGTCATCAGTCTGTGATACAGCTCTCCATGCTATGTTAACCTGTTCCAACCTTTTCATTTGTATGTAACTATGTCTTCTCATCTGTTTATTATATTCATGCCCTAAGTCGTAAGTAAATTAGACGTGATAAGAATCTTAATTAACACGTTCAGTACCTGCTTCTGAGCGGGACACTTGAATGCCTGGACCGGCCATTTTCATGCCCGGCCCTCTTGACGTGCATCACTTAATACAATTTACAATTACTCCTAAACTATAAGTGTTAGAAAAATGATACTTTGTGCTTACCTCTAGTAAATATTTAGGGTGTGATATCTGGTGTGACAGGTTTCAAAATACGTCTAATTTTATACAGCCTTTCTATATTTTCGGCATAACGATTACTGTCACCGAAGTGAAGAAATTAATATGAAGGAAGCGTATTCGGAACATTGTTTTAGAAAATATCGTAGTATGAATAACAGGGTCTTCGGTCCAGTATATTTTTATATCAGGATTTTGGACTAATCGGTTTCCACGATTGCATGATCGAATTCTTTGTGAAAGGCCGGGGCGCCGCACTTGACTCGCGTATTGATTGGTCAGCTCACACACATACTGATAAAATTCGTCATTCATGAAAATACTCACGTAACTCAAAATATCCTGCTTATTTTCTATTTGAACGTTTATAGCTGAATTCTCTGTAAATGGTAGAACGGGTGGACAATAACTAGAATGATATGTATCAGGCACTTAACTTTTCTCTATAGGCCTATCGGATTCGGGAATCGCAATTTCCTCACCACTCTCACTTTCAGTATCTGAGTCTATTTCAGGAATAAGTTCACCACCAGAATAATCATTGTGAACAATACCTAATAATTAATCTTCCGTAAGAAACTTTGTATTATAAGCCATTATACTACACTCGGTAAGGACGACACGCACTGCATTGGAATGTCAAGTACCGAAATGACGCGCGAGGAAGTTATGAGATTTTCCAGCTAAAACTGCTGAGATAAACATGAGCCCACTCAACGAGAGGGTTATCTCAACAAGGTCAACCAACTTCCTGCTACAACCAGTAACGCTGACTAAGGTGTAAGAATGCATAGATGACGAATATAAACAACATTGCTTCGCGCGAAACATTAAACGTCTTACGCCGTCCACGGCGCGCAGCATAGGAGCAAGCTTGAACGTCTTACGCCGTCCACGGTCCGCAATGAGTTAATTTGGACAGAGTCGCACAGCTCATAACAAAATCCTATACTCCGCACGGCCTTACTTCTAAATTGAAGTTTCGCAAAACAAATGAGCATCGCCTTTCCTCTGTTGCTAGCGCGCTACGCCCGCAAGAACAGCTGATGCAATACGACCGCAGTAAACGGCCCTATATAGTAAAATGTAATACCGTACTCAGAAAAACAAATAAATATAGATTGAAAACAAATTCATAAAATCTACTCTTACTAACAACATCTGACACTAATAAGAGAATATATTATAAAGAATAAAAGAGAATGAGGAAATAACACATAACTCACCACCAATGGCTGGCGCAGGAAGGAGGTTACGGCCTACAAAGGGAACAGTCCACTGATCTGTCACTGGAACCCTTCAACAATGAATCATTGTCACTATCACCAGCTCCCAAGGATATTATTAAACTTTCAATGGAGTTCCCCAGTACATCTTCATTTTCCCACGCCTCATGTATTAATCTTTGTGTACTGCGCACAACTTTCCTCCAGTCATCGGAACTGACATTCGCCACAGCTTTGGCTAGCAGGTTTTCCACCTTGGGTTAAGTGAAACGCTTATTTTTGGTTGCAACATAACCCTTAATCTGAGCCCAAATCTTCTCTATTGCATTGAAATGGCAATGATAATGTGGAAGTCGAATAACTTTATGTCCGTGACGTCTTGCAATTTCGTTCACGACATACACTGGAAATTGTGGCTAGTTTTCTTTCACAAGCTGCAACAGTTCACCTTTCTTCATGTCGTCCCGCACAGGAATGTTGTGCCTCCTTAACCACTCAGCAATAATAGACTTCTTTGCTGCCATTGTCAGAGTTTTGTCTTGAATTATGGAATGGTAGGGGGCACTGTCATTATCAGTGTGCAATTTTCAGACAGGTTATTCATTAGTGTGTATTCAAACCAGTTCTGAAAATTGACACTATTCATCTCCTCGTGGTACTTGACAGTCTTCTTAGACCTCAGAACATATAAAGAGTTAGGTACAAATCTGTTTGTGGTACCGGCATGTAGCACTATATTTCTTCCCCTCTTTCCAATGGGCACTGCCACTGCACCTTCCACAGAATCATCTGTCCAGCCTTTTCCTACGGTATGGTTTGCATTAATCCATGTTTCATCTAACCACACAATTGAATCAAAATTTTCCTTCATAACGTCCCTTAAAAATCGGCAGCGCCACATCACAATATCACTTCTCTCCATTAACACTCGCCGACCATTTAATTTCTTGTAACGGAATCCCAGTTCCTTTACCACAACATCAGTGAAGTCTTGCTTCCATTAAATAGTTCGCTTTCCTTCAGAGACTCTCGTAGCTTCGCAAGAGTGGGGTGGTCTTTTCTGCGGTAGTAGTCATAAATATGACGATGAATGGCATCTTTCTGGACACTGTCCAAGTTCGTCACTGGTTTGTTCCAATTCCTTTTCTTACCCGGCGTTTCAGACTTACAGGATCCAGGCAATTGTTCCTCAGCGTGGTATTTCTCCTTTCCAACTGCCACTACTGTGTATTTACTTTGGTAGTGTTGGCAGTTCTCTGTACGGCTTGTGCTAAAGGAAGCAATATATCACCATTCTCCTTTTCTTTCTCAAAGTACTCGCGCACGTTGGACACAATTTCACGGGCCTGGCTTCTCAAGGGCGTGCCTTGTCTCACACCTCTCGATTTCTTGCCACTTGTCATTCCCGAACTACTCTGAGACATGGTAAACACGACGAACTAAGTACACTGATACACGGACATAAATAAAACTACAGCTATTTAATAATTAAACCTATATTGTACTTATGTTATGCTAAACAGTAAACTACGCTATACTGTACTATACTAGAGAGATAAAGACTAATTACTGGAGGAAAATGCAAATGATCGCGAACCGTACCGAATACCGTACACGCTGAGCGAGATAGGTTAACCACGTGGTGAATGTAAATATTAGACTTGGCAACTAGGTTTCGAGATCGTGCTCTGCCGATATAAATCGATATAAATGGCAGACTGGGATTGGTTGGATGTCTGTGCTTCAGTGCACAACCACCAGACAGAGCCAAAATCGACCTAAACGTCAATTTAGAAGTAGAGCCGTGCAGAGTGTAATAATAAATAAGATATTTAGCAGTATGTACACTCAGATCAGGTACTTGACATTGCATATAATTGAATCCAACACATTGGAAGCCAAGGTTGATTCCATGCAATTCCTGGAGAATGATGGAAAAGGTTAGGGATATAAATTCAGGTCTAACAAGATCAAATAATTACATGAATTTCAGTAACCAACAATATATATAATATACATTATCGCGAAAATTCATAACTGCAATAAATTACTTGCTACAGCATTTTGTTGTTTTATCTAATTTTTTGTAAGTCAGAAAAAAACCCTAAACACTTTCAGATCAGTATGAAATGGCAATCAGTTTGTTCAATACGTGTTGCTGTAGATGATTTCCATATTCTGTCTTGCTCGTTATTATTCTGATTTTGTTACTCAGTGAATGCATATGTTAAATTTCGTTCTTAAGAAATACCATATTTGCTCACATATAACTCGCACTTTTTGACAAAAAATAAGTGTGAACATTTTCAGTGCATGATATATGTGGGGGTTTGTGTGCAAAAGATCATATTCTAGAAAAACCCGTAACATTTGCATTAGGCTGTTGAAACAGGACAACTGGCATACTTAACCCTATTAATTGTCACTGCCTTCAGTCTCCGAGCTTTTCTCGCATGCATCATTCTGGTGACCATCCCATACTGCATCATCCTGACTCCCGTCCAATGCATTTGCCATGCCAGTCTTCAGGAAACTCTTCACAATAACGTCTGTCGACACCATAACCCATGCCCGCATAATCCAATCACTCGAGAGTTCGACTCGTGGCCTCTTTATTTTGACAACTGGCGTCAGTTCATGCTCCCCTCCTGCCATTCATTCGGCGTACAATTTACGTATTTTGTCCTTGAAGGGCTTGTTGACGGAAACATCTATGGGCTGTAGACAATGTGAGAGTCCACCCGGAATTACGAGATCAGTTTGTTTCCTGAAGAAGTTTTCTTCTTGCCTTCCGTTAAGTGTCTGCAGAAACTGTCCCACACGAATGTTGTTGGGCGTCAAAGCAGTGCTCTTGGCCGTGCACCCCACACCATACGGGCCCAGTCCTGGACAAGAGCTGCATCCATCCATCCATCCATCCATCCTTTCTCTTGAACATGTACGTAAATGCCTTTGGGAAACTTTGCTTTAGGCACTGTTTTTCTTTTAAAAATAATGTACAGTGGCAATTTTCTTCCGACTGCGGTTATTGCTAGCATGACAGTGCAACACTGTTTTTCCACACCCAGTTGTGCGTACAAGCACGCTAGATTCTCCCTTGTTGATGGTGGTGTTGCATGGCATGTCGAAGTTTATTGGGGTTTGATGTGCATTGCCAATTTGTCATCTAAATGAAATTGTAGAAACAAAGAGCCTAGTCACTGAGCAAATTCCTAACTTATTGTCATCTCTTAACATAAACAAGAACTATTTTTTTTAAATCTTAAACTATAAATCCAGCATTGATACCCCTGTATCAGCAGCAGCTAATGTCCCATTGCGTGGCCACACCCCTTCCCCTACGTGCATCAACAGCGATCTTAATGCACTGCCCACCCTTCATCTGACACACTCCCCACCAACAATGACGCACCCCCACAATACGAGGAGTAAAGTGACTGTCAGACCACCACACACAAGTAATGCTGCCGGACATCTCTCCTAAAGTCTAAAGGGTAAGTGTTCAGAAGATTAATTCCACTAGTGAACAATCCCAATTATTACAACTCTCACACTTTTTCGTCTTATTTCACAGACTTCAACACACATCACAAGCGGTTTCATTTACACCTAAGAATCCAGTTGAACTTCTTTGAACTCCTCTTCAGACTTACATGGATGCTAACTTCATAAGCTTCACGACCTAGGCAGCATACTTCATATTTAAAGAGAAGATGGAATAATTTGTTAATGAATGAAACTTAATCAATCATCCTCTACTAGCTATCTTGCCATCTAACCAGCGTCTTCGCTTTGAATATTATTAATAAAGACTCTCGTTTCAATAAAGAAAATATGATTTTAAGTAATCCACAAATCATTTTAAGCTGAACGTATTGATTTCCTGTATATACTGAAAAATCTGTGTAAATATTTTCATTTCCTTTTGAATTCAATTGCCAACCCAGTATCAACATTATGAGCATTAATATTATTTTATATTATCACCATTAGATGGGAACACATATGATATCCCATTAGATCTTTAAAACAGGATTAACCTATTCAATCCAATGTTCTTATACATCAATGCAAATTATTGTAAACAATTAGTTTTTAAGAATAGTTTTAATATAACATCAACTTCAGAGCTCTGATTTAGAGTATAGAATTTATTTCTGATGATGCCTGCGATGACAGGTGAAACTTGTACCATTACAACCTTAAAAGAATGATTATATCATAGTCCTAAAGACTTTAAAGTATTGGGTTTTCAATAAAATAATGTAATTTAAAAAAAAAATATGTGTGGATATCATCCGCAAAAATGCAAGTTTTGAACAAACTCATTGCCGTTTCATACAGATTTTATTGTGTGGGGGTTTTCAGACATTTACGAAAAATCTGATATAACCACAATCCGTTATAGTGAGTACATTTTTCGCCGTTATGAATTCTTGCTATAATGGACTTCTGCTGTATTGTGTAACCAAGAAATCTAGTAATGCTGTGTAAACTTCCTTTAGTGTATCGGTGGGCATTTAGAGCACCTCTATCAATGATGTTGTGCTCCATTTGTGCCTCGAGAGTTCATACCACCCCAAACAATGACTGAGCCACCTCCTAATGGCATCCTCTCTTACATATTTCAGGGTGAATCTCTCTCTCTCTCTGAGATGTTTCTTACTTCCTTGAGACAATTTTTCAGCTTGGCTCTGGTAGTGTGGCAGTTATGGATCTTCATCAGCCTGATCCATGTCATCTTGAGGGGTGTGATAACCGAATAATTTTGTCCGTGGCTCCTCCAAGGTGGCCATGGTTCATACCCTAAGGAAGGCATGCAGGATTTTTGAAATAAAAAGCCACACCACTTGGTTTGTATTTCTCGTAAAACTGGAGATCCCTTTGCTGTGTTAACTATATCAAAATAACAATATATTAAGAGAAGGAACGAAATGTCGTATGGCTTTTAGTGCCGGGATATCCCAGAACGGGTTCGGCTCGCCAGGTGCAGGTCTTTCTATTTGACGCCCGTAGGCGACCTGCGCATCATGATGAGGATGAAATGATGATGAAGACAATACGTACACCCAGTCCCCATGCCATTGACATTAACCAATTAAGGTTAAGATCCCTGACCCGGCCGGGAATCGAACCCGGGACCTTCTGAACCGAAGGCCAGTACGCTGACCGTTCAGCCAACGAGTCGGGCAAGAGAAGAATCCACCTAATCAATACATAATTTGTGATTAATTATACATCAGTGTGGTGTGGGACTAGTTTCATCTTCAGCCACTCATAAAACTGACAAAATATTAATGCTGTTATATACAATGATGAAACGTGTACCTAAAACATTCTTTGTGCACTTACTAAACATACAGTGAAACTCTGTTAAGAAGTTCCTGCTTAAGAAGTTTTCTTGCCTAAGAAGTGTCATATTCTTGGTCCCTTGATCAGTTGCATTGAGATATATGTCCCGTTTAAAGTGTTCTGTTGTAAATATATTTCCTGGTTAAACAGTTCAGATTTTAGAGCCTCTTGAGATAGAAAACATCTGCTCAAAGCAGCCCGTGGTTAGAACCCTCCAATCTCCAAGTTGCAGCCTCCCTGTGTAAGACCATTCACGCGCTTGTGGTGTGTGTCTGGTGTCACGGAACCTGTCCGAGCTTGCCAAGGCCATACAACGTCACGCTATGACAACACGGACACCAGATGCTCACTCTCACCTTGTGGATTCGGACCCATCAGTCGGAATTTCCACTCCACGGTTCCATCTAGCGGAATAGAATAAAACGGGATTCTACGCGGGAAACATAAAGCACGCAATGGATGTTTTGATGCAACTTTAATGCAGTAAGTTGCGTGCCGCGACAGGGTGAAGTCATTAATCGAGGTGGTCTAAACATTAATTAAAAATCGTAAAATATAATTGTTCACAACGTTACTGTTTGTTAGGAATACATGTACAACAAATGCCATTTGTAAAATTGTAATAAACACTTGAAGATTGTACAATCCAACCAATGCCAATTATCGTACTGACGTACTGCACTGTATATGGACTCCAGCTTGATAATGATTCTGAAATAAGGTCAACAATAATTGCGGAATAAACTAAATACCATATAGGCCTAATCTACCACGGAATTGAATATTCTAACCAGTTTGAATTTTCATTCCCTTGCTTATTACCTACCAGTCATTCTCTTGCGTTGTTGTTGTTGTTGCAATAATACTTACGGGTAGGGACCTGAAAAAATCGCATTTGTGATAAATGTGAATTTTTCAATCTTGTACTGAATCCAAGCCGACGGTAATTCTAATGTGGAATAAAATCGTTTTTACGCATAAATAGAAGTGCGACAAAATGCGAATTGTGACCCAAAATGCGAAATATGCAATTTTGGTGCGAATTCTGCGAAAATGTGCTATTTTACTGGCGAAAACAACATATTTCGGCAAAATCATCAGAAATACTCAAAATGTGATGCATAAATCTGTCGACCGTTCCGATCGATGAAGAAAAGTAGCCGATCGATTTCTGCTTGCTGATTGTAATCGATATTTACAATGGAAATAGCAAGGGGAATAAGATCTGTATAGATTATCGAAATGAAAATTGAGTGTCACAGAAATAACGTGATAGATGCAGCGTTGTCTTCCTGTTGTTCAAAATTGGAACTAGTGACGAGTAAAGTCTATCATTTAGGTTATGGGGTGCACGACAAAAACTGCACACGAAAGGGCTCAGCAATATGCAAGGGATGGTTTATATGCCACAGATTCAGCGACAGTGTTTAGCAAGTATTGTAATTGCCGAGTTGGGTGGAAAAAAGATAGCCTTGTGAAACATGTTACATCGGAAATAATGTGGGTAAGCGACGCAATAACAAAAGTTCAACCCTCGCTGCTAGTACATCTCAGAAAAAGCAATCTTCTGTGCTTACACAGGTAGATAGTTGTAAACGAAAAATTTCCAGAGATAACTTCTTGAAACGCACAGTTCAAGTATTTGCCAAAGCAAATATACCTCTGCAGAAGCTGGAAAGCAAAGAGTTAAGAGCCTGGATTACTGAGTTTTCAAATTAAGAGCTGCCACGTGTGAGAAATCTACGTGAAGTATATTTACCTGTAAGTTTCGTTTTCATTGATCGGGTACGGTTCAGGTATTACAACATCGAAACCACATGCAAAATTGAAGGATAGTGAATTTGAGTGAGATTTCCATATCGAACTATCTTACCCGTACCCAGTTGATCCAGTAATTTTAAATTACTTTGTAGAAGTTGCATCTGACCACCAGAAAAGAACAGCAGAGGCTCTAGTGGGGAAAAACATCAACATACTCTCTGATGAAACTACAGATAGAATGGGCCGTTGTGTTTTTATCGTATTCCAAGTCCCAGCCGGATCGAAATGAGAGCTGCACGTTCTTTCTGTGAACTATCTTGATGCAGGAAATGCTACAAACTGCTCTCGTGCTGTTTTAGAAGCTCTGTGCAGTTATAGTGTACCATAGCAGTTAAAGTGTTTGTTAGTGAGAGTGCCCTGTACATGACCCGGTGTTATGAAACATTAAGGGGAGTACGTATGCCCTATACCTACAGTGTTAAATTTGCAATATTGATGACCCATTTCTCAGAACCGTTGACTGCTAGACATGTGAAATTTATGGGAAGTATGGCATCACTCCTTTTCTGATTACTGAACCAGAATCAGAATATATAGACAAATAATTAGTTATGATTTTAAAAAAAATTTCAATTTTTTCTTATAAAAGTCCACTTTTTCTTCTGTAAGTAAAAAACCATTAGAGGCAGAAATGTTTTGTTGGTTCAGTAGCTGCAGTATACTAAGAGGTAACATAGTGTATCGTGAGATAATGGGTCAAATATTTTTTTAAAAGTCGTTTTCAGGAAATCAAGTTTAAAGTTTCACTTGATATTAATTCACATATGGAGGCATGCCAGCTCCTAGAAACAGCCAGCCCCATAATCGGCATTATCTGGATCCTGTTCTTGATCATCCTGCAAACCTAGAAACTTCCTTCCTTTCCTGCCTCTTGCTTCTTTAGTCATTTCCTCTGCTGCACGCTGGGCTTTCATAATACTAAGTCGATCCGTTCGCTGGAAGGCTTGCAGTGTGTTGGCTCCTGGAGTGATGCCATGTTGTTTTAGTACCCTAATTTTTCCCCTATTATCATAATTAGGCCTGAACGTTATCACAGCATCACAAACACCCAAGCATAGTTTTCATTTCTACAAAGACATTTTTTTGTTTGCGGGTCCAAATGACATTACTGAAAGACTCATTTTGGTGTTTGCGTTCAACCATGGAGACATTTGGAAAGGAGGTCAGGGTGAGCTAACTCTCTATATACTGGTTTAATAGCTTCCACCACTGCAGAATGGTATGCTGTTTATATGATCTTCTTTGTAAATAAATCCTCATGGTTTCCACGTTTCCTTCTCGTAGCACTAGTGGGCGTGACCTTATCATGTGTCTGTGAAACATCTATTTCAGGATCAGCATTGGATTCAGATTCCATCTAATGCTGATTTTCATGGAAACTTCGCTTCTTGAAACAACCCTTTCTTTTCGTCATATTGAAAAGAGATATAAGAACATGTAATAACACACCAAACCACTGGGTTTACAGTTCAACACCTATAAAACACCAGAACCATAAGGTAAATCCACAAAATGCATGCGCAATGCCGCCATTTCTGCTTACAAAGTGCATCCAACCTTTTTACATGAACATTAAAATTAACAAGGAATAAATAGCTGAAAACCACAGCCTTGTAGATTGAATAGTTCCAGAGATATACTTAAACAAGTCAATGCAGAACGACTGGATTTTTTTACACTTGCACTATTAACTTTGAATGATAAAAACTACACATTCAATTGGAATTATTTGACAAATAATGCATCAAATTATTCAGGAGAGATCAAATATTATTAAGATATAATTATCAGAAAATGTCACTTCTTGACCAATTTCACCATACGTACTCCCCTTAAGTGTGGTCATAGGGGATCATTTAATGCATCTACAGTGCTGGGCACATAATATCAGCTTGGTTGGCAATAGTTGGGTCACAGTGATGACAGATTTAAATCATGTGGTTGCGCTGGTAAAGTCTGCATTTTTGAACACAATAAAGCTAAAGTACACTAGGGTCCCGTTAATCCGAACTGAAATTTTCAATTTTAAAAACTTTCTCCTTATTGAAATGAAAGAATATACTATAGAATGAAGATTTACTTGCATTTTATTAGCCATATTTTACTAGAATATCTTAACATAAACATAATTACACATAAGCCATCACACTGGTCGTTCAACTTTACAAAGTCTGTTAGTTTCTTTTGTCGTAGTGACTGGAACCTACTGAAAGATGCAGTGTTAAACCAGCGTCTCACAAACATCACATCAGTGGGCGTAGCAGCGGAGTGTTGCTCGACTTTTTAGGAGACAAGTTTTAACCTAGTTTTAGTTGGTTTCTCCTCTATGGGTTCTTAACTACCCTACTGTAATTTTATACAGCATTTTATTAATGTGACTGCTAAAGAATGGACGTTTCAAATTACAGTATGTACTATATTGTAGAAACTATTTTCCTCAGACGCTTGAGGCGCTGGTATCCTGATCCCAACCTGGCAGGTTCGATCCTGGCTCAGTCCGGTGGTATTTTAAGGTGTTAAAATAGATCAGCCTCGTGTAAGTAGATTTAGTGGCACATAAAAGAACCCCTACGGGAGAAAATCCCGGCACCTAGGCGTCTCCGGAAACCGCAAAAGTAATTAGCGGCAGATAAAGAAATTAATATTATTAGAAAATATTTTCCGGTTAATCTGAACAGACTCTGGTCCCAATTAGTTCGGATTAACGAGACTACTGTATAATTATTTACAATTCTTAACATCAAAGTGTGGTGCTTCAAAGGAAGCAAAGCTCTTTCCTGCACCTGTCATAACCCGATGGAATAGCTTGTTTCAGGCTGTCTTCTATTTGAGTGCTTGCTTTACTGTTACAGTTTTCAAGATGTAACAGTAAAGTAAGCACATTTTTCAAGATTTTTGACATGAAAGACTTCAACAACTGTGGTATTAAGTACCTGACTGATCTGAATGACCGAGAAGTGAATAGGCTTCACTCCCACATGGTTTTTGTCACAGATCGTGCAGCTGGATTGGTTGACCTCCTTTGTCAAAGCTGCTCATTCTTCACAGTGCAAGCTAGCCACATTGAAAGCTAAAGACCGCAACCATAAGCATTTTGTGTGAATTTCTCAAGCTTTGTGTCCAAAAAATATAATTTTGAATAACACTGATAAATTAGATGAGCTTGAGAAATTGTTTGGAGTAACAGATATCTCACGAAACAATATTTGGTCTGGTTACTGTTCTCTGAAACATGCAATTCAAACCCAGATGAAAGAAAGTGAAAAATGTGATGTCATGCTTGCATTAACTGCAATTCAGAGTTCAGCATATTTGCTAAATACTCTCTTGAGTTTTTGTGGACCGCAACGAACAATGTAGATAGTGAGCGGCAGTTGTCTCATTACAACACAGTGGTTATAGACAGACGGTGCAATTTGAAAGAAAAAAAAGCAATGCCGAAGTACTGACAGTGCTTTCGTTTGATCAATGAATTTGTATTGTGTGTGAACCAAGGACAATAATTGCACTTCATAAACTTGGAATCGTTAAAATTAATGATACCATGTGATTATTTTAACTTTGTAAATAGATGCTAATTTTGGGAAAATAGATGCTAATTTTGAAACAAATAGATGCTAATTTTCCGGTCTCTACTTATGGGTCTTGTCGTAGAGGAAATTACTTTTTTAAAATAAACTGATAAGATTTTCAGTGTGCATTATTAGTGAGGTGAACAAAAACAACTTCCTGACTCTATGTAGGAAACAGCGACTTGCCAGCTGATACACATGCTGCCAAACAGCCGGCCGAAAGATCCTGATCGCCTATGAAGTTGAACAAATGTTGATAACCAACTCGGTGTTGGCGGGAGGCACACAGAGGTGTTGCAAGACCATGTGTTCGCATAAAATTGAAAGTTATTTTTATTTTTACCTTTATACGATTAAACATTGTATTATTGTGTCACTCGTAATTATTACATCGCATTATTAGAACGTAGCACTAGGATGAGGAGACATGAAATAAAATCGCGGAGAAAGAAACTGTTTACGTTTGGATGTGCTAGTGTTGCTACTGTGTCTTTATCACTCTCACATAATACCCCAGATAGTTTTTCATGCACTCATTTCTGCAACTTCGAACCTGTTTCTTTTCTTCATTACTTATAGCATGAAGAGGATTGAAGCGGGAAAAGGAATTCAATACTGGGTTGGACATGCGGTACTTGCGAAACGGCCATAAACTACGCCCGTTGCCGTGACAACCAGTATGAATGCAGGTGTAATTTAGGCCTAGGTTCTAAGAATCTCTAAGAATAAGTTGCCATAGTTCCCATTTGCTACCGTTAACTTTGAAGCAGGTGCCGGGAGGTGTGAGGAAGATAGAAAGCTCATGCTAACGAACTGTAGTACAAGTCTTGGCTTTGCGTCTTGTAAGCCTAAGCTACGGATTGCCAAGCATAGTGTAGCATCGTGATTAGTGTGAATAGGTGTCAGTGAAGTTGGTTGTAAGTGAAAATGAGCAGAACTCGGAGGAAAGAGATCAAGCGAAAGGCATTAACGATAAAAGGCAAAGTGGAGATTATAAGGAAAGTGGAGTCATCTACACTTTCCTGTGTTGCTTTGGCAAAGGAGCTGGGGATGGTGCCATGTACATTGAACAGCATTATAGCGAAGAAAGAAGAGATTTTTGCTTCTGCAGGGAATACTTCAGCAAATTGCAAGAAAGTTAAATCTGGAAAGTATGATGAAGTAGAACAAGCTCTGCTAATATAGTTTTAACAGCAGCGAAGTTTAAACATACCTTTCAGCAGGACTATTGTGATGGGGAAAGCCGAAGAAATTGCGTGCAAATTAAAGGTGCCTTTAACCACGTCGAACGGGTGGCTGGACCGTTTTAAAAATCGAGCCGGCTTCATTTACAAAACAATTTGTGGCGAAGCAGAAAGTGGAAGTGTAGAGGAAAGGGAAGCGTGGAACGAAATGGTTCTGCCTGCTAAAATAAGCAAATCTTGCAACGTTTTTAATCTCGATGAATTTGCACTTTGTTACCAGCTTATCCTGGATAAGTCTCTAGTTTTGAAGGGAGAATCTTGCCACAGGTAAAATTAAGTAAAGTTGAGTTACGGTATTGGATGGTGCTAATATGGAGGGAACTGAAAAACTACCTCAACTGATGATTGGGAAGTCTAGGAAGCAACGTTGTTTTAAAAAAATGTCAGGACTTTACCGTGCAAGTACACCAGCAACAAGTCAGCTTGGATGACACGTTCGCTGTTTGAAGAGTATATGCAGTCATCAGATGCGAAAATGGAGACCCAGAACAGGAAGATTGTGGTGTTTGTGGACCACTGCCTGGCTCATCCCAAGGAGTGGCCCCATTTAAGGAACATCAAAGAATTTTTTCCAATAAATACATCAGTACTACAGCCCATGGACCAAGGAATCCTTAAGGTATTGAAGCAGAGGTGCCGAAAATCAGTTGTGTGCCGTATGCTGCTACACATGGAAGCAGGCAAACCCATCTACAAACAATCTCTTTTGGACACAATGCATTTCATTGCCTCATTGTGGGATTCAGTGGAGCCTGTAGTAATAGCAAATTGCTTCAAGAAAGCAGGCTTCGGTGGTGGTACCAACAGCATTGTTATGGATGTTGGTGATGAAGAGTCTGGGTGCTGGAAAACTATACAGGAGTAGATGGAGATTATGAGTAGTTTCAACTACTTCACTGCCATTGATGATATGGTAATCAGTTGTGAGTAGCGGGCCATTGATCAGATCTGTAAGGAAATTCAGGCAGTGAAGAAGAAGAAGAAATGAAGTAATGGGAGTAGGGAGCATTTGTGATCTCCTAGTGAGTAATGCCATCAGGACTAGGATATTGTCTAGCGAGGTAATAATTAAAATCCCAAGGATTGTTATAAATGTAGGCCTATGCGTAGTAATTGTCCGCATCATCATTTAATAAGAAGCCTCCGTGGCTCAAGCAGCAGCGTGCCGGCCTCTCACCTATGGATACCGTGGTTCAAATCCCGGTCACTCCATGTGAGATTTGTTTTGGACAAATGAAGGCAGGACAGGGTTTTCTCTGGGTACTCTGGTTTTCCCTGTCATCTTTCATTCTAGCAACACACTCCACTGTCATTTCATTTTATCTGTCAGTCATTAATCATTGCCCTAGAGGAGTGCGACAGGCCTTGGCAACCGGCACAATTCCTATCCTCGGCGCAAGGTGGGGGCTTCATTCATCCCATCCTTGACCCGGTCATTGACTGGAAAACAGGTTGTAGGTTTTCATTCATCATTTAATAAGTTTAGCGAACGTGATCCCATCGAAAAATAGGCAGTGCGAGGGAATGTTTTCGGAGTTTGAGACCCAGGAAGGGTATATTCCAGGTTCATATCAGTGTTAATCATCGTCGCCATGCATGACAGGCGAGGAGTGTTTGATGGCCGAGTGTGTGTGGTGTATTTTGGTCTGTACGTGAGACTGACATGTTTTTAGTTCTTGTGAGTACTTATGTATTATTTGACAATTTAATTTTGTGACAGGTTTTGTAGAAGAAAATAGTGTGTTGTATTTGGTCTATTCATAGAGAAAGAAAAGAGAAAAATGTGTTGCATTTAGACATGTAACTATGGCTAAATTATAAAGGGTTATCATTATTGTTAGGTGATATTCTGGAATATTGTGAAAACGTGATTTGGACTTTCGGAACAGGAGTTGTTTGCCCTTGGCGATTCTAGGAGTATGTTCTAGTAGTGTACTAGTTTCTCGTAAGCTGGAAAGTTCTCGATAAATATTTCGGTTGGAGAAAATAACAGGGGTTTTGATTGGTGGATCTGGATGGCGAGAGATAAGCTTCTGCAGCCTGATTGTTTACCTGGTGATCCGGCGATCTTCCCATCCGGGATGGCCTGCCTTGGGGTAAGTGCTGTAATTTAAATTCAATGTTTCCTTTTCTTTTCACATAGGAGTTAATCCCTACCACTCTGATTCGCCACTCTATTATTAAGATGCCTTAGCTATTCAGCTCAACACCACTATTTGATTTTGGAGGCAATTCCCATCTTCTTTGCTTTGGTAACTGTGTAATTAATTAATAAATTTCATTTCCCTCGGGTTGCCTCCCGTGACTTTTGTGTCACTGATGTATGCTAGTTGTTCCTCGACCCCACACCAGAAGTGTTTTTGGTTGGGAGTAAGTTCAGGTAGCCCTTGTATCAAGTTTTAGTATTTCTCGTTTCCCCTCTTGTCTCCATTATGCATTATTTTAATATCATGTGGTTCCTATTACCTTTAATCATTGTATTCTGAAGGTTATATTCCGTAAAGTATCTTTTGGTTAGCCTATTTGACTTTAGGGAATAGCCCTTGGAAATTACTCCTGTACTCGTATGTTTTGGCCTATGCTAACTTGAATTTTGTTTGTAATGTTTATTTTGGAAAAAATATTATCAGTTCAAGGGATCACCGTTGAATTTTTTTAAAATCCGCAACCTACGTGTCCCCATGGCCCTGGTAGTGTTCCCACACCTGCTCCACATCCTTCCTTAGTCATCACGTTGCCCAACCTGATGTTTAATTTTTTGATGCAGTCTATTTGGTGTTTTGGTTTGTCTTAAACGTATCCAAATTCTGTGTAATTTAAGCTTTATTCTTTTATCTTGTCATGTAACTGGAACCCGGTTACATATTGAAATTCAATTTGATTAATTACACAGTTACCAAAGCAAAGAAGATGGGAATTGCCTTCAAAATCAAACAGTGGGGCCCAGCTGAATAGCCAAGGCATATTAATAATAGAGTGGTGAGTCAGGACAATAGGGGTAAACTCCTATGCAAAAAGAAAAGGAAACATTGAATTCCAATTTAAATTATGATGGAAATTAAACCAACAGCGCTTACCCCAAGGCAGGCCCATCCACATGGGAGGATCGCTGAAGTGTGTCCGCTTGCTAGACTGATGAGACCCGAAAAGACCATGAAATCTTGCCTCGCTCTCTTAAGGAGACCTAGGCTGACCCCGGTCCGATCACCAGGTAACCAATCAGGCCGCAGAAGCTTACCTCTCACCACTCAGATCCACCAGTCAAAACACCTGTTATTTTCTCCAACCGAAATATTTATCGAGAACTTTCCATCTTATGAAACTAGTACACTACCAGAACATGGCTTCTAGAATCACAACGGTAGATACCCTCCGTTCCGAAAGTCCAAGTCACGACGATTTCACAATGTTCCAGAATATCACCTAACAATAATGATAACCCTTTACAATTTAGCCATAGTTACGTGTCAAAATGCAACACCTTTTCTCTTTTCTTTCTCTACAAAACGGTCCAAATACAACACATTTTATTTTTTTCTTTCTCTACAAAACCTGTCACAAATTTCTGTTGTAAATAACTTGTGTCCGTGGTGAATTGAAATCCACGTGAGAGATTCTATATGTGATTTTAAGATAATGCGTTGCGTGTATTAAGTAACTTAATGTAATTCATTTAACCAAATATTAGAGTTTAGTTATTAGTAATCCCCTAAATATTCATGTAGAGATCGGTTAGGATTTCACCACAATGTTTTGTGGATATGAAATTAGCTACTCATGTGTTTGGCGAGAAATAAAATAAAAGTTCACTTCGATTAAAACTAAACACCACGTATGTTAAAGCTAAGAATTTAGAGGTAACTTCCATGTTGATTGCAGTAAAGCACTCCGGACTTTTACAAACACAGTTTTGATTGAGAGTTACTGGATTCAGGATTTTGTTTTGTAGATATTTTGAATAAGTTAAGAATGTGTTTTCACCAACTGTTGCTCATTATTTTAGTAAATCGCTTCACCTGTGTACATATGTTCCCCAAAATCTGTATTAGTGTTAAAATTTAGCCTTTGCTTAGAGAGTTAGGACTGGACACGCCTGAGTGAGTGGCTACATAGTTCATCACCAGATTTTGGTGGCGATATGGGGACAACGTGATGCAGGACAATTGAATAATTATATTGTGATTACAATTCAATACGTATCAGAACCATGAAGTTCATATCCTATGATGCAGGACAATGCATGCTCACATGTTGACGGATCTGTGCTACATTGTTTCTGGAATGGGGATTTTAGTCATCATAGTCTGGTTGAAATACTATTGAAAGATGAGATTTAGCAGCTTGCATCATTATTAATCTGGAATATGCTAGAGATGTTAGAGAACATGATTTACTGCAAATCTTGGTAGTACATGCTTCTAAATGTAACAGTGTTGAAATGCTGTAAACAAAAAATTTTAATAAAATTTTAATTTACTCCAAAACTGCTGGAAGTATGAACACAATTTGATGAAATTGCTTTGACAAAATGCCTTTGAAACTTGTAAAATATATTTAATTGAAAAAGTACAATAAAATGGTAATATTGACTTTTTGTACTAATGTATTCCTACATTTGAACAACTTTTATAAAATGTTTAACTATTCTTGATTTTTAATTTATTTTTTATACCTGTAAGTAGTGATGGAAAAGAAAACTACTTAACCCCTCAGCGTCGCAGCCGTTTAAAGAGCTTCCTATCCCGCGGCCGGATGAGATTTCAACTACGCGCGACTGGAATACATTGATTCACTTAAAGCGTTACTACTAGTATCAGAGTGGCCCGATATTCACGAAATTTGGAATTCCTTATGGTAGAACTATATGTACATGAAGATAATTACATAATTGTTTCACATTTCCTTAGTAATTTAGTTCCGAGTGATAGAGTTCGAAGCACTCTTCGAGACAGAGACCCAAGGCACACTCCTGGCAGCAGTACACCGACGTCTTCTTTTCACCGTGTTTTGAACACGCGATACGTCTCTGAGGTTTGGATTTCTCACTCATGGGTGCTAATTTCCTGATAAAACGTATTTCCTGCAACCTTGGTACTGTATTATCTGATGCGCGCCGGCCTTGAATATTTCGTTTCCCGCCCGAGAAGCGTATTTTGTACTACGTAAACAAACCTTCCATCAGCTCAAACTGATAAGATAACTGCTGAATGTTTGTCCCTGTGACTTGTCTAAATATTATTGGAGAATCTAGGAATCATAATTCACTGTTGAAAACTTCCCTTTGACATGTATGCGTATCTATATTCTCCTACACGAAATTTCCAAGTACTGGTTCCTCCTCATCGTCACTCTCATTATTTACCACTGCATCGGCCACAGCCACATCACCTATTTCATTATCACTACTGCTAATACTGCCACTGCTACTTCCGACTAAACTTTCATTTGAATTATACTATATTTCAAGCATGTTACTCTCAGCAGGAGCTAGCCATTGAGCGCGGTGCGTCACACAAGCTGATGAAGCTGCAGCGGGACCGAAAGCGGCAGGACGAAACTGAATGAGGGGAATAACATTTATGACGAATCAAACCAACTCCATACATATTTCAGATTAAAAGGTCGATACATAATCTTTCAAACGAGATATATACCATGCACAAGTGCTTCTCGTGTCGTATGACAGAAAGCAGCACTAACTGATGCCTACACAGAGCACTCGTGGAGAGTTACGAAAAGACTACAAGCTAAGAAATAAAGACAAATATAATAAATAAACCGCACTCTTAATACAAAATTAGAGCAAAGAACATCACACGAAAAGACAAACTTCTCAGATCATCATTTCTTTATTTTATTCTGTGGGAATGAATGAAGCAAACGGACTATTAAAAAAGCAGGGATTGGTGCTCAGACATAATTGACAAATACTTATCCTTGCAAAAGCAACTACACTTTAACGATTTTCAATTCTTATTTAGAACACTGATAAACCCGAAAATGTCTTCTTGGAAACAAAACAATTTGCATATCCATAACACCAAAACTCTTCGCGCTATAGCCGTAAATGCGAAACCATGTATGGGTCTATACCACGTATAGAGGTCGGCGGCTACGGAAGAAAATGGGGTCTATACCACGTATAGAGGTCGGTGCTGAGGGGTTAACCTTGGTTTTGAAGCTTTTCTTGTGTATCATAAATTAATCTTATTTTTGTTTTGGAACTTGATAATTATTTAATGTATTACTATCTGTGTACTCTTTGAATTGCATATTTAAGCTACTGATATTATTTTTACAGAATGTTCTCGGTGACACATTCCTTCAAGGATCCTCTTCTTCGAAACTACGGAAACAATTCCATTGTTGATGTTGTAAGGTACACAGATATATTCTCATCTCTTCAGGCTACCTTCACAGCAGATGATTTATACAATGCTATTGAAAAATGGCGTGATGATCGGACAGTGCCAAATTCTGTTCGGCGATATTGGGAGGTATGTTATGGAAATGGATTTTAAATCTCTTTGATACAGTGACTTGCACTTTTGTTATGTCTGATATACTGTACTGGTTTCCGTTAAATTTGAAGAGTTACGTCAAAATTATCAGTGGCACAGAACAGATCATGTCAATCTTTGTTTCTAATTAAATGTTTAAGGTGGTTTGAACTTTCACATTGAGTGCTAACAGATTACAGTCCCAAAGAAATCAGTTACAAACAACTAGATTGTCCACTCTTAATTGAAGAGCTTATTGGAGCAAAATTGGGTCGTGTTGATGAAGGTTGAATATGTATGAAGCAACTGGACCTATCTCAGACACAGTTATTGTTCAGTTAAATCAGTGGTTCCCAACCTAAGGTATGCATCATAGTTTTTAGGGCTATGCAAAGAAAAATGTACACTGGAGGGGGAGAAATAGATTTCATAATCAACACCATAAGTCCATAAGACAAAATACAGTACAAGTTAAATTAATTCAGTGTCTCGCAGCTGGCAAATGCTGAGACTGTACCTTAAAGCCATGGCAGCTACTTTCCCAATCCGAGCCTTTTCCCAACCTTGCATCGCCAGAAACCTTAAATGTTATACCACAAAAAAAAAAAAACTACCCCAAGGAAAAAAATTTCAATGTCGTGTTGCATGATTACTTCAGTATTTAATTTCTAGAAATCTCAGTGATCATTGATATTGGGAGACTCGCTTCTGCAGTGCGCACGAGTAACTTCTCTGACTCTTCATCTCAGCTCTGCTTATTAGTGACTTTCCACGGATAAGAGTTGTCAGTCTTGTTTGTGATTGAATATTCAGATGAAATGGAGCAATTACGTATCTTGTATTTGAACTGGTGTTATCATAAGCGTAAGTTTTATGTTCCAGTTCTTTCATTAATTTTATATGGATCAGTGGTTGGAAACTGGGACAGTGAAAAACACGAAACTTGTAGAGGTAGATGTAGAAAGTTATCAGCTGGAAGGAACTTCACAGGAAATATTCAGTGTCTCATTGCAGAAGAATGAAGCGACAGGGCCTTCAGTTCTTCAAATGGGTAAAGGTTGAAAATATTTTGATGAATACCTGAAGTACGGGGTTTCATAAACAGGAGATGTATTGTCCTAAGGTCCATTGTGTAGTGAACTGTTAATCGAACAACAACATGAAACCTTTGTTACTCTTACGGTATTTACAAACCTATGCAAACAAGGAATTTTTTTTTCTGTACCAAGCAAAACAACTCGTCAATAATACGGCATCTTACTTGTCAGTCAACAAAGACCCAGTTGAAGCCTCCTATCGCGTTGGGTATCGTATTGCTAGAAGTGGTAAGCAACATACTATAGTTCAGAACTTAAAGTAATATATCCTTATATTAATGATGTTCGTTGTATGGTTGGAGAACAACATACACACAGAATTAATACTATTCCTCTTTCAAATATGTCCGATATTCAGAAGACCATTATAGGTAGAATTAAAAAATGGTAAATTCTGTGCTGTTCAAGTTGATGAAAGCACAATTTTCCTGTTCTGATTGTTATTTGGATACTTGTGAAAGACAATGAACCTAAAGAAAATCCTCTGCTTTGTCATCCCTTGTTAGAACGCACCAGGAGTGAATATGCATTTAATGCTATTGATTCCTATTTCAAAGTGAAAGGTATTAGCTGATATAATTGTTGCGGACTATGCACTAATGGGCTTTGTTATGAACACCGCCATCGTCTTATTCTGCCTGCTCTATGCCACTAGTTTAACACAGGAAGGTGGGAATACCAATATTTCTTAGTCTCCTTGAGAGTGCAGTAGTAGACACACAATCTTCGCTGTCAGTGCGGGTGTGGCACTGTGTTATTTGTGTATAGAATGTGTGTGAAAAGCCGAGTTATTTCATACAATGAGTAAACGTGTCTGGTCACTTCTGTTTGTACAAGATATATTTCGTATAGAACTGTGAAATGGACTAATCATGTTATGCTTATTTATATTTCAGAAGTGATTTTAAGGTGTACTTGTTTCTTTCCGTTTGTGCAAGCTATATATATATTTGTAGAACTAAAACTTCGGATTCTTTCCCCGAAATATTGAACTGTTGTGTACAGTTTCTCCAATCTCGGCAAGGTGGTTCGCAGCCAGAAAAGATAACACTCCATGAAATACTGTCTTCAAGGGAATTAAGAGGAAAGCGGCTGTCGGCTTTATCTAGGCAAGGACCTAATAAAGGAAGTAATTGGATATCCTCAGATTACTCTCGCATCTGTGCCTTTGCACCTTATTTCAGAAGGTGATGGAGCCTCCGTGGCTCAAATGGCAGCGTGCTGGCCTCTCACTGCTGGGTTCAGTGGTTCAAATCCCGGTCACTGCATGTGAAATTTGTACTGGACAAAGCTGAGGCGGGACAGGTTTTTCTTTGGGTAATCAGGCTTTCCCTGTCATTTCATTCCAGCAACTCTCCTGAATATCATTTCCTTTCATCTGTCATTCATTAAACATTGCCACAGAGGAGTGAGACAGGCTTCGGCACTGGCACAATTCCTATCCTTGCTGCTAGATGGGGGCTTAATTCATTCCATTCGTGACCCGGTTGAATGACTGGAAACAGGCTGCGGATTTTTTTTTCACCAGGTGATTAAAGCCGTGGAGGATAGTGGATTCCTTGTGATAAGAATTGTGACTGAGAATCACAAAACAAACTGCTTCATGTTTAGACATTTTGAACAACCTCAAATATCCAGATGATAATTTCCCAACCGAACTAGAAACAGGAAATCAAATCTTAATTTGCGGGTACTTGGTTCGTGTTGTTGAAGAGAGGATGGAGTGTGACATTTGCATCAGCAACATCTCACTGCCTAGAGCTTCAACACTGCTAAATGGAACTGATTATGCATCAGGACAGAGGAGGAGTTCGCTACCCAAAACCTTGTTTTGTTGCTCTGGTGAAAAATTTGCAGGAGTTAGTTTAAGCTGCTGTGCCCTATTGTCGAAGTCCTTCAAATGTACAAGCGTAACACAAGGACTTGCAACGTCCTCCCTTTCGGAATGTGTTTTGTTACAGTGCGAGGTCAAAGAACGTCAGCAAACTGTTAGTGATAATATCCTAACCAAGTTGGTAAGACCTCTATTAACTGACGCGTTGGGAAGAACACAAAATGTACTGGACCACTACAAGCCTTCGTCCAGAACAATCTTTAAATTGTGGCATGAAGAGGCCAACTGCAACTTCATACAGGTAATATTGCCAATATATAATATTACTAATGTAATTTACGAGCTTCAGTGAACTATGACCATACTGCGTATTGTTCTGTACACTGTTGTCATTAGAATAAGTTTGGAACATTGTGCGTCTATGACTGCCATCTAGCGGAGAAATTTTGTCGCAGCCTATTCGCAAAAAGTCTCGCATAAATCAGGCAGTATAGGAGGATGGAGACGGCGGTGGTTATGAAAGTAGCACTCGATGTAACCTGCAGACACTTTTGCATCCATAGGTAAAACCTGGCAGCAACTCTCCTTCCTAATGAGTTACAAGCAGTTCTTGATGATGGAGCCATTAAAGTGGTAAATTTTATGTAGTCAAAATGTACAAACTCAAGCATTTTCAAAGAACTGTGTGGAGAGCCTTCATTCCTCCCAGCTTCTTCATTCATTAATAAGTTGGCTCTCTCATTGGAGGGTTCTAACCAGATTATTCAAACTTAGATGTCAGGTCCAGGTTTTCTTTAAAGATTGTCCTTTTCCAGTTTGCTTTGTGTTGGATGACAATGATTGGCTACAGGCTCTTGCAAATCTGAGATTTCCTTACAAATAAACAATCTAAACGAGGCATTTCAAAATAGCTTGGCAATGATCCCCAATATTTCAGACAGAATTTAATCTATGATTAAAAAGATTGATTTTTTTTTTTTGGAGGTCATATATTGAAAGAGGCCAATCTGAAATATTTGGAACAGAGAACAACTGTATGACTGAGAAAATTGGGAGGTCTAAAATCGTCTTTCGAAAAATGACTCTCCAAGACCTGGAGAAGAGAACAGTTGGATTGGCAGTATTTTTAAGAATATTTCCAATTAGGCTTTAAGTGACAATATTGAGAAATATGGTATGAAAATCACTGTGGCGAAGGGCAAAACAGTGGTGATGGCACGAGGAGAAAAAGAAGGAATAGTACAGTATTAGGGGACAAAACTTTTAGGTTGTTGAATACTTCAAATATTTGGGAAGTGAAATATTGTGAGATGCAAGGTTGCATAAGGGGGTCAGCAGAAGGGCACAAGTGGGAAATAAGTTTTACTAGAATGTAAGGAACCTGGTGTTGAACAGAGAAGTTCCAGTGAAATGTAAAGAGATAATGTACAAGAAGTACTATACTCCTATATTAATGTTTGCAACAGTGACTTTGACAGCAAGAAATGAGAGTAAAATTCAGACCAGTGAGGTGGAAGTTCCAGAGGAATGTGGTAGGGAAGACAAGGAGAGTAACTAATGTTGAGGTCAGGGAAGAGATATGGGTAGAAAACTTGAGTAATAGGCTGGAGAAGAATAAATTGCAATGGCTTAGACAAGTTATGAGGATGGAGGGATAGTGATACCAAAACAAGTGTTGGAGGCTAAGATAAAAGGAAGAGGGCAAAGAGGAGCCACAGAGCAAGATGGATGAACTCTGCAAGAACAGTATAAGAAAAAGACTGGATTGAAATACACTGAGGAGTGATGGAAGGAGAGGCAGTGGTGAAGTAAAATCAACAGGCAGGAGCTGGACAAGGGGAAATGAAAATGATGATGATTTCCAAGGAGGGCATGGTATCAGTCAATGAAAAAGAGAAATTAATGGACGTCTCAACTAATTCTACTTTCAAAAGGAAATTCAAGGAGAAATTTCTTAACTTTTGGGGAGACATCAGTGCAGAATAAGATAACTTCAAATCAAAATCAATTCATTTGCAAAGGAGGTGTCTACCTCTGTGGCAAATGGTACACTAAAATACATTATCAACATGCACTACATTTTAAATCGACAACAGAAGACATTTTCCTAGAATAAAGTATTATACAATTCACACTAACAATTTTTTCTATTAAACACACAGCTCATCCTCAGTAAGTTTATATTGTTTACTGTATTCTACTTATATCTCGTGTACTTACATAGTCAATTCATATACAGTACGAGGAATTACTTCAAATAATACTACACAACTGCTATAAAATTAAAATATACATTGCATTTACTTTTTACCTATTCTGGAACCTAAGTAACATAACGACCTGCTGCGTCTTAACCAGAGCCCCTTTTGCCAGGGCCTTCGCAGCTACCATAGCGGTCCCAGGGTCCTGGAAATCCCCACTGTACATAACCCCTGCAGGCAGTCCCCTACTTCGGCTGTCCAATCTCCATAGACTAGCAGATTGATTTAATTTATTCACAAAATTTTTTTATTTACAATAACGTGCACTGGTCGAATGCCCTCTAACATTTCTTTTCTCCGTTGCTGTTTATTCTCTTCTTGAATATCTGTACAGATTTTGGACAAGGATCAAACACTACCTTTGGTAAACTGTTCCACTCCTTCACGCCCTTCCCAGTGACTGAAAATTTACCCCAATCGCTTCTCCTGAAATCCCTTCTAATTTTATACTTGTGGTCAGCCCTGCCAATATAATTATTTTCCAACTGAAGCCTCTCAGGCATTTCTCCCCATGCTTCCTCCTGTATGGGCTTTATATAATACTGTAAGTCTAGTTTTTTCCCTTCTCTTAAAGTTTCCCCACCCAAGTTTCTCTTAACGTTTCTGATACACTACTTTTCTCCTGAAATCCCCTGTTACAAATCTTGCTGCTTTCCTCTGCACACAATCTATTTCTTTTATTAGTTATTCCGGATGAGGATCCCAAACACTGTTTGCATATTCCAATAATGCACGAACCATACTTAAGTAACTTTTCTCTTTTAATTCTTTGTTGCATCCTTTAAGTAGCCTCATTATGACATGCTTTCCCAACAATGCCATCAACATGACCCTTCCAGTGCAAATTACTTTCATATCTCACACCTAAGTATTTGCACTTGCCATCTTTTGGGATAATTACCTCATCCAAAGTATATTTAAATAGCTCCTGTTTGTAAATGTTGGTTTGCCTCCATTAACCTTCATATTATTCTCTTCAACCCATTGTTGGATACTGTACAGGTCCCTTTGTCATTCTGAACAATCCTCGATGTAATTTATTTCCCTATATCCGGGAGATAGTAGGTTCGAATCCCACTATCGGCAGCCTGAAAATGGTTTTCCGTGGTTTCCCATTTTCACACCAGGCAAATGCTGGGGCTGTACCTTAATTAAGGCCACGGCCGCTTCCTTCCAACTCCTAGGCCTTTCCTATCCCATCGTCGCCATAAGACCTATCTGTGTCGGTGCGACGTAAAGTCCCTAGCAAAAAAAAAAAAAAAATTCCCTATAAACATTTGTCATCTGCATACAATCTTATTTTTGATGTTACATTGTTCCCTAAATCGTTTGTGTATATTAAGAAAAGTAATGGACTGATTATACTAGCCTGTGCAATTCCCTTCCAAACTTTCTCTTCCTGATACATTATTTCCTACTTTGACATTCTGAACCCTTGAATTTAGAAATGCTCTTATCCAACGTATAACCCTTGTGTTCAATTCTATTCCTTCCAATTTCCTTAAGAATATTCCATGTTCCACCCTGTCAAAGGCTTTGGAAAGGTCTATGGCTGTGCAATCTAACTGGCCTCCTGAATCCAACTGATCTGATTTGTACTGCTGAAACCCCACCAGTTGTGCCTCACAAGAAAATTTATTTTGAAATCCATACTGGCTCCTCATGAACCAATTTTTATAATCACATACACCTCTGATGTACTTAGCTATTATTAAGCTCTCCAGTATTTTACTTACTACACTGGTCAGGCTGATTGGTCTGTAGTTCTCAGGTTTCCTTTTACCACCCTTTCCTTTATAAAATTGGTATTATAGATTCCTTCCATTCCTTTGGTATTACACTATTATTTATGACATAGTCAAGGAGAAATTTTAAATAAGGCACTGTGTACTACCCCATTTTCTTTAATATCTCCCCACTCACTCCCTGCTGCTTTGCCTTGCTGAAGCAGTTGGATTTCTCTGAAAATATCCTCATTTGTGAATGAGAAGCTTTTTGTTTCTGTATGTGTCTCTCCCTCTATATTCTGTTTCCAACTCATAACAATCTTCTACTGAATTTCTGAATTCCCTACTAAATAGATTTGCATTCTCAAGATCTGTTAAAAAGTGTTCACACACTTCTCCTACCATTATGGGAATTTGGATTACTTTTCCTTTTTGATTCATAATATGTGAATACAGCTTTTTTCCATTATCCTTGAAGTATGCCATTCATATAATTCTCTTTTGCTTCCTTTTTCACTCTATTCCCTTATTAGCTGTTTTCTAGTGTCTCTTGTATAATAAACAGGGTCTGAGGTCATTTTACCTCTTAACAGGTACAAATCTCTTCTCTCCTTTGCAAATGATTCCTTTAAATTTTGCCCAAAATGTATCCACATTACTCCCTTCAATTATCCAACAACTGAATTGTTATTTAAGGAAAGTCCCAAATTCATCAACTTTAGTTTTTCTGTACAATTTCTTGTCTTGTGTGACCCTCTTATTTAGCCTTTTTTTGTACCAGTCCAACATCCATTATTACAGCCTTATGGTCACCTATTCCTTCAATGACCTCAGTTTTAACAATAATTTGCCATGATTTAACCAAGAATACATGTAGCAAGTTATTGAGACGAGTTGGTTCTTGTACTACTTATGCAAATCCTCCCTCCCAAAGTAACTTATTTGCCAGTTTCAGTTCACGGGTTTCACTTGCAGCTCCATTCCATTCAACTTCAGGCAAGTTTAGATCTCCCCCAATTATTACCATATTATTATTATTATTATTATTATTATTATTATTATTGTTATTGTTGTTGTTTTTATGAGTATAATCTATTATTTTCTCAAATATTTCCATGTCTCTTTTCCAGGCCTGTATGTTCCTATAATTCCCACCTCCGTCATATTATCACAAACTAATTTTATCCCTAATATTTCATCGCTTTCATCGGTAAACCATTCATGTGAGCAATAAGTTTCTTTCACCAAAATAAACAACCCCTCCTCCTCCAACCTTCCCATTTTATATCCTTGGTCTCTACGATAGACTGTATAACCTACTGGAAATGTTCTCTTATTACCCACCCCTTCTCTCAACCACAATTCCACTCCTATCACCACATCAATGTACCGAATTTC